>NC_059333.1:136671250-137325625 GCF_018350155.1 Leopardus geoffroyi
GTATTTATCCAAGGGATACAGATATGCTGTTTCAAAGGGGCACATGCTCCCCAAAGTTTATAGCAGCACTATCAACCATAGCCAAAGTATGGAAAGAGCCCAAATGTTCATCGATGGATGAAAGGATAAAGAAGATATGATATATACATATACATATACATATATATGTATGTATATATGTATAAATATACATATACATATACATATATATATACACACACACACACACAATGGAGTATTACTCAGCAATCAAAAATAAATGAAATCTTGTCATTTGCAACTACTACATGGATGGAACTAGAGGGTATTATGCTAAGCGAAATTAGTCTGTCCGAGAAAGACAAATATCTTATGACTTCACTCATATGAAGACTTTAAGATACAGAACAGATGAGCATAAGGTAAGGGAAGCAAAAATAATATAAAAAGAGGGAGGGGGACAAAACATAAGAGACTCTTAAATATGGAGAACAAACAGAGGGTTACTGGAAGGGTTGTGGGAGGAAGGATGGGCTCAACGGGTAAGGGGCATTAAGGAATTTACCCCTGAAATCATTGTTGCATGATATGCTAACTAACTTGGATGTAAATTAAAAAAAATAAATTAAAAACACCAATACATATATATATATATATATATATATATATATATATATATATACACATATATGATATATTTCAAACAAGAAACTTCTTCAGATCCATAGTGATTGCTCAAGTTTTTCTAAGGGTACAGAGTCATGTATGGAAAGCCACATGAGAAAAGGAAGATCTTTGATTAGCTTCCACTTATGATCTAAACCTTTGGTAACTCAGGGAATAAAGCTTTTGTTCTACTAACTCTCTAGCTGGAAATCTTGTTAGAATATCCACCAAAGTCTTTAAAATTCAGCAGCAAAAAGCTTCTGCACAGCAAAGGAAACAACCAACAAAACTAAAAGGCAACCGACGGAATGGGAAAAGATATTTGCAAATGACATATCAGACAAAGGGCTAGTATCCAAAATCTATAAAGAGCTCACCAAACTCCATACCCGAAAAACATATAACCCAGTGAAGAAATGGGCAGAAAACATGAATAGACACTTCTCTAAAGAAGACATCCGGATGGCCAACAGGCACATGAAAAGATGTTCAACGTCGCTCCTTATCAGGGAAATACAAATCAAAACCACACTCAGATATCACCTCATGCCAGTCAGAGTGGCCAAAATGAACAAATCAGCAGACTATAGATGCTGGAGAGGATGTGGAGAAACGGGAACCCTCTTGCACTGTTGGTGGGAATGCAAATTGGTGCAGCCGCTCTGGAAAGCAGTGTGGAGGTTCCTCAGAAAATTAAAAATAGACCCACCCTATGACCCAGCAATAGCACTGCTAGGAATTTACCCAAGGGATACAGGAGTACTGATGCATAGGGGCACTTGTACCCCAATGTTTATAGCAGCACTCTCAACAATAGCCAAATTGTGGAAACAGCCTAAATGTCCATCAACTGATGAATAGATAAAGAAATTGTGGTTTATATACACAATGGAATACTACGTGGCAATGAGAAAGAATGAAATATGGCCTTTTGTAGCAACGTGGATGGAACTGGAAAGTGTGATGCTAAGTGAAATAAGCCATACAGAGAAAGACAGATACCATATGTTTTCACTCTTATGTGGATCCTGAGAAACTTAACAGAAACCCATGGGGGAGGGGAAGGAAAAAAAAAAAAAAGAGGTTAGAGTGGGAGAGAGCCAAAGCATAAGAGACTCTTAAAAACTGAGAACAAACTGAGGGTTGATGGGGGGTGGGAGGGAGGGGAGGGTGGGTGATGGGTATTGAGGAGGGCACCTTTTGGGATGAGCACTGGGTGTTGTATGGAAACCAATTTGACAATAAATTTCATATACTGAAAAATAAAATAAAATAAAATAAAATAAAATAAAATAAAATAAAATAAAATAAAATAAAATAAAATTCAGCAGCAAATTAATGAACCCCTTGGCAGTTAATGCGAAAAGTTAATTTAAGACAACTGAAGTCAGGAAGATGATGTTACAATACAACCATCTATCCTCGAGGTGGAGGGTCCACCTTAAGATTTAATCTCAGGTGACTGCACAGACAATTCCAGCCATAAACTAAGAGGCATCAGATTCCAGGATTTGATGCCAATATCTCTGTGATCATTACCCTGGTTCCTGTAATAATAGAGCCAACCCTTGTCCTTATTTTTAGAGAAATTAATTTACCCAAACATACACAGCTATAAAGATGCAAAAAGCCAAATATAAACCACAATTTTATGTGCCACTATGACCACCTTCTTTTGATATTGTTTTATCATACCATTTGCTCTGTAGAAACTTTATACATGTTAATATAGACTTCATATGAAGCTATAACCCACTCTCAACTGGATACAAAATAATTGATAAATTTATTGTCCACTTACAAATTTATTTTCAATAATAAACTGTCATAATAGTTATATTTTTGAAATGTAATTTTAACAGAAAATACCTATTGTCAATCCTGTAACTTCCATTTTAAATCAAGGTTACCAACTTTTTTTTGAGAGAGAGAGCGAGCACAGGGGAGAGGGATAGAGAGAGAAAGAGAGAGAGAGAGAGAGAGAGAGAGAGATTGAGAGAGAGAGAAAGAGAATCTCAAGTAGATTCCACACTCAGTGCAGAGCCCAATGCAGGGCTTGATCTCATGGCCCTGGGATCATGACCTGAGCCAAAATCAAGAGTAGGTCGCTCAACTGACTGAGCCATCCAGGCACCCTGAGGTGTACCAACTGAAATATACATACCAACTCTACCCCACAGTTATCAGCAGAGGGTGTTATCATTTTTTTAATAATCTGCTCATTTAATGTTGCTCTATTTTACACTTTTATCATTGATAGTATGAATAATTTCTCACATTATCGTTTTCCAATTGTATTTCCTCTTTTGAATTGTCAGCCCATGTCACGTGCTTGCTTATTTTTGGTGTAAGTCTTGATATTTTGTTCATAAACTTTGTGTGCATCCTTAATATTTTATAGATAAATCGTGTCATGTCTGATATAAATATTTTATGGTACACTTTCTTTATAATTTTTTCATAAGGATATTACAAAATTATTTTCATTTTTCTTGTTACTAAGATATTGAAAACATTATCATTCCTCCATAAGTAAGTAAACTATTCTATTTTCTGCCACTTCTTCTCTAATTTGATGTTTTATATTTAACCCTCTAATTTGGTGTTTCTAGACATTTCATTCTTCTTCAGGACATAAGCAGAAACAGATAAATTACAATCCTCACTCTCAGTATAGCTGTAAAGCTATTGCTTTTTCTTGCATCCAGCAAAGAATGCAGCATGATTCTGCAAAGAATACCTCACTCCACACCTCACAACCCACCCCTTGAGCCCCACCCCCATGACAATCACTGCCCTTATTCAAATGGAGGCTGTTTTAGTGATTCGTATAAAGTGATTTTTTTTATATTTCAAAGTGCTAACCGATTACTTCAGTGTGACATAGTTAATAATTTTTTCTTGCACTATCCACTTAAAATATTTTTTAATTCTAAAGACTATTATTTTAGAGTAGTTTTAGATTCACAGCAAATTTGAGAGGAAGGTGCAGAGATTCCCAAAATACCCCCTGCCCCCACCCGTTTACAGCCTCCCTCATTATCAACAGTCTCCCACTACAGTGGTACATTTATTACAATTGATAAACCTGCAATACGCATCATAATCATAGCTTACATCCTTATCCATTTTTTAGTAAATATACTCACCTCTGTGGTGTATTTATACTCCATTATTTCATATTTTTATTTTTCTACCAATATCAAAATGCCTTAAATGTTACTGATTTACTATGGGTTTTAATATCGAGTAGGTATTTATCCCCCTGGTGTTGTCCTTTAATACACTTTTCTTGATTTTTTTTTACCTGTTCATTTCTCAAGTGATTTAGAAGTTTTTACTGAATTTTTAAAATTCCTTTTGAGATTCTGATGGAAATACCATAAAATATACTTCTTTAAAAAACTTGAAGACTTATAATTAATATGGTGCATTGACTTACTGTAGAAAATTGACTGTAGTGCTGCAAATACTTAGAAAAGCTGGACAAAATATAATAGGAATTCTAAAATATTTAGATGTTTACCCAGCTCCAAACCAGAAAAAGGAGCACAGAGAAGACAACAAAACTTGTAAAAATAAATCTAATTGAAGATATTTTAGTGTTTCCACTAATTTTAGTGTGAGGGGATCCCCCCCCCCCCGATTTAACTCTTGCACTGTGATATTTTATCAGATTAGGGACCTAAGACCACATTTGCTCTACAGAAACTTTCAGAAGCCTCAGGTTTCCAAAATGAGCTATGTAACATATCATTTACTTTGTTCGTTGTAATATTTACTTTTCCACGTTTTTAATTTTTTCTATTAGATCTATAGTAGATAAGGTAGGTTAAAATCTTCCAACTTTCCTTTTCTGTATATTTCACACAATTTTTGCTGCTATTTTGTGCATATATTAGTGCACAAATAGTATCTGAAACATTTATACCTTGTATCATATTGTCATTGATTATGTTTCACCTATATTTTTTCATTTTACCCTGCCGCTTTTACTCCCTTATTATACCTTTGGCCTACTGGTTTCAGTACATATTCCAAGAGCAAGAAATCACTGGGCCTCTTCAATCAAAAAAAAATCTAAGACTCTGTGTTATATGTACAAATAAAAAATGCTTATATTATTTGTTACATCTGTTTTATGCTCTTCTAGAGAAGTGCAATTTTTTTTTCCTATTCCTATTAAACCTTTTTATGTATGATCATGTTCTTTTTCCTTTTGTAATTTTAGTGTAGTTAAAAAAAGCAAATTCCTTCTTTCTATCTTCACTTCTAAATTATGCCACTTTTGTTTTATAACCTAACTCATGGAATTATTCACCTATCTCTAAATGGAGTAACTGATTTCAATACTCTATATAATGTATTTCCCACAAACTTCTAAATTCAATCATTTTCTTTTTCTTTTTAGCTAACCTTTGAAAATCTGAAAATCATCCTTTAATGCTAATAGATAAGATTAAAGATAACTTTTCAGAAGGCAAATTTCCAGAAATGTGCTGGACTATACTTCACATAGTAAAAGCACCTCAGCTGGGCACGGCATTCCTGCATCACATTCTTTCTTTGAGAATATTTCATATACTACTCTATCACCTTTGAATTTGTGATGGGAAAATAAAGAAGTAGGAGCTCTCCAAATTTTGATTCCTTTGATAATTGTCTTTAGTTTTAAGATGAGAAGGAAAAAAATTATGCCATGAAAGATAGGAAATAGCCAGAGTATGCCTTGGAAAGTGCTTTTGCTTTTTAAAATTTACCTAGGATAGAGTGAGACGCTGCTGTCTCCTACCTAAGTTATTTTTTACCATTTTTATTTCTTTTTCATGTATGCCATTGATTATCCACATGTTCTTTTATTCTGGCTTTTCATTCTGAACTAACTTACTTTTTTCCCTCATACTCATCGTTTAGTTACTCTTATGTTCCACTACGTTATATATACTCCGCTAGTCTGACATTCTGCCGCATGGCACTTCTGTCGATTTTTTTCGGAGATGATGTAAATTGGTTAGCACAGCCCTACCTTTTCCTTCCACTACTCTCACATTCTCTTTTATCACTGAAAAACAGATCACTACTATTTTCTAAAATCCTATACAAAATCCACTTGAAGTATTGTTATCTGAGTATTAAGAAAATACCCTTGGGGGGGGTGGTGGTGGTGCCTGGGTGACTCAGTTGGTTAAGCGACTGACTTAGGCTCAGGTCATGATCTCACGATTTGTGAGTTTGAGCCCCGCATTGGGCTCTTTGCTGACAGCTTGGAGCCTGGAGCCTGCTTTGGATTCTGTGTTGCCTTCACTCTCTACCCCTCCCCTGCTTGCACTCTGTCTCTCTGTCTCTGAAAAATAACTAAACGTTAAAAAAAAGAAAAAAAATCTTGGGAAATTTGGAGGAAAATCAATTATCTGTCTTCAGTCATAAGTAAGTTCTACACTACAAATGAAAAAGGAAAATGGGAAAATAAAAAATGTTATCTTCCTTTTCTTTTATACATGTTTCATACATCATTACAGGGGTTATATTATTAATTTAATTCAACTCAATTTAATTCCATGGGAGTATCACTGAAGGATAAGCATTCTCAGTGTTGGAAGTCACCTCTAAGTCCTAATTACTTCTGGATTTTATCTATAGACTAGACATTGGAATCATCTATCCCATCTCATCACACCACACTGGTTCCATACACTCAAGTTTGGGGCTAAAGTTTTTTTTTTTAAGCTTATTTATTTATTTTGAGAGAGAGAAAGACAGAGAGAGAGGAGGAGGGGCAGAGAGAGAGGGAGAGAGAGAGATAATCCCAAGCAGGCCCCGCACTGTCAGCACAAAGCCCAATGTGGGGCTCGAATGTGAGATCATGACCTGTACCAAAACCTAGAGTCTGTTGTTTAACCAGCTGAGCCACCCAGGCACCTCTGGGGCTAGAGTTTTGAAAGGCCTCTCCTCTCCTCTTTCTTGAAGCAGAGAGCACAGTGAAGCCACTGGGGTCTTTGGCCTTCCGATCTTTGGCTTTCCTGTGCTTGCTGCTGCATTACTTTATCTTTGCCTTCATGTTCATTTGGTGTTATCCCTGTGTATGTATCTACCCCTGTGTCCAAATGTACCCTCCCTTTTTTAAATGTTTATTTGGTTTTGAAGGAGAGGGCACATGTGCAAGCAGGGAAGGGGCAGAGACATAGGAAGACAGAGGATCCCAAATGGTCTGCACTGATAGCAGAGAGCCCAATGCAGGGCTCGAACTCACAAGCCATGAGATCATGACCTGACCTAAAGTCTGCACCCAGGTGCCCCATTTTCCCTTTTTATAAGGACATCAGTCATACTGGATTGGGGTCCACCCTACCGACCTTGTATTAACTTAATCATCTGCAAAGAGCTTATTTTCAAAAAAGGTCACATTCACAGGTACTGGTGGTTAATATTGCAACATCATTTTATACAATTCAACCCACAATAGTAGGGGACATCAGATTAGCAAAAGGTCAAGTAAAGTCTTTGCTTGGATCAGTAGCAATCCTCCCATACTTACGGTTCAGTCGGATGGTACCAAGTTAGGAATTAGACCAAGCTAGATATTACTGATAGGTTTTAATCCTACATCTTCAGTAAGGGGTAAATAGAAATCCCTTCTTTAATTTTAAATATTCTTCCATTTTTTTATTTTAATTAATAAGCCAGTGAAAACTTTCTTTCTAGATTAAATAATTACTTACACTTTTTCTTAAGAAATTAGAAGAGAAGGCCTGTTGGTTTTCCCTACCTCAACCATCTTCCCAGACATCATTCATTGGGGATTATAGTCAGAAAAACAATTCATTGCCAGTCTCAGTCAAATTAAAAGGAAGTAATAGCAAACACACTGACATCATTTCTATTTTTAAACATCTCATAGGAATACTCAAGACAACATCATAGTAATTATATGACTTTCACTGGCTGATCAAACATTTTATCACACTCTGCATTCATTCACACATATACACACAGGCAAGTGTGTGCACATACACACACACACACTCATTCAATTGGTGGTAGTCAACCTAAATTAAGTGGAAAAAGTCTTACCCACCTGTAGTTTTCATGCCAGTTAAAGGTAATAATCATGGAAACTCTCAAAGGTACTCATTCTCTCTGCTTATCTTTAATGCTTTTCTTTTGGCATGAATTCTCTCATGCAAATACTTTCATCTATGCCTTCATTTCCAAAGTTTTACCTCATTAGACACCAGTATTTAATAGGACTTAGGTTTTAGTGGTTGTGCAAGCAAATGGTTATAGAATAATAACTGAATAAATGAATGGATATAAGATCAGTTTTGCTGAAGAATGTGGTTTTCAGCAACATCATCAATTCGTTATTTCCTGTGATAGCACTGATTTCTAAGGCCCTTAATTATTAAAATACTCTTGATGAAATAAATTGAACTGATACTTAAAAAAATATATATGTTATGTTTTAGACCAAATTGATAAATCTTTCTACTAGGTTTACACATAATATGTTATATGGACTATTCTGCCATCAAATTTAATTCTATATTAAAATACTTCTCATTGGCCTGAAATCATAAAAACTCTTATCTCTACATGGTTAAATGAAATGGATTAGGCCATTTACTGAGTTTCCAGTAAATCCAGCTCTAGCACTAGTAAACCCAGCAGATCATTGGGTACTGGAAAAAAAGCAGTCTTCGTTCCAAAGTTTCTTCTCTATTATACAGAAAGATTGGCAGCCCCAGTTGCATCACCCAGAGGCCACACTGAGTCTGGAATTTCAAGTGCAGTCAGAGTGGCTGTGTCTCTGGTGGTTGGAAATGGTCATTGACATTCAGACAGATCGTCACCTTTTTAGCATTTCTTTTCTCTTCTTTATTCTTTACCTTCAATATGATTGTCATTGCTCAAAGGAACTAGGAAAACAAGAAGGATAAAGAATGACAATGTGGTAGCAAGAATGAGGGCTGAGCAATCAGAGCATGACTACATACTGTCAGAAAAGTTATAACAGTTACCTTCCAGAATTATTTCCTGTGTATACCAAATTGATTGTCATGTCATTTAGTAGAAGCTTTATTTATTTTTATTATTTTTTACTCAAGCTGCTACATGGGCCCAGTATTTCATATTCATCATATAACTTAGAGATACTTTCATTTGTCAGGAATAATACAAGGAATGGAAGAAGAGTAAAGATTCAGAGGCAAAGAAAAAAAGTAGAAAACAAATTCAGGATTCAGAGAATTCTGACAGTGCAAATCAACACAGAGGAGCGTGTGGGGGTGGCTGGGAGGATAAATGCTGGACCCAATTTGAGACAAAATCTCCTCCTGTGCTGAGTCGAAACTCTATCTGTCAAAATTATATTACTGAAATGAGATAAATGCCTTATGTAAACAGGATGGAAGTGGTTCATATGAATGAGAAATGTGAGGCAGAGAATGGTGTGCAGAATCCTGGTCAGTGTCCACTGCCTTCAGGATGATGTCATGGCACAATAAAATGTACTGTAATACCGTTTCAATTGGATTAAGGAGTCTAGAGTGAGTTCAGAGCTCCCTCTAGACCCACTGCTTTTGTCTGTAACACAGGCCTAGATGTTATGAAAATTGAAGTGCTAGAGATGTCATGTTGGAGGCGAGCATCAAAGACTTCTGGGGATTATATTACCATTGGTGGGCGGACATATCCCTTTGGGGTGGCAATGACAAGGCTATAACAATGAAGGAAGAAGCCCTTTGATACACAGCTCTTCTAAGGCCTCTCTATATGTCCCTGAATCTCAGCCAGTCTCTGGTACTTGTGGACACTAGAGCTCAATATCCATGGAGAAACCTTCCTGGGATGAGATTCTCACTTGTTCCCATATAATAAAGCCTAGACAAAAAGGCACCTACCTGGTGATTTCAGGTGCCCATCAAATATGCTATAGAGAACACTCAAACATGGCCACTACCTTCTTCGCATCATGTGAACTTCTTCGCTAAACTGAACATGGCCTACATATTCCACTTATTGGGAATCCAAATTTAATTTGGATTAAATTAAAACCAAAGTTTTAATTTAGATTAAAATTAACTTAGATTCAAGAAAACCAGTTTTCTTGTGGTTCTATCATAGTTGCTACAGAAATACTCAAACCAAAGGTCCACATAAGGATAAATTTATCAAGTAATCCTAGCAGGAGATCTGCATAATAAGCCCTTAGATGTGGGCTTTGAATGTGGTAGCCAGGTAGATATACTAATGACTCTCCTTCCATCACAAATTATACTTTGTTGGTCCCACTACCCTGCAAACCTACAGAAACGGTTCCTGCCTGGGGAACAACGGAATTGCAGGATAAGCCCTAGTCTAGACCAGCAGATCTTCACTAGCAGACTGGGTGGATTTCCCCATGGTGAAGGATGTGTCTTTTAACCATGCAACCTGCCTCACCACACATTGCACAAGTGTTCCCTTCTCATATTTGCCATCACTTGCAATGACCTACTTGACAGATGCTGACAGAAAGGGGGAACAAACAGATACATGCATGAGTATTTTTTTGTTTCTCTCTCTAAGACAGGAACCTGACACATCTTCATGTTCCTGCAACTGAACCACACATCTCTGGATGTCCTTCCTAAGAGATGTGGGCAGGTCCCTATCCTAGCTCCTGGCTAGCTTCTCAAATGCTTGTCAGTCTGGAAAACTTAGAGGCTAACAGTACTAGCAGTAACATAATACTGTAAGATAATAAAAACAATAATAAATGTTATTGAAATCTTATAATGTTTTAAGTACTGTGCCAAGTCCTTTACACATATTATCTTTCTTGTTCTCAAAAAATTCTATGAAGCAGGTACTATTGTAATCTCAGGAATAGGAGATGTAGAGAGGTGAAATAACTTCTTGATGTCACACATCTAGCATGCAGTAGAAAGGAATAGAAATTCAGTTCTGTAAGACACCAAAGCTCATACTTCTAAACATGCTCAGGAAACACATGCACACACTTTACACATATGCACATACATATACACATATAATATACAAATGAGAAAGTTTATTTTCTGAAAATAGGTTTTGTGAGGCTCTGTAATTATCCATTCTCTCCTTCTCCCTTACCAACCCAAAGTCTGATTTTCTTGCAGTGTCAATTTTTCCAACCCAAAATTTTGGTTTCCCAGCCATTCTTGCAACCCTGGGTAATCCTGTGACCCAGTTCTGGCCAATGAGACATAATTGGAAATGTGGAACAAAGTTCATGTTGAGTTTTCTCTCTCCTGATAGAGGTGCTGCCTCTTTTTTCTGCTCCCATTTTGGTTCAGGCTAGGATATAGACTTGGTGTTTGAGGGTGCAAACACCATCCAGAGACCATGAGAAGGCGATCCACATGCAAAGGATGGTAGAGTGGGAAGGTGGAAGAAGCATGAGACTCTCATGGCATCAGAGTCCCACTGAATGATTTCTGGACTCTGTGTGAAGAGAATAATCCATTATTTAAGCCATCATTTGATGGATTTTCTTCTCCTTTCAGCAGAGTGTAGCGCTAATTGATATAAATATTAATGAATACATATCTCAAAGCTCAAATTTTGTGAATTAAAAATTTTTGTTCCTAAGTCTTGTTGTAATGAGGTCATCCTTAGCAGTGGGCATTTATACACTGCAGCAATATATCTCCCACACTTCAAAACATTTATATATGCCTGTTATCATGGATAAAACATCCACATAATTACACACACACACACACACAACTACTATGTCTCAAGCACATAACAGCTTTGGTGCTGCAACCTGATTAGTTAAACTAAATTATGGGAGGAGGGGGGTGCATTTTGTGATAGCTCCTGCTGCTCTGCAGCCAATTTGCACATTTTCCTAGAATTATTTTAGATGTTATTATCACCCAAACACCTGCTGCTATGTAGACAGGAAAACAAGCCAAAACCAAGTGAGGAGGCAAAACACACTAAATTAAAAACAAATGTGTACACTCCCTGAGTACAGAATACAAATAATAGCCTTCAAATTTGAGAGCCAGAATGCCTGGTTACTAACCAGTCTCTAAGCTAATGTAAATGCCCAACCCAGATAGGGAGGAAAAATGATCTGGATAATCTACATTTGTTTATTTCTTCTTTCACTCTGTGTTTTTTTTTTTTTTTTTTTTTTGGGACAGAGAGAGACAGAGCATGAACGGGGGAGGGGCAGAGAGAGAGGGAGACACAGAATCGGAAACAGGCTCCAGGCTCTGAGCCATCAGCCCAGAGCCCGACGCGGGGCTCGAACTCACGGACCGCGAGATCGTGACCTGGCTGAAGTCGGACGCTTAACCGACTGCGCCACCCAGGCGCCCCCACTCTGTGTTTTTTGTAGAATGGAAAAAAAAAACTTTTCAAAAGATACAAGCTATCTCCTTTCCTTTTTTTTTCCAGCAAACTCTACTGTTACTTAACTTACATCAATATTTTTGCCCAAAACAGGTTTTAGACTTCTTTGCTCAAAAATCACACAGATACAAAATAGTAGGTAGTAAGGAATAAATGTTCATATTAAATATAACTTTTTATGATTTGAACATTGAAAACTATTGATTTTTTTGAGCTCTGATGACTTAGTAAAAAGGAGAGGGAATTGGGAGAACAACTCAGACCTTCTAAAATGGATAATTTAAGGCTGATTCTTAGAATAAATATTGCATTCCCAGAGCACTTTCTTACTCCCAAGACTGTCCCCTGAATAGATTTCCTCTTCACTTCCTCCTTAACTGAGTTTTAGAGAAAGGCACTAAAGGAAGAAGGAATCAAAATCCAAACTTCAATTTCTTGATGACAACCCTTTGTATAGTGATAATTCATCACTGTTCCAACGTGGAGTTGATGCCTGGTTATCATGAGAAAGGCCATTAGAAAAGAGACCACACCATTTTCTCAAGGGTCACACACAGCTGTTCTGGAGATGTATATTTCATATGATGTGCAATTGGGGAGGAGAAAATCAATGGGACACAGGGAGGTGGTGATGGGACTTTGTGAAAGCTAACAGTTTTTAGCAGCTGCCTGCTTCAAGAACAAGGAGAAATCTAAAGAGGATATTTATAGAAAGATTTCTGTATTGAATAAAAATGCTTGTTCTGCCCCTGGAACCCCAGCAATAATGATTACCACTATTTTTTAAAGCCTCTAGTCATCACTCCTCATCAGGGAAATACAAATCAAAACCACACTGAGATATCACCTCACGCCAGTCAGAGTGGCTAAAATGAACAAATCAGGAGACTATAGATGCTGGAGAGGATGTGGAGAAATAGGAACCCTCTTGCATTGTTGGTGGGAATGCAAACTGGTGCAGCCACTCTGGAAAACAGCGTGGAGGTTCCTTAGAAAATTAAAAATAGATCTACCTTATGACCCAGCAATAGCACTGCTAGGAACTTCCCCAAGGGATACAGGAGTGCTGATGCATAGGGGCACTTGTACCCCAATGTTTATAGCAGCACTTTCAACAATAGCCAAATTATGGAAAGAGCCTAAATGTCCATCAACTGATGAATGGATAAAGAAGTTGTGGTTTAGGGGGCGCCTGGGTGGCGCAGTCGGTTAAGCGTCCGACTTCAGCCAGGTCACGATCTCGTGGTCCGTGAGTTCGAGCCCCGCGTCGGGCTCTGGGCTGATGGCTCAGAGCCTGGAGCCTGTTTCCGATTCTGTGTCTCCCTCTCTCTCTGCCCCTCCCCCGTTCATGCTCTGTCTCTCTCTGTCCCAAAAGTAAATAAACGTTGAAAAAAAAAAATTAAAAAAAAAAAAAAAAAAAGAAGTTGTGGTTTATATACACAATGGAGTACTACTTGGCAATGAGAAAGAATGAAATATGGCCTTTTGTAGCAACGTGGATGGAACTGGAGAGTGTGATGCTAAGTGAAATAAGTCATACAGAGAAAGACAGATACCGTATGTTTTCACTCTTATGTGGATCCTGAGAAACTTAACAGAAGACCATGGGGGAGGGGAAGGAAAAAAAAAAGAGGTTAGAGTGGGAGAGAGCCAAACCATAAGAGACTATTAAAAACTGAGAACAAACTGAGGGTTGATGGGGGGTGGGAGGGAGGGGAAAGTGGGTGATGGGCATTGAGGAGGGCAACTGTTGGGATGAGCACTGGGTGTTGTATGGAAATCAATTTGACAATAAATTTCATATTAAAAAAATAAATAAAATAAAATAAAATAAAATAAAATAGAATAAAGTAAAGTAAAATAAAATAAAATAAAATAAAATAAAATAAAATAAAATAAAATAAAATAAAATAAAATAAAATAAAATACTGTGCACTATTATTGCTCCACAGTATTTAAGTTTTGATACCAGAAATTTAAAAAAAAAAGTTGTAGGATAATAAACAGCCCCTTGATCCCTACTTCCTTTTTGCCCTAATGTAATTTTCTCCCCCTGAGTGTGGGCTGAACCTAGTGACTCTGTAGTGAGTAGAATATGGCCAACGCAACCTGACATCATTGTCTAAGGTGGATTACAAAACGACTGTGGCCTCCATCTTGAGAAGCCTCTCTCACTCTTTTGCTACCTTGCTCTGAATGAAGCCTCTGCCATGTTGTGAACTGCTCTCTGGTGAGGCCAACATGGTCAGGAATTAAGGTCTTCATTCAACATCTAGGGGAGACCAGAGGACTGCAAACAGCCACGTGAGAAAGCTTGGAAGCTGATTCTCTTCCAGGTCAGCCAGAGATGACTGTAGCTTCAGCTGACACCTGACTGCAGCTTAAAGACAGGTGCTGAGGCAGAGGCACCCAGATAAGTTACACCTGGTTCCCAGCCAATGGAAATTGTGAGACAGTAAATGCTGTTTTAAGCTGCCAAACTTTGGGATGAGTTGTCATGCAGCATTTGATAACTAATGTGGTTGTCATGACTGTAACACCTCAAATGCTGAAAAATACTACATGCTAGATAATAATAACAGAGTTTAAACTTCGAGGTTAATTATAAATTTAAGACTATTGATTAGGACTTCCACTTCATTGGCCAGTTTCTCTCCACTCTAGAAAGTATACCCCACAAGGTAACAAATAGTAGATATTCAGGTCAAGCAGCCAAGGAGAAATGTCTCATCTTTTGTTCCTATGTCTGAACTTCGACAGTGTGCTCTTCACCGCGACTGTGGACCATGGCTTATGGAATCAGAGAAGCATGGATCAAGTCCAAATCCAAGTGATTTATACATAACCAGTGGTATACAGTAGCTGGCTCCAAGGGGCTTGGTAGATTCTATGGTGTACACTTCTTCCCATCTCCACAATCTATGTAGTGAAGTTGATAGCTAAAAATTGGCTATGGTGGGAGTATTTACCCCAACAAAATTAGCAAATACTACAAAACAGACTTTTCCCCAATGAGTCAACTATTAAAAATCTACCAACACATCATTGTTTATAACCAAGAACTACTAATTATCACAGACCCAAGGAGCCACCTTGATTCCATTTCTGGCAAAGTCAATCAAGGCTAAGAAAAAGAAGATGATCATCTCGGGGCAGAAAATAAAATGGATTGTTGAGTTGGGATTGGAAGCATCAATGCAGACTTGGGGAGCCTACACTGACATGAGTATACCTTAGCCCCTTGAATTTGGATTCATAAGTGCAAGGTCATAGTAGCTATTATTATCATCACGATTAAACAGGTACAGAAACTGTCTAGGACCACAGAGTTAGTGAGGGTGGGGCCTACAGTTGAA
Source organism: Leopardus geoffroyi (assembly GCF_018350155.1). Taxonomy (NCBI): domain Eukaryota; kingdom Metazoa; phylum Chordata; class Mammalia; order Carnivora; family Felidae; genus Leopardus; species Leopardus geoffroyi. Next base: position 136,686,637 of record NC_059333.1, read on the forward strand.
CCCAGATCTGTGTGGCACCACAGCATAATAATAATATGCTACTGACTCCCGCTCTGCTTTGATATTTTAAATCTTAGTAACAATTGTAGATCAATGGAAAATAAGAAGTGGTTAAAGTGAAAGACTAATTAAGAAAACTGGGAGTAGGGGTGCCTCGGTGGCTCAGTTAAAGCATCTAACTCTTAATTTCGGCTCAGGTCATGATCTCATGGTTCATGATTTCAAGCCTTGCTTCAGGCTCTGTGCTGACAGTGTGGAGTCTGCTTGAGATTCTCTCTCTCTCTCTCTCTCTCTCTCTCTCTCTCTCTCTCTCTCCCTCTCTCTCTCTCAAAATAAATAAATAAAACTTTTTTAGAAAACTGGGAATATATCTGGGGATAATATGATACAAAAATAAAGAATTTCATTCTAGATATTTTATAAAAACACAACATAACGTCCACTGCCCAGGAAGGAAGCTTTGCTCAAATAACCCAACACAACATGTCTAATGTCTTAGGGTTTCCATGTTCTCAAACTGAGAATGGGACACAATGTGTGGAGCTATCTTTTTAGTCTTCAGAATCTGACTTATGTTTTCTAGGGTTCATAGTTCACATTATTTGAAAGCCTCACTAGTGAATTTACATGAGATGAAATGCATGAGCTAAACAAATATAAAACTAATTTTTTAAAAATCAAATAGTCCAGGAGTACCTAGGTGGCTTAGTTGGTTGAGCATCCAATTCTTGATTTTGGCTCAGGTGATGATCCCAGGGTCATGGGATTGAGTCCTGCGTTCAGCTCTGCACTAAGTGCAGAGCCTGCTTGATTGATATTCTCTTTCTTTCTTTCTCTCTCTCTCTCTCTCTCTCTCTCTCTCTCTACCTCTACCCTTCTCCCCCACTCATGCTCTCTCTTTTTCTCACTCTCTAAAATTAAAAAAATATATATATTAATATATATATAATAGAAAATTAAATAGTCTAGAAGAAAATTTAAAGCCATATAACAGGCAAATATTAAGTGACCTGAAGGTCAGACTAACCTAAAGGAAAAGTAAAATGCAGAAAAGAAATCAGATATTTGGTCTTTTGTTTACATTAGAACTATGGATTAAGCAGAATTCTCTAATTGCAACCTTAATGACAAGAGGAACACACAGAACACACAAACATGAATCAAGCTTTCCAGGGAGAGTGGTATGAAAAAGTGTGAGGCTTGGACAACTTGCTAAAGAGATAAAGGTGAAGACAGAAGATCCAGATGCCATATTTGTACAACAAACACTAGAGATCCCATAAGCAGCCTTCTCATGTACCACAAAATTTATAAAGGAGATTACAGGAAAAAAGAGTGTTTGCTAAAAAAAAAAAAAAAAAGAAAAAGAAACAAAATTAAATATCACAGGAAGAAACCAAAAAACAAAATGAGGAAACCCTCATCCAATCAGATAAAACATAGGAGTGATGCCTTGCTTTCTTTTGGGCCACTACAGATCTTAGTAAGAGGTCAGAAAACCTCTTTGGTTTTCTGTGTGCAAGCCTGTTCCAGGAGCTAGATAATCTGTACAACTTTAACATCCTTTCACAAGTGTATTCTTGGCTGAACATCTCATTAGATTTTTGTCTTTTCTTTTTTTTTTAATTTATTTATTTAAATTCTGGGGCACCTGGGTGGCTCAGTTGGCTAAAGGTCCAACTCTTCGGCTCAGGTCATGATCTTACAGTTCGTGGTTTCGAGCCCCCACATCAGGCTCTGTGCTGACAGCATGGAGCCTGCTTGGAATGCTGTCTCCCTCTCTCTCTGCCCCTCCCCTTCTCTCTCTCTCTCTCAAAATAAAAATAAAAACTTAAAAAAATTTTATTTATTTAAATTCAAGTTAGTTAACATACAGTGTAGTATTGGTTTCAGGAGTAGAACACAGTGATTCATCACTTACATATAACACCCAGTATTCATCCCAACAATTGCCCTCCTAATAATGCCCATCATCCACATAGCCCATCTCCCCACCCACCTTCCCTCCAGCAACCCTCAGCTTGTTCTCTGCATTTAAAAGTCTCTTACGGTTTGCTTCCCTCTCTGTTTTCATCTTATTTTTCCTTCCCTTCCCCTATGTTCATCTGTTGTGTTTCTTAAATTCCACATAATACGAGCAAAATCGTACGGTATTTGTCTTTCTCTGACTGACTTCTTTCACTTAGCATAATACACTCTAGTTCCATCCACTTTGTTGCAAATGGCAGGATTTATTTCTTGCTAGATTCTTCCCCATACCACAGCTTTAGACTCAGGCAAAATATCAAAAGGTTATATGATGGGGGCCTTCTGAGAGCATTGAAGAGGGAGTTTATATCATTGCATAGCATATTTAAAAGATATGATACCTTTGTTAAACATCGTTAAGAACAACAAGCATCTTATATTATTCCTGGAGCAAGCAGTGATTGCAGAAAGGGTCTTTTGGGGTTACTAGCTCTGTTTTGCTTTGTTTTGTTTTGTTTTTATCTAGGCTGCTTACATGGGTGTTTCCCAATTTGTGAGACTACATCGAACTGTATACTTATGATTTGTGCACTTTTGTATGTGTACTCATACTTTAACAAGCATGTCACTAAAAGCAAAGAAATGATGGCTACTTGAAAATACTATCTTACCTGTTTTGGGAAGACTATCAGAATATTTATGAAGCACTAAATAAGAGCAGAGAACTATTCTAGGTGCTATGTCACAGGGCTTCCTTTCCTCCAGGAGCTTTCTATTCAATAAAAGAGAGAAAATGGTACAGCACCAGTTCATGCACACTGTAATGTGAATAAATAACATGGAGTCATAAGTGACAGGTATTATAAAGTGATGTAGATGCTGTGTTGTAGAAGTTGGAAGGAGATAAAATCACTTTTGGTGGTAAAACTCATAATATGGAATATTCTATCCCCCCTCTACTCTGGTCCTGAAACAAGTCATATATTGCTGGCCATTAACTAGATCAATGGAGGCATACAGGGAAATAGCAAAGGCTTTGGAGACAAAGGCATAAACAGAACTGGTTCCAATCAAACCTTCATCATTTATAGATTTGTAATATCATGGGCAAGTTACCCATAGCATTCAATTATTGGTTTTGTTTTCCTCGTCCTCCCCTTTTTAAATGTAAATTATTATGGGATGCTGAGGTGGACCTCTTCTCTCCTGACTCCAAACTTGAGGCTGTAGTGGAAGCAACCAATCTAGTACCCAAACCCCTGCCACTTTCATTGGTCCAGGAATGGGCACATAGTTCACATGAAACTAATCAGAGTTATCATCTATGTCTCTTGGGTGGGATTGCAGAACTGTAAGGGAAAGAGCTGCCCAGGACCATGTTCCCAGCTATAATGGCAAAAGCCAATATGCAAGAATGAAGTTGATATGCAGAAAAATGCAGGGAGAGTAAGAGCCAGTAGGAGAATAGGGCCTGGCATCACTACCTTCCCTTATTCCAAAAAAAACTCTGGGACTCAGCCTTGTTCCTGCCCTTTTTGTGGTTTGGGTATTTAAGCCAATTAGTTGCCCATTTTGCTTAAGCTAGTTCCAACTGGGTTTTGAGTTTCTGCCATAAAAAAAGCCATAATTAACACATTTCTTTCACTGAGCTTTGTTTTTCTCACCTGCAAAACCAAGAAGACAAATATATAATACATAAGTTTGTAATAGATGCCAAAAATTTCACTATCAGAAAAGACAATTGTTCAATATTAATTCCTTACCATGTCCAATTAATGTGAGGATTTACACAACCCATTCAAAGATTCTCCAAACTAGGATCACTCTGCATCACTTTGATTACAAGGCAACTGGATAATTTATAAATCATTCTCCTATCATCCAATAAAGGCAAAGATAGACTGATCTCAAATATTTCCTATGACCCTCCTTTTCCCCCACCAATCAGCTTTCATTCTAAACTCATTCTCCTCTGACTCACCAGATTGTTCACCATCCCAAATTTGATCCTGCTTCAGACATATTATGTGATTTCATGCTTGTTCTCCACAGCATTTTACTCTCCAATATCACAAAAGGAGTTTGTTATATGACACACCCTCTCAGATGCCCATCCCCAAAGCAAACTGAATTAAGCATGTACTTAATTTGGTCCCTTGAATTTTTATGCCTAGCACCAGCGATATGGTCAACACTTCTTTTCATTAAGCAATCAGGCCACTTTTCACCCTTTTCCAACAGGCTCAAATAATCTCCAAAATACCACAAGATTTAACAAGTATAGCTCACATTTACTGAGCACTGATTATGTGACAGATTCTATGCTAAACTCAATGTTTGCATTATTTCATTTCATTTTCTCTGTGGCATTATGTTGGTACTGTTGTTTTCCCTAGTTAGGAGACAAAGAAACTAAGACAGAACATTTATATAAAACTTTTGAAAGTTTATGGCTAATAAGCTGTAGAGTTCAAGTTTAAACTCAAATAGTTATGACACTAGAGACTACATTCTAATACTAGGAAGGATATGAAATAAAACATATATTCCAGACTTCAGCTTTGTTCCATCCTCCCTTCTCATAGCCCCATGATCCAAATTAGAACATGAATTTCCTGAGCTGGGTCTTGTTATGTAGTAAACTACCAGGAATACTGGTATAAAGTTTGCTTACAAATTTGTGTTATGTAGAGTCAATCAAAGAGAAAAACACCCCCTTTTTTAAACTCTCCCACCAACAATCAGAGATATTTCCATCCTAAGAAACATAAAAGAATGTTCATGTGAGAGGAAGACTCAGACATCAAAGTACTTAGAAAAGAGCTTTGCTTATAAAAAAAGTTGGCAAAAGTCAGACTTCAGAAATATTAGCTTGTCAAAAAAAATGCCTACAACATGAACTTAAAGGAAGAAATCTGTGAAATTATCAAAGTTATATAGTTTAAATTAATCTATTTATAGTAGTAAAACAACTTTCTTACCTAGTTATTATATCCACAAAAGATATCACATAACCTTAGAAATCAATTGTGCAAAAGGGTTATCGTTATTTTGCTAGGGAGTGAGTAATTTAGAGGAAATGTTTGAAGTTTCATTTATTTTGGGGACCAGAACTAGACAGGGTGACCCTGTTATTTTTGGCCTATCACACTCTGGAATATCATGTATATGTTTATTCATAATGGTGGCAGGAAAAAGTGTTCATTTTCTTTCACGTTGGCCATGACTGACATGGCTAGGATGGCCCTAGACAACAGTTAGGTCATCTGGGTAACCTGGAGGATAATGAAAATACTTTGTGACTGACTCAGAAACCATGTCATTGATAAAGTAGTTATTACTATTAACACTTCATGAAAGGAAATGTTATAGGAAAGGCTGAGACACTTTAATGAGCTGAGACACTCACGTTTTTCCTTGCTTTAAAGAAGACAACATAGTCCTGCTGAAAGAACATGGACTCAGAGGTAGTAGACCTGAGTCCAGACTCCATAAATTACCAGGAGTTTGACCCTGACAAAGTCATTGTGTTGTGGATAATATGGAACACAACGATCGTGTTTCTTTTGTTAATGGGGCTTTTGTAAAGAACTATTAATATTAGTCAGGGTATAAACAGAGAAGCAGACCTCCTAAGAGACATTTATAATAAGAAACTTATTATAGGATTTGATCTTACACAATCATTGGGCTGGTTAAGCACTCTATTTAAGGCTATTGTTTCTATGTCTGATTCTGGAAACCAAAACCTACAGAGAGAGTAATTAAAAAGAGAAAACAGATGCAAAGTTGGGGAAGCAATACAGAATACATAAAGAACTACAACTCAACAATAGCAAAAACCAACAGTTCAACAATGGGACAGGTCTTGAAGGGACACTCTCCAAAGAAGATATATAAAATAGCCAATAAACACAGAAAATGATGCTCAATATCACTAATTATTAGAGAAATGCAAATCAAAACCACAATATGAAGCTGCTTCACATGTTAGATGGCTATTATAAAAACACAACCAGACAGAAAATAACAAGTGTTGGTGAGGATGTGGAGAAATTGGAACACTTGTGCATTGCTGATAGGAATGTAACATGGTATAGTTACTGTGGAAAAAAAATATGGCAGCTCCTCAAAAAAGTTACACAAAGAATTACCATGTGATCCAGCAATTCCACTTTTGGGTATATGTCAAAAAATGTAGCAGGGTCTCAAAATGATGTTTGTAAACCCATGATCATATTGACATATATCATTTTGTAAGTGTAAGGTTTACAATGTGATGATTTCATATACACACATATTGTGAAATATTGGGAAACAATTACCTCAATAGAGTTAGTAAACATCTCCATCACCACACATATGCAAAATTTTTGTGAATTTGTGTGATGGGAGCATTAAGATTTTCTCTCTTGGCAACTTTCAAGCATATGATACAGTATTGTTAACTATAGTCACTACACTATAATTCTAACATCCTCAGAATTATTCATCTTGTAACTGGAAGTTTGTTACCCTTTGACCAACATCCCCCCATTTCCCACCTCCAGCCCCTGGTAATCACCAATCTGCTGTCTGTTTCTATGAGTTCAGCTCTTTTTAGATTCCACATATAAGTGAGATCATACAGCATTTGTCTTACTGTGTCTAACTTATTTCACTTAGCATAATGCCCTCAGCGTTCATCCATGTTGTTGCAAAAGGTAAGATTTCCTTCTTTTTTAATGGATAAATATTATTCTGTTAAATATAAGTATACACTGCATTTTCTTTATCCATTCATCCATTGCTGGACACTTGGATTGTTTCTATGTCTTGGCTATTGCTAATAATGTAAAAAACATGCGGGTACAGATATCTCTTCAAAATAGTGATGTCATTTCTTTCAGATATATATTCAAGTGAGATTGATGGATCTTATGACAGTTCACTTTTAAATCTTTTGCTTGAGTTCTAATCATAACTATACTTTATTGCCTTTGTGTTTCTGGGCCTTTAAGAGTCCGCTTCTTTATCTTTAAAGAGACTATAACAATAGTATAAGCTTCATAGTGTTCACTGAAAGAATTAAATAAAACAACATATAGTACTTAAAGTAGTACCTTGCATATAGAGCAAGCACTCAATCAATGCTACCTATTGTTATATATTTTGTAGCTGTACAATAATAGCTCCTTAACTGAAAGTTAGGGCTTATGACTTATAAGGAAGTTTCAGTATGCAGTACCTGAATTAATTAAAAATAAATTTGATAGAATGTTAATCATAAGCATAGACTTTTGCCACAACTTGGTTCATTAGATTGACTTTTAGCCAGTCATTAGCATTAATAATATTTCTGAGTATTCAAGTAATTTCTCAGAAAAAGGCATTACATTCCCTCCATAATTTATAGTTTAATGAAATTTCCAATATATGAGAAATAATTTCAATGGCCACAAAAGCCATTCTGAGCAGCCTCATTTTAAAATCATTGTTGAGGGGGCGCCTGGGTGGCGCAGTCGGTTAAGCGTCCGACTTCAGCCAGGTCACGATCTCGCGGTCCGTGAGTTCGAGCCCCGCGTCGGGCTCTGGGCTGATGGCTCAGAGCCTGGAGCCTGTTTCTGATTCTGTGTCTCCCTCTCTCTCTGCCCCTCCCCCGTTCATGCTCTGTCTCTCTCTGTCCCAAAAATAAATAAACGTTGAAAAAAAATTAAAAAAAAAAAATTAAAAAATAAATAAATAAATAAAATCATTGTTGGGGTGCCTGGGTGGCTCGGTTGGTTAAGCACCTGACTTAGCTTCAGGTCATGATCTCACACCTCGTGAGTTCAAGCCCTACATTGGACTCTCTGCTGACAGCTCAGAGCCTAAAGCCTGCTTTGGATTCTATGTCTCAATCTCTCTGCTCCTCCCCTGCTCGCACTCTGTCTCTCTGTCTCTCTCTCTCAAAAATAAATAAACATTAAAATATTTTTAAATAAAATAAAATAAAATCATTGTCAATGGCTCTTACATGCACACTATTTGTAGATCATTTAGTAAAGAGATTTCCAAAGAAGTTTCCTGTGAATCTAATTATTATAAATCAAATAATATTATCCCCTTGACTTACATTATGATTTTAGAAACATGAATTTTTAGAAACACGAAGCCATTTTTAATGGCTCATTAATTGACTATGACTTGTATTCATTAGGTTTAAGATTCTCTATTTAGTGATTGAGCAGGACACAAGCATTTACCTGCCCAGAGGAAAGTATGTGTTAAAGGAAATCTGTATGTATTCATTTTAAATTTAGGTCTTTCTAAAGATAGCCATCCCATAATAATTCAAGTTTGAGTTTTCATTCAATTTTTTTTTCTTAGTAGGTCACATTTGTACCCTATTTTTGACTTTGTTTTCCATTTCCAGGTTGACAATGGCTCCCACAGCAGGGGGCTGATGTAGGGATCATTTCACACCATACGAAATGCAACCACTGAAATGAACTATTTCCCGTCCAAGAGAGGCTGAGAGGACTTTCAACTGCACAAGCTATAATTTCCCAAAGGGGGTTTACTCAGGGCAGTGAAGTTCATGGATTTGGAGGAAACTTAGTGAAGCTTTTACAGTGATCAAGACCTAAACTTTAGCAACTGATTTTAAGGCCATGAGCAAAGTCAAGAAAAGGGTGTGTCATGGCAAATAGAGTCACTATTTAAAAAGAAGGTCCTGATAGAATCGTCTTTTTGCAGCCCCAGCATATTCTTAATTTCTTTACACTTAAAATTATCAAGGAAATCTAAAAACTTTTGTTTTTGGACCTATCAATATTTGTAGTATTAGAAATTAAAACTGGGAAATATTTGTTCTTTTAAAATACATTATTTGTTGGCATAGATAACATATTTTATGAAAAAACATAATTGTATTTCCCAAAACAAACAAAAAATGAAGAAGAGTAGCATGTTTTACATGTTGCACATCCCTTTAGTGTCCAGCCTCATAGAATACAGCTGTATTCTCATATCAGCTTCTGCATTGTCCAATGCCATGCATTTTTTGGACCAAAGTATATGAAGAAAATTAGGCCTCACAAAACTATGTAGTTGGAAAGAGAAGAGCATTTTAATAGCCTTTCAAATATTTGTGGATTTTCTTATTTGATGCTATGTCAAAACTCAACAAGAGTTAGTTACTTAAATGGAAATTGCAGTAAGGAATCTGAAACAATCTCAATGAACTTCACATACTCTGTGATGTTACACTGTTGGTGTTTCTTGTACTCTGAATGGATCTTTTAACATGAGTGATTTTGTAACATCACAGTCATTTGGAACACACTGGTTCGCTGAGCTACGCAGATCTTCAAAACGTTGACAGATTTTAATATGCAATATCAAAAACTAATATTTGTTAATATCACCACTGATCTCACCAAAAACTCTTGGAAAAAAGAATGCCATTTTCCAAATTTTCTAAAATTCTAATTTTCACTTGAAAACTTGAGTGACAGCTTACTTCATTAAACTTTGAGAAAATATTTGCAAATACCCAAGTCTAGATAACCGTATTTTGTCTGCTAATAGATTTTTCAAGTGAAAATGGAACTTCTAAGTTCCATGAAACAGCTTTACAACTCTAAGTATACAATTGCTTTATGCATACCTCTCATTGTGTCACCCTGAATATTTAGAAAGTATACTCCAGAGTGATTTAATTAGATTAACAACGTTACTGCTTCATAAAGGACATTCTTAAGTAAAAGTGACATTTCTGAGTGTGGAGCAATGAGGAAAACATGATTATTAATATACATTGGTGAAACTGCCTTGATTTGTACTTAGTTTTATACACCACAGACTTTATACTATCAGCACAATATCAATGCAATGCAAAATGCAAACACTGTCTTATATTATTACAAAAATAGTTTTAGGGGCACCTGGGTGGCCCAGTTGGTTAAGCGTCCAACTCTTAGTTTTGGCTCAGGTCATGATCTCACAGTTCGTGAGTTCAAGCACCATGTCAGGCTCCATGCTGACAGTACGGAACCTGCTTGGGACGCTCTTTCTCCTTCTCTCTCTGCCCCTTGCTCACATGCATACTCTCTCTTTCTCAAAATAAATAAACAAACTTAAATAAAATAAAATATTTAAAAAAATAGTTTTAACCTCATTGACTTCCTGAAAAGGCCTTGAGTACCCCAGGGGCCCATGGATCATATTTTGAGAATTCCTGTTCTAGAGAATTCCAGGCTTATTTAATAGGACCAGTCTGAAAAAGCCTTTTTAGAAGAGCCTAATGTCTTTGGTTTCAGTTTTTCTTTCAAGATCTAGCTGAGGACTGGAAAGCTGGGGTTCCTAGTTGCCTGATAGTATGAGGAAACTCAAATATTCTCAAATTAGAGAAAAAATAAAATAAAAATTTTGTTATCTCTTTTAAAACAGAAGAACTGAGTGAGTCACTATACTGACAAATTCCATGTCACTCTGTATAAAGCTCCAGAATCAGTACATTAATTACATGACAATAAAAATTAAAATAACACCGTAATTTAGAAAATTTTTCATTGATTTTGCTCATTTTGAACTTGTCTAAACATGTCCAATATTTTTGCACAAAACTTCATTAGATATACTTTACTTGCTCTGAAAGCCCTCTCATTTTATGGATAACATGAACTAAAGTTCAAGGAACTTCCACTAAAATCTTAGAACCTCAGAATTGAAGCACTCCTTGAGGTCACATAGTTCAGCCTTTCTACTAAACGAATTTTATCCTTATTATATAAACTTCCAGGTTTGACTTGAACCCTGCCAGTGGCACATAGCTCACTGCTTCGGGAGGCATTATATCATTTCACACTGCACATCATCAGCAACTCAGATGTTTCTCTTCAAGTTTAAACAAACAAGTCTCAGGCATACTTCCTAATGTAATATAATATTTCTATTTCCTATCATATTTGTTTTTCCAGCAATCAAAGCATAAAATCAGCTTGTGGTGACCAGACAGCTTATAAAATCCATGTTTTTCACATGAATTGTTGCCAAGTCTACCCTTGCCCATATTTGTATTCTACTGTACTATTGATATTTTCCTCCAAAAATAAGTTTTTAAAATTAGATTTCACATGGATCACTTTGGTCCACAGTCCAATTTCTCATGTCAATTTTAATTTTGATTTATTCAACACTGATATTACCTACATTCAATGTATGTCATCAGCAATATTGATGTAGAGGTCAATCATATCTTCATAATTTTCTTTCTAATAGCAACAACAATAGGGAGAAAGGAAGATCATTGCATGATACTAGAGATACCCACTTATTCGATCACATTTTTTAAGGTTTCCCAATAGTGTTCTGGGTCCTTAGCTAACTACCTAGCATAAAGGAAAAGAGAAAGAGAAAGAGACAAAAAGTTTATTATAGCAATAATGGCTGAAAACTTCCCAAACATGCAGAGACGGACATCCAGATTCATGAGACCCGAAGACCCCAAATAGGTTGAGTCCAAAAAGGGTTATACCAAGATACATTATAATTAAATTGTCAGAAGTCAAAGAGAAGGAATTATGAAAGCAGCAAGAGAGAAGTGACAAGTCACATACAAGGAAACCCTCATGAGTATTAGCATTTTTTCAATGGAAATTTTGCAGGCCAGGAGAGAGTTGGATGATATATTCAAAACATTGGGGGGGGGGGGGAAGCTGAAACCAAAATTCTGTCAATCAAGAATACTATACCCAAGAAAGCTGTCCTTTAGAAATGAAAAAGAGAGAAATTTTCACTAACAAAAGCTGAGGGAGTTCATTACCACTAGACCTGTCTAAAAGAAAACACTAAAGCATCATTTTCAATTGGAAATAAAATAATGCTAATTACCTTCATAAAACATAAATGTGTAAAACTCATTAAGAATAATAAATATATAGCCAAACTCAGATTCTCTAATATTGTAATGGTGGTATATAGATCACCTCAACTTTAGCTGAAAAGTTAAAATCAAATATTAAAATTAACCATAGCTACAATAATTTTTTATTATTTGTTATTACAATAATATTTGTTATTACAATAATTTGTTACTTGATATAAAAAGATATGTAAATTGTAATATCAGTAACCTAATGGGGGGGGGGGGGAGAAAGTATTAAGTTTCTGTATGCTATTGAGTAAGTTGTTATCAGCTTAAAACAGGATATTATAAATATAAGCTATTTTATGTAAGCCTCATGATAACCACAAAAGACAAACCTGTAGTAGATATTTAAAAGATTAAGGAGTCAAAGCATACTGCTATGAGACATCATAAAATCACAAAGGAAGACAGCAAGAGAGGAAACAAAAAACAAAGGACCTACAAAGCAGTCAGAAAACAATTAACAAAATGGCAATAGTAAGTCTTATCTATCAATAATTATTTTAAATATAAATGGATTAAATTATTCAATCAAAAGAAAGAATGGCTGAATGGATAAAAAGAACAAAATTCAACCATATGCTGCCTACAAGAGACTCACTTCAACTCTAAGGATACCCACAGACTGTGAATAAAGGGATAAAAAAAGATATTTCAAATAAATGGTAATCAAAAGAAAGTAGAGGTAACTAAACTTATATCCAACAAAGCAGACTTTAAGCTAAAAATGGTCAAAAGGAACAAAGAAGGTCATTATACAATTACAGAAAGGTCAATCCATTAAGAAAAAAATAATGCTTATAAATATTTATATACCCAACATTGGAACATGTAAACATATAAAGCAAATACTAGCCTAACTAAAAGGAGAAATGAACAACACTGCAATAATAGTTGAGGACTTTAATATCACAGTCTTAACAATGGACAGATCATCCAGACAGAGAATCAATCAGGAAACAGTAGATTTGAACAACACCATAGACCAAGTGAAGCTAGGAGACATATACAGAACATTTTATCCAACAGCAACAGAATACACATTTTTCTCGAGCATATCGAACACTTGCTAGGATAGATCATATGAAAGACCACAAAACAAGTTTCAACATATTCAAAAGAGTAGAAATTATATCAAATAAGTTTTCTGGGTACAGTAGTGTGAAACTAAATGTCAATAAAAGGATAACTGGAAAACTCACAAATACATGGATTTATAGAAATTAAATAACAGGGGCGCCTGGGTGGCTCAGTCTGTTAAGTGTCCGACTTCGGCTCAGGTCATGATCTCACGGTCCGTGAGTTCGAGCCCCGCGTCGGGCTCTGTGCTGACAGCTCAGAGCCTGGAGCCTGCTTCAGATTCTGTGTCTCCCTCTCTCTCTGACCCTCCTTGTTCATGCTCTGTCTCTCTCTGTCTCAAAAATAAATAAACATTAAAAAAATTTTTTTTAAAGAAATTAAATAACACATTCCTGAACAATCAATGAGTCAAAAAAGAAATCAATAAAAAAAAAATCCATCTCTCAAAAAGTCAAACAGATTAAGTACTTAACATAAGACCTGAAACTATAAAATTCCTGATAGAAAACAGGGGGAAAGCTCCTTTAGATTGGTTTTGGCAATTTTTTGGATATGACACCAAAAATACAAACTAAGGCAAAAATATACAAGTGGGACTACATCAAACTAAAAAGCTTCTGCACAGTAAAACAAAACAAAAACAAAAAACAATTAAAAAAATGAAAAGGCAACTTCCAGAATGGGAGAAAATATTTCCAAAGCACATATCTGATTAGGGACTGATATCCGTATTATATAAGGAACTTATGCAACTCAGTGGCAAAAAAGAAACAAATAATCTGCTTTAATTTTTTTTAGTGTTTATTTATTTTTGAGAGAGACAGAGTGCAAGCAAGGGAAAGGCAAAGAGAGAGAGAAAGAAACAGAATCTGAAGCAGGCTCCAGGCTCTGAGCTGTCAGCATGGAGCCCGACGCAGGGTTCAAACTCATAAACCTGCGAGATCATGATGTGAGCTGAAGTTGTATGCTTAACCGACTGAACCACCCAGGTGCCCCACAAATAATCTGTTTTAAAAATGGGATGGGGCGCCTGGGTGGCGCAGTCGGTTAAGCGTCCGACTTCAGCCAGGTCACGATCTCGCGGTCCGTGAGTTCGAGCCCCGCGTCAGGCTCTGGGCTGATGGCTCAGAGCCTGGAGCCTGTTTCCGATTCTGTGTCTCCCTCTCTCTCTGCCCCTCCCCCGTTCATGCTCTGTCTCTCTCTGTCCCAAAAATAAATAAAAACGTTGAAAAAAAAAATTTTTTTAAAATAAAATAAAATTAAAAAAAAATAAATAAATAAAAATGGGCAAAGGATCCAAGTAGATATTATTTCAAAGAAGATATTCAAATGGCATAACAGGTACATAAAAAGATGCTAAACATTATTAATCATAATCAGGGAAATGAAAATCAAAACCACAATGAGATACCACCTTATTCAAATTACAATGGTTATTATCAAAGAGATAAGAAATAGCAAGTGTAGGCAAGGAAGTATAAAAAAGGAAACATTTGTGCACTGTGGGTTGGAATGTAAATTGGTGCAGCCACTATGGAAAACAGTATGGAGGTTTCTCAGAAAATTAAAAATGGAGCTACCATATGATCCAGCAACCCCACTCCTGAGTCTATGTGGACATGAAATCACTATCTCAAAGAAATACCTGCACCCCCATGTTCACTGCAGCATTATTTGAATAGTCAAGACATGGAAACAACCTAAGTGTCCATCAACAGATGAATAAATAAAGAATATATGTCATATGTATACAATGGAATAGATGCAGCCATAAAAAAGGTAATCCTGTCATTTGCAACAATATGGATGAAAACTGAGTGCATCATGCTAAGTGAAATAAATCAGAGAAGACAAATACTGTATAATCTCATTTATATGTGGAATCTAAAATACCACACTCACTGAAGCAGAGAGCAGATTGGTGGTTACCAGGATTGGGAGGGTGTGTGGGAGGGGGTTAGAAATGAGTGAAGTTGGTCAAAGGGTACAAACTTCCGGTTATAAGATGAATAAATTCTGGGGATGTAATGTACACCATTACATTATTGTGACTATAGTGTGACTATAGTTAACTATACTATATTATACATTTGAAAGTGCTGAGAGTAAGGCTTAAAAGTTCTCACCTCACATACCAAAAAATGTAAATATGTGAGGTGATGATGGTTGGTTAAGCCATCAACTCTTGGTTTTGGCTCAGGTCATGATTTCATAGTTTGTGGGTTCGAGCCCGATGTGAGGCTCCGCAGCTGGTAGTCCAGAACCTGCTTGGGATTTTCTCTCTCTCCCTCTCTCTCTGTCCCTCCCCTGCTTGCACTGTCTCTGTGTCTTTCAAAATAAATCAATAAACTTTAAATATATATATATATATATATATATATATATATATATACACACACACACGTATTTCAAATAACTATGTTGTACAAGTTAAATTTACACAAGTTTATATGTCAATTCTATCTTGAGGAAGCTAGAGGAGAGAAAAATCTAAGAAGCCCAGCTTAACTCAAATATCTTTTATATTATATGTAATGGTGTCATTTTATAATGTAAAATGAACAGTAATATTACAGAATGGGGTAACTTCCTAATTACAGCCACATTTCCTGCACATGTCATGTGTAATTCCAAGGCTGAGGTGCATAAAGATGACATAGATGACAGTACTCCTCTGAAAATCACTCTATTCTTTTCCCCAAAGCATGAATTTTGTATTTGGGATTAGTTGTTATTATTTTCAGAGTAAAGTGGACATTATTATTTCTTGGTATTTAGATTATTCCACCATAACCCACCTTCATAATTGTTTGCATTTCATCCTTTGGTGCACTAGGGTCTCTGGGATTGAGCCCTGAATGTGAATACATGATTTTTCCCCTGATGAACTGCATTCACAGTCTATTCACTGATCCATGACTCCATTTATTTATGCATGCATCCATCCATCCATTCTTTTATTCACTGAGTGCTTGCCATAGTCTTGTCACTGAGGATTCCAAGTGTAATACAGAAACCCACTAAAGATTAAATTTGTTTTTAAGTTAAAAGGGAGAGCCAACATTTTTTTCAAGTACTTAAATAAAAGACTGAAAGAAAAAAAAATTCCAAAATTTTAATAGGGGTTGTCTCAAGCAGTATCTTCATTAATCTTTTCTGTTCTCTCCATATTTTCTGCCAAAATATGCTTAATCTTGCAATGAGTAAAATGTAATAAATTAAAATTTTGCTAGTTTGAAAAGAGGTTATTATTTTTTTCAATCAAGTCTCATGATGAGATGACATACTGTGATGAGATGAAAGTCATATACACAGGTAAATACATCTCTATAGTACCTAGAGCAATTGGCTGAATAACTGGTTGTTCAATATTTCAGTTATTGATCATCCAGAAAATAAGGTATGTTTTATCGTTCTTTCATATTAACAAGTTAATATACTTTTATTTTCTTTCTGTAAAGTCCAATATTGCTCTCTTCACCTCTAATATGAAGACATGGTTCCATATTCCCATATAGGAACCAGTACTTAACAGTTCAAGTGATCTGATTTAGGATTCAAAGAATATACCTTCAGAGGGGGTTTAATTTGCCTCGCTTTCCTGGGAAACTGATTGAAAATCCCAGGGGGAGAGGTGGAGATGGAAAAGAAAGGTGGATGAAGGAGAATATGAGGCCTCCACCAAATCCTCTCGTCTTAATTTCAGATTCCACTGAGAAGTAAAAATGGACAGTGCATCTTTGAGTAGGACCATAAAGAGATACTAGAGCATTTCTTTAGTGCAATGACCAGAGTCAGAAAGAGCTACCAATATGATTGAAAACATGCTGATATGTGAAATCACATGTTCTTATTTCTATGATAGACAAAACTGAGAAGAACTGAAGCTGTCACCAGAGGAATCAGTAGGTATTGTGTTATAAGCTACTCTCTTTTTTACCACCCTATTTTTCACTTTCTCTTTTGTAGCTTTTTGTTACTTTAATAAATGTTTGGATACTTCCTTGTTTTCTCTCTCTGCTGGAGAAAAATGGAGGGTACTCTTATATTGTTTAACATATTTATTTGGGTCTTGGTTTTTCTAAGTTTGAAGCTCTTCAAGATTCCTTTCTTCCTTTTGAAAATGATGCTGACCTCAACACCCTTTAATTTTTCACAAAACAAGGTGCCCCTGTTACTTCCTACAGTAATACTTGCATTGCTTCCTAGAATAATACCCTTTTCCTTTTTATTCACACGTATTTGTTCTGCATTGTTGCTATATCCAATAGTTAATTAATACTATCAACATTTCATATTTAATTTCTGTGCTCATATATTTAATTTCTTGTATGTCACTCTCCTCAGAGGTTAACTTCCTTCTTTTTTTTTTTTTTTAAATTTGTGTTTTTTTTTTTTTTCAACGTTTATTTATTTTTTTTTTGGGGACAGAGAGAGACAGAGCATGAACGGGGGAGGGGCAGAGAGAGAGGGAGACACAGAATCGGAAACAGGCTCCAGGCTCTGAGCCATCAGCCCAGAGCCTGACGCGGGGCTCGAACTCACGGACCGCGAGATCGTGACCTGGCTGAAGTCGGACGCTTAACCGACTGCGCCACCCAGGCGCCCCTAACTTCCTTCTTGCTGAAGAAAATAATTTAATATTTCTTTCAATAAGAGACTGTAGCTGGAAAACTCTCCTAGTTATTGTATGTCTCAAATGTCTAGCTTATGCTCTCCTCCCTCTTTCATGATAATCAAGCTGATATAAAATTTTAAGTTATCAGGTATTTTCCCTCACTGCTTTCAAGAGATGCCACCATTGTTTCTGGCATCTCTTTGTTAATGATGTAAAGTTAGTTGTCTCATTCATTGACACTCTAGGTAGTCTGTCCTTTCTCTATGGTAGCTTTTAAGAATCTCTTTTTCTCTTGATATTCTGCTGTTTCAACACCAAGTATAGGATGCAGGTGTTTTTATTCCAGCCCCTACCTACAGTGCCCTTTCATCTTGAGTTCTCTGCCTTTGTTCCTGTCACTAATGTTTCAAATTTTGTTTCTTCAACATTCTCTCCATTCTCTTCCTCCGGAAATCTTAGTAAGTGTATGCTGAAAGTTCTCAATTTATTTCCATAGCTCTCAACTGCTGCTTAATAATTGATATCCATCTCTCTGTGCTGTTTTCAAAGTGAATTACTCAAAATTCTTTTCCATTTCTCTAATTCTTTACCTGCGTACAGTCTAAAGTTTGTTTCATTGATTGGAATTATTTTTTAAATGTATTGATTGCTTTTCTATACACATGCTCTTCTTTCATACTACCTGACTTCATAATTTCTTGCGTTTTTAATTAAAGAACTACTTCACTGCTATAAATATACAAACTTTAATATTTCTGTCATATAAGACTGTAACATTAATTTTACCTGGAGTGAGTAAATGTTCCTTTTTTATTATTGTACACTATGTTCCTCCAAAGCCAGATTAATGAAACATTGCAGAAAATATGGAATACGCATTAATATGTGTTCTCCAACACTCTTCTGATAAAATAGTTTGTTCACTCATTAACAAGGAAGTAGAAAAGTAAAGATAAAATCTGAGGTGATGTTGGTGATTCCTCCCAGATGGAATTACTTTCCCCTTAATTTATCCCAGTTTTAATTTCTATTTTCTGAAAAGAGTTTACTTTGTTAAAGTAATAAAATGAAAAGTTAAAGTCAGTACAGCTGCAAATAATCATGCACAGTGCTAGTATCTGTGAAAAGTATTAAAAATAAGATTCCTGGGGAATCTAGATGGCTCAGTCAGTTAAGCAACTGACGCTTGGTTTTGGCTCAGGTCATAATCTCAGGGTTCAGTTCGTGGGTTCGGGCCCCACGTCAGGCCCTGCACTAATTGTGCAGAGCCTGCTTGAGATTCTCTCTCTCTCCCTCTCTCTCTGCCCTTCCTACATTTGCATGCTCTCTCTCAACATAAATAAATAAATATTTAAAAAATAGGCAAAAATAAGATTCCTGCTATAGGAAACATCACTTATTTGACCTGAAATCATTCATTCTATAATCTTCACTACATTGACCATTCCCTTATGGCTTTCTTTTTTCTGTAGTAAATTGATTTATATTTTGTTATGCACTCAGGTTTAAAGACAAACTCTGGGAGTGTAAATCTCCACCAGAAGCCATCCTAGTGACACTGAACTGTTTCCATGATGCATAATGATCCCTCTACGAGGTGCAGCACCATGACATAAATTCAAGAGAAGCGTTACAGTTGCCATATAAATTAGGAAATACTGATCAAAGATTTCATTCAGCAGGTTTTTCTATTCAGCCTTGAGATCAGAGTAAGATGCCATATCACTTATTTTTTTTACAATGATCATAATTATGAATATTATCATACTGGGTTATTTTCTACACTGGTCATATCCATAAGTAATTCCATAATGGTTTCAGCTACTGGTTTGGCAAACAAAATCGTTCTGTAACTGTTGTATGAAGAGAAGATTTATAGATGAACATTGTAGTTTCTTTCTTTAAAATCAGCTAAAATATCAGACGAAAGTTTTTGAAAGATCCTGACTTTCCCCTCAAAAAACACATTGTAGATTCATAACTAATATGTTCATCCAAGTTTCTTTTAAATCTATATTCAGGTAGGGGCGCCTGGGTGGCGTAGTCGGTTAGGCGTCCGACTTCAGCCAGGTCACGATCTCGCGGTCCGTGAGTTCGAGCCCCGCGTCGGGCTCTGGGCTGATGGCTCAGAGCCTGGAGCCTGTTTCCGATTCTGTGTCTCCCTCTCTCTCTGCCCCTCCCCCGTTCATGCTCTGTCTCTCTCTGTCCCAAAAATGAATAAACGTTGAAAAAAAAAATTAAATTAAAAAAAAATAAAATAAAAATAAATCTATATTCGGGTAGATCAATCAATTGCTGATCATTCATTCTATATAAAATGACATACAAATTTCTTCAGTTCCAGAATTAGCAAGGTACAATCCCGTATCTGCTACTTTTGTCAATTATATTAAGCATAAACATCCACATAACTGCTTGGATTAATTGTGCTGTTGCAAGTCAATCTGAAAGAGGATTTCTTTTAATGTTTTTATTTATTATTGAGAGACAGAGAGACACAGAGCGTGAGCAGGGGAGGGGGAGAGAGAGAGGGAGACCCAGAATCTGAAGCAGGCTCCAGGCTCAGAGCTGTGAGCACAGAGCCCGACACAGGGCTCAAACTCACCAACTGTGAGATCATGACCTGAGCCGAAGTCAGTCGCTTAACCAACTGAGCCACCCAGGCGCCCCTGAAAGAGGATTTTAAAGTTATCCATCCAACAAAAATTTTTTAGCATTTACTATGTAGCCGACATTGTTTCTGCTCCCTCTGGATTCCTCGGATTCCCTTTACAATTTCTATACACCCCTTCTCCAATATCTGTGCTTTGCTTTTAATTGCCTGCTCCTACTATCCTCTTTATAAAACGCCCTTGGGCTCTGAGAAGCACTTGGCCTGCTTTTCCTGCAAGGGCAGAGAAGCAAAAGGGTCTATGAGTTTATGTCCCCCAAGAGTGTTCATTTCCAAAGATTGACTAGTGGAAAGTTAACTCTTGACTTGGGCTGGGAAAAATAGGAGGTGTAAGATTCCAGAGTTCTCACTGAGATCGGGATGAGGCTTGCCTCATACTCCTCTCAGGTGAGACATCAGCTGAAATGACACCCTTGCTGGGCTTCTACCCCTTCCCTGTCTTGTTCCCCCCACTTTCTTTCTCCTGGGATCATTTTCTAATAAAATCATCTGCACACAAATCCTTACCCTGGTGTCTGCTTCTGGTCAACCTAACCTAAAGCATACGCTGTGTCATACTTGGGGCTGAATGCTAAGACCATAACGGTGAGCAAACCAGATACAGAAACAGCCAATTAAGGCTCACAGTCTAATGAAGAAGATGAGACACTGAACTGGCATTGAAGTATACTGTGAGAAGGACTCTTTCAAGAAAGAGACCAACAGTGCTTTGGGAGAAGGAACACATAATCTTGTAGAGTGACACTTGTCACAGATGGCTTACCAGAGGAAATGGTATTGAAACTGAAACCTAAAAGCTAAACAGGAGTTATCCATGCAAAAGGCAGTGTGGAAAGTGCAAAAAGAACATGAACTGCAAAGGGCCAGAGTGGACAGAGTCCACAGTTAGATCATTTAGTGAAGAAAATATAAAGCCTGTGTGTTACTGCATTGTCCTATAAGTCCAAAAAAGAATTACAAGCAGGACTTAATTGAATGACCTTTGGAATGGTCATTCTTGCACTTAATGAACATATTTGTGTACTTCTATTTCAGTATTTCATGTACTTTACAGGAGATAGAATGGGAGAGCCCTGGGAAGACCTATATTATGAAGTACCTATTCAGATCAACAAACCAAGACTTTTAGAAGTTCAAACTCACCAGGCATCACTTTGGGCTATACTTCTCCCAGGAGAGTTCAGTCATTCAGCTCAAGATAGGCAGGGTGTTAGCTAGCTGAGAGAGGTGAAGATTACATTCCAGGTGGTAAGTTCCAGATAATACTCAAAAACGTTGAAGGAAAGATCCTAATGAAACTTCATCACCTCTCTGTAGGCATGTTCCCTGACTCCTCTAGGTAGCTAATCACACTTTTCTCTATATATACACAGCAGTATACAAATTTTTCTGCAATCCTTTTATTAACTGTCTCACTTCTTCAACAGACTATGAGTTCTTCACAAAGGAAGACATACTTATTTTCAACATATGCAATCATTAGCACATAGCATGTGTCCAAAAATGTCTACTGGATGTAGAAATGAAAGAATAAATGAAAGATTATTTCTTTTTAGCTTTTGTTCTCTTCAATATGAGCAGAATCTCTCTCTCCAAATCTCTAATTCACTAGCTTCTCCTTTTCTAGGTAGGGTTGTCCAATGGAAATATAAGATGAGCCACATATACAACTTAAATTTTCTAGTAACCACACAGGGAAAAAAAGTAAAATGAAGTAGGTAGAATTAATTTAACAACTTATTATATTCAATATTTCAAAATTATAATTTTGACATGTAAACAATAGTTTAGTTTAAAATTCTTATGAGATACTCTACACTTTTTCCACACTAAGAAACCCAGGGTGTATTTCATATATGCATATCTCAATTCAGACTATTCCTATTTCAGGTGCTCAATAGCTAGTTTCTACTCTACTGGACAATGCAGTCCTATATACTACCTCAAAATATAAAGTTAACATTTTCCAATACAAGGTTTTTCTTTCAATACAAAATTTTCTTAAGAAGCAAGAGAGTTTTCAAAATGGATGAAAGACCTAAATGTAAGACAGGAAGCCATCAAAAGCCTCGAGGAGAAAGCAGGCAAAAACCTCTTTGACTTTGGCCACAGCAACTTCTTATTCAACATGTCTCTGGAAGCAAGAGCAACAGAAGCAAAAATAAGCTATTGGGGCCTCATCAAAATAAAAAGCTTCTGCACAGTGAAGGAAACAATCAGAAAAACTAAAAGGCAGCCAACGGAATGGGAGAAGATATTTGCAAATGACATATCAGATAAAGGGTTAGTATCCAATTTCTATAAAGAACTTACCAAACTCAACACCCAGAAAACAAATAATCTAGTGAAGAAATGGACAAAAGACATGAATGGACACTTCTCCACAGAAGATATCCAGATGGCCAACCGACACATGAAAAAATGCTCAACATCACTCATCATCAGGGAAATACAATCAAAACCACAATGAGATACCACCTCACACCTGTCCGAATGGCTAACATTAACAACTCAGGCAACAACAGATGTTGGCTAGGATGCGGAGAAAGAGGATCTCTTTTGCACTGCTGGTGGGAATGCAAGCTGGTGCAGCCACTCTGGAAAACAGTATGGAGGTTCCTCAAAAAATTAAAAAGAGAACTACCCTACGACCCAGCAATTGCACCACTAGGTATTATCCAAGGGATACAGGTATGCTGTTTCGAAAAGACACATGCACCCCAATGTTTACAGCAGAACTATCAATAATAGCCAAAATATGGAAAGAGCCCAAATGTCCATCGATGGATGAATGGAAAAAGAATATGTGGTATATATACACAACGGAATACTACTCGGCAATCAAAAAGAATGAAATCTTGCCATTTGCAACTACATGGATGGAACTAGAGGGTATTAAGCTAAGTGAAATTAGTCAGAGAAAGACAAATATCATATGACTTCACTCATATGAGGACTTTAAGACACAAAACAGATGAGCACAAGGAAAGGAAGCAAAAATAATATAAAAACAGGGAGGGGGACAAAACATAAGAGACTCTTAAATATGGAGAACAAACAGAGTTACTGGAGGGGTTATGGAAGGGGGGGATAGGCTAAATGGGTAAGGGACATTAAGGAATCGACTCCTGAAATCATTGTTGCTATATCCTAACTAACTTGGACATAAATTAATAAAATAAATAAAATAAAAGCTTCAAAAAAAATAAAGTGAATAGTTCTGTAAAAAAAAAAATACATAATGAAGAACTAAAAAAAAAAAAAAAAAAAAAAAAAGCAGCAGCAAGAGAGTTTCAAGCACATTATTTAGACCAGGATTTCTCAATACTGACACACTGACCGGATAATTTGCCTAGATAATTCTCTGTCATAGGGAGCTTTCCTGTGTGTTATAGAATGTTCTGCAACAACCTTGGTCTCTACTCACTATAGGTCAGTATCAACCCTCTTCCATACCTGTGACATCAAAAATGTCTGTAGACACTGGCAAATGTCCCTTGGGGGGGTAAAACTGCCCCACTGAAAACCACTGAATTCATTATCACTTTCAACTTTGGGAAGCAGGAGTTTTGGGACTTCAACACTTTAGTGGGTCTCATGAAAACTTATCTCCAAAAAAAATTATCCTGCCACAGAAGAAACCTTGCACCACAAGGGGTTTATTGTGGAATTTCTGCATGCTGACGTCTTGCTGATCTGCCAAGAGCATTCCCACTTTCCCGCCTTTGGCCATTTCCCACCTTTGGACACTGCATTTAGTTTGACTGGTGTTTGTTCATGGAGTCCACCAGACAGAGCCTTTTCCTAGATTTTTCTGTCACTGTCATAGGGCAAGATTTCTTATTTACAAGCAATATGAATTGATTCTGGGCAAACAGAAAAATAATTTATTGGAACGTTGCCAGAAAGGATATTAGGGAGATCACACTGTCCACGGGAAGACTGAAAAACCAGATTCAGAAAATAGTTAACAGCAAAGAGAGACTCCATCTCTATTCAATACTTTATTTACAGGAATAGTCTGATTAATATGCAGCTATTGGGGCCACAATTACTGCACACTCTTGCTGCCTCTGGACGCTTGACCCCCAACTCTCTTATGAATATTTTTCAATTTCATTGTAATTTTGCATCATTCTTTCATCGAAATCTCTAAGACATTTCATCTGCATTTATTAGCCCTTGCATTTAGAATGAAAGAAACCTTTGATCCATTTTCACTGTTTCTATGAACCTCTCTCAGGGAGGTTTGCACTCCACGCTGCTGTAATCCCTTTCTTTTCAAAATCTACATTGGATATACAAAACTCTAGATGCTTAGAAGCCCTCAAGCAGTGGCAGCTAACTAGAACTATTCTTATCAGTGAGTAGGAATTCAAATGGTTTCACCAGAGCCATTGACCTTTCTTTCTCTGAGCCTCTCCATTTTCTTTGCCTCCCAGAGAGTTACCTCTAATAACCCTTGGAGTATCCATGTCCCACTGCAGGGATGTCTCTCTTTCTGGGCCTCGCTGGCCTGTACCAACTTGCTAAATTGTTCCCTGTGATTATTAAATAATCACAAAGACCCTGGCTAAGTTGATTCACTGTAATGACATTGCAGGGCTATGGTCCTGTTTTTCATTCATCCATTTACTCACTCAACAAATATTTATTGAATGCTTACCATATACTAAGTCCATTGCTTAGATTGGTAGGGAAGACAGACATTAATCAAATAATCATAAAAAGAAACATTAAATCACAACTAGGACATATAAAGAGAGGTATAGTTCCAATATGGGTGAAATCCTATACTTGGAATGCTATCATAATGTTATAATAGTCAGAAAACCAGTGAGGGTTTATTGAAGGGAGTGACACCTGAGGAGAACTGAAGGACAAGCAGAACTGAAGTAGTCGAAGAGGATAAGAAGGAGCATTCCACAAAAAATAAACACCATGAACAAATGGGAGGAATTCCAGGGAATAAAAATGGCCAGTGAGGTTGAAGCAGAAAGAGCAAGGGAGAGCATATGTACTTACCTACTGAATCTCGAGCCTTGCTCAATCAAATGTAAGTCAAAACAAAACTTTTAATTAAAGAAAAAGTCCTCCATACACAAAAACAAACCCAAAATGGATTAAGGACTTAAATGTGAGATCTGAAACCATAAAAATCCTTGAAGAGAGCACAGGCAGTAATGTCTGTGATATCAGCCATAGCAACATTTTTCTACGTATGTCTTCTGAGGCAAGGGAAGCAAAAGCAAAAATAAACTATTGGGACAAATCAAAATAAAAAGCTTCTGCACAGCAAAGGAAATAATCAACAAAACTAAAAGACAACCTACTAAATGGGAAAAGATATTTGCAAACGACATATCTGATAAAGGATTAGTGCCCAAAATATATAAAGAATCTATAAAATTTAACACTCAAAAAATGAATAACCTACTTTTGTTTTTCTTTATCCATTCATCAGTCGATGGGTGTGATATATATATATATATATATATATATATATATATATATATAATGGAATATTACTCATCCATCAAAAGGAATGAAATCTTGCCATGTGCAATGACATGGGTGGAGCTAGAGAACATAATGCTAAGTGAGATAAGTCAGAGAAAGACAAATCCATATGATTTTACTCATATGTGGAATTTAAGAGATGAAACAAATGAGCAAACTGAAAAAAAGAGACAGACAAACCAGGAAACAGACACTTTACTACAGAGAACAAACTAATGGTTACCAGAGGGAGGTGGATGGAAAGAATGGCAGAAATAGGTGATAAGGATTAAGGAGTGCACTTGTATTGAGCACAGAATGTTGTATGGAAGGGTTGAATCACTATATTTTATACTTGAAACTAGTATTACATTGTATGTTAACTAACTGGCATTTGAATAAAAACTTAAAAAAGTTTTAAGAGTAAAAAAAATAAAGTCTAGTTTCTCCAATAGTAAAAAATGTATATGTGATGGGGGAAAAAAGATATATGCATCGCTATGTCTATTGTAGCATTATTTACAATTCCAAGGTTATGGAAGCAGCCCAATAAATGAATGGAAAAAGAAGATGTGGGGTGTGTGTGTGTGTGTTTGTGTGTGTTTATATATATATGAAATAAACAAGTCAGAAAAAAAAAGACAAATATATGATTTCACTCATATGAAAGAATTCCTTTTGACTGGTTAGAAGGAAATCATTGAGGCCAGTTTCAGCAAGTGGCCAGCAGAGAAACCCTCTTGCTGAACTCAATTGTGATTCAAACAAGCAGTCCTATAGCTGGCCCCTGAACTAGTTCCTTTTATAATATATGGAAAAGCAAAAGATTTTGGTGCACCCACCTTCTGCAAACAAACTATCAAGTTCAATTGGTATGACTAGCTGATTGCCCTCTACTTCATCAGAGAAAAGGGACTCTGGGACCTTCTAATTATTATTTTCACTGCCAGCCATACATCTGAGTCCAGCAAGTATACATTGGATCACAGAATAATAGGTGCTTAATTGAAAATTAAAAAAAAAAAATTGCTGAAACATTCTGAAGAGAAAGTGAGTAAGCCTTTCACTTGAATACCTGTGACTGGCCCATGTAACCCAGGCCAGAACAATTTAAAGCAAAGTATCTTCACAGCTGAGTGTCTGAAAGCAATTCTGAAAGAAAGCAAAGCACAGCCAGTTTCCTTTCTTCATTTATACCTTCTTGGCCCAACTGTCTTCCCTGACGCTGTTGGTGTGATGTGAGAGGTAGACTCATCTCTCTGAATGCTGGGCTCACCACTTCTGACCCAAGAAGAGTGGACTCCATGGAAACTAAAAGAGGCAGGTGTTTGACTATCATCTGCTGCAGGAAATTCCACTTTGATGCTTCCAGCCTATTTTCTAAGATAAAAGAAAGAGAGAGCAGGAAGAGGAAAAGAGACTCCTGCTGCTGAAGGTCAATGACTTTTTAAGTGGCCTAACCCTGATGCTTTTCAGAAACATTTTTGTATTTGAAAGCACCTGTCACTCATTCTCCAACATATTTCCTCATCTTGAAAAGAAGAAAAGCCTGAAACTGCTTGATAAGGAAACAACTGGGAAATTAAAGTTGATGTGTCATACCTTTTGCTGTCTCAATTTTTTGGATTCTAAAGCCCCACTTAGGGGAACAGACAAAGACAGAGCTGGCAAGAGTGAGCAGGGTGAGAAGTGAAAGAGAATAGAAAAAGTGAACTAGAGCGAGACAGAAGCAATTCAGCAGGCGACGAAGAGACAATGAGAGAAGTGAGGACAGATCGATGAAGGCAGAAAGTGAGAAACTGACACAAACGGGGACAGAGAGAGGTAAAGACAGGGATTGAGGAAGAAAAAAAAAAAAAACAGGCAGAGCTAGAAAGAAAAAGGATACCTGTACTGGATATACAAGAGAAAAAATATTCCTTCAATAAGAAACTATGGAGCAGATTCTATGTGAGGTTTCTGTGTTAGCAGGCACTGGGACAGTAAAGAAATCAATTAAATAAGTTAATGCAATGAAGAGCAGTGACATGCAAAATAGAGTGCTCTCTGAGAAGAACATAGCAGGAATACCCAGCTAGTATAAGTTGGTTGGGCACCTTCTAGAGAAAGTTACAGATCTTTTCTTTTAATGAATGTGTAAGAAAAAAAAAAAAAAAAAAAAAAAGCTCAGAGTTTACAAACAATGGGTTCATAAAGCTGAATTTTATCTGATAGGCAGCCTTCTTAGATATTCTCCCTTGAACTCATACCTCTCTTTACCAGAGTTGCCACTAGCCCAAATACAGCAATATAAAAACAAAGAAAACATTCTTGTCTTCAAGGCAATTTACTTCCATCTATTGGAAAATTGTCATAATGTGCTGGGTTTTTTTTTAGAACAAAATGGTTTACTGCTATCTGACAAAAAGTCATCTGAGTAATTACTTACATTCTTCATGTGTGCTGTGTCAATGGTAACTCACAAAATGTGTGTTCTTGTGCAGTACCCCAGTCTATACAACTTTATTCAACAGCTAATATACACATCTCTTCCTTAGGCCAGGGTCTCAGAATTAAAATAAAGGAAAAATTCCTGTATCATTCCTTTCAGGGCTTCCAAACTAGAACTCTACAGGCTCATGTGCCCCATAGCTATGTTTGCTTTTATCTGAAACGTTGAGAGATCAGAGTAGTTAAGATAAAAACCCAGATTACCAGCTTCTCTGGTAATAAGTATCTGTTTCCTCATTGTTACGACAGGAGCAGAGTAGCTCTCTCCCTTACAGCCAAGGCACACACGCTGAAGAACACCCTTCCTAGATTCCATTGTCGATCACTGGAACACTGAAACCAAAGTCAGTGCTATTCACCATAATTCTTCTACTGCTATATTGTTTACATTTGGTAAGCTTTTTTTATTTATATACACTGGCGTCTATGGGCAACTGAATCTGAAAACTTTGATCTAAAGCTGTATTGTCCAATATTTTAGCCAGTAGTCACATGGAATTATTTAAGTTTAAATTAATTGAAATAAAATTTCATTTCATTTCATTTTCTCAGTTGCACCAGTCACAATACATGTGCTCAGTAACGACCAGTAGCTAGTGATTACCATAGCACAGATACAAACCACTCCCATCAGTGTGGAAAGTTCTATTGAATAGGGATAATTTAGAGAATAAAGAAGGGCTGAGACCAGCACACCTCCCACGTATTGTCCCAAATTTGGATACAAGATCTAAGAGATATTAGTAGGTGTTCTATGGTCAGATGATTTTGTAAAACACTGTGTGTATTAGTATCTTATTGCTGCTGTAACAAATTACTACAAACTTCGTGGCTTAAAACAACACATATTTATTATTTTAACAATTCTGGCAGCAAGAAGTTCAAATAGGGTTTCTATGGCTTAAAATCAAGTATCAATAGAGTTGTGTTCTTTTTGGAGGATCTAGGGTAGTATCATTTTCTTGGCTTTTCTAGCTTTTGAAAGTCACCTCCTTCCCTCTTCAGAGCCAGCAGTGGCCAGTCAATTCTTTCTCTGACCTAAATTTGACTCTTCTCTTTCTATCCTCCACCTTTAAAGACTTATGATTATATTGGCCCCATTCAGATAATCCAGGATAATCTCCTCATTTCAAGGTCAACTGGCTAGCAACCTTAATTCCATCTGCAACTTTAATTTCCTCTTTCCATATAACAATGTTTTCACAGGTTCTGGAGATTAGAACATGGACTTCCTTGTAGACAACTATTCTGCCTATCATGCTGTGTTAAACAAAATTAATCAGGGATCTCTATAGCAGAACTTTAGTGAATTTTTAGGATCCAAAGAACAATCAAGTACTAGGGGACTACATGATATACTGTTTATTAAATCTATATAATTAAATGTTTATTAAATGTCATTACAGAACTTCTTTATGAGTAACATTTATTAGCACTGTTTCAAGGAACAGAATTTTAAAAGTCCACTGTTGGAAATGGAAAAAGAATGTCTCAAAAAGAAATAATCTTTCCAATCAAAAATCATGAAAATAGTAGACTGTCTCTAATAGCACATGAAAATAGTTTTATAGATACTTCCAGGATCATATTGAGTTTCTGTTTTCTTTAAACAAGATGGAGCAAGTGGAAAGAAGTGGAAGATGGAGGAAGTAGCCACATGGAAAAATTCTTTAGCCTGCTCAGTCTGTGTAGAAACATCCAGGGTCATGTCTTTGCCTGGGCCCCATACTTCCAACTATAACAGAACAGTCATGAAACATCATACCAATACATGAACTTTGAGGTACTCTAATCCCAAAACCTGGAGTATCAATTTGTCTTATGTCATTCAGCTAATATGCATCTAAGGACAGACTAGGTTTCCACATTCCCAAGTAAATACTCTTCCCATACCATAAAGCTGTATTTTCCCAAAATGTAGAAAGCCTAATCATCTAAGTTGTTTGTAACTAAACACCAAAGATATGATCTTTGTCCTTTCTAGGGATTAAAAAAAATAAAGGATTTCATTAGAAAGAAATAAAATGTCATTTTGCTGTTGGTTCCCTGCCTCAGAAACTTCCCAGGAATTCACATGGAGGCTTTTGACTTGGCTTCCCTGCCCACATGGACATGCTAACAAAAAAAGAGGATTAAGTCTCTTACCTATCCTCCCCACCAAAGTTCTTCCACTGGACCTGCCCTTCATGAAGCAAGGAACCAAAAGGGCACTAGAAAAAGAATGAGAGGACTCTTGGGAAGATGGCGGCGTAGGAGGACGCTGGGCTCACCACGCGTCCTGCTGATCACTTAGATTCCACCTACACCTGCCTAAATAACCCAGAAAACCGCCAGAGGATTAGCAGAACGGAGTCGCCGGAGCCAAGCGCAGACGAGAGGCCCACGGAAGAGGGTAGGAAGGGCGGCGAGGCGGTGCGCGCTCCACGGACTGGCGGGAGGGAGCCGGGGCGGAGGGGCGGCTCGCCGGCCAAGCAGAGCCCCCGAGTCTGGCTGGCAAAAGCGGAGGGGCCTGACGGACTGTGTTCCAACAGCAAGCGCGACTTAGCATCTGGGAGGTCATAAGTTAACAGCTCTGCTCGGAAAGCAGGAAGGCTGGAGGACAAAGGGAGGGAGAGCTGCTGAGCCCCCGGACGACAGAGCTCAGTTTGGTGGGGAACAAAGGCGCTCACCAGCGCCATCTCCCCCGCCCATCCCCCAGCCAAAATCCCAAAGAGAACCAGTTCCTGCCAGGGAACTTTCTCGCTCCGCGCAAACACCCAACTCTGTGCTTCTGCGGAGGAGCCAAACCTCCGGCAGCAGATCTGACTCCCTCCCGCTGCCACAGGGTCCCTCCCGAAGTGGATCACCTAAGGAGAAGCGAGCTAAGCCTGCCCCTCCTGCCCCTGTGCACCTTGCCTACCCACCCCAGCTAATACACCAGATCCCCAGCATCACAAGCCTGGCAGTGTGCAAGTAGCCCAGACGGGCCACGCCACCCCACAGTGAATCCCACCCCTAGGAGAGGGGAAGAGAAGGCACACACCAGTCTGACTGTGGCCCCAGCGGTGGGCCGGGGGCAGACATCAGGTCTGACTGCGACTCCGCCCACCAACTCCAGTTATACACCACAGCACAGGGGAAGTGCCCTGCAGGTCCTCACCACGCCAGGGACTATCCAAAATGACCAAGCGGAAGAATTCCCCTCAGAAGAATCTCCAGGAAATAACAACAGCTAATGAGCTGATCAAATGATTTAAATAATATAACAGAAAGTGAATTTAGAATAATAAAATTAAAAATTTAGTCATAAAATTAATCGCTGGGCTTGAAAACAGTATAGAGGACAGCAGAGAATCTCTTGCTACAGAGATCAAGGGACTAAGGAACAGTCACGAGGAGCTGAAAAATGCTTTAAATGAAATGCAAAACAAAATGGAAACCACCACGGCTCGGATTGAAGAGGCAGAGGAGAGAATAGGTGAACTAGAAGATAAAGTTACGGAAAAAGAGGAAGCTGAGAAAAAGAGAGATAAAAAAATCCAGGAGTATGAGGGGAAAATTAGAGAACTAAGTGATACACTAAAAAGAAATAATATACGCATAATTGGTATCCCAGAGGAGGAAGAGAGAGGGAAAGGTGCTGAAGGGGTACTTGAAGAAATAATAGCTGAGAACTTCCCTGAACTGGGGAAGGAAAAGGGCATTGAAATCCAAGAGGCACAGAGAACTCCCTTCAGACGTAACTTGAATCATCTTCTGCACGACATATCATAGTGAAACTGGCAAAATACAAGGATAAAGAGAAAATCCTGAAAGCAGCAAGGGGTAAACGTGCCCTCACATATAAAGGGAGACCTACAAGACTCGTGACTGATCTCTCTTTTGAAACTTGGCAGGCCAGAAAGAATTGGCACGAGATTTTCAGTGTGCTAGACAGAAAAAATATGCAGCCGAGAATCCTTTATCCAGCAAGTCTGTCATTTAGAATAGAAGGAGAGATAAAGGTCTTCCCAAACAAACAAAAACTGAAGGAATTTGTCACCACTAAACCAGCCCTACAAGAGATCCTAAGGGGGACCCTGTGAGACAAAGTACCAAAGACAACACTACAAGCATAAAACATACAGACATCACAATGACTCTAAACCCGTATCTTTCTATAATAACACTGAATGTAAATGGATTAAATGAGCCAACCAAAAGACATAGGGTATCAGAATGGATAAAAAAACAAGACCCATCTATTTGCTGTCTACAAGAGACTCATTTTAGACCTGAGGACACCTTCAGATTGAGAGTGAGGGGATGGAGAACTATTTATCATGCTACTGGAAGCCAAAAGAAAGCTGGAGTAGCCATACTTATATCAGACAAACTAGACTTTAAATTAAAGGCTGTAACAAGAGATGAAGAAGGACATTATATAATAGTTACAGGGTCTATTCATCAGGAAGAGCTAACAATTTTAAATGTCTATGCGCCGAATACCGGAGCCCCCAAATATATAAAACAACTACTCATAAACATAAGCAACCTTATTGATAAGAATGTGATAATTGCAGGGGACTTTAACACCCCACTTACAGAAATGGATAGATCATCTAGACACACGATCAATAAAGAAACAAGGGCCCTGAATGAGACATTGGATCAGACGGACTTGACAGATATATTTAGAACTCTGCATCCCAAAGCAACAGAATATACTTTCTTCTCGAGTGCACATGGAACATTCTCCAAGATAGATCATATACTGGGTCACAAAACAGCCCTTCATAAGTTTACCAGAATTGAAATTATACCATGCATACTTTCAGACCACAATGCTATGAAGCTTGAAATCAACCACAGGAAAAAGTCTGGAAAACCTCCAAAAGCATGGAGGTTAAAGAACACCCTACTAACGAATGAGTGGGTCAACCAGGCAATTAGAGAAGAAATTAAAAAATATATGGAAACAAACGAAAATGAAAATACAACAATCCAAACGCTTTGGGACACAGCGAAGGCAGTCCTGAAAGGAAAATACATTGCAATCCAGGCTTATCTCAAGAAACAAGAAAAATCCCAAATACAAAATCTAACAGCACACCTAAAGGAAATAGAAGCAGAGCAGCAAAGACACCCCAAACCCAGCAGAAGAAGAGAAATAACAAAGATCAGAGCAGAAATAAACAATATAGAGTCTAAAAAAACTGTAGAGCAGATCAACGAAACCAAGAGTTGGTTTTTTGAAAAAATAAACAAAATTGACAAGCCTCTAGCCAGGCTTCTCAAAAAGAAAAGGGAGATGACCCAAATAGATAAAATCATGAATGAAAATGGAATTATTACAACCAATCCCTCAGAGATACAAACAATTATCAGGGAATACTATGAAAAATTATATGCCAACAAATTGGACAACCTGGAAGAAATGGACAAATTCCTGAACACCCACACTCTTCCAAAACTCAATCAGGAGGAAATAGAAATCTTGAACAGACCCATAACCAGCGAAGAAATTGAATCGGTTATCAAAAATCTCCCAACAAATAAGAGTCCAGGACCAGATGGCTTCCCAGGGGAGTTCTACCAGACGTTTAAAGCAGAGATAATACCTATCCTTCTCAAGCTATTCCAAGAAATAGAAAGGGAAGGAAAACTTCCAGACTCATTCTATGAAGCCAGTATTACTTTGATCCCTAAACCAGACAGAGACCCAGTAAAAAAAGAGAACTACCGGCCAATATCCCTGATGAATATGGATGCAAAAATTCTCAATAAGATACTAGCAAATCGAATTCAACGGCATATAAAAAGAATTATTCACCATGATCAAGTGGGATTCATTCCTGGGATGCAGGGCTGGTTCAACATTCGCAAATCAATCAACGTGATACATCACATTAACAAAAAAAAAGAGAAGAACCATATGATCCTGTCAATCGATGCAGAAAAGGCCTTTGACAAAACCCAGCACGCTTTCTTAATAAAAACCCTTGAGAAAGTCGGGATAGAAGGAACATACTTAAAGATCATAAAAGCCATTTATGAAAAGCCCAGAGTTAACATCATCCTCAACGGGGAAAAACTGAGAGCTTTTTCCCTGAGATCAGGAACACGACAGGGATGCCCACTCTCACCGCTGTTGTTTAATATAGTGCTGGAAGTTCTAGCATCAGCAATCAGACAACAAAAGGAAATCAAAGGCATCAAAATTGGCAAAGATGAAATCAAGCTTTCGCTTTTTGCAGATGACATGATATTATACATGGAAAATCCGATAGACTCCACCAAAAGTCTGCTAGAATTGATACATGAATTCAGCAAAGTTGCAGGATACAAAATCAATGTACAGAAATCAGTTGCATTCTTATACACTAACAATGAAGCAACAGAAAGACAAATAAAGAAACTGATCCCATTCACAATTGCACCAAGAAGCATAAAATACCTAGGAATAAATCTAACCAAAGATGTAAAGGATCTGTATGCTGAAAACTATAGAAAGCTTATGAAGGTAATTGAAGAAGATTTAAAGAAATGGAAAGACATTCCCTGCTCATGGATTGGAAAAATAAATATTGTCAAAATGTCAATACTACCCAAAGCTATCTACACATTCAATGCAATCCCAATCAAAATTGCACCAGCATTCTTCTCGAAACTAGAACAAGCAATCCTAAAATTCATATGGAACCACAAAAAGCCCCGAATAGCCAAAGGAATTTTGAAGAAGAAGACCAAAGCAGGAGGCATCACAATCCCAGACTTTAGCTTCTACTACAAAGCTGTCATCATCAAGACAGCATGGTATTGGCACAAAAACACACACATAGACCAATGGAATAGAATAGAAACCCCAGAACTAGACCCACAAACGTATGGCCAACTCATCTTTGACAAAGCAGGAAAGAACATCCAATGGAAAAAAGACAGCCTCTTTAACAAATGGTGCTGGGAGAACTGGACAGCAACATGCAGAAGGATGAAACTAGACCACTTTCTCACACCATTCACAAAAATAAACTCAAAATGGATAAAGGACCTGAATGTGAGACAGGAAACCATCAAAACCTTAGAGGAGAAAGCAGGAAAAGACCTCTCTGACCTCAGCCGTAGCAATCTCTTACTACTCTTACTTACAACCAACAAAACTAAAAGGCAACCAACGGAATGGGAAAAGATATTTGCAAATGACATATCGGACAAAGGGCTAGTATCCAAAATCTATAAAGAGCTCACCAAACTCCACACCAGAAAAACAAATAACCCCGTGAAGAAATGGGCAGAAAACATGAATAGACACTTCTCTAAAGAAGACATCCGGATGGCCAACAGGCACATGAAAAGATGTTCAGCGTCGCTCCTTATCAGGGAAATACAAATCAAAACCACACTCAGGTATCACCTCACACCAGTCAGAGTGGCCAAAATGAACAAATCAGGAGACTATAGATGCTGGCGAGGATGTGGAGAAACGGGAACCCTCTTGCACTGTTGGTGGGAATGCAAATTGGTGCAGCCACTCTGGAAAGCAGTGTGGAGGTTCTTCAGAAAATTAAAAATAGACCTACCCTATGACCCAGCAATAGCACTGCTAGGAATTTATCCAAGGGATACAGGAGTACTGATGCATAGGGGCACTTGTACCCCAATGTTCATAGCAGCACTCTCAACAATAGCCAAATTATGGAAAGAGCCTAAATGTCCATCAACTGATGAATGGATAAAGAAATTGTGGTTTATATACACAATGGAATACTACGTGGCAATGAGAAAAAATGAAATATGGCCTTTTGTAGCAACGTGGATGGAACTGGAGAGTGTGATGCTAAGTGAAATAAGCCGTACAGAGAAAGACAGATACCATATGGTTTCACTCTTATGTGGATCCTGAGAAACTTGGCAGGAACCCATGGGGGAGGGGGAGGAAAAAAGAGAAAAAAAAAAAAAAAAAGGAAAAAAGAGGTTAGAGTGGGAGAGAGCCAAAGCATGGGAGACTGTTAAAAACTGAGAACAAACTGCGGGTTGATGGGGGGTGGGAGGGAGGAGAGGGTGGGTGATGGGCATTGAGGAGGGCACCTTTTGGGATGAGCACTGAGTGTTGTATGGAAACCAATTTGACAATAAATTTCATATAAGAAAAAAAAAAACGTATGAGAACCATAAAAAAAAAAAAAAAAAAGAAAAAGAATGAGATTAGACAATGCTAATGATGTTGGAAATCAGTACATAAAAATGTGAATAAGAGAACCATTTATTTCCAAGAATGAGAAAATAATTTCTACACTGCCTCCCAGCTTTGAGTGGCCAATTAATCTGCTGTTGATGTGTCTCCACCAGGTCAACAAATATATGTAAAATATTGGCTACAAGAGTGAGGCTTAGAGGCAGGTTCAAGATGGCAGCATAGGAAGACACTGAACTCACTTCCTCCCATGGACACTCTAAAGCTACAGCTACATATAGAACAATTCTTTCAGAAAACTAGCTAAACAGCTCCTGCATGACAAAAGATAAAAAGGCCACATCAAGATGAGCAGGAGATGTAGAGACATGGTCTGTCCATTAACCCCATCTCCAACAAGCAGGAGGGACCTCACATATACAGAGCATATTCCTGAAGAGTGAGTAGTTTGAGCCCTACATCAGGCATCCCAACTCTTGGGACGTCCACCAAAGAGCCCTCAAGACATCTGGCTTTTAAAAACAATGGGGCTTATGCCAGGAGACAAAGAAGGCTATACAAAATTGAGACCCCACTCTTAAAGGGCTCACATACAGACTCACTTGCCCTGGAACCCAGGGTAAAGCAGCAGCTTAAAAAGTGCCTAGACCATATGTGAAAAAAGATTCATTGGCATTGGATCATAAAGCATCTTCCACAAGGGCAGAGGTCTGTTGGAACTGTCTCTATCAGCACGATTTTTATACTCTCCCTATACCTTGTTAGTGCCGCTAGTCTCACTCCTGTACTCTCCCATGGCCCTGCCCCACTAAATCCAATGAGAGGGCATGTCCTGGACTGGTGCTTTCCTGAAGACCCACCTAAGTTTTTGGGTATACACAGTCCACACAGGAGATACCCCTTGAATATCTGGTTCTGGTAGCCAGTAGGGCTTTTGTTTCTTGAACCACAGAAGTAAAACAATTGGAGAGACAGTTCTTGGAAGGCTGCCACTGAGGGCACTGCACAGACAGCAAACTAAAACACCCTCAGTCTTCTTGCAACCACTCCTTCAAGTCTGAGAGAAATAGCTATTTTATCTAATACACAGACACCAACATAGAGAGTCAAAGAAAATGAAGAAGCAGAGGAATACGTTCCAAATGAAAGAACAAGGTAAAACCCCAGGAAATGACCTTAATGAAAGAGAGATAAGAAATTTACCTGACAAAGAGCTCAAAGTAATAATCACAAAGACTCTCACTGATCTTGGGAGAAGAATATATGAACACAGAGAAAACTTCAATGAAGAAATAGAAAATACAAGAAAGTACCAAACACAGGTCATAGAGCTGAACTAAAAAAAAAAAAAAATACACTAAAGGGGTTCAACAGTGGACTAGATGAATCAGAAGAAAGGATCAGTGACATGGAAGACAGGGAAATGGAACTCACCCAAACAGAGCAGCAAAAACAAAAAGAAAAATTAAGCAACGATGAAACAACATCAAGTGGAACAACATTTGCACTGTAGAGGTCCCAGAAGTGCCTAAAAGAAGAGAGAAAAAGGGACAAATAACTTATTTTAAGAAATAATAGCTAAAAATTTCCCTAACCTGAGAAAGGAAAAAGACATCCAGGTCCAGAAAGCCCAAAAAGTTCCAAATAGGGTGAACCCAAAGAGATGCACATCAAGATACATTATAATTAAAAGGCCAAAAGTGAGAGATAAAGAAGCTTAAAAGCAGCAAGAGGAAACACAATGTGTTACATACAAGGAAACCCCCATTAAACTATCAGCTGCTTTTTCAGCAGAAACTTTGCAGGCCAGAAAAGAGGGGCATAATGTAGTCAAAATATGGAAAACAAAAACTTCCAACCAAGAATACTCTACTTGGCAAGGTTATCATTCAGAATTGAAAGAAAGATGAAGAGTTTTCCAGACAAGCAAAAATCAAGAGTTCACCACACTAAACTGGCTTTACAAGAAATTTAGCTAATTTAGATTGATTTCTTTAAGTCAAAAACAAAGGGCACTACTTAGTAACAAGAGAAGACATGAAAGTAAAAATCTCACTGGTGTAGGTAAATATATAGTAAAGGTAGTAGACTAATCATTTATGAAGCTAGCATAAAGATTAAAAGACAAAATAGTAAAAATAGCTATGATTACAATTAGTTAAAGGACACACAAAAAGATGTAAAATGTGGCATCAAATATATAAAATGTGAAAGTGGGAGTAAATATATAGAGTTTTAGAATGAGTTCAAGCTTATCTTGCTATCAACTTCAAATAGATATATGTATCTATATATCTATATAGATATATCAGATATATCTATCTAGGTAGATATATATATATACAGATATACAGAAGTATCTATATATAGACTGATATATGTAAGCTTCATGGTAACCACAAAGCAAAAACCTATAATAGATACACAAAAGATAATGAGCGTGGAATCTAAACATAACACTAAACAAAGACATCAAACCACAAATAAGAGAAGAAAGGGACGGAGAGAAACCAAACAGCCAGAAAACAATTAACAAAATGGAAATACAGTAAAACCTTGGTCTGTGAGGATAATTTGTTCTGGAAACATGCTTGTAATCCAAAGCACTGGCATATCAAAATGAATTTCCCCATAGGAAATAATGGAAACTCAGATGATTCATTCCACAACCCAAAAATATTTATATAAAAATGATTACCATACTAGATATAATACGAAATAATGGAAAATACAAAATATAAAGAAAAATAAACAAATTAACCCACACTTACCTTTGAACACCTTCGTGGCTGGTGTGAGGGAGACAAGAGAGAGGAGGGTTATTGTGTAGATCGATTTTCACTATCACTAACAGAATCATTGCTGTCTATTGCCTCAGTGGAATCTGTATTGTATATGCTCACACTGATGTTGACTACAATACAGTATTAATACTCTTGTAATATACTGTATTTAATGTAACTGACAATAAGACAACAGAGGAAAGGGCCTATATCTGCAGGCAGCCTGACCTAGAATGAAGCGAAGCATTCCTAGGCTTACTTTTGTATAGAAAAGCAAGACTGTCCATAGGTGCTTTGAAGTGACAAAAAATACACTAGTGCCAATTGAAGGCACCTTCCAACATTCTGAGAAATCACTGATCTCTGCCAAACACCACAGCCTGAGACTGAGCTTTTGAGCCTGGGAGATGATCACCCACAATCCTGCAGTGAGAGAGAGAGAGAAGAACTATTGGCTCAGTTGTGATCACATGACATTCAGCATCACATACTACTGGCATTGCAAGACATCACTCATTTATCAAGTTAAAATTTACTAGAAACGTTTGCTTGTCTTGAGGAACACTCGCAGAACAAGTTACTTGCAATTCAAGGTTTTACTGTAAGTACATATCTATCTGTAATTACTTTAAATGTAAATGGACTGAATTTTTCAATCAAAAATCATATAGCCATCTAGTGGCTGAAAGGATTAAAAAAACAAGACTCATCAATATGCTGCCTGCAAGAGACTCACTTCAGATGTAAGGACACACACAGACTGAAAGTAAAGGGATGAAAAAAGATGTTTTATGCAAATAGAAACCAAAAGAAAACTGGGATAATGATATCTATATCATATAAAATAGATTTTAAAACCAACACTATAATAAAAGACAAAGAGGGGTGCCTGGCTTCCTCAGTCAGTAGAGCATACAACTCTTAATCTTGGGATCTTGAATTCAAGCCCCACGTTAAAGGTAGAGATTACTTACATACATACATAGATAGATAGATAGATAGATAGATAGATAGATAGATAGATAGATAGAGACAAAGATGAGCATTACATAATGACAAAGGGGTAAATCAAGCAAGAAGATACAAGATTTGTAAATATTTGTGTACCCAACATAACATAGAAACATCTAAATATGTAAAGCAAATATTAACAGACTTAATGGAAGAAACTGCAGCACTGCAATAATAGTACAGAACTTTTAATACCCCTCTTACATCAATGAATAGATTATCTAGACAGAAAATCAATAAGGAAACATCAGTCTTAAATGACATGTTAGAGCAGATGGACTGAACAGACTTACAGACCATTTCGTTCAAAAAAAAAAAAAACAGAATATGCATTCTTCTCAAGTGTACATGTAATACTCTCCAGGATATATCACATGTTAGGTCACAAAACAAGTCTCAATAAATCTAAAATGACTGAGATCATACCAAGAATCTTTTCTGACCACAGCAGTATGAAACTAAAAGGCAACCTACTGAATGAAGGAACATGTTTACAAATCATAAATCCAATAAGGGGTTAATAACTAAAATATATAAAGAACTTCTACAGGGGCGCCTGGGTGGCGCAGTCGGTTAAGCGTCCGACTTCAGCCAGGTCACGATCTCGCAGTCCGTGAGTTCGAGCCCCGCGTCGGGCTCTGGGCTGATGGCTCAGAGCCTGGAGCCTGTTTCCGATTCTGTGTCTCCCTCTCTCTCTGCCCCTCCCCCGTTCATGCTCTGTCTCTCTCTGTCCCAAAAATAAATAAACGTTGAAAAAAAAAATTAAAAAAAAAAAAAAAAAAAAAAAAGAACTTCTACAACTCAATAACACAAACCAAACAATTGATTAAAAAATGGGCAGAGGATGGGCACCTGCATGGTTCAGTCGGTTAAACATCCAACTACAGCTGAGGTCATTATCTCACAGTTCATGAGTTTGAGCCCCACATCAGGCTCTGTACTGTCAGCTCAGAGCCTGGAGCCTGCTTCTGATTCTGTCTCCCCCTCTCTCTCTGCCTCTCCCCTGCTCTCAATCTCTCTCTCTCTCTCTCTCTCTCTCTCTCTCTCTCTCTCTCTCATAAACATTTAAACAAATTGTTTAATGGGCAGAGGATGTGAATAAACATTTTTCCAAAGTGCAGATGGCCAAAAGACACATGAAAGGATGCTCAACATCATTAATCATCAGGAAAATGCAAATAAAAACCACAACATGATATCACCTCACACCAGTCTGAATGACTACTACCAAAAAGACAAGAAATAACAAGTGCTGGCAAGGATGTGGAAGAAAGGGAACCTTCATACATTGTTGATGGGATTGTAAATTGCTGCAGCCACTATGGAAAACAGTATGGAGGTTTCTAAAAAACAAACAAACAAACAAACAAAAACAAAAACAAAAACAAAAGTAGAGGGGCACCTGGGTAGCTCAGTCAGTTAAGCGTCCAACCTTGGCTCAGGTCATGATCTCATGGTATGTGAGTTTGAGCCCTGCGTCAGGCTCTGTGCTGACAGTTCAGAGCCTGGATCCTGCTTCTAGTTTTCCCTCTCTCTATGCCCCTCTCCTGTTCATGCTCTGTCTCTCTCAAAAATAAATAAACATTACAAAAATTTTTTTAAAAAGTAGAACTACCATATGATCTAGCAATTCCACTTCTGGGTATTTATCTGAAGGAATTGAAAACACTAATTTGGAAAGGTATATGCACCTTTATGTTCACTGCAGCATTATTCAAAACAGCCAAGATATAGAAACAACCTAAATGTCTGTTGATGGATGAATGGATAAAGACGTGACAGCATGGATGGACCTTGAGAATACTATGTTGAGTAAAATACCATGTGATTTCATGTATATGTGGAATCTAAAAAACAAAACAAAAAGAAAAGAAAAGAAAACCAAACTCATGGATGCAGAGAACAAATTTGATGGTAATGGGTGGGAGAGTTTGAGGAGTGGG
Organism: Leopardus geoffroyi; assembly: GCF_018350155.1. Taxonomy (NCBI): domain Eukaryota; kingdom Metazoa; phylum Chordata; class Mammalia; order Carnivora; family Felidae; genus Leopardus; species Leopardus geoffroyi. Next base: position 136,728,744 of record NC_059333.1, read on the forward strand.
AAAATGGAAGAAGCGGGTAGGAGATATAAACTTTCAGTCATAAAATAAGTCTTTAGGGATAGAATGTACGACATGGTGACTATTGTCAATAACATTATATTGCATGTTATGTAACCATGTAGTGGCAGGAGGAAACTATACTCATTGTGGTGATCATTTCAGTATATACAAATATAGAATCATTATGTTGTATATCCCAAACTAATATATTGTCATATGTCAATTATAACTTAATAAAAAAAAGTTAATGAAAATAGTGAGGTACATCTCCATATGGCTCCTAACAAAGATTTTGCGGTGGATTTGAAATCTGCTAATGCTGTTAACAAATTAACTTTGTTATTTTTAAAATACACTTTTTGGGGGGCACCTGGCTGGCTCAGTCAGGTAAGCATCTGACTTTGGCTCAAGTCACGACCTCCTGATTCATGAGTTCAAACCCTGCAGTGGGCTCTATGCTGACAGCTCAGAGCCTAGAGCCTGCTTCGGATTCTGTGTCTCCCTTTCTGCCCCTCCGCTGCTCATGCTCTGTCTGCCTCACTCTCAAAAAGAAACATTAAAAAAAATTTTAATGCATTTTTCAGACTTGTGATCTGTCTTATTGGTTGTTGATGACAAGCAAAATTAAACACAACACTAATGTTTATGTTAGAAATGATATCAGAAATAGTCATGTTATTATAGCCATTCAGAAGTTGACAAAGATGGTTAGTTTTGGAATCGTAAAAAGACACAGAACATTCTATCTTTGAATATTTTTGGATAAACTGACATAGGAAACTACAACAGACTTTGTGAAAGACCCCACACTTACTCACATTAATTTTACAAAATTTAGCATTCATGCAATTAGCTTAAATTTATTACTGTAGAGGGATGGGTCCATTTTCCAAACGTGATCTAAGCTCTCCTTTCACTCATCAGAACCAAGGAAATAGGGATCTTTCACAAGTTTCCAGGAGAGGAAAATCACCCCAGTGAGGTTGGAGGGGCAGGCTGCAGTGAGGAAAAATCCCTGGACCATAAATTTGTAGATACTTGAATCAAGCGCTACATTTCACCTCAGGAAATGCTTCCAAAACATTGATTTCTCATTGGTAAAATGACAGGGTTACATTCACTTACCTCTAAAATCTCTACTTCTATTCACGAGGAAAAGATGAAAATCAGAGACATCTCCTCTGATAGATTTTCAGTCTCACCTGCAAATAGCTCATCTCACCACAGCAAGAGCAGCTGAAAGACAAAGCCAGGAGGAAATCTAGGGATGCAGGATGCCTCCTCTGTTCTGGCTAATAACTGAGGATAGAGAAGGGAATGGGTGTGACGTCTTAAAAACATAGATGGGAGTTACTGAAGGCCAGAATAAGCGATGTGGTGTGAACAGATTTGTTGCTTTCAATGGTAAAACATCAACTCAACACAATTTTAGAACTGAGAGAGGAGAAAGAGAATGAGGAAAAAATAAGGAAAGGGAACAAGGGAAAGAACTTGGTCCATGAATGGGAAAAGTATTCATTGTAACTAGATTCAGGGATGTCATTAACTCCTATGGTACTATCTAGACTTCCTTTCACCATTTCTGGGATTTTCTTCTCTGTGTGTCTCATTCATTCTATTCGACCATATCTGGATCTTGTCCTTTTGGTAGAGTAAGAGGAGAACATGGCACAGACAAATGCAAGCATATGGCATCCCAACTTAGCATTCTGGAAGGAAAGGTGGAGCTTCTCTTTCCTGTCAAGAGAGAGCTTCTCTCTCTCCAATTAAAAATTCATAGAAGGATTCCTACTGACCTTGCTTAGCTCATGTGCCTTAGAGGTATGACAAGGGAGATGGGGTGCCGTGGATGGCCAGACTTAGTATAGCCCCAATTCTTTGTGGCCAGGAGGTGCAGGATAATGTTACTGGTGGCTCCTCCAGGATTACAGTAAAAGGAAGAATTCACCAAAGAATAAAGAGAAGAGATGAAAGGAGTCCTGGACAAATGAAAATAAGAAACATTCAATTGTGCACAGGACAGAAGAGTTCAGGAATTGTGTAGAGAAAGAGTCCCAGTGCCCTGAGCACCCCTCAGTGTGCATCTTTGAGAGCTTCTTTTTTTCTGTGGAGGCATTTGTGTTAAAGTAGAGAGAATGCAGATGGGAATCTGAAGATCTGAATTTGCTCCTAGCTCTGACAATGAGGGATCTTGCAGAAATCCTCCAAACTTTCTGAGTCTTGTTCATAATTTGAGAGTGTTAGCCAAGTTGACTTTAAAGATCTCTTCTACCATAAACATTCTATGAGTCTTTGATTTAGCCTGATATGCATTGCAAAGAAAATGTGTAAGTGTCTGCACCCCAATGTTTATAGCAGCACTATCAACAATAGCCAAAGTATGGAAAGAGCCCAAATGTCCACCGATGGATGAATGGATAAAGAAGATGTGGTGTATAAATACAATGTAGTATTACTTGGCAATCAAAAAGAATGAAACCTTGCCATTTGCAACTACATGGATGGAACTAGATGGTATTATGCTAAGCAAAATTTGTCAGTCAGAGAAAGACAAATATCATATGACTTCACTCATATGAGAACTTACAAGATACAAAACAGATGAATATATGGGAAAGGAAACAAAAATAATATAAAAACAGGGAGGGGGACAAAACATAAGAGACTCTGAAATATGGAGAACAAACAGGGGGTTACTGGAGAGGTTGTGGGAGGAGGGATGGGCTAAATGGGTAAGGGGCACTAAAGAATCTACTCCTGAGATCATTGTTGCACTATATGCTAAATAACTTGGATGTAAATTAAAAAATAAATAAATTATTTAAAAAATTTGAAAAAAAATGTGTATGTATCAAATAGACCTCATTCCACAATCACCTTCATATTGTTCTACATGTAGGTGTGCCTCCTTTTGAATTGATACAGGCATAAAATTGGTGGTAGTTGTAGTAAGAGTAGTGATGGCTCTTAGCATTTACTAAAAGTTTGCTAAGCACCAAGCATTATGCTAGGCATTTAAAAACATTTTTCCAATTCATACATTTCTGCCAAGTGAATAGTACTATTTCTACTACTGTTTTGCCGTTGATAATATTAATTATCAGAGCAATTAAATAATTGGCAAATATAACATAGCTGCTATAAGATACATATCCATATTCTTCCTTTATCTAGTCTGTTGTCCTGCTATAGTGCCAGGGAGTCATATCTAAATGATAGAAGGCAGTTCTCTATTGTTAATAACCTGCTTTTTAAACAATGTAACATGAGTATCTTCCTATGTCAATAAACGTAGTTATATCATTTCAAAGGCTAGATTCTTAGCATTTAAGTATTTTAAAATTAATCAATCACTGATTTTTAGACATATTTTTTGTAAATTTTCACTATTATAAGTGGTACTGAAATGAAGATCTTACTCATTAAAATCTTTTCTTTGGGTACCTTTCAATCATTTCTTTAGACTGAAGTCCAAAATTTAAAATCACTGTATCAAAGGTCGTGTACTTTAGACATGCATTTAGATACAATTTAGATATACATATCTCCTCCAAAACAAAAACAAAAACAACAACAAAAAAAACTGTGCCAATGTAAACTCCCATAAATAATGTATAAGAGTATCTATTCACCCACATCCATACCAACAGTGGGTACTCAGATCATTTGTACTAGATGCCAATTTTGAGTGTTTTTTGTATCTTAATTTTTATTGTATTACTATGATTATCATGAAGCTATTGGTTTTTTCATATGCTTATAGGATTTTTCTATTATTTTTTATGAATTGCTAGTTCATATCCTTAACCCAAGTGTCATAAACCTTAAAAAGTTACCTTTTTTTCATATTTGCATTACAAACTGAAACAGTCCAAGGTATTTTTAAATTTAAATTGTAGTTAACATACAGTGAAATATTGGTTTCAGGAGTAGAATTCAGTGATTCATCACTTTCATACAACACCCAGGGCTCATTGCAACAAGTGCCCTCCTTGGTATCCATTATTTATCTAGCACATCTCCCACCGTCCTCTCTCCATCAACCCATAGTTTGTTCTTTATCATTAAGACTCTCTTGTGGTTTGTTTCCCTCTCTTCTCTTACCACCTCTTCCCTTATGTTCATCTGTTGTTTCTTAAATTCTACATATGGGTTAAATCATATGTAAATCTTAAATCTACATATGGTATTTGTGTTTCTCTGATTGATTTATTTTGCTTAGCATAAATACATTCTAGCTTCACCCATGTCATTGCAAATGGCAAGATTTCATTCTTTTTGATGGCTGAGTAACATTCCATCACACACACACACACACACACACACACACACACCACATATTCCTTATCCATTCATCAGGCAATGGACAGTTGGGCTCTCTCCATAATTTGGCTATTATTGGTAATGCCGCTATAAACAGTGGGGTGCATGTGCCCCCTTTGAATCTGTATTTTTATATCCTTTGGGTAAATACCTAATAGTGCAATTGCTATATCATAGGGTAGTTCTATTTTTAGTTTCTTGAGGAACTTCCATACTGTTCTTCAGAGTGACTGCACAAGGTTGCATTCCCACCAACCGTGCAAGAGGGTTCCCCTTTCTCTGCATTCTCACCAACACCTGTTGTCTCTTGTGTTGTTAATTTTAGCCATTCTGATAGGTATGAGGTGGTATCTCATCATGATTTTTATTTGTATTTCCCTGATGATGAGTGATGCTGAGCATCTTTTTATGTGTCTGTTAGCTATCTGGATGTCTTCTTTGGAAAAGTGTCTATTCATGTCTTCTGCCCACTTCTTAACTGGGTTATTTGTTTTTTGGGTGTTGAATTTGATAAGTTGTTTATGGATTTTGGGTACTAACCCTTTATCAGATATGTTGTTTGCAAATATCTTCTCCCATTCCATAGGCTGCCTTTTAGTTTTGTTAATTTTTCCCTCCACAGTGCAGAAGCTTTTTATTTCAATAAAGTCCCAATAGTTCACGTTTGCTTTTATTTCCCTTGTCAAAGGCATTTTTTAAAGGTGAGCTATAATTTTACTGTTGAAATCAATGGATGCTGCACTAACATAAGAACAAACTATTCTGGGTGCCTTTGAATATTTCTAATTTTCCAAAGATTAAAGAAGAATGGGATAGTTGATAAGAGATACACAAACTACAATTATACAAAGTATAAGCACAGAGGAGGGGTGAGAAAAGTCTAATTTAGCATATGTTTTAGATGCTATTGGGGCACCTCCATATCATATTTACTGGGTCCTGGGTGCTGATAGTGTTGACTATTAAGAGCTCACAAATGCCCCTTACTCAAGAGAGTTACCCTCTGTTGATGGCAGTCACAGGAAATATTCACTAACCCCCAAGACAGCCGATAGTTAATGACTAATCAATATAGGGGTACAAAAGACTGGCTGGCCCCACCAACATTGTGGAGGGAAAACTTTGTAGTATGTTTAATGCTCTAAAGGCACCTACCCCACCACCAGTGGACTAGGCCAAGGCAAACTTTTCCTAAGATAACAACCTTGCTTTCTCTTTTTCTGTCCTGCTTTCCTCACTCACTTAAAGTTTCCACCTAAAAAATCAAATGCACCTAAATCCCCGCCTTGGGCTCTGCTTCTCAGAAACCCAATCTAAGATAGCAGGAGTTAGCAAAATTTCATAGAGGAGATGACTTTTCAGTTGAACCTTGTTATATGGCTGGGCATCTAATGTTCAATGGGTAGAAAAGGATATGGGCATTTTATGTAGATAGAATAAGCAAAAGAAGGCACGAGACATACTTGGGGAACATCAAGTGTCTTCATGCGGCCAGAGTATATGAAACTTGAAGGGTTAGGGATATATATAGTCCTTACACATAAAAAGACTTAAAACACCAGTTAGGAGGCTAATGCAGTAGCCTCATTTAGGGCTGATAAGTGCCCAGGCTTCAGAAATAACAGCCAGAATCCAAACCCTTAACAACACTTCAATAATTGACACCGAATCTTGGGAAATTATGTAGATTAGGTAAAGGTAGACTAAATGTGGTTAAATCTGTTTTCATATGACACAGAAAGAGACTACAGGGTCAGATTTCAATTTCAAAACATTCTAACCTGGAGCAAAACCACATTATTCATCACTGGAACTTAACCAAATGACTAGTCAAAAAGAGAAAGCATAAAATGAAAATAAGGAAGGAAAAGAACCTGCCAACTCAGCAAGACTTGACAGGTGTTCAAGAATTTAGGCTAATTAATTGACCACATGGTTGATAAATTAAGACAGTATCCTTGTTTGGAACAAAGTATACTTACTCCCCAATTTGTCAGGGGTGGTGATGAGGAGAAACAGGAAGAGGTAATTGAAGTTGAGATAAAAAATCATGAAAAGCACTAGGAAAAGGAAAAAAATAAAGATAATAAGCAAACAGGAAGTGCAGCAATTTACATAACCATCCCACAGCAGAGTAACACATGGGTCTAAGACCTGGGTGTCTCATAGGACTGGCAAAAATTGCAAGACCTTCAAGTCTTTTTAAGAGAATTATTTGAAAATGATGATGAAAGATAGAAGTTAATGGACTAAAGTTATATTCACCACCTACCACATCCTAAGCAAATACTCTCTGAAACAAACTCTACTTTCAGGAGCTAAAAATATTCATATTTTCCAAGGAGAGGTTATTACCTTGATAGCACAAATACCCTCTAATAGGCTTACTGAAATACTCTAGTAATGGGTAGGAAGGAACATCTAGCCTAGGAAGCACGGAACAAAGAAAATCTGACTTCCTTTGAATGTCTTAACACTCCTTCAGCCTCTACAGCTCATCCAAAACAGTAAAAATCCTACCATTTTAGTTTTCTCAAAGTAAAATAGTGCAAGGGAAAATGAAAACCTTAATGAATCTTAAACCTGGGTGCTCACTCTGTTTCTATCACTATAACCAGCTATACAACCCTGAAAAAGTCATAACCTTTCTAGACCTTGTTTTCTTTCCTGCAAAATAAAAGAACTTCGCAAGAGGTTAAATCCAACCCTACAATGCTATTCCTCTAATCTGAAGTCTGAAGCAATCATTATTAGACACTAAAATGACAAAGTAGAATGGCTCAGTTTATATCTCATAGTAGTCCGTTCTATTGATGGCTGTGTCAACTAGTTTGACTTATAAGTATTTCATATAAACATAGTTTGTATTGCTACTGAATAGCACTTCTTTCCTTCTGGATCTGACTTGACACTAGTCTCATTGATGATGGATCATTAATTTTTTTCTGCAATTATTAAATGACCAGTCAACTCCTAAGGTTATGTGATCTAGTTGAAAGAGCAAGGCATTGTGGAGCTGAGGCCCTGAAATCCAATTCTTGCCTTAATGCTATTGGATTGCATGGACATTGGGAAATTCATTTAACTCTGAATGGAAAGCACCTGTAATTTATTTGTCTTCGTCATAATATTATCAGGGTCAAATGACATATAAGACAGAACGATTTGAAAGTGCTATATGTTGGTAAACTTGAATCTCAGGCCACAAATTGATATTTGCCAAGATATAACTATTTCTACAGTTGAATTTAATTTCCATTTTGAACTTTCATTCTTCTGTATATGAAAAATTAACATCAGTCAATTCAGGTCCTTTTCTATTTCTTCTACATTTGTGCCCTTGGTCCCAGAAGGGCTGCATAATGCCAAGGCATTGGGGTGGTCTTCATTGTCACTTGGGCCTCTGACATCTGCCACGACTGCCCCCAACTGGTCTCTGATTGACAGTTACTCCAGGTCACTGCTGCATCTACCATAACTGCAAAGCCACTCCACGTCTGGCAAAACTTTCAATGGAGGAAGAAAACAGTAACCAGAGAGGTAAAAGAACTAACATAAAGATGTGTTATGGAAGCAAAAGGAGGAGAAAACACCAACAGCAATGGTGGTCAGAGGCTTTAAGTAACTCAGACAAATCTAAGAGTAAAGGAAGAACAAAATGGAACTACAAAAAACTTTTGCAAGAACAGTTTCTGTTGAGTGGTAGATACACAACTCTAACTGCAGAAGTAGAGTAGGAATACTAGTAGTGAACATGACAATTTTTTACTTTTTTTCTAAAAAGAAATACAATTGCAATTATCTTCCCTTTGGAATAGTATGAGAGTTATACTCAAAAGTTTTAATTGAGAATGCAGTCATTTGAGTACACGAAAGGATATAACTTCATATGGGTCAGCAAGACCTGACCACAAGAATGATTAAAATTCAAGATTATTAAATGTTGTCTCCCTAAGTAAGATAAAATATTTAAGCCCATAATAATTAGGCCACCACTTCTCTGAACTAGTCTTGGGAGTAAAGAGCCAATGAAAATGAAATACCTTCTTCTGCTGTAACAAGCTCAGACAATAAATGGCCAGTAAGTAATGAAACAGGCACCACTGCTGATGGATGGGGTGGATGAGGGAGGGGAGAATATAAGTGGAATTGCTCTGGTAGCCACAACTGTCTATTTTGCATGATTCCATAAGGCCAACCTGATTCCTTTTCAATTTAAAGAGTACTATGTATAATTAAGTCAACCACATAGGAGTGATCGTTATCAGAGCATTCAATGCCAGTTACATCCACCTTGCAGAAATGCCCAGATTATGAGAATATCGCACCCTAAATTATACTCCTACAAGACTGTGAAATGGAGGGAGGTATGAGCAAGTATCACCATGACTTTTTTTTTTCCTTCCATCTTGACCCACCAATCTCAATAAATTCACATTTTTTAGGTTTCGAACATTTATAATAGAACACTGTATGTTAATTATACTTCAATAAAAAAAAAATTAAGTTTCAAACATTTAATGCTAAGAGTATTCAATTCACTTGAACAATGGAGTACATTAAGAAAAACTTTGGTAAGTTAATTTTTTTCCCCTTAATTCTCCTGCCTACCTCAGATAAGCCACCCAGAATAGGAGGGGGGAAGATCTGTTTTAGCAACTATGTCAAATTGGCTCAGTTGTAGACTCACAGAATAAATAGAGCTCAAATATGTTTACATGCTATCTAGTATGTAACAGTAAAAGGTAAAATGAGCTCAGGAGCATTGTGTGTCTTACTCAAGCTATCATAATAAGTGAAGGAGAGCCAGGAATAGAACCCAAATTTTCTACTATTAAGGTCAATGGTCAACAAATATTTACTGAGTGCTTAGTCTATGCTAGACAACATCCTAGCCCCTGAGGATTAAGAGCTGAAAAATATAACCTGGGCTATAGAAAACAAATTGATAATTGGCACAACCACTTACGATGGCAACAAAAAATACGAAATGGATTAGAACTCAATATTGTTAAGATGTCAATTCTCTCACATTGGCCTATAAATTCATTATAATCCCAATGAAAACCATAGCAAAATTTTTGGTAGATATTAACAAGATGATTATAAAACACGTATGGAAAGGTAAAATACTAGAATAGGCACAACGATTTTTTAAAAGAAGCATGAAGTTGAGAGATTCACACTATCTGATTTCAAGTCCCAATATAAAGCTGTGCCATTTGCAAAAGCATACATAGACCAAGAGAGCAGAATAGACAGTCTATATACCTTCAAAACTATGACCAATTGATTTTTTAACAATGCAAGGCAATTCCATGGAGAAAGAATAGCCTTTCAACATATGGTACTGAAGCAATTCAATATTCATAAAAAAGAATCTTTGATCCATACCTTGTACTATATATGAAAAGTGACTGAAAATGGGTCAAAGACATACAGATAAAACCCAAAGCTCTAAAACTTCTAGAAGAAAACAGAAAAAAATCTTTGTGACCATGAATAAGATAATCATTCATAGATAAAATACCAAAAGTACAATCAATAAGTGAAAATACTGACAAATTATACTTCATCAAAATCAAAAGCTTTTGCTCTGTAAAAGATATTATTAAGAGAATGAAAAGACAAACCACAGACTGGGAGAAACTATTTACAAAATAAATCTGATAAAGATCTTATACCCAGAATATTTTTAAAAATCTAACAACTCAACAATAAGAAAATAAACATCCTAATTAAAAGTGAACAAATGTCTAAAGCTGGAGAATATGCAGAGAAACTGGATCACTCGCATCACTGGTGGGAATTCAAAATGGCACCACACTCTGGAAAATGGTTTGGCAGTTTCTTTTGAAACTAAACATGCACTTACCATACAACTCAGCAATCCTATTCCTGGACACTCTGAGGAAAATAAAACTTACGTTCGTACAAAAACACATACGTTAAAGTTTACAGTAGCTTTATTCATAGTAGCTAAAACCTGGAAACAACCCTAAATGAGCTTCAGTGAGTGAGTGGATAAACAAAGTACACTACACCCATTTCACAGAATATCACTCATTAATAAACAGGAATGAGGGGCGCCTGGGTGGTTCACTCAGTTGAACATCTGACTCTTGTTTTCAGCTCAGTCATGATCTCATGGTTCATAGGATGGAGCCCTGCGTCGGGCTCTGCACTGACAGCACGGGAGCCTGCTTGGGATTCTTTCTCTCTCTCTCTCTGCTTCTCTTTCTCTCTCTCAAAATAAATAAATAAACTTTACTTTAAAAAAAAATAAAATAAACATGAGTGAGCTATTGATACATGCAACCACTTTGGTGGAGCTCAATGGAATTATCCTGAGTAAAAAAGGCCAATTTCATGATTCCATTTATATTACCTATTGATACACATAACAACTTGGTAGAACTCAAGAGAATTATGCTGAGTGGGAAAAAAAGCCAATATTTTTCCCACCAGGCTCTCAGGCAAGAAAATGAAGAATTTTGTCTATGGAATTTGAACAGACCAAAGGAGAGAACCAAGGATATTGATATGATGGATTTCTTAACAAACTTCCACCCTGATCATCCTCTATTGAAGTTCACAGTCAACAATTTCTACAAAAGTTCTCACAGCTTCTAAATTGGATTTTTTATCCCTGACTCTTAAATAAGAGTTGGCAAACAAGGATTGCCAGCCATCTGAAGAAAGATTCTAATCCAAAAGATAAGAACTGAAACAAATAAATAGGAAACAACAAGACTGATGGGTGAAGAAACTTTTCACCCATATATGCACACACCAATATACTCAGAGACATAAAAGAATATATTGCACTCATGGAATAAGAGCAGGATGCTATAAAAAAAAAAAAAGGAACATTCCAGGAATAAGAAAGAAAGCATAGAGATATAAAACATGACAGCAGAAATAAAGAAGTCAAGAGAAGGGTTGGAAGATAAGGTCAGGGATATATATAATGTGTGTGTGAGAGAGAAAAAAAAATGAAGAAATAGAAAATAGGGGAGAAAAGAGAAGAAATTAAAGGATCAATCCATCCAACAGGTCCAAAAAAAAAAAAAAAAAAAAAAGTTTAGAGAAAATGGAGAGCAGGAAACCATCAGTGAAATAATTCCAGTAGAACATAGACATATCTCTACTAGAGCAGTTTCATAAAATACTCTCAAAGGAGAAAAACTCCTATGGCAAGAATTTGTGAAAAATAAGCACATCCCAAATAACACAAGATGTCTTTTGAGTGCATTGAGATTGACAAAACCTCCTTTATCATTTCTTGAAAGTGCACTGTCATTGTTATCAACGCCCGGTCACAAGGACAGGGACATTCACAACTTCTTTCTTTTCTTTATCAATCTTTTATTTTCATTTTATTTTTGTTTGGGGTTTTAACCACAATTTAATTTAAAAGAACTGAACACGCTGTAGCAGTGAAATCCAAAAATTGATTGTGGCATTTTATTTTATAGCAAAGGTCTATGTTTAGGGAAGAAAAGGCACCACCCAGCTTTCACCTTGAGAATATACATCACGCTGACTATAGTTTCTGTTCCCTTTGGAGAGCTTATGCCACTGTCCATTCTGAAAAGACATCTTTTTAGTTTTTGATACTCAGAACTCATACAATGACTCTGAACATACCTGTTGGCAGTTCTTTGCTGTTCTGATGTGACTACATGGGGACAACAATGGGTAGATGCCATTGCCATTTCAGCATTTTCCCACCTCCCCCTGCCCCCCTTCTCCCGTTCAGATGGCCTCATCAAAGGAGACAGGGACATTATCATGATGCAGGGATGTCAGTTAGCATAAAAGGCCAGGGGCTCAGTAAGGTGGATCTTGAAATTGTCTTCATTTTATCACTAAAATAACATTTAAATCTGATTTTTTTGGAACAAATTGTTCATATGCAGCCAAGAGTCTATTCTTTCTTATGTCCTTAGTTTCCTTCAACAAATATTCTCAGAAAATACAAGCACATTTTCTTACTGTTTGAAGAGGCAATGTTGTACAGAGAGCAAAACCCAAGAAAACCAGCTAAATTGATGGTGGCTCTAGATTTAATGTGATGGATTCATGTCACTCTCCCTCTTCAAAACCCTTTGTGTTCAATTCAATTCTTCTTTGCTTTTTCATCGTCCTACTTCCTGTACTTCCTGTTCTCAGTCCATGTCCAAAGTACAATTTTTTTTTTTAATTTTTTTTTCAACGTTTATTTATTTTTCTTGGGACAGAGAGAGACAGAGCATGAACGGGGGAGGGGCAGAGAGAGAGGGAGACACAGAATCGGAAACAGGCTCCAGGCTCTGAGCCATGAGCCCAGAGCCCGACGCGGGGCTCGAACTCACGGACCACGAGATCGTGACCTGGCTGAAGTCGGACGCTCAACCGACTGCACCACCCAGGCGCCCCCAAAGTACAATTTTTGTGGAATGTTTCTTTTTGATATTAATTCACAGATGCAATAAATATTTAATCATCAAAAAATTGATTTTCTATATTGTATAGGTCATACACTGTGCTAGGAATTCAAATTGGAAATGTTAATCAAAAAAGTAGTGCTGGGGCACATGGGTGGCTTAGTCAGTTAAGTGTCCAACTTCAGTTCAGGTCATGATCTCATGGGCCTTGAGTTCGAGCCCATGCTGATAGCTCTAGAGCCTGGAGCCTGCTTTGGATCCTTTATCTCTCTGTCCCTCCTCAGCTCACATTCTCTGTCTCTCTCTCTCAAAATAAATACACATTTAAAAAAAGTAGTCTTTGTGAGGTTTAGAAAGTAATGTGGATTAAAACTTGATACTCCTATATCATTGCTAAATCTTCCTCCCTTTGTCCCTTCATCACTTTCTTCTGTATCATACATATTCACTGCCCATCGTCATCTCCTGTCACATGTACACAGGACATAGATCAGTATCATTTTACTTGATGGATTTAGTAATCAGTAATGCAGAAGCTGTCAAAATGCTAAAAATAAATGTCAAAGTTCCCCATTCACGGTCAACAACAATGAAAAGAAAATAAAAGATTTAGGATCACGAAACCAATCAAAGCATTTGTTTTAAGCACCCACGTTGTCTATCATATTAGATATGACTAGAATTAGGAAAAAGGTATGCCAAACACCTGTTCAAACTCCTTAGCACCAGTGTTTCCCCAGGTCCTACCAGTTAGGGAGTAACAAAGAGTCATATTTATAGAAACACAGTCGTTTTCTAATTCTTCCCTCACCTATTATTGAATATCTTCCAGATCCTCTTAAAAGCCTCCCCCAAGAACTCCTGCATGTCCCCTAGAGATGCCCCACCAGTATTGAAAAGCAAGGCCTCTCAGCTACAACTTCCTCCTCTTTTGCTCTGGCTTTAGCTCTGGCTCCATGTGGCACTATCAGCAAGCCTCCAATCTCTGTGAAGCCTGGTGAAAGTGCAATTTCACTGATGCTGCCTCTGATGACATCTTTTATCAATGTCGCCTGAAGTCATGCTGTGCTCATGTTGTGCTTTGCTGAAGCTGCCAAATTTCCAATATGGCTGGTGCCCTCCCCTGCTGATCGCCCAGTGTCCTCAATGGAGCAGTGGCATTCTATGTTCTCTACTGCAGTGCATAAAACAGACAGCGTCACCTTTGTTACTCTCCACTACACCTGGTTAGTAGTTCAGAATGCCAACAACACACACAAGACAAATAAGAAATAAATTACTAGTTCATTTGTATGGGAATATCCAAAATGCTGTGCCACTGGTGAGCGTAGGAGGGCGAAGCAGATCCTCCCTATTTCCCATTCTAAACCTAGATCTTAGCCCTCACAGGCTCCAGGCATGCACACAGAGGCAAAACGTGACTCCACATCACTCACACAGTATTACCTTGCACACCCAGTTATATACAGAATAGAGAGAGCTTAGAGAATGAGGAGGGAAGCCAATCACAAGTACTGCTTCACAGAAGCCTTGCCCCAACGACATGGCATGAAATAAGATGAGAATTGTATGAACATACAGGACATCAAGACATTCGTTTTAGGTAATTTGACTTGCCCATCTTCCTCCTACCTTGTGTTCTTATGCCCTGGAGGACTCTTCATGCTGCACAGGCTGCTGAGACATAGCTTCTGGTGTGCTTCCATGAGAACTGTGGAGGCGGCAGGGAGCTGCCTCAATGTACACCACCAGGTATCCTGATCTCATGTGTGTCCCTTCCACTGCTTGCTGAAACCAGAGTAAAACAAAGAGATTGTAACCATGGACTAATTAAGGAAATCATCCCGGCTAATCCTAAATCTAGACCCGCCTTTTGTGTCTGGTCTAGTTCATAGCACCTTCAGAATGTGGGCTGTGGGCTGCAGGCTAAGCGCATGGAGACAAAAAGGCCAGGAAGTAAGACTGGAGAAGGTGTATCACATGTAAGCAAACTGCTCACTAGTAGATAAGCCCCACTGAACAAATTCTCCCCGTAAGATTAGCCCCTCCACCTCCCCTAACTCTACATTCCCTCAAGGAGTATGAGGAAAAAAAAAGATCATTCAACCCTCAAGTCCATTATATTCTGAGACAGAAACTTGAGGAATGAAGCACAAATGTTTCCTCCTACAGATTTAAAAAGAGTCAATACCTATGCCTTCCATACCACTTAGAATTTTGGAGAAATGTAAGTTTCAGTTTCATTGGTAGTCTTCTCCTTCCCCTCTCTCTTTTCTTCTCCCTCCTTACTAGAAGTCAAGCCAGTCGATGCAGGCAATAACTAAGGATGATCTGCCTATGGTGTTTAAAATCACCCCAAATTCACCTCCTCCTGGGAACATACCAAATTACCCCTATTTATAGAGCAGTTCCTCCTGAGGAATTGCTGAGGGCTAACTGAAGAGCTTCTGCACAAGAAAAGATAGAGAGAACAGCAAGAGAGCTGGAGACGTGGTAGCAAAAATGCCCCCACGCCTTAGACTGCAGTGGGGAGGGATAGTACTAAGGAAGTAGGAACAGATTCTTCCCTCTTTCCTTGGGCACAGGAAAAAAAAAAAAAAAAAAAAAAAGCCAAGGTTAAGAAAAGCAATTAGTATATAAAAGAGCCAGCCCTGGAACTCTACCAGATGAAAAGCTCTCGGGTGGGAGGGGCTGACAGGTTCTATACTCCCCCTCCACCTTAAAAGCCCAGACTAGATGCCCCTTAATGGGCCTGCCACCTCAGGGAGCCCAGGTCCCTAGCCCACTCCAGCCCTAGCCATCCCACCAGGCAGCCACCGGGTGGTACCCACTGGTTAATGCTCACTACAGCTTCAGCCTTCTTGCCAAGATGATGGAGGCACAAAGCAGCCCGGAACATTCCAGGCCCACACTACTTCGGCTTCTGTTGGCTTATTAGGGCACCCTCGGTGCAGAGCACTCTGGGATTTCTTGGCTGATGTCTGTTTCAGATCCAGCCACACTGCCAGGGTGCCTCCTGTGCAGAGCACCCCAGAACACTCCCACCACACTGGCTTCATCTCCACTTACCCGGCCAGGGCACCCCGTGCATTGAGTACCTTGGGACACCCCTGCTTACACCCAACCCAGCTGCAACCCATGTGAGTGGCCCACAGTCACATTAGCTTTAGCTGGCCTGCCAAGGCACCCCATGCACAGTGCCCCAGGATCTCTCAGCCTGTACTGTGCCTCAGCTCCAGCCATCTCTCCAGAACACATTCTGTATGGAGAACCCTGGAACAGCCTGCTTTACTCTACTCCAGCTTCAGCTAGCCTGTCAAGGTGACCTCTGTGCATAGAGCCCTGGGTCTTCCAGGCTTGTACCCCTTTAGTCTCAGCTGTTCTGCCAGGGCACCCTCTGCACAGAGAGCCCAGGGACCTCCTGGCCTGTGCCAGCCACAGCTCCAGCTGCCCTGTAAGGGCATCCTATGTGTGTAGAACTTTGGGACGCTCTGGCTTACACCCACTGTAGACTTAGCTGTCCTACTACATGGTGCCCACTAACACGGAGAGCTCTGGGACCCCCAGCCCACACCAGCCACAACTCCAGCCAACCAGCAAAAGTTACGAAGCACACCAGTCAAACATCCACATGATAGATGACCACACACAAGATCATTCTTTGAAGTTTAGGAGAAGTAGTTGTTCCATCTAAACCACAAAAACAAACACAGAAAGTCAAGCAAAATGGGGAGACAGGGAAATATGCTTCAAAAGAAAGAACAAGACAAAAACCTCAGAAAAAAAAACTAAATGAAACAGAGATGAGCAATGTGCTTGATAAAGAATGTAATGAAAACACTGCATGTTAACTATACTGGAATTAAAATAAAATAAAAGGAAATAAAAATTAAATTCAGTTTAATTTTAAAAAAGAATTTAAAGTAATGATTGCAAAGATACTCACTGGGCGAGAGAGAAGAGTGGAAGAATTCAGTGAGACCTTCAATAAAGAAATGGATAATAGGAGCACCTGGGAGGCTCAGTCGGTTAAGCATCTGACTTCAGCTCAGGGCATGATCTCGCGGTTCGTGAGTTCAAGCCCCACATCAGGGGAGCCTGCTTTGGAATCTGTGACTCCCTCTCTCTCTGCCCATCCCCTGCTAATGCTCTGTTTCTGTCTCTCAAAAAATAAATAAACGTTAAAAATTTTTAAAAAGAAAAGAAATAAAAAATAAGATAAATAGAACCAATAAAAAAGAACCAATCAGAATTGACGAATACAGTAACTTAAATAAAAATACACTAGAGGGAATTAACAGTAGACTAGTGAATGAAGAAGAATGTATTGTAGTCTGGAAAACAGGGTAATGAAAAGCAAAAGAATTCAGAAAGAATGAGGATAGGTTAAGGGATATCTTGAAAAATATCAAGTGGATATTCACATTGTAGGGGTCCAAGAAAAAAAAGAAGAAACAGAAAGGGGCAGAAAGTTTGTTTATATAAATAATAACTGAAAACTTCTCTAAACTGGGGAAGGAAATAGACATCCAGGTCCAAGAAACACAGAGAGTGCCAAACAAGATTAACCCAAAGAAGTCCACACCATAGCACATTATAATTAAAATGTCAAAAGTTAAAGATAAAGAGAATTTTAAGAGCAGCAAGAAAGAAGGCAAAAAGTTTCATACAAGGAAAACCCTAAATTTTTTTTTTCAGCAGAAACATTGCAGTTCAGCAGGGACTGGCATGATACATTCAAAGTGCTGAAAGGAAAACACCTACAACCAAGAATATCCTACTTAGCAAAGTTATCATTTAGAATTGAAGGATGGATAAAGAGTTTCTCAGACAAACGTTAAAGGAGTTTATCACTACTAAACTAGCCTTACAAGAAATGTTTAAAGGGAATTCTTTAAGTTGAAAAGAAATGGCCATAATTAGACATAAGAAAAATTGTGAGTAAGAAAATGTAAAATATGTCGGCATATACATACAATGTGGAGGAGGGAGTGACGAAAAAAAAGGAAGTTGCTTTTTTTTTCCCAGAACGTGGTAGAACTTAAAAGACCATCAACTTAATACAGGCTGCTATGTACTTGGGATGTTTTATATGAACCTTATGATAACCACAAACCCAAAACCTGTAATAAATACACAAAAGATAAAGAGAAAGAAGGCCAGATGTAACACTACAGAACTTAACCAATCACAAAGAGAGTAAGTCACCTTCTCCCTGCCAATGCTTGGAGGGTGTTATTGTATCAACATACACACTACATTTTCAGGACAATTCTTTCTCAAAAGGTCTCCTAACACTCCTACAGATTCCTGGCAAGCCCTCCCCTCCAGTCTTCAACACACCTTAATCTAGGTTAAGCACAATCTTGGCTCTGCTGCAAAATCAAGTTCCATCATAAACTATCTCTTGCAGACATTTGTAGTTACCTATATTTACTTTTTGTCCAGTTTACAAAAATACTCACATTGTTCTAGACATATGTATGACCTCTATACCTGCCAAAAAGTTTTTGCCATAAAAGAAATAACCAAAGCTTTTGGGCCTAAGACTTCATAGTCTTAGAAATATAGAAATATAGACCTGCTCTCGTATATGCAACCCCTCGTACTCTTTCACCAGGCAATTGACTCTGATTATTTTCAGAGTTTACATAACCATCAACTAGGGAAATGCCCTTGTGGGTCTAGGCCTAAATTCTGGACCGCTAGTAAAAGATATTTTAGTTGTTTTTACTTTTATGATGTAATTAGTAAAATAGCAAAGACTGGGATATGTTGCCTTTGGACTGAATTATTTGCATATTGTCTTCAATGTTTCTGTAATTATTATACTTCTATATTTCTCAAATTACAAGGTCTTAATTGCACTTACCAAAGCGAGATCAAAAACAGCAAGCATTTTGATTAGCATTCTTTGCAAAGGAGTAAAACAACCCTTAGAATTAAAGATCTTTTTCCTAATTTGCTTAAGATAAGGTAGATTGAATTTTGGAATACAGCTGTTAAATGAAGTTCTAAAGAAACATCATGTAGAAGGAACCAGCCCTAGTACTTTGCAAAGAAACACTACCATTGGGTTTAAATGGAAAACTGGAGCACCTGGATGGTTCACTTGGTTAAGCATCCAACTCCTGATTTCAGCTCAGGTCATGGTCCCAGGGTCATGGGATTGAGCCCGGCATTGGACTCCATGCATAGTGTGGAACTTGCTTGAGATTCTCTCTCTCTCCCTCCCTCTGCTCCTCTTCCCCGCTCATGCATTCTCTCTCTCTCTCGCTCTCTCTCTCTCTCTATATATATATATATGTATATACATATGTATATATGTATGTGTATATACATATATATATAATAAATGGAAAACTGAGAAAATTAATTTACATTAAATGATCTTGGATTAGATGGTCTTTGTGGAATATTGCATAGTCTCAATTCTTTATGTCCACTCCCATGTGTCAACACCTTTTGCCATCTGACTTTGCAGTTACTCACACTAAAAAATATGACTTGCTTTGGCCAGTAGAAGAATGAGATGGAAGTAAAATCAAGACAGTTCTAGCCTAGGCCTTAAAATGTCTTGAGTTGCATTCTTGTGTTTCTGGCATCTTTGTGAGAAATTCATGCCTCGGCTTGCCCACTAGCCCCAAGAGAGGATGAACAACATGTGGAGCAGAGTCACTCACCCAAACTGCTCCAATCAGCCAACCTTAATCAACTGATCCCCAAGCCAACCCACAGACACATGAATGAGTCCAGTCAACATGAACGAAGCTGGACAGCCAGTCCCAGTCTAGATCAATTGACTCCCAGCTGACCTGTAGGTACATGAAGAAAAATAACGTTCACTATTGTAGGCCACTGAGACTTTGTAGTTGTTATTTAACAATAGTTAACCAATCCAGTCTAATATATAAGCTGTAAAAATATTAACTTAAATCCATTTGAAATTATTTATGTATTTATTTATTTTGAAAAGCTAAGGTCTAACTCCTCTTGAAATTAAGTTGCCAGATAGAAGCAAAACATTGGACTTTTTTTTTTAATGTTTATTTTTGAGACAGAGAGAGAGCGAGATAGGGAGGGAGGGGCAGAGAGAGAGGGAGACACAGAATCTGAAACAGTCTCCAGTCTCTGAGCTGTCAGCACAGAGCCCGATGCGGGGCTCAAACCCACGAACACTGAGATCATGGACTGAGCTGAAGTCAGACACTCAACCAACTGAGCCACCCACCCAGGTGCCCAAAACATTGGACTTTCAAACCAAGGTATAATGCATTGATCACATACGTTTTTTACTATATATTTTAAAGGCAGATGAGATATGAACACACACACACACACACACACACACACACAAAATCTAAGTAACTAGACAGAAATGAGGAGAAATAGAAATCCAGATGACAACCCATGGACCCTATAGTGGAACTCTGAGAAATTACACCTTGCCAATTTGACAGATTTTTAACTTATCAATGGCCTGGTCCCATTCCACAAATTTTCAAAGGAAGACTTTGTCTCACCTCACCAGCCACTCCACAGCACTCCAATTTAAGAAGGGACCACCTATTTCTATATTGTGTAATCTAAGTGAACTTTCTAGGAGGCAAAGATAAAGTGATAGCAACTTTTAGCAATCTAAATAGGTCCCATCATAACATGGTCACTACCTGAACAAAGATCCAATATGAGGAAGAAGAGTCAACTCTATATTCCACCTTTTCAAACTATTTCTATACGCCAGTCATTAGCATTAATCAGCAAGCACTTCTCAAGCTCTTAAAATCTCATAAGAGGACGGGGCTTCTTTATTGCTAATTTTTATTTCTTTTCTTGTTCTTGCCTAGGTTGAAATAAAATTCCACAGGTCTCATGCTAACAAGTAACATAAAAATGTTGGTTTAAATTAAATCAAATTATTAGTCTTTTAGCTTCTAACAAGGTATCTTCAATCAATGATTGAGTGTCAAAAAGTGGTATTTCCTTGCTTTGCTTTAAATTAATTATTGTAGACTCAGCTCTCTGCAGCTTATTAAGAAATTAAATCTTTATGAATGTAAAATACATTTAGAAGAATAAAAGACAAGAAAGCTATTTTTGCACACCAAGTAGCTCAGAACTTTATATTTAAATTCATTAAAAGTAATCAGAAATGTTCTAAATTCTGTATAATGTGAACATTCATTGAATCTTTCTTTAAGAGTTAAAATTACAACAGTCTCATTCATTGGACATGATATGAAGATATGTGTAAAATTTAATATAAACCTGCGAAAGCCCCCTTTTGCCCCTAAAAATCTGTTTTTTAATCATTCATTCAAAAATACTTATCAAACACTGTATAAGTCAGGGCCTTAGCAGGAAACAGATGGCATGCTCAAATTAGGATGCCTTCAGTTAGGGACACATTACAAAAGTGTGGGCAGAGTGAAGGGAAACCACAAGGAGCAGTGCAGTAATGCTGGACTCAAAACATTATAAATCCACAGGTACAAAAGGGAAGGTGGCATTACTGGAAGTTATAAGGAGAGAGTCTGGTAATAGAGGTCTGCCTTGACAGAAGCAGTGACTTCAGGGAACACAGCTAACTTGAGGCGACCCCATAGGATGGAATCCAGAAGCCATGGCAATAAATATTCTCTTCTTCCCTTCCACTGCTCTCTTGCTGGAGAATTAGGGTTGAGCAGTGAACAAAATGGACAAAAATGGCTGCTATTGTGGACATGACATGCTAGTCAGGGGAGACACAGGAAACCAACCTAAGTAGTATGGAGAAAAATAAAGCTGGGTAGAGTCACAGAGAAAGCTAGTAGTAAAGTAGGATAACTGAAATTTAAACAGGATGGTCAAGGAAGACTTTGCTGAAACAAGTGGTATTGGAACAAAGGCACGAAGGGGGTGAAGGAGCTACCCATCTAGATATTTAGGGAAGAACATTCCAGGCAGAGAAAGAAGAAAGCACTTAGGAGATTGCCCTGTCCTGGGGGAGAGGAGTTGGAGCAAAGGGCAGAGTATAAAGGACAGGTGATTAGGTAGCCCATCAAGAAGACACTGGCCTTTATTCTGAAAAATAGAAAGCAACTGAAAGATTTTCAAGTTGAGGAATGGCGTGATCTGATTTCAACTTTATCAGTGTCACTCTGGCTGCTGGATGGAGAGTAGACTGAAGGCGGAAGGGGTGGAGGAAGAAAGGCTCGTTAGGCATTTACTGCAATAACCCAGGCAAGAGATAATGGTGGCTGACACAAGGGTAATAGCAGTGGAAATGGTGAGAAGTGAAATTCATTCACTCATGAATAGTACAATGGTTTATGAGAACAAGCTTACGCATCAAAATCCCTGTATTTATGTCTATCATTTAGTTGTGTGGCTAGGACACGTCATTTAACCTCCCTGTGCTTCATTTTCTTCGTCCACAAATTAGATAAAGTAATAGTACCTAGCTCATAGGATTTTTACCAAGTTTAAATGATATAATGCATGTAAATGGCACATACAAAGCCGTCAATAAATATTATGATTGTTGTCTGCATTTGAAAAGCATCCTGAGGGGCACCTGGGTGGCTCAGTCAGTTAAGCCTCAAGGGATTCTCTCCCTCTCTCTCTGCCTCTCTCTCTCAAAATAAATAATCTTAAAAAAAAAAAAAAAAAAGCATCCTGAGATGCTTTTTAAAAGTTCTCTCATTACTAAAATGGTGGAAAACCATCTTATGCAGGATGGAAGAAGTCTGCAGGATGTCACTTATGGTGAATTTTCAGGCATTTTTGTAAATCCTTAGTGGTCTCCTTGCCTATCCCTAAATTTTCTAGGAGCTGAGGAATATACTCCATTGCCTAGCAGGCCCATGCCACTTGCATACCTCTGACTAGAAGAAAGTTCCTAGTCAGCTTGAATTGGAACTTATTTCCCATTGTCCTACCTACTGGTTCTAGACCTCTCTCTGGCATTTACAGCTCAATTCCTCTTTCATGTGACAAAACTTTTAGGATCCAAAGGAGGTGGCTAGGCCCTTCTTCTCTCCTCTTCTAAATAGTTTTTAGACAGCAGTTTGTTTGTTTTCAAGCAGTCTTTTAGAACTAAGCTCAGTGGAAGGAGTAAGGGGTTAATGAATTCTTTTTTCAGAATCAAGAAAGCTAGTACTTGAGACTGGCTCACGTAACATCTGTTTCATACCCTGTTTCCATTCCATTCTCAGCTACAGTTGACAGAAGGTTAAAAGCTCACCTTTTCAGACTCTGGTGGTTAGAGGGAACCATGTTGGCTCAGTGTTGACAATGAAATGCAGGCTGAAGTGTGTTACCTTCTGCATGTGTATTTCTGCCTTCACTATCCTTGATGTTAACTGTGAGTGCTGGACTAAATGCACTCTAAATCCCCTTCCAGCACTGACATTCCATTGGATTTTCTTATCAAACTGGACTTTTTCCAATTAATCTGCTTAATTCAAGTCAAATAACCTACCTGAAAGCTAAATTCATTCTTTTGATTTACCTTCCTTCATTTATATAGCTTTGTTGGACTTAGCCTAGTGTCTTGTGCATAGAATACACCTAATAGATGATTGCTGAATTTAATATAGGTAGAAACATTATAATAGGATACCATTATCTATCTAATTTATCTATCCATTGGATTACCCTTCTCTGATCTTCAGCAACTTGGTAAACAAAATAACACTTATAAACAAATCCAACATACATTAGCTTTTTAGGCTTTTCACACTTGTCACCTCATTATATCATCATGATCCCTTTCTTAACATTCTTTTCTGTTCATAAATAAGTGTATGTTAGGGATGCCTAGGTGGCTCAGTCAGTTAAGCATCCGACTCTTGATTTCGACTCAGGTCATGATCTCAGTTTGTGGGATCAAGCCCTGCATTAGACTCTGCATTGACAGCACAGAGCCTGCTTGGGATTCTCCCTTTTTCCCCTCTCTCTGCCTCTCCCCCACTCTCTTTGTCTCTCTCAAAATAAAATAAATAAACTTTAAATTTTTTAAAAATAAGTGTATTTTAATTATAGGAAACTGAGAGATTAATCAGAGATTGATTATTAGAGAATTAATTATTAGAGAATAATTAATTAATTATTAGAGAAACACAATTTCAGTGTGTTTGCATTTAGTATGTTTTACTCTGTATATTACAAATTACAGATTCTAAAAAAAAAAACAAATTACAGATTATTCTCAAAAAGTATTGCATTCTTTTCCTCTAATATAATGATATCCCATCTCTTTAAATAGTTTTTGAACATGCTATGAAATTATTAGTGAATCTTTCATGGGAAAGGTTTTTTTTCAGATACCATATAGAATGGTATTTTATAGATAATTTATAGATTTGGAAACTTAAACACAAAAAATTATAATTATCTGAGATTATATAGTAAGTTAATATTTAAGATTACTCTCATTCCTGATAGATAAGGTCACTCCTGACCTTTTTCTATTGAAATCTGAAGGTGTCCCCCAAAATGTTTTAAGTTGCTGATCAATAATTGTGACAAATATCAAATAAAAATCATTTTGTCACATAAAATACCCAAAGAAATTACAAAGAAGATATATAGGTAAAAAGTAAATATATAATAAAAATCAATGGATAGATGGATGGTTGGAGAGATGGATGGATTCTATGAATCTGAGTTGGTCTGCTTTTTCCATTAGAGCAAATGGTCAAAGTCTGCATTAGAGAACAGTAACTGGAAAAAAGGCTGAAAATGTAACATTTCCTTTCTCCGTCAGAGCTAAAATAGGGAGCCTAATACAATCTCACCAGAAAATGAAAAACTGTGAATCACTCCTGACAGGAATGGATCTTTTTCCAAATTCAAAGTTGTCCCAGCTGCATTCCACCGATACATCTCACGTTGTTGCAGAAACACTGTAAACAATGCAAAAAGCCACTGCAGAGCTTTGTGCAATACAAGTCAAAACCCAGAATGACAATCATGCCATTGGCATCTAACACATCTGATCTCCCACATAATGATAAACAATGATATTTGTTCCTTTTCATCCTAATTAACTCTAGGTTACCTCAATTCTAGAAAAAGTATTATCATAAATAGTATATATTATAAATATTAGATAATATAAATATTATAAATATTTAGGCACAAGTGAAATTAATTAAACAATATCTGAAACACAGAAAACCACGCATTGGAATAAACTCTGATATTGCTAAAGAAAGGAGTATTGAGGAAAAGAACCAAGGAGCATGTCCTTGGTCCACCTGGAAGAAGTTCTCTAGAGTACCCTAGAATACTCTCGGTGTCATACACATGACCTGCTACACTAGCTTCTGGTGCCAATAAGGCGCACACTCACTTAAACTCTCTTATCATTTCACTACTAAATATTTAAATGTGCAAGTTTCAAGTATTTATGAATGAAATGATAAAAGCTCCTTCTAAAAATTATAATACTAGGTCAACCCAAGGAAAATTATTAATTTCTTAATATTATTGAATATCTCCTCACTACTTAGATTCCTTTCCGTCTCTCTGTCTCTCTCCTCCTCATTTTCAGTCTGTGTGTTCAAACCAGGATCTAAGAGTGTCATATATTCTAACAGGTCAATAGTAGGTCACTATGTCCTTCGGTCTCTTTCAATGTCTTTTTCACTCTCTCACTCTCCCTGCAAGTTATTTATTATGGAAAGCAAGTTGTTCAGCCAGCAGAGTTCCTCCCTGTCTGCATTTTACTGGTCATTACCCATGCTGTCATATAACATGTTTTTATGCCTCTATCTTTCCTGTAAATTTATATTAATTTCTAAGTTTCCCACAGATCTAGAGGCCTAATCAGATTTAGGCTTGCTTCTTTTTTTTTTTTTTTTTAAATCCTTTTTAATATCCAAGAGAAGTATCTGGGTTTCACATGCCATATTATCAGAGAATCATTTTGCTTACTTTTAATGCCTGTTCCACCTCTAAATTTTCAAGGAAACATAGAAAAGACATACTCTTGTTGCCCCCCACCCCATTTCCTGCTATGAGGAAAGATTATCTATCCTAAATTCTGAGGCAACTCTAATAACTTGAGGTTAACCACTGGCCACACCTATGCCAAATTCAACCTCTCAAAGTCTTAGCCCTGAAATTCGGTCTCTGTTTCAGGTTCCCTCTTCCTATCATGTATTTTGTTCCACCTAAGGTCTTCAGTAAAGATCTTCATAATCCATTCTTTAAGTTATCATAAAATGGTCTTGGCCTTGAACCTTTGGTTCATAGAGGTTTCATGATCTTAGAACTTATGACCTCCTCCAGCCTTCGACCTGTTATAAAGAAATCCTACTGTCCTTACAATTACATATCTAAGAGGAAACACTACATCCTTCTCAAAACAAAGAAAGCTTTCTGGCAAATGATTTGTTGTCTTCTACATAGTGAAATAGTGGGCAACTCTATGTGATCAGCCCAGCCTCCAAGATATAGGATTTAATATAAATATGATCTTCTGGGACCACAGAATTTCATAAAAGGGGGCACAGTAAGTTTAAAAAATTTTTCACAAAGGTTACCTGATATAATCCTTCAAGGTAAATTATGAGTTCGCCTCACCACCCTCATTCTAAAGGTAGGAAAACCAAGACTGAGTAACTTGCCAGGGGTCATAAAAGTGTCTTTTCATTACAACATATGGTATTTAATCAATACTTAAATTAGCAATGATTGTTCAAAGTCAGACAATGACATAAAAAAAGGCCAATATTTCAAAAATCTGCACAGGTCTGGCTAAAGGCAATATGCATTCTAAAACTGGGGCAGCAGTCTTTCAGAAGCAAGGAAAGAAAAAAAAAGGAAAAGAAACGCTCTGCATATTTCTTGGGGCCCAGGAGACTGGCAGAACACCCTGGGGGGTAATCTTCTGTTACTGAAGGAGATGTAAAGTGCTGGTGCTGCACAGGCAAGACTCCGCTTGGCATCGTTCTGTATTTTGGGCTCCAAAGCCATAAGCTTATTCCTTGCTAAGCTGTTTATCTATCCTTGCCCCATTCTCTCATTTGGTATCACCCGGGCTTTTCTGTAAACATCTTTCTTCTTTCTATTCAGCACTGTTTTTCTTTAATATCAGAATTTATGTGGTATTTAGGATTTAGTTAAACAACCAGACTCTTCTATATCAAACAAACTTAATTTCATTTGCTTATCTCTATAACCTTTCCTGCGAGGTACCCAACACAGAAGAGTCTGCTTATGCCACCAACTAGTCCCCAGGTGTCTTCTGGCTTGTTCAAACCTACACAATAGGGAGTAACAGAAGTCAGGATCTGTTGTTTCATACCCTCTTAAGATGACGGAACTACTGGAACAATGCCAAATTTTTAGCAGATTCTCCATAAAAGGAACTACTGCCAAATTTTTAGCAGATTCTCCATAAAAGGACCCAGACATAGAGGCAAGATGGGATTCTGTTGTATCCATATTTCCAAACTTATTTTCAAATAAACTTATTCCATCCATTCTTTCTTTTAATTTTTTTAATGTTTATTTATTTTTGAGAGAGAGAGAGAGAAAGACAGAGACAGATCGTGAGCAGGGAAGGGGCAGAGAGAGAGGAGACACAGAATTCGAAGCAGGCTCCAGGCTCTGAGCCGTCAGCACAGAGTCTGATGCAGGGCTCGAACTCATGAACTGTGAGATTATGATCTGCCTGAACTGAAGCTGGACACTTAACTGACTGAGCCACCCAGGCGCCCCTCCATCCATCCTTTCTTTCATTTATTCACACATCCATCTATTTGCTCATCCATCCACTCAACCGTCTGTCCATTCACTTGACTCTTCATTCACTCATTCATTCATGCATTCATTCAAGAAAATCTAAGTCCCTTCTCTGTCAGGCACCACTGTTGAATTACTCCCTCTATTCTCCATCCTCTCCTGTCCCTTCCCATCTTCTTTCTTTACTTTTTCTTGTTCTACTCAAATTTCTGCATCTACCTCAAAAGTCTCATGCTTCTTTATTATCCCCTCTAGTGCATGTGATAATCTCCCAATATATATTTGTGGATTAATAAGAAAAGTTTACAGAACAAGAAGTAGGAAATAATGGTGAGTAAACAAACTAGAAGAAAGATCAGGAGAGGTTTAGAATATGAGGTGACTAGATGATTACCTAATCTGATAAGATTTCTAGGAATCTTCTACCACTTGGAATCGTGGTATATAGTTTAGGCTTTATAGACCATGAGAGGTAGAAAGAGGAAATCGACTTATTTATAAAATAAGCAGCTCTCCCAGGGCTAAGTTGTTGGTGGCGATTTGATTTCCTAAGTAGATGTATATTTCAAATCGTGAAACTCAGTGGCATGCAATAACCCCTTGGACCTTAGGCCAAGTGATACAGCTTTGTTAAAACAGTCCACCTGGATCATGATATTGCCAGGACACACTGGCTAGTATATACATGTTTGGGAATGGAACGGACCTGAGGTCAAGTCCAGACTTTAATATTTTCTACCTTCGTGGCCTTGGGCAACTTATTAACCTCTCTGAAACTTTGTAAGAATAATAATACTTAGTTCTGTGGATTTTTGAAAATTAAATTATATAAATGGTAAAAATTTTTAGCCAGCTCCTGGCACATAGTAAATGTTTAGTTACAGTAGCTATTAGTACCATCACACGGATGTGATATTTCTCACAAGCACACTTAGTCAATTCATGGCTTGTAATCAATCATACATGTCTACTTCTGCTTCTGCTCTTTAAATAGGAATGGTCATCACCAATATTAAAATATGTACTAGCTTCAGTTTTCAAGGAGGAGTATGTAATTTACCTGATATTTTCAATCTTTAAAAGAAATTCCAAAACTGCCTACTATATTGACAATGAGTGTTTAAACTAACATGAACTACTTCTGAGAAAGTCTCTGAGCTTCATTTATTAAACCAATCATTTCCTCCTATTGGCTTTACTGACTAAAATGGGCAATAATCCAGAACAAATTAATCCTTTATGTTCCAACTTAATAAAACTTTTAATGTACAGGCTTTGGCCAGAATGTAATAAAATGTGAATCAAATAAGATTATAGGGGAAATAAGCCAATCATTAGAAGGATTTTTTTTTAAGTAATCCAGATGCCAGCTAGGGTCACACTGCCCCTTAAAATGAAGATAAGAATGGATTAAACCCCATGCCATAGCAGTAGGAAATCCAATGCTCTCTTTAAGATACCTGCAAATGGACTGGGAGCCTGGGTTCCTGTGATCATCTATTCTCTATCTGTTTCTGCTGTAAATAAAGTATTCAATTTATTAATAATTTCACCATGATCTTCATATTGTTACCTTCTTCCAACATTGCATTGAGCCAAACTTAAAACTTGGCCTCATCTCTTGGTTTCTATAAAGACAAACCCCTCACAAGGAGCATTTGTGTGCAGAGCTGACCTTACTGGAGGTTTACAGAGGAGACAGGAAAGGAAGTATTTAAGCATCACAGTAATGCAAAAAAAATTTTTTTAAGTTAAAATGAATTACGCAATAATTTTTTTAAGGTTCTTCTATTGATTCTGCCACTACAGACTGTTTACTTTCTGCTGTGTTCCAGTTTATGTCCCAGACTCCAGCCAATTTCTTACTACTCCTCTTCTCCCCTGTCTCTTCCCACGCCCTATTGAAATGTCCTTAAAATATACTAGTTCTTCTTACCATTTATTAGTGTATTCAGTTCTCTCTGGCTATTTCTAAATTTACTGCCAAATCTACTTTGATGAATCCCAAACTGATCATGTGTTAAAGATATCAAATGGCCAATCTATTTTCTTGTCAACACAAAAGGCCAGCAGAAACCTAAGGTTTCCTTTACCAGGATCTTCCCTCCTAAAAATATCTAAGTTTCGATAGTGATTTCTCCTTGTTATATAAATATTTAAGGAAGTAACTGAAGGTGAACCAAATAAAATAAAGCCAGAAACTCTGTTTTGTATATTGTGATGAGAGTATGATTCTTCAAAAGTGGGAAAAGTGACCACAAAGAATATTTAGTGGGATTCTTCATTAAGATTGATGGGGGGGGGGGGGGTGGAATTTTTATGCATTTCCCCAATCTGACACATCATTTGACATGTACACATTTTATTGGTCTTGGATACAGAAATTTCTTTTCAATTTCCACTTATCCAGTACATTGACCTGTGACCTTAAATAAACAAGAACATCTTAGAACTTCATGTAAAAATTGAAATCAGTTCCAGCTACATTACTTGGTTGGTGTGAGGGTCAGATGAAATAATAAATACATAAGAGCTTTATAAACTAGGAGACATAACTGAAGCCTTTAATGTATTAAAATATGGAGACCCATGAGAAGGTACACAAACTTATTGAAAGGCACTGGATGATCTACTCTTACAATCTGAAGTAGATATATGGCTATTATGCACTTGTCTCTGCAGCAATGTTTTAGTTCATTTTCATGAATAATCACATTAAATACTTTCTTGGTACAGAATACAGAAAACAGAATGTGAAGGAAGGTAAATATCAAAAGTAGAATGATCACCAGGAGAATCCAGTATACATTAACAAAAGAAAAGGATGGATAAACAGGATACCAGTTGTATTTATAATTATGTATATTACTTTCATTCAGCCTAAAATACCCATTCTGTTGTGATAAGCACATTAGCTTCCAACCTGTAAAAGCTTCATGCAAAGTCAAGTTATAGAAAGAAGGGTATATGGTAAGCATGGGACTAAAGTAGGGAAATTAACTGTATAATTCTTGCTTTGGTTGTTATCAGGCAAACGATAGTCCCAAATATCCATTTTCACAATAGGATAATACATGCATTTAATGTCAAGTGCTCATGTTAGTTGTGAGAATACAGGATTTTTCTTACCCTAGCCATTGTTGGCATGAATAGAGTCCCTATAATCTCTGACCTTCCTTTCCTACATTAACGAAACTGACTAGCTACTTCTTTTTGTTATCTTCTTTTCCTATATATGCAAATACCTTCAGTCAAGACTAGTAGCCTAAGGGCCATTCGATCTTATTAAATTGTCTTTACATATTTCTGAAGGGACCAACTGTGCTATAATCCAAAGTCATTATTTCACTCTCCAGGGTCTGTATATTATTCCTCTTATTTTTAAGTCATTTGAGAGGCACCTCACTGTTACGACTCCCCTTCCCCCTCACACAGCCAAATGAATATGTTCAAAGAAGGAAATGTCAGCTTGCCTATTACACCACCATCCACTTCCTCTCCAGGGTGGAAATTCACCTACACTTGTCTTTTGAAAAACCTGAGGGACCTCCCTCAAGGCACTGAACAGCAGTCTAAGAATAGTCTTCCCCAAAAAATCAGAAAGTCCCTGAGTAATAGAAAGGTATAAATCATAAAGACCTCTAGAAGTTGGTCTCTAGAGGTTAAAAATAAAGTTTTAAGAAGTGGTGATAAAGAAACTAAGCTTAGGTTTTTGAATTCGCCTAGTGCTCTCCTTACTTTACTCAAGATATTTCAAAATGGCAAAACTTTTAATGAACACTGTAGAAATAGGAACATATCAACCAGTGTATATTTCTGAGTACCAACTATATGCCAGTTCTTGTATCTATAAGCAAGATTAAGTTAAGGTTATGGTCATACCTCTCTAAGAATTTACCTCTAAAGTAGAAGACAGAAGAAATAAACCAACAATTGGAATGGAGGATGAAAAGCACTTTTGAAAAGCAAATACTTAACACCTTGGGAGAAGCTCAACCAACCCTCAGCAGCAGCAGGGGTAAAGAATGTAATGATGGTTTTCTCCCATCTAACATGGCTCCAATTGGAACAACAGAGGCAATGCAAGTTCACAAACATTTAGTGTATCTACCCTGGTCACAACAACTTTGGGAGAAAAGACAACAGATTTGCAGTATTTCTAAAATTTCCCAGTTCACATGCTCCATTCAACCATTTACTTAACACCCAAGAATATTTCTCTTTTACTCATCCCTTAGTGCACCCCACAGAATCCTCCAAAACTACTTCCTTTAATTAGATAGGGTCGTGTAGATCATTGCTTTTTTAAGCCTTTAATTAGAGGGGTGTGCACTTGTTTTTTTCTTCATTAAACATCGCTAAAATAAGGAGGGACAAGAGCAGCTGAGAGAGAAGCCTATACGTTTCAGTCCTCATTACACTCTCTGATCCTTAGGTTGAACTCCAGTGCTGCCCTTAACTTATCTGATGTGCATGGCCACAAGATTGTAAGCACACAGTAATGTTACCCTCATCATCTTTGTTTTTCCAAATGTCCACCAAGAATTCACTTAACATATTCAATTCTGACATCAAATACATTTTCTTCTCTTTGTATAATTGATTTCTCATTTGACCAATCCTACCCAGTGCAAGGGACTGTAAGGAATGAAGGAGAGACACATACCCCAGAAGCCTTCCGAAAAAGATGGATAGCTAGCTGGTTAGGGAAGAAGAGGAAAGGACATCCAGGCACAGAGATCTCAACAGGGACAAGACCCAGAAGTGAAGAAAAATGTGATTCAGGGAAGCACAAGTTTAATAAAAATGGAGCATCTGGGACATGAAAGAGAAGGACAAAAGAAGAGGACATAAACAAACCCAGCAGCCTACTGATGAAGAGAATCTGAAATACTGGGTCCAGCCATTTCTGTCCATTAATCACCACAAAGGCAATGACCATGTATTTCTCTTCTACTGCCACAAACCCTAGAACAGAGTGCAGCACACAGTAGAAACTAAATTTGATGAATGTATGAATGAATGATTGAATGAATGAGCAAATGAACACAGGTTATCCTTTATGTATAGCAGCTTTACATGTAGCACTCCCAGTATAACCGTCTTATCAAGGGAGCTATTAATTATAGGTAAGAAAAAATTCATGCTAGTAGGTATTCAGATGAAATATGGCACTTTGAAGGATCAAAATGCCTCTGGCCTAGGCTGGGTATGTAGCTAGAGAAGAAGTCTACAACTTTGGCTGAATACTGGAATCGCCTGGGGAGCTTTTAAAAAATCTCAAAGCCCAGTTTCTAGTTAAATCAGAATCTCTCGAGGTAGATCCCAGCAGTTGGGCTTTCATGACTCCAGGTGATTTCAATATGCAGCCGCAGCTGAAGCTCCTGCACATCGACATAAGCTAAAGCTTACGACAGAGGTTCTTCATCTTGGTATACACAGGAACCACCTGGAGACCTTTCTTTCCCCAAAAAACACACATGCCTACTCCCAACTCCTAACTCAGTAAGGGTGGGAATGATCTCCATGATGTGTGCTTTGAAAAAGCTCACCACGGTTCTGCTGGATGCTAAGGTTTGAGCACCACAACTTTAGAAAAGGGATAGTCAATTTGGCAAAAACTCGACGTTACCTAAAGGCAGGGAATGAAGATGAGAAAAGAACTCTGTCTTCCATCATGAGCCATGAAACCATCACTGCCAGAGACAGACTGTGCAAAAATGAAAAAAAGTTGCCACAAGACAAATGATTAAAAGCATCTCTTCATTCAGAGAAGCGGCATGTTTCTCTCCCTAGGCACATGACTCGTTCCCTAGGAAACACATCAACAGATGAGGCCACCTAACGGGCTTCAAGTATAAACCTAATAGTTGATCATCAGCTTGACCTACCTACATCTCTCTCAGGCAGTGGTAAGAAGAACCCCCACGTCCTACAATGAGGGCTTCTGGGCAGTTTTATTTATACTGAGGCTATATTACGAATCACCTGCTCCTGCACTGCTGACTGTGAGCATTGTTCTTTCTTTAATTAAATCCCTTGAGTGAAAGGATCTTTCCAATCAAACAAATTCTGGAACGCTCTGCAGATGTAAGCAGATTAAAGAAAAGAAAAATAGGGTCAGCCAATTATTTGTTAAGGGAGTGGGAAGCAAGAGGTATCATATACCTTTTTAAAAGAACAGGAATCAGGGAAATAAAAAAAAAAAATTCCTAATAGTCGTCTGCATTGTCTTCTCCACAAGGCAAAGGTTTCTATATTTTTTTCCCAAAGCCTTTGAAGACGGAATCAATGAGCTTCATTGCAGCACAGAGACCAGAGTTTCTCAGACTGTCAAAAAAAAGAAAGAAGTCAGCATTCGTTAGTATTAAATTGAGCGTTTTCTCTTATCAAAGTCAGTATGCATTCTCTTGTCCTAATAATACTGTATTTATTAGCTTGTCTACTTTGCTGTTATTAACTAAATGGAAGTGCTTGTGGAAATTACTTTACCTGAAAATTACTTTATTTTTATATAATTTGTTCTCTATTTCTCTTTTTTTTTTCTCATGGAAAGCTATTGAGGGTGTGTTGCATTGCTCTTATTACTATTTATAACAATTATTAATGACATTTTATTTTCACATGTCTTTATATGATACTATTTAATCAAGGTGCTTTGCCAGTTTTAAGATAAATAGTCTTGTGCTCAGAAGCTGGGAGCCTGTCCCATACTAAAACAATTAATGATTCTATGATGCCTGTCAAGAAAGAGTGGGGCCTTGCTGACTGACTTCACATGCACTTCTATCTACTTCACAGCCCTTCTATTTCTAATGTCACTAATTAATATTTGCTGCATGGAAGGAGGATTTGTTGTTCTTCAACCCTAAGAGCCTTGGTAAGAATGGCTGCCATTGCTCTGCTACTGCAGAGGCATAAACAGGAACTAAATGGGAGGAAAGAGGAAAAAGAAATGCATACTGTCTTTGATAAGAGAAAATAATTTAATATTAATGAATGCCAATTTCCTTTTGGAACAGTCTGAGCAAAAAGTCACAAAAATAATAAATTCCAATATTTATTAAATAATAGTGATTTGGCATCTTGCTAAAAAATCTTGTGCACAGGCTGCCTTTATCTTCATCTTTACCTTCTAATAATCTTATAAAATAGGAAGCATTGTTATCCCTATTATAGAGAAGAAAACTGAGGCTTAAGGAGATTTAGTGACTTATCTAAGGTTACACATGAAGCAAATGGACAAGCTGTGACTGGAACCTGGATTAACTCAAAACTCATGGGAATGTCCTAAAAATGTTCATGCCATTCAGGGGGAGAAGAGCAGTACCCATTCCAGAATTTACTTTCCCATGCCATATCTCATTTTCAATAACGTCAGCATCGCTGATGTGTTCTTCAAATTTTGAATTTGTTAAGTATTTTCTCTCACATAAGTGAATTTCAGTCTCATGAGAGCAGCATGTCCCCATATCACAAGTTTCTAACGTTAAACAATGAAAAGTACATTCTCTCAAACGGTGACTTCTCTGGAGCTACTGAATGTCTAGAAAGATATATTTATTAATTTGGTCCTGTATCTCAGAGTGACTGATCACCAGAAATAAGCTATAACAATTCTCAGATATGCATGGACAAGCCCTATTAATTGATTGCCGTGGAACATCATGGATATACATTCCAATCATTTTCCAAACCTAGAGTTGACTTGCTTTTGGACTGTTTGGGATGGAAATATGCAGCATCTGATGGCTAAACTGTATCAGTGGGCAAACTCAAAAAATGTTTGCTATATACCTGCTCTATATTCAACAATGTGATAAATATGATAAAAGAAACATAAGCAAAGTCCTTGCCTTTGGAAATTTCACCATCTAATTGGTGAAATGAGACACACGCATATGAAATAATTAACAAATGAGAAAGTCATAAAATGATAATCATGTGTAAGAAATAATACTATGATAAAGGTGCGAAAAATAACTATAGGGTGAATTGTATATTTGTTCATTTATCAAATATTAATTCAATACTTGTTAGGTAATGTGAGATTTCAAAGAAGAATCAGATATGGTCTCTGTCCTCTAGTCTAGAAGCTTATAATATAGTTTGGGAAAATATATACAGATGAACAAAAATAAATATAATATAAACCAAATGTGATATGTCTAAGAAGAATATATTATATGGAAAACCAGAGAAGCCTTCATAAAAGAGGTTCCAGATAATCTTATCTTGAGGGCCAAAAAGAGTTTCAGTGGGTGAAGAGTGGGAGGAGATTTCCAGAAGGAAAATTACACAGGTGAGCCTGTGTGTACACACGTATAAGCATGCATAGACTTTTGAAAATTAAGAAAGAAATGCACAAAACCTAACTGGTTATTTATGGGTTGAAGAACTTCAGGGGATTTTTTTCACTTCTTGAAAAATTTCTGAAATCTTCAAGTTCTTGATGGTACACATACTTTTCTTCAAAATCAGAAAATACTCTTTCCATTTTCAAAGCATTTTGTGCACCCTTGGTAACAAAGGTGAAGGCTGAAACCAAAACCAGACCAAGCAGATATTCTTATTACCTTGTTTAAGGGAGGGATGAGGCACCACGGGAATGGAAATGCATGGGTGGATTCCTTTTCCCTGCAAAGTTGAGGTAGGTACAGTTCTCAACTCTATTATCACTGATCCCATATCAAAGGAACTAATGTCTTCTGTGTTGAGCTGTAAGTAGGAAGTGTAATCCTGAGACCTTTCCAAAGTCTACTTCCTGTTGTATAACCTTTTTCAAAGTTGATTTCTACTTGCCCCAAGTTATTCTGTATTATCAGCAACCTAGAAAAAGCCCTCAATGACCTATGTCTTAGTCCAGGTGCCCTAGAAAACAAGCCTGAGACAAGGTTTAAGTGTTGGTGCTTTATTGAGAGATGTAATCCCCAAACGGAGAGATAGAGAAAGATGGGAAGTAAATATAAGGTGATACATCACCATACCATCTATTGCTTCATAAGCCACAGTCACTCAGCTGTATGAACATCTCCAAATAAGCTGCATAGAAAACTATGTTTGGTACCGCCCACGAAAAGGAAAAAGGACGAGGAATTTATCTGATGGCCCCTCATCCCCATCTCCTGTCTCCCATTTGATCAAACTTTCCCCATAGAAAATCAACTCTTCTGCTCTTCCAGTTTATGTTATTTGGTCCCTTTGACATTTTGGGTGGAAGCCAGGTCCCATGCCCTGTGGATGGAATCTGTTCTGAGTCCAGTGAAAAAGATGGGAACCAGGGTCCATGAATAAGACGGGCCTGGGCTCACACCATGGTGGGTGCCGTGGAGTCATTCTAGCAGAAGTTCTGATGGTGTTGGCAACTGGCTTCCCACAAGCCATTGGCTAAAGGGCCATAGACCTGTGGGTCTGAGAGAATCTAAGATGGTGCTTTAATATGTCCAATACAGCTTGTTATCTTAGCCTGGGCTTTCTGCAGTAAAACAGATTCTGAGACAGGGCCCACATGCAGAGAGTTATTTGGGGATGTGATTTGGACAACAGAAATGGAGAACCAGTAAAATGAAACAGAAAAGGGAGAAAGTCAGTTGAAGTGTTCATCCTGGCTCAGTCACTGCCGTGGGCACTGCTGGGACCTTCTGAGAAGCTCTGTCGACCATGCCTCAGAGTTTAACACCTCAGGGATAAAGAGGGAGCATCTATTTCCTGGATCCCACTCCCTGTTGGTCAGGGTTTGCCCATGGGATGCTAGCCCCCTTGCACTTCCAGTTTGCCCATAGAGAAATACTTGCTGGATTCCCACAAGCTTCCCAGGCAATAGGGCCAGAAAACTCCATGGCAGAAAGTTGAAGGTATGTGACATGCCTGAGGGGAGGTCACACCAGCACAAAGCTGGTTGCCATTGGAGAGAATGGGGTAAAAAGTGGGCCAGGAGGCTATGAGGAAGAGTACACACCTATCAACAAGCATTTCAACAATAGTATTATTCCTTATTTTTACTTTCAAGAACTGGTTAGATTTCACTTTGTCAATTGTCTGTTTTCATTATTAGGATATTTAATATGTAACTTGATAGAGAGGGTATTTGCGTTTCAACTGACATTAAGCCATAAAAAATATAGGTTTGTTAATTAGGCTTATATTAAGATAAACAGGGAAAGTACTTTTCTTTCTCTTTCCTCTGAAGGAAGAATCTGGGGAGGAAGGAAACTTTCTTTTACTTTACTAAATGCTATTCCCTTTTCCTAGACACTTTGGAATATTTTAACTTTCCATAAGCTCTATAAGAACGCATTGTAATCTAGATGTGACTCTTTGCACCTCAGAGATTTCAGTTTAGTAGGCCTGGAAGCTCTTTCAGAGCATGCTCAATTCAAGCACACACCCCCAAACTCCTGTAGCTTCCAAATTGACTTCTGCAGGGTCTCCTCTGTCTCAGCCCCTTCATTTGGGAGTAACACCTCAGTAATATTTATTCTTGTAGAGCAAGCCCTTTGGCTGTGAAACCAATCACATTCATGATTTCAGGAGTACAATTTGGGTATTCAAAGCATGAGTAATATTGGAAAGAGATCACATCCATTACCACCCATCCTCCTACTTCTCCCTGAATCCCTTCACACTCTACCCCTCTTCCAGAAGCCTGCTCAAGGTACATGACCATCTGACTACACATGGCCTCTGAGAATAGGGAGGGAAACCTTCTGGCCCTGGCTATTATTAAGAGCTGCCTAAGTGAGTTTGTGAGACTTCCCCATCTCCACTAGGACACTTCTGAATAAAATTACATCATTTCCATAACATTAATTCAGCCCAGAAAGCACGTATTGACTATCTATTCTATTATACATCAAGCACTGTGCTAAGAACCAGAAATTATGGACACTGTCCATGCCCACATGGTACTCAGGGTTTTGTGGAAGAGACAGACAAACGTAATCATAATTCAAAGTGATAAGCTTAGTAACACAAACATTATCGAGTAACAGAAGAAATGATTGAGGCAGCCAACAAGGCTTCAAAGAGGCATGATGCCTAATTCATATTTTAAAGACTATCATACGGAGATGATACAGAGATCATATGTATCATACGGAAAAAAAATGCAAGAGCATTCTAGAGGCCACATAATTTATAAGGTCATACAGGTAGGAAGCTCCATGATATGTTTGGAGGAATTAACCTAGTTTTAAACTGATAGGTGCAAAGTATAAAATGAAACAAATATGAAATGAATTTGGATAGGCAGGGGATGACCAGATGATAAAGTTTGGAGTCTAAGAAAGTTTGGAGTCTGATGCTAAGGAATTTGTACTTCTTCTGTAGATGGTGAGGGCTGGTGAAAGATTTTTTAAATGTAAAATTTTCTTAATTGTTTCTTTCCTGTATATGCAATATCTTTAGAACTCCTTTTTTAAATTTAAATCCTTGTTAATATATAGCATAATAATGGTTTCAAGAGTAGAATTTAGTGATTCATCCCTTACATATAACACCCAGTGCCCATCCCAACAAGTGCCCTCCATAATGCCCATCACCCATTTAGCCCATCCCCCCATGCAACACCCCTGTTGCAACCATCAGTTTGTTTTCTGTATTTAAGAGTCTCTTATGGGGGAGGGGCCAAGATGATAGAAGAGCATGGAAGGGTTTTTTTTCATCTCTTGTCCCTGAAATGCAGCCAAAGCAACACTAAACCATCCCACACACCTAGAAAATGAATTTGAGGATTAATACAACAATCTGCACAACCTGAACCACAGAACTTGGCAGGTATGCGGTGAGGAGAGGTGAACTGGGAGAAAGAGAAGCTGCAGAGGGCAGGGAGCTCTTTTTGCTTGTGAAGAGAGGACAGAGATGGGAGGGGGGAGAGTACAGGAAAGCATTCCACCCCCACCCAACAAAAGCAGTGAGAGAGAAAAGAAAAAGTACACAAGGGACTGAACAAAAAAGGGAGAAAGGAGAAAGGAAGGGGTTTAAATTTCATTAACACTCTATAAACAGAGTCTGAAACTCTGCAGTTCAATACCTAGTGGTGCTCTGGTGGGAAGGGAGAACCCCAGGAGCAGAGAGTGAGGTCCAAGGGGTCCAAGGGCCACACGGAGAGAGGTGGTTCCCCTGCTGGGAGGACATTTGGTACAGGCTGTCTGGCCACCCCACAGGTAAAAGTCCCAGCGGACTCAGGAGAAGAACCACATTAGCTGGTGCTAGACAAGGACATTAAGGGGGAAGCCTGGTGCCAGATGTGTGTCGTGATTTGCCATAATCCCTGAAAAGCTGCTGTTACACGATTGCGTGAACTTTTTCTGGGGCGGGCTGGCACCCAGCTGCAGTCTCAGCATCAGCAGTAGCACAGTCTCACAAACATTCCTAGAGGTGGGTGGGCACCTGGCCATTGATCAGTGAGAGAGGGTCTGAGCAGGTCAAAGCCACAGTCCCTCAGAAGTGAGGGGCTGGGCGGGGGGGGGGGGGGGGGGGGGGCCTGGGTGGCTCAGTTTGTTGAGCCCTGGACTTCAGCTCAGGTCATGATTTTGTGGTTTGCGAGTTCAAGCCCCACGTCGGGCTCTTTGTGGTGACGGCTGGAGCCTGCTTCAGATTCTGTGTGTGTCTCTCTCTCTGCCCCTCCCATGCTCATGCTCTGTCTCTCAATAATAAATAAATGTTAAAAAATTAAAAAAAAATGATGGGTTGGGAAACACATCTAAGATAAAACTCAGGAGGGAGGTGCTGCCTGGCAACCTGACGGCTTGGTCACAGACAGTGTAAAAACAGGGAGTGGACAAAAGCCAGAGACAAAGAAGGGGTGCGCGATTGCTGGTCAGGGAGAAGAGTTCTGATACTAGAGACAGGGTAGCTAGGTGACGCCATTTTCACCCCTCCCACACATGCGAACACACACCTACATGCACCACAACAATTCACCCCAGTAAGCTCAGCAGCACCATCTAGCAGAGAAGGGAGCCATACCCTAAGCCCCGCCCAACTGGGCCAACCTCATGCTTCAGGAACACCACGTGTCTCTCCACCTGCTTAGTTTACAGATGATAAAGTGCTTTGCAGTTTGACTTCTAGGGAAACTGATATAATTTCAATCATATTTCAGTCTGTTTGCCAGTCTATTCAATTTTTTTTCTTTTCTTATTCTTGAATACAGAGAGAAAGAATTTATTTTTATTTCCTATATTTATTAAAAATATTTTTCTTTAATTTTTTTCCACATTTTTTTACTTTTTTGTAAATTTTTCAAATTGTTTTACTTCCATCATTTGATTTTATTCTATTTCATTGCATTCATTTTTTCAAATTTTCAAATGTTTTCATTTCTTTTCCCTTTTTTGTTCTTTTCTTAACATTCCCTTTCTTCTCTAATCTATCAAGCTCCTTTCAACAACGAGACCAAAACACACCTAGGATCTAGCATCCTTTATTTGATTATTTTGTGTGTTGTTAATTTTTTAATTTTAATTTTTTTTTTACCTTATTAATTTCTTTTCTTCCTTCCAAATGATGAAATGAAGGAATTCACCCCAAAAGAAAGAACAGGAAAAAATGACAGCCAAGGATAATCAACACAGATACAAGCAAGATGTCTGAACTAGAAGGGGCCTGGATGGCTCAGTCGGTTAAGCATTTGACTTCGGCTCAGGTCATGATTTCACAGTTCATGAGTTTGAGCCCCACATCGGGCTCTGTGCTGACAGCTCAAAGCCTGGAGCCTGCTTCGGATTCTGTGTCTCCCTCTCTCTGCCCCTCCTCCCACTCATGCTCGGTCTCTCTCTCTCAAAAATAAACATTAAAAAAATTAAAAATAAAAAAAAATTTTTAAAGATGTCTGACTAGAATTTAGAATCACGATAATAAGAGTACTGGCTGGGGTTGAAAATAGATTACAATCCCTTTCTGTGGAGATAAAAGAAGTAAAACCTAGTCAGGATGAAATAAAAAAATGTTATAACTAAGCTGCAATATTGAATGGATGCCACGACGGCAAGGATAGATGACACAGAGCAGTATATCAGCAATATAGAGGATAAACTTATGGAAAACAATGAAGCAGAAAAAAAGAGAGAAACTAAGGCAAAAAAGCACGATTTAAGAATTAGAGAATTCAGTGACTCATTAAAAAGGAGTAACATCAGAATCATAGGGGTCCAAGAAGATGAAGAGAGAAAAAGGGGTAGAAGGTTTATGTGAGCAAGTCATAGTGGAAAATTTCCTAACCTGGGAAAAGACACAAACATCAAAATCCAAGAAGCAGAGAGGACTCCCATTAGATTCAACAAAAACCAACCATCAGCAAGGCATATTATATTCAAATTCACAAAACACTCAGGCAAGGAGAGAATCATGAAAGCAGCAAGGGAAAAAAGTCCTTACCCTACAAGGGAAGACAGATCAGGTTCACAGAAGACCTATCTACAGAAAGCTGACAGGCCAGAAAGGAATGGCAGGATATATTAAATATGCTGAATCAGAAAAATGTATAGCCAAGAATTCTTTATCCAGCAAGGTTGTCATTCAAAATAGAAGGAGAGATAAAAATTTTCCCAGACAAACAAAAATTAAAGGAGTTCATGACCACTAAACCAGCCCTGCAAGAAATTTTGCATTTTGAGGTGAGAAAAGATGAAAAACAAAAACAAAAACAAAAACAAAAGCAGGTAAGACTAGAAAGGACCAGGGAACACCACCAGAAACTCCAACTCTACAGGTGACATAATGGCATAAATTCATATCTTTCAGTACTCACTCTAAACATCAATGGACAAAATGCTCCAATCAAAAGACACAGGGTAACAGAATGGATAAGAAAACAAGATCCATCTATATGCTGTTTACAAGAGACCCACTTTAGACCTAAAGACACCTTCAGATTGAAGTAAGGGCATGGAGAACCATCTGTCATGCGAATGGTAGCCAAAAGAAAGTCAGAGTAGCCACACTTATATCAGACAATCTAGACTTTAAAATAAAGACTGTAACAAAAGATGCAGAAGGGCATTGTATGAATTCAGGGGTCTATCCACCAAGATCTAACAATTCTAAACATCTCTGCTCCAAATGTGGAAGCATCCAAATATATAAATCAACTAATCAAAAACATAAAGAAACTCATTGATAATAATACCACAATAGTAGGGTACTTCAACACCCCACTTACAACAATGGACAGATCATCTAAACAGAAAATCAACAAGGAAACAGGGTTTTGAATGACACACAGGACCAGATGGACTTAACATATATTCAGAACATTTCAACCTAAATCAGTGGAATATACATTCTTTTCCAGTGCATATGGAATGTTCTCCAGAATAGATAACATACTGGGGCATAAATCAGCCCTCAAAAAGTACAAAAAGATCAAGATCATACCGTGCATATTTTCAGACCACAGCGCTATGAAACTCGAAATCAACCACAAGAAAAAATTTGGAAAGGTAACAAATACTTGGACACTAAAGACCATACTACTAAAGAATGAATGGGCTAACCAAGAAGTTAAAGAGGAAATTAAAAAGTACTTGGAAGCCAATGAAAATGATAACACCACAGCCCCAAACCTCCGGGAGTCAGCAAAGGCGGTCATAAGAAGGAAGCATATAGCAATCCAGGCCTTCCTAAAGAAGGAAGAAAGGTCTCAGAAACACAACCTAACCTTACACTTTAAAGAGCTGGAAAAAGAAGAGCAAATGAAACCCAAAACCAGCAGAAGACAGGAAATAATAAAGATTAGAGCAGAAATCACACAGTCACAAAACAAAAACCCAAAAAACAGTAGATCAATGAAACCAAAAGCTGGTTCTTTGAAAGAATTAACAAAATTGATAAATCCCTAGCCAGTTTGACCAAAAGAAAAAAGGAAAGGACCCAAAAAATAAAATCAAGAATGAAAGAGAAGAAATCACAACCAACACAGCAGAAATACAAACAACAATAAGAGAGTATTATGAGCAACTATATGCCAATAAAATGGGCAATCTGGAAGAAATGGACAAATTCCTAGAAACATATAAACTACCAAAACTGAAACAGGAAGAAACAGAAAATTTGAACAGATCTATAACCAGTAAAGAAATCTAAATAGTCATCAAAAATCTCCCAAAAAACGAGTCCAGGGCCAGATGGCTTTCCAGGGGACTTCTACCAAACATTTAATTTAAGGAAGAGTTAATAACACCTCTTGAAGCTGTTCCAAAAAATAGAAATGGAAGGAACACTTCCAAACTCTTTCTATGAAGGCAGCATTACCTTGATCCCAAAACCAAAGACCCCACTATAAAGGAAAACTACAGACCAATTTCTCTGATGAACATGGATACAAAAATCCTCAACAAGATACTAGCCAACAAGTAATTCAATACATTACAAGAATTATTCACCATGACCAAGTGGGATATACCTGGGTTGCAGGGCTGGTTCAAAATCTGCAAAACAATCAATGCAATACATCACATCAATAAAAGAAAGGACAAGACCACATGATCCTCTCAATAGATACAGAGAAAGCATTTGACAAAATACAGCATCCTTTCTTGATAAAAAAAAAAAACCCTCAAGAAAGTAGGGATAGAAGGACCATACCTCAAGATTATAAAAGCCATATATGAAAGATCCCACTGCTAATATCATCCTCAGTGGGGAAAAACTGAAAGCTTTCCCCCTAAAGTCAGGAACAAGACAGGGATGTCCACTCTCACCACTGTTATTCAACCTAGTACTGGAAGTCTTAGCCTCAGCAATAAGACAACACAAAGGAAAAAAAGGCATCCAAATTGTTCAGGAGGAGGGCAAACTTTCACTCTTTTCAGATGACATGACACTCCATAAGGAAAACCCAAAAGATTCCACCAAAAAACTGTTAGAACTGATCCATGAATTCAGCAAAGTCACAGGATATAAAATCAATGCACAGAAATAGGTTGCATTCCTATACACCAATAATAAAGCAACACAAAGAGAAATCAAGGAATCGATCCCATTTACAATTGCAC
Organism: Leopardus geoffroyi; assembly: GCF_018350155.1. Lineage (NCBI taxonomy): Eukaryota > Metazoa > Chordata > Mammalia > Carnivora > Felidae > Leopardus > Leopardus geoffroyi. The sequence goes on from NC_059333.1 coordinate 136,773,229, forward strand.
CAAAATCCATAAAATACCTAGGAATAAATCTAACCAAAGAGGTGAAAAATCTATATACTGAAAACTATAGAAAGTTTATGAAAGAAATTGAAGAAGACACAAAAAAATGGAAAAAGATTCCATGCTCCCAGATTGGAAGAGCAAAAGTTGTTAAAATGTCAATACTACCCAAAGTAATCTACATATTCAATGCAATCCCTATCAAAATAACACCAGCATTCTTCATAGAGCTAGAACAAACAATCCTAAAATTTGTATGGAACCTGAAAAGACCCCAAATACCCAAAGCAATCTTGAAAAAGAAAACCAAAGCAGGAGGCATCACAATCCTGGACTTCAAGCTATACTACAAAGCTGTAATCATCAAGACAGTATGGTACTGGCACAAAAACAGATACCCAGATCAATGGAACATAATACAGAACCCAGAAATGGACCCACCAATGTATGGCCAACTAATCTTTGATAAAGCAGGAAAGACTATCGAATGGAATAAAGACAGTCTCTTCAGCAAGTGGTGCTGGAAAAACTGGACGGCAACATGCAGAAGAATGATCCTGGACCACTTTCTTACACCATACACAAAACTAAACTCAAAATGGATGAAAGACCTAAATGTAAGACAGGAAGCCATCAAAATCCTTGAGGAGACCGCAGGCAAAAACCTCTTTGGCCTTGGCCACAGCAACTTCTTACTCAACACGTCTCCAGAGGCAAGGGAAACAAAAGCGAAAATGAACTACTGGGACCTCATCAAGATAAAAAGCTTCTGCACAGCCAAGAAAACAACCAGCAAAACTAAAAGGCAACTGACAGAATGGGAGAAGATATTTGCAAACGACATATCAGATAAAGGGTTAGTATCCAAAATCTATAAAGAACTTACCAAACTCAACACCCAAAAAACAAATAATCCAGTGAAGAAATGGGCAAAAGACATGAATGGACACTTCTCCAAAGAAGACATCCAGATGGCCAACCGACACATGAGAAAATGCTCAACATCACTCATCATCAGGGAAATACAAATCAAAACCACAATGAGGTACCACCTCATACCTGTCAGAATAGCTAATATTAACAACTCAGGCAACGAGATGTTGGCGAGGATGCAGAGAAAGAGGATCACTTTTGCACTGCTGGTGGGAATGCCAGCTGGTGCAGCCACTCTGGAAAACAGTATGGAGGTTCCTCAAAAAATTAAAAAGAGAACTACCCTATGACCCTGCAATTGCACTACTATCCAAGGGATAGAGGTATGCTGTTTTGAAGGGACACATGCACCCCAATGTTTATAGCAGCACTATAAACAATAGCCAAAGTATGGAAAGAGCCCAAATGTCCACTGATGGATGAATGGATAAAGAAGATGTGCTATATATATACAATGGAGTATTACTCAGCAATCAGAAAGAATGAAATGTTGCCATTCACAACTAAATGGATGGAACTAGAGGGAATTATGCTAAGTGAAACTAGTCAGAAAGACAAATATATGACTTCATTCATATGAGGACTTTAAGACACAGAACAGATGAGCATAAGGTAAGAGAAGCAAAAACAATATAAAAACAGGGAGGGGGACAAAAAGAGACAAATATGGAGAACAAACCGAGGGTTACTGGAGGGGTAGAGGGAAGGGGGATGGGCTCAATGGGTAAGGTGCATTAAGGAATCTACTCCTGAAATCATTGTTGCACTATATGCTAAATAATTTGGATGAAAATTAAAAAAAAAAAAAACTCCAGGAAACCAAAAAAGAAAGAAAGAAAGAAAGAAAGAAAGAAAGAAAGAAAGAAAGAAAGGAAGGAAGGAAGGAAGGAAGGAAGGAAGGAAGGAAGGAAGGAAGGAAGGAAGAAAATTCTGAAAATCATATAAAACCACATGCTTCAAATCTTTAGAGCTGAGTCAAGGGAGCTGGAGTATTTATATACCACCTCTCAGCAGTCATTGGCTGAGGGTTTTCCCTAAGGAAGTTAATATCCAGCCACCTAAGATCTGCCATGCACTCAGGCTGAGGTCTTCCCTAGCTTGGGAAAAGAGGCAGAGATACAGAAATTGACAGCTGGAAGTGGCAGAAACACACTGAAGTTATAAAGCCCTAGGATGGGGTACTAAAAAAAGCTATCACTCCTGTCCTCTTTCCCTAGATTCTATTTCCCCCATCATAAAAATGACCTCCATCAGTGGTACTAAGGTGTTAACAGCTGGCAAAAGAAATCAGGGGAGGCCTCCATTTTAAGATGCAGTCGTTCAAGGACTTCAGGATACGGCCAATGATAATATGGATGTGCCAAATCTGGATGTCCATGGTTTAGAATATTCTGTAGGCCTCAGAATATCAGGAAGCCACTTAAGCTTCAATGCCTCTACGGCAGCAGTGATGGATGCCAGATGCCTATCAGAGCACCACAGAGAAATCTTAGTATCAGGCAGTGAGGGTCACTGGCAAGCTTAATTTCAGAGCTAGATGTATCAAAATATGCTATGTTGACAAAAACAGTATTTTTAAAAAATTAGCATCTGTCTACCTTCCTACAATCCTTGGCAGAGAAGGTTTTGCTTAGTACATAAAAGTATAAGATAGGAATTAGAGCAAATACAAATGCCAGTTTTGCTTCTTACTAACAGCAATTTATTCAACCTATCTCTCTGTTTTTCTATTTATAAAATGATGATAATAATCCTTCAGAGGATATTGTAATATATATATTTACATATATACATATATATGAATATATATACGTAAATATATACATTCATATATATATATATATGATGTGTGTGTGTGTGTGTGTGTACTGTTTGGCAGAATGCTTAGTAGTCCTAAGTGTGCTCCAAAATATGAGGTAGGATAGTTTATTGTACAGTATTAACAACTAGAGCTGGAATAATGCTTTCTAGAATTCCCTTCTCTTTTTGATTTTAGGTTAGCATTGGCCACAAAAGAAATTCACACAAAGTTTGGAAGGCAGAGGTGAAGCAGTAGCTATTGCACTCTGAAGGTTGGTGTAGAGCACCAGGCACTGGCAGCCACACACACTTTCACTGACCTCTGACCCGTGTGGTTGGCATGGGGTAGCTCCCAGATCTGCAGCTCTTCCAGCTCCCACTGGTTCTCCTCCTTTAGCTCCTCCAGGTCCTGGGCCAGATGTACGTGCAGCTCCGTGGTGAAGGGCATCAGCTTTTCATGCAGGTTACTCGCATTGTCAAGATTGGAGGTGATGAGAGACAGTCATGGGTTCCAGTTCATCTTCATGGGATCCCATCTCTTCTTGCTATCATTTGCATCCAGTCTTCCTTCCTGATTGTAAATCTGGTTGAACCATGGAGACTTCCAGCCAAATACTATACCAGATGCAGAGGCAACAGCTTGCAAAGCATATCCCACCAGCTCCCACAATTATATAATGTCTAACCCAGTAATAAATCCCTTATTCTATGTCACAATCTGACTAATGAAACGTGGTAATTATGTGATAAGATGTTAAAATGAAACTATTTCAGACCCAGTTGTACCTAAGCAGTGCAATACATAAGCCTTTAGAGAATAAATAATAATGTGAGGCATCTGAGATAAAGTACAGGTGACAGCGAAAATGATGATGTCATTCCTCTATTAATAATCTTTTACAGCTTCCCCATTGCACTCAAGATAAAGTCTAAACCTGTTAATGTAGCACACAAAGGATCTTCGTGGTCACAAATTCCACTCTCCAGCCAAGCTGAAAATGCCAACAATTACCCAATTCTTTCTCCTTTCCTCCCTCCCCTTCTCTTCCAACTCATCCCCACCCCTCCTCCAGCTCTCCCTGCCTTTCTTCCCTTTCTACTTCCCAACTTTCTCATAAGCTCTTCTATCCATAACACCTGCTCTCCCAACACACACACACACACACACACACACACACACACCTCTTTCACCTAGCTAGTCTCAGTTTATACCTTACTCCTTTTAGGATATCCAACCTGGCTCCAAGAATTTGGTTTGGAAATAGTTCCCTAAGCATTCCTTATTTTCTCACCTCCTGACTTTTCAATCTCTCTCCTTACTACCACCTCATCTTTGTCCCTCTAATTCCCAATGATCTCTCGGAACTTAGATGCTACTGCTTCTTCAAACTTCCCTTAAACTAATTAAATTCTCCTCTTGTGAGACACTTATTCTTGTCTTTATCACACAATATTGGAATTGGGTGTTTATTCAACTGCCACCCTCAGTAGACACTTAACTGTCTGGCCACCAATAGTGATGGATGCTGTGATGTGCTTCCCAGGTATCTCTTTAAAAATAAAGGACTTAGTACTTCGATTTCTGGGACAGCTACTGGCAATGATCCCTCTTCTGCCTGCCACTTTTGGGATTAAAATAAGTGGAAAACTGAAATAAGAGTCACCTTGCCCAAAGTTGCACCCCCTACTAGAGAGAACCACCACTGATGCAGATGTGTAACAGACAGCCTTCTTGCCCTAGTGCAGGACAGCTCTGAAGGGTCATTCTCCAGAACTCCCCAAATGGTTGGCTGAGGCCTCCACTGAGACCTCTTCATGGTTCAACCTTTCCATCTACCCCATCCAGCTCTTTCCCTTTCCTTCCACAGGGGTTGATCCTAAGAACCCACTCAAATGTGCCTCTTATATACCAACATCTGTCTCAGAGTCAGCTTCTCAGGGAACCAATCTGTGAGAGCCTTGTCCCTGTCACCTTTATCACAGGGCGTAGAATGGAGTGCTGTTTAATAAATATTGGTTGATTAAATATAAGACACAGATGGTGAAGACTCCAATCATCAGAAACACTGGAAGAAGAGGGAACAAAACTCAGTGACTACTCCTCAGCTGCCTCAAATACTTCAAGTGCTCTCTAGAAGTCTGAAAACATGTGGTTGCAGTTACACATACTAATCTACCCCCTACAAACTTTCTGTTGCTAAAACCCCAGCCAGTAGCTCACTGGGGATGTTTTAATAATATAAAGAGACATAACCAGATTGAAGAAACCAAATTCTGGCCTAGATAATTTGTGGTTCTGGAAAATTACTGGCAAATTAACCCAAAATTATGAGAAACCCTTCTTAAATGAGAGTACAAAGAAAAGGTATTCTATGAAGAAAGAAAATATTGGGAGGGAAGAACCAGAGACAAAGCCAAAAAAGGAAAGTAGTCTTTTTGTTCAGGAAGTAGGAAGAAGTTTCATGCTGTCTGGAATTCATTACAGAAAGTGACAGACACTGAGGTGGGAATCATAGAGCTGAATGATAGATGAAGAAGTTAGTTGTAAAAAAAATTAGCATTAAAATATTGTAAACCTTCATTCAAGTTAATAATGACATTTATCTACAAATCAGTTACCTTCTTTTATTTTTTTTTAAGTTAATTCATTTTTGAGAGATGAGACAGAGCATGAGTGGGGGAGGGGCAGAGAGCAAGAGGGAGACACAGAATCTGAAGCAGGCTACAGGCTCTAAGCAGTCAGCACAGATCCCAACACGGGGCTTGAACCACAAATTGTGAGATCATGACCTGAGATGAAGTTAAAGGCTTAACTGACTGAGCCAACCAGGCACCCCAATTAGTTACCTTTTAATGTTTATTCTGTTTTCCTAAAGATACTTTTCCATCAAAATCATTAAATTTATGTTTCCTGAATCACTGTCTCTAAATCTAACATACTCCCAAAGGCTGAGTTATCTTCTCAGCACATTAGGCTTAGATACCATCTTACTTAATTGTCACTTAATGCAATAAGTTAAGTATATTAATAAGCTGATAATTTGGGGGGCACCTGGGTGGCTCAGTTAGTTAAGCGTCCGACTTTGGCTCAGGTCATGATCTCACGGCTTGTGAGTTCGAGCCCCGCGTCGGGCTCTGTGCTGACAGCTCGGAGCCTGGAGCCTGCTTCGGATTCTGTGTCTTCCTCTCCCTCTGCCTTTCCCCAGCTTGTGCTCTCTGTCTCTCTCTCTCCCTCAATGATAAATAAATAAACTTAAAATTTTTTTTAAAAATAAGCTGGTAATTTGGGATATGATAAAGGCAAAGGCTTGCCATGATATCTGAGCGATAAAAATCAATATATAATAATCTGTTGTGAATTCTGTTGGAAGACAAATGTTTGCAAAACAATTCTACACCCTTCTAAGAATGTAAAACACAGAGGCTTACACTGAAAATTTCCAACATCTTGTCCATATGGTTGCATCCAATAAGATACAGAGCATTCATTTGATCTCCATCATAGCTATTGCCACAGTCTAGGATTCTTTTGCTTTATTTATTTATACACTGTCTCCCTACCTAGAATAATAACTCCCTGAGAGCAGAAATTCTATTTCTTTTGTTCTCCTCATTTTTTTCATTTTTTATTTTATTTTTATTTTATTTTTTTAATGTTTATTTATTTTTGACAGAGAGAGAGAGAGGGAGAGACAGAGCATGAGCAGGGGAGGGGCAGTGAGAGAGGGAGACACAGAATCTGAAACGGGCTCCAGATTCTGAGCTGTCAGCCCAGAGCCCGACGCGGGGCTCGAACTCACAGACCGCGATCATGACCTGAGCTGAAGTCGGAAGCTCAACCGACCGAGCCACCCAGGCACCCCTGTTCTCCCCATTTTATCTCTAGCACCTAGCTCAGCACCTCTCTCACAACTGACACTCAATTATTAACTGGGGGTAAGAATAACTGAATGATGAATAATTATGAACTGAAAAAAAAAAAGCCATTTTGGAAGACTTTAATTATACTGTTAGCCAACCTTAGAGATACTGACAAAACTGAGTTGGAGCCATTGGAACCCAGGTTCTTAATTCTTGACAAGTAGAATGGTAAAAACAAACAAAAAAATCTGTTTACTACTCAAATATTTTTGTGCCTTCATCAAAATATCATCCCCATCAGCAGGTTAGACTTGAGGACAAGGAGAACAGATGGTAGACTAACCCATTTTATGACTTAGGGTTCTTTGATGGCAATTTACAGGAACCCAGTAGCTAATTTAAGCAAAGGAGAATTAGGTTACCAAAACAAAAGTGAAGCAAAACAAGAAGAAACAAAAACCAACCACAAAGCCAAAAATCCCTACTGGGATTTTCATTGGAATCCACTGAATATATAGGCCAATTTGAGGAAAGCCATCATATCAACTATCTTGAAACTCTTATAAAAAGTTATCTCTTCATTAAGGAATATTCTATATTTCAACAAATTTTTATATTTTTCTTTGTAAAAGTATTACATGTTTTCTGTTAGATTTATTTCTAGATTTCTCTACATAAACATACACATAGATACACACAAGTGTGTCGATATTTAAGTAACATTATTTAAAAATTATATATTCTAGTAGTTATTTGCTATATACATGATAATTAAACAATATACACTGAATTTATATGCTGTATCAGCAAGCCAGAGATGTGCTACAAACCTCCTCAAAACTCAATGGCTGTGTTCTTGTGCCTCTTTTATGAGAACAGAAGGTATTTACAATCTTCCATGTCCATGGTGTGTGATCTTTTTGGTCCATTACCTGTCCAGAGTACGAATCTCAGTAGTTGGTAGGTGAATTTGACTCTTGAGGTAAGTCACAATACTCAGTCCTAAGCCTTGTTCCCAGAGAAATAGCAATGTGGAAGATTGTATTTTCTGGAAAAAAAAAAAAAAAAACAAAACCTCCCATTCTTCATTCTCTTCTACAGTGTGACCTTGCAAATAATTTATCAAGAGGTGGCATTTATTTCCCTTCCCCTTGAATTTGAGTGGACCCATGACCGCATTGATGAATAGACTATAGCAGCAATGACATTCTATGACTTCTGAGGCTAGACCATAAAAGATGATGTGGCCTCTGCCTTGTTCACTGAGACATTCACATTTAAAGCTCTGAACCATCCTATAAGAAGTCCAACTACTCAAAGGCCTCCGTAATGTGAAGAAGTCAACCCCCATGAAAAGACTGAATACAGAAGCTTCACTTAGCATACCCAGCCAACCTTCTGCCCAACAACCAGCACCAACATCAGGACATGAGTAAAGAAGCCATCTTTGAAAATGGATTCTGTAGCTCTCAGCCATGTAAGATTTCCCAGCTGAAATCCCAGACATCACAAAGCAAAGAAATCTCTCTCTAGTATGTCCTTATTGAATTGCCAAACCAAAGAATTTGGGGCATAATAAACAGCTGTTATTTTAAACCACTAAGTTTGGAATGGATCACTACACAGCAATTGTAAATGGAACAGAGGTTTAACCAAATTTTTCTGAGACCTCCAGGGACTGGGGTCTAGAGTCTTATTTCTAAATTCTGCTGCAAAGTGAATCATGTCAGAGCAAGGCTGGAGAATGCTAGTATCTAAATCCCAGCCTACTAGTTCCAGGTTGAGAGCCTACTCATTTGCTCTCAGGATGATGCATATTCAGAATCAGGGTTTGCCCACTTGGGGTGAGTTGTTTCTTGAGTCTATATTTTTCCAATCAAGGCCATAAAACCTTTCCAGCCACTTTGGAGTGAAGGATCAAGGGGCGCCTGGGTGGCTCAGTCGGTTAAGCATTCGACTTTGGCTCAGGTCACGATCTCACAGTTCATGAGTTCAAGCCCCACTTCGGGCTCTGTGCTGACAGTCTGCTTCCAATTCTGTGTCTCCTTCTCTCTCTGCCCCCACTTGTGTGCTCTCTCTCTCTCTCTCAAAAATAAACATTAAAAAATTAAAAGAGAGAGAGAGAGAGCCTACAGAAAAGACAGCCATGCCCGCTGCATCTCTGAGCAACTGACACAGCCAAACTTCAGACTGAGCCTGGTTCAGTTACTTTTGCTTCACTTTGTGTTTTCTGAAAGTATGCTCTGCTCAGTTGCTTTTGTAATTTTCTTTTTCCACTGGACAACTTGAGGGAAAAAGGGGTTGAGGGAGCAGCCGTTAAAAATACCAATTGTGGGTATTTATACCAATTGTGCGCCTGGGTGGCGCAGTCGGTTAAGCATCCGACTTCAGCCAGGTCACGATCTCGCAGTCCGTGAGTTCGAGCCCCGCGTCGGGCTCTGGGCTGATGGCTCAGAGCCTGGAGCCTGTTTCCGATTCTGTGTCTCCCTCTCTCTCTGCCCCTCCCCCCGTTCATGCTCTGTCTCTCTCTGTCCCAAAAATAAATAAACGTTGGAAAAAAAAAAATACCAATTGTGTCAAATAATTCATTGCTCCCCAAAATACAATTTAGCTGACAGAAACTGAAATGAAGTCAAACTTTGTATGGTCTTCCATGTTCTTACGTGCACTGCTCCTTTTGGGTCCCTAAAGCAACATTTCTCTAAGTCTTCTTTGACTGCAACAGGGAAAAAACATCCATGAGCCTGCGTTATACTTTCCTCTTTCAAAGTAATTGTTTAGAATATCACCCCAGTAAATTCAGAAGGTATTCTTTAAAGTGTTATTTCTTACTTCCAACATGAGTAACTCACACAACTATAAAAGCCCAGCTCCCCATAAAAGATGACTATGTGCTAACAGACATTATTTGATTGTAAAACTCTGAAGTTGCTGAGTGGGTTGCAGAAGGATGCCAAAAGGATCCTTTGAGGGAAAATGACTTTTCCATCTTTTCCTGAAATTGCTTGTTTTCACTTTGGAAGGAAGATGCAAGTGTCTCAGCTTCACAGTTTGAGGGACTTTACCTTAGAGGCAAGAATTCTAGCTATCAGAATCCCAGGATAGTAGCACTAATCAAAAGGCCTCTCGTTGGGAGACATAAGCATCCCCATGAAAGATAAGAGCACAAGTTCCTTGTGCATTGTGCTGACAATGATATTTGCCTCCTTCTAGAATAAGAGTCCATCTTAGGTTTTTCAGAAGTCTGCTTATTTCTAGAAATAAAATCCACATTACTTCTGTTAATAGGAATGTTCTGACAACTTATAACTTTGCTTTTAATGGCTTTCAAATCTCATAGAGGAATATTCTGAGGTGAGGAATTATTACTGAAAGAATCCTATTACCAGGAAACTGGGACCCTATAGAGATGGTTACTTATGTGGTAGCTAGCCTCGAAGGATATTCTCTAGCAGTCTCTTACCTGCTATTTGCACAAACCAAGCCTGCATGCTCAGACCATTGTCCCAGGAATCTGTGCTGGATTTTCCATCAATTTGACCAATTGAATAATGAGGAAGTAGAGTTTTGGTAACCCCTTACTCCCTCAAGGAGCCTTGAGCTGCCATGTAAGAAATCCAAGTTACCCTGCTGGAGAGAAAGATGAGATGTCAGGTGGAGAGAAAGATCACACGCAAAACACCAGTGTGCAAAATAACTGTTTATCAGCACTGTGTTTCATCAAATTATTGAACTTTCCCTGAACTCCAAATTCTGAGTTTGTAACAATGAGAATACCAATTTCACACACATGAAAATCAAATGAAATCATTCTCTCTTCTTTAACTTTATTGAGTACCTACTAGGTGCAAGTCACTGAAGATACAACAGTAAATAAATTATGAACATTGCTTTATAACAGCCTACATTCTAGAAGATGAATATAAATCCCTGAGCTTAGTCTCAGACTATACTTTAGAAAGTTAATAATGATAATAATATGGTCTCAAGTTATACAGGGCACTGAGGGACTATAATAACTGTACATATAAGACATAATTCTTGGATTCTTAAATATAGAGAACAAACTGAGGGTTGCTGGAGGGTTGTTGTGGGTGGGGGATGGGCTAAATGGGCAAGGAGCATTAAGGAGGACACTCAATGGGATGAGCACTGGGTATTATATGTAAGGGGATGAATCACTGGATTCTACTCCTGAAATCATTACCGTGCTACTTGCTAACTAACTTGGATGTAAATTTTTTAAATATATATAAAATAAAAAAATACTAATGTATAAAAATATTTGGTCTTGGCAATACATTGAGTTCCACAGAGACAGCCCCAGGGCAAGCGAGAGCCAGATGGGGGCACTGGGCGACTCTGTGCTTCGCTGGGGAAAATAATTAAACATGGGCAGAGGAGATCCTAAAAAGCCGAGAGGCAAAATGTCATGATATGCATTTTTGTACAAACTTGCTGAGAAGAGAGCAAAAAGAAGCACCCAGAGGCTTCAGTCGGCTTCTCGGAGTTTTCTAAGGAGTGCTCAGAGAGGTGGAAGACCATGTCTGCCAAAAAGACAGGAAAATTTGAAGACATGGCAAAGGCAGACAAGGCCTGTTATGAAAGAGAAATGAAAACTTATATCCCTGCTAAAGGGGAAACAAAAAAGAAGTTCAAGGACCCCAACACACCCAAGATGCCTCTTTTGGCCCTCTTCTTGTTCTGTTCTGTTCTGAGGATCGCCCAAAAATCAAAGGAGTGCATCCCAGCCTGTCCATTGGTGATGTTGCAAAGAAACCAGGAAGAGACATGTGGTATCACAGCCATGCATATGACACGCAGTCCCATGAAAAGAAGGCTGCGGAGCTGAAGGACAGACAGGAAAAGGATGTTGTTCCATACCAAGGAAAGGAAAGCCTGACGCGGCCAAAAAAAAAAAAAAAAAAGTCATCATGGCTGAAAATAGCAAGAAAAAGAAGGAAGAGGAGGAAGATGAAGTGGAGGAGGAAGATGAAGATAAAAATGATGAATAAGTTGCTTCTAGAGCAGTCGTTTTTCTTGTCCATAAAACATTTACTCCCCTGCACACAACTTGCTCCTTTTAAAGAAAAAAAAAATGAAATGTAAGATTGTGTAAAAAATTAAATAAATAAATAACTCTTGTCTTTAAGGAATTATTAATCTAAAGTCTGGGATTATGATGCCTCCTGCTTTGGTTTTCTTCTTCTAGTTAAAAATCTAGGACAACACAAAAAATAATAAGAATAGTGACTGCATATTATTATGTTCTAAACCCTACAAATACTGCCCAAGAAATTTAAAAACTGGAAAATGAAGTGTGGGGTAGTCTTTCAACGCTTGACGGAGGTAAGAACAAGACAAGTTTTAGCAGGACTGTGGGTTTTGCAGAGGTAGGGATTATGGGAAGGTGATATTCTTAGATGGGAAACAACTTAAGCAAAGTCATAACTAGAAGAGTGTTGTCAATAGAACTTTCTGCCCAGTGTTATATATGTGCTATATATGTGTGTAATATACTAGCCCCTAGCCACATGTGACTATGGCACAGTTGACATGTGGTCAGTGTGACTGAGGAACTGAATTTTTAATTTATTTCATTTAAATTAATTTTAATTTAAACAACCACTTGTGGCTAGTGGTTACCATATTGTATGGCATATGCTCAAAGGACTTGGGGAAAACCAGCCATGACTTTTTCTGTTACTGTGAGTGATGTCAACCAAGCTCACCTGAGATATTAAGATCATTTGCCTCCCACTGCTTCACCCTAACGATCCACTCCAAAGTATAAAACAGACTGCCAAAAATAAATCTTTCCCTGCAACATAAGTCCCAAGCAACCTCATGAGCTGCCAAAGTTTATTTCTATTCTCACATCTGCACCTTGGGTTTATCTCGACCAATGGTTTCTCCCTTCAAAGGAGTGCTGTTTCCTATAAAATCCTGAGAAGAATGAAAATATTTAAGAGATAACCTAACAGGGGTATCTGGGTGGCTCAGTCAGTTAAATGTCCGAGTCCAGGTCAGGTCATGATCTCCCGGCTCATGGGTTTGAGCCTTGCGATGGGCTCTGTGCTGACAGCTCAGAGCCTGGAGCCTGCTTCCGATTCTGTCTTCCTGCCCCTCTTGAATTCGTGTGCTCTCTCTCTCTCTCTCTCTCTCTCTCTCTCTCTCTCTCTCAAAAATAAACATTAAAAAAGGAAGAAGAAAGAAAAGAAAAGAAAAGAGAACAGAAGAGAAAAGAAAAAAAAGAAAAGAAAAAAGAAAAAAACTAAAAACATCCAGGAATGAAGAAAACAATTGAAAGCTTTTAGTATGTATCAGTTTCCTTGGTTACAGGTAATAAAGAAAAGGGGGAGGAGCAGAAACATTTGAAACACAGATAGTTTGAATAAAAAATCAAACCAGATAAAGGATTTAAAGCTCAGAGTAACATTTAGGCCACTAGCAAAGCAGAGTGAGAAAATGAGGCAATTACCCTGATGGTCCAAAGCAAAAATGAAATCTTTCACCTGGAAACAGCCAGATAATTCCAAGTGAAAGCATTTTTTGGTTATTGTTTTCTGTTGAGTTGAGCTAATTTCCAGGGCTTATTTTCTCAACGTATTCTTAAGTATAGCTATAGATAAGAAAAGTTCATGGGGCACCTGGGTGGCTCAGTCGGTTAAGGGTCTGACTCTTGATTTCAGCTCAGGTCACAATCTCACACTTCGTGAAATCAAGCCCTACACTGATCTGCACTATCACTGCAGAGCCTGCTTGGGAGTCTCTCTTCTTCTCTCTCTCTCTGCTCCTTCCCCACTTGTACTCTCTCTTTCTCTGTCAAAATAAATAAAGTTAAAAAAAAAAAAAAAAACCTAAAGAAAAGTGCAGAAGGACCGGTCAGGAACTAGAGTCTGCCTGTGATGAATATGATGGGCCCCAAGAGGCTTTGGATGATGCCTCACGCCCAGCTGTCAATATTAGGTGTACGAAGAAGGCAGGAGTCAGGAGCCAAGGAGGGGGCTGTAATTGCAAAAGCAGCGGCAGCAGCACCCATCCACGTTACTGCTTATGTTCACATTAGTAAGCACTGGCAGGCCCATTCTGCATTACTTGTCCTATTTCTCTCCAACAGTCCTAAGAGAAAGTCTCATTAGAATGTGGAAAACATACATCCGGATGCCCTGATGCAGAGAATGTCCTCCAGAGAGAAGTGTATTTGGAAGACTAGTTAGTGAGGAGGAGAAATAAACCAGACAACAAAAAAGAAACTCCAGAATCAGTTTGGGTATATTGTCTTGGATTCGAAATTCCTGTCTGCCAACACCCAGCAGATCTGGGACACCAAAGTGGGTGCTATAGTAAATTATACTAGAAAGAACTCTCAAGTGATAGATTAGCCCCAGTGTAGGGCAGGCAGCTGAGACTGGCTTTGCCCTCTAGCAGGTTAAAAGGCTGATAACAGTGGAGCGAGGCTCTCCATGTGTACATTAACCACAAAAGAATCCCCCTCACTGTTCAGCACATTGTGCTGGAGCAGTCAGATTTCCAGAAATAGACTTGCCCAAATCCCCTTTTTATATTTTCCAGAGCTGAAGCTGAACTTTCAAGGGGCATGACTTTGCTTTTATTTTTCACTCTTCTTTTTATAGATGACTGAATTTCCTAGTGTAGCTTTCAGATCAGATGTTATTTTGGGCACAACTCAAAGAAAGCCATCCATATACATTGAGAAGCAGTGGGTGGCAGAAAAGTTCAGCTTCATTCCTGATTAAGCAAAGAGACACATCAGGGGGTGATGGAGAGGGGGAGAAGTGCTAAAGGCTCCAAAGTCATTGGAAGGGACAAGTGTTTCACTATAGAGGATGATGCTGGCTGATGTTCAAAGTTACCAGGTTTTAAAGAAGGATTTTCAGTTTCTCAAATACCAGATTTATTGTTCACATTTACTCTTATCACAAACAAATTTAATCATTACTCCTTGAAATTAAATTTTTTAACAAAAGAAGCTGTACAAAGTCACCATGGTTTTGTGGCTAAACCCTGAGTTAACCTTATCTTATTAGCATAGCAACTCTCCAGTCCTAGTTCATAACTTATGCTCAAAATCCCATTCCTCCCTCTTCTTGACCTCCTCCTCCCTGTCCTTCCTCTCATTTGCCAGGAGATATTTGTTTAGGGTTTTTTTTTTTAATTTTTATCAAATGTATTTTCTTTCCTTCCAAGATACTCCTTCTCCCCAATTATGTAGTTTTCAACAAAAAAACTACAAATATATATATATATATATATATATATATATATATATATAAAACACAACTAATTTCTATAGAAAAATGTTATACTGTATTTGAATATATATATTAATGTACACATAAATAAAACATTGATGCTATAAAAAATAAAACTAACAAAAAATAGGTTCATGTTTGAGAAACACCTTCCCTTCAGGGAGAAAGTTATTTATGCTTTGATTTTCTTCATTAAAAGAAAATGTTACAGAAAATTTCAAAATGGAGAAAACAAGGAAAGGGATTTACATGAAATCTTCCTTCAACGCCAGCACATGGAGAAACCCAAGAGATTATTTGTTAAGCCCGAGACCTTGTGCAAAACCATTAGCCTTATTGTCTCATTTTATTTTCATAATCACACACTGAGGGGAAGTTGGGGATCAGGCAGATAAATAACTTACCGAAGAACAGATCATAATCAGATCTGATTACAAAATTTACACTCAAAAGCCTTCTGTTTGACTGTAAGGAGAAAGAAGCATTTCCTTTTTTCTAATATTTATTTATTTTTTAGAGAGAGAGACAGAGTGCAAGCAGGGGAGAGGCAGAAAGAGAGAGGAAGACACAGAATCTGAAGTAGGCCCCAGGATCTGAGCTGTCAGCACAGAGCCCTACACGGGGCTCGAACCCACGAACCACGAGATCATGGCCTGAGCTGAAGTCGGATGCCCAACCGACTCAGCTACCCAGGCACCCCGAGGAGCAAATTCAATGTTTGAAGATTTTGATATAATGACCTGAGCACAGGTTGGGGGTGGGGGCGTGGATCCTGCTACTTCCAGCAACTTACCCACACTAACACACTACAAGTCATTATTTTCTCTTTGTTGGTTCCAAGGTATATCGAAGAAACAGTATCACTTTAATTTACTCCCCAGGGATGAAATAACAACACAGGTTGGCATCTTGAACCTGCTGCAATGAATTGATTTTTTTTTTCCTTCCTTGGAAGTCTAATCCATCAGGGAACCACCTGGGACAGCACCCACACACACTCTAACATCACTTCTCAGCTGCCATCCTCCCATACAAGCTCCTGAACTGGATTCTAGGCAAAGAAAATGTGTTTGTGCTTGGGGAAAAAATAACAACAGCAACAACAACAAAAGGAAAAACCATAGCAGCCTACCCACACATCCATCTCAAGAAGCCAAAATCAAATGAGGTGAATAACTGAGAATGGGCTTCATATATTCAGACCTAGAGTTAAAAAAAAAAAAAAAAAAAGATTTTCACCTACTTCATTATATGTAATGAAAACACTCAACGTCTCAATGAAGATGTCTTAAAACAGGTGGGGAAGTAGTTAAACCCAAATATGTACCTGCTTTGTTGTCTTACCCTGTCTTAGATTCCAGAAAAACTTGAGAACTTGAGCTCCACTTTTCTCTTCGACATTCCTTGGTAGCAGAGTGGTAGACTCAGGATTAAAGACTGTTCTCTTGTTCTGAGCCATCCTTAAGAAGATGAAATATGATATCAAAATACTACTATTCGGGGGATGATGACAAGTTTGTGGATGATTTTTATCTTTATCATTTTTAATGGTCTCTAGTTCCTATTTCTAAATGATTGTCTTACTGATATTTTTAAAGACTGTTTCATTCTGAAAGGAGAGTTAAAATCTGCATGTAAGAAAATAAACAAGAAGAAGCTGATATGTTCCTATAACTTCAGGGATATCTAGGAAAAATATTTTAAGGCTTCATTGGGCCCTTATACTTCTCAGGGCTTTGCCTTTGGGAATTCAAATCTTGGTCATTAATAGAATATTGTGGAAACCTCCCTGGAGCAGAAGGAAGCAAGTCCATTCAGTGGTGGGATGACCTTGAGCAAATCAATTAACTTCTCCAGTTCTTGATTTGATTATTAGAAAAAGATACACTGTATACACTCTAAAGACCTCTTTCAGTCCTAACTGTGCTCAAAATTCAATGCAATGCGCCATATTTAGACTGTAATGAATGCTGCTGCTTGAGATAATTAGGTATCTTTTGGGATTGCAAGATGGTAAATGGATGCTTGTTTCTCTCAAAGGATATTATTCCCCCATCTGCTAATTCCCTTGAGCCAAGATAATAATCATTAGTCCTTTTCTGAATTTGTTCTTGTCTCTTTTATTGCACATATAGTTTGAAAATGATGTACACTCTCTTATCCATTACTGGTAACAAGGCGCACAGTATTGTCTGTCCTCTCCCCATTTCTATAGTCAAATGATCATCACCCTTAACCTTCTGGAAAACACCACAGAACCTCAAAAGAACCCAAAAACAGAGTGGTTAGATGTAATGTCATAAATACTATGATAGCATAGTAGAAGACCATTTCTATATGGGCTGGCCAGAAAAGTCCTCTCTGAGGAAGGAGGATTTAAGCTAAGTGTGTTAGATAAAGAATTGTGCATGAGAAAGGCAAGGAAAGAACTCCCCAAGAGGAATGAACAGCATGTACTACGATCCTGAGGTAGGAAAGAAACGATCATGTTCTAGGAACTCAGAGAAAGCCAATGTGATCAACAGGAGAGAAAACCAGATGAAATGAACTTGGAGAGTCAGGAAGGCCTGGTTTATACAACACATTGTAGGCCTTGCTGTTTGCTGCTAAATGCAGCAAGAGCCATTGCATAGAAGTATGATGTCATCTGATCCGAGTCTGAAAGAAAAAGTACTCTGATTGCTATGTGGGAAAGTGATGTTGGGAGTGTAGGGTAGCAAGAATAAAAATGGGAAAAACTGTGGAAAAGATTCAGAGAATTCTGTGCAATAGCTTCAAGAAGAGTTGGCTGGACCACAATGGTGGTGATGGAGATGGGGAAGGTGGGTGATATTGGGAGATATATTTGAGATCTATCTTGAGATATATTGTGGAAGTAGAAACAACAGAACTTATTAATGGACAAGATGTGATGCCATGGGTGGCTGAAAAAGTGATGACTCAAGTAACAAAGAGATAAAGAAATCTAATGAGACAAGAAAAACTAGGAGAAACCCAACTAGACTACCTTTGTACAGATGATGTTTAAACAATGAATATAGATGGGTTCTCCTAGGGAGAGAAGACAGAGGAGGTTGGAGGACATGAGACCACTAGCAGGGACTATAACATTTTAGCAGAGAGCGAGATGGAATAAAGAAGTCAAAGGAAGTCAAGAGAGAGTATTGTTCTGAAACCCGAGGAGGGGAAATATTTCAAGAGGGAAAAATAGTAAACCAGGTCTAATGCTACCCAGAAGTTTGACAAAATGAGCCTTGGAAAGTGCCCAGTGCACATGGCAATATGGAAGTCATTGGTGACCTTAACAAAAGAATTTTTTAAGTATTTAATTAAGTTTTTAAAGGTATGCTAGGGAAGTCAGCTTTGGTGTATCAAGGAATGAATGGGAGGAGAGAAAGCAAAGACAACATACACATGCAATTCTTTTGTTTTTTAATTTGATTTTTGAATAGAGAATACAGTCATATGACTCAAAATTCAAACAGTACAACAGAGTACACAGGGGGAAGTCTCCCTCCCACACGTGTCCCTATGCCCCACTGTTCTACCTGAGCCACTCTACTCCGATGTAGGCAATGTGCTTGCCTTTTTTGTTTCCTTTTTACACATATGGCAGTGTACCATATACACAGTCTGAGCCTTGCTTTTTTCACCTAAAAATGATCCTAGAGATCATTCCGTATCACCATAAAGAGTCTTCTAAATCTTTTTTAAAAGCTCTAGTATTCTATTGAAAGGATCCAACCATTTAGGGGGTGCCTGGGTGGTTCAGTCGGTTAAGCATCCAACTCTTGATCTTGGCTCAGGTCAAGATCTCACGATTCCTGAGTTTGAGCCCCATGTCGAGCTCTGCACTGACAGCATGGAGTCTGCTTGGAATTCTCTCTCTCTCTCTTCCTAACCCTACCAGACTTGTGCTTAATTTCTCTTTCTGTTTCTCTCTCTCTCAAAATAAATAAGCTTAAAAAAATTAAAGGATCTAAGTATTTAATTAGTCACTACTTGAGATTTTGCTATTAAAAACAGAGATGCAATAAATATCTTTGTATATATGTAATTTTGTAAATGTGTAGGTTTATCTAATGAATAAATCTGGATGTTGAATTGCTATCTCATAGAGTGTGATTTGGGAAAATACCATCAAATGATACAGATGCAGAAGACTTTCTTATTTGGGGTTGGAAAAGGTAGCCCAGAATTTTTCCAAACCTCTTAATCAAACTATGACGACAAGTCCCCTCCTTCATTCTTTTCTGCAATTGGAAAATTAGTTGGCACAGGGTACTATCTTGTAAAACATTCCAAATCATTCCACCTTTAAACATATTCCAAATCAGTTGTTAATAGAGAAATTGGTATTTCCTGAATGGGTAAAAGTTTTGTTTTCAGTACTCTGAGCATCATGAGATTAAAGAAGCAAAGTAGAAATTTTTGATAAAGTTACTCCTAAAATTAGACCAATTAAACAAAACTCCAGGTGACAAATTTATATCCAAAGGAGTTTCAGGGCATTTTCTTTTTATGTTCTATTAGTTTGTTTTTGTGAATGTAGAGGCTTTTTGTGCATAATGCTTGACATTGAAGGGGATGAGAAATCTAAAAAAAAAAAAAAAATTAACTTTCTCTTTGTTTTGTTTGCTTTTCCATTTTTTTGCAACTAATTTTTTTCCAATTATGATTATGTTACATAGGATCATGACCTCCATCTTGCAAGAAGGTTCTCTCCCTTACTTGCTCTGAAGAAGCAAGTGGACATGAAGAAGCAAGGCCCATGTGGCAAGAATCTAAGGACAGTCTTAGGGAACAGAAGGTAACCTCAGTCAATACCAGCAAGGAACTGGATCCCTCCACCCTAACAACATCAAGGAACTTAATTCTTCCAACAAATACACAAGCTTAGAAGCAGATACTTCCTCACTTGAGTCCCAGGACTGTTTGATGCCTTCATTGCAGACTTGCAGAGGGCTAGCTGAGCTACAACTAGAAACTGGCAGATAATAAATTTGTGCTTTTTAAGCCACTACATTTGTGGTAATATTGTTATTCAGGAAATCAAATTAATACAGCATGATTTTCATAATTGGGAAACACTTAATTCTGCCATATTTCATAAATTAGAATAACTTTTAGTTCCAATTGTGACCCAGGTTTGAAAATTTTTTAGTCTAGTTAACAAAGTCGTGATTTCCCTCTAAATAAGCTTCACTTTTATATTCAAAATATCAACTGTGGTAATTTTATGACACAAGTCATTTTGCATAAAATATCTTTCCATTTCAAAACATGGAAGGTAAATATAGATCTGAAGTGGATGCTAGTAAGAGAAGTATATGCATTGCTCTGACTTTATTGCTTAATTCTGTCTTGTCTATGACTTCCAGACCTGCAGAAATTTTACTCCTCTGATTCAGGACCACAGAGTAGAATAGAAGAGTTGAAAAAAGAAACTAGTGTTTACTCTGTGCCTGCTATATTCCAAAACCTGGACTACATGCTGAACATATACCCTTTCCTTTAATTTTCACAACCACCCTGCAAGGTAGGTGTTAACTTTACCATTTTCCTGATAAAGAAACTGAGGCTCAGAGAACTGACATTACATACTTAAGGTATCACAAGTAGTAAATAACTGAGTCAGGTTTCATACCCACAGGGTGTTTGTCTCCCAGGCCCATGCTTTTCCCAATCTACCACTTTTAGAGAGTTGAATATTGTGTGTATATAACATACATCTGAATACTGCTAACTTCTGGGCAAGTAGCCCCAAGTCACACTAAGGAAAACATATATTTTAACTATTCCTGGTGGCACAGGCTGTCGGCATTAATTGAACATTACTGATTGGAGAGAGGAGGACAAGACAATCCTAGATGTGTAGAGAAAATTTTTAAACATCTTTTTCCTTAAATAGTTTATATTCTAATAGTCTTGGATCACTTGGGAAGATATAAGAGAGGTGGGAGACCCAGGGAACCAAAGTACAGTGGAGCACTGACCAACAACATTGGTACCAACTAGGAGCTTGTTGGAAATGCAGAACTGGGCCCCGCTCACACCTACTGCATCAGACTCTGCATTAGCAAAACTGGCAGGTGGTGCATATTAAAGTTGGAGAAGCACTGTGGTTGAGGGATTAAGAAATTCTTCCTCTCTATGGGACTGAATGTCATAAAAAGAAAGGAGCTGTTTTCCATTTAAATTTTAAATGGAAAAAAATACATGGATGTTGATTTTTTTAAGTTTATTTATTTGAGAGACAGAGAGAGAGAACCAGTGAGGGAGGGGAAAAGAGAGAGGAGGACTGAGGATCTGAAGCAAGCTCTGTGGTGACAGCAGAAAGCCCAACACAAGGTTCAAAGGCACTCACAAACCGTGAGATGGTGACCTGAGCTGAAGTCGGATGCTTAACCAACTGAGCCACCCAGGTGCCCTCCGGATGTTGCTTGTTGGAGAACATTAGGATTTTCACAGACAACTCTTTAAAGTTATCCTGTTATCCTTAGAAATAGAAAGGGTCATGCTTGTAATTTCTCACTGGTTATCTCTAAATGATCCCCTTGTTTGCACAGCCACACCACGTTATATCCCAGTACCTATAAGCATATGTGGTTTGTGTTTTATTCTTTAGATGGACAGAAACAGCTATATTGCTGAGTAGGCAACCTACTATGCCTACTAAAGTTCCTCTTCGCTCATGGATTACGAAAGTAACCTGACCAAAACATTTTTGGTATCCCTAAGAGATCTAAAAAGATTCTTTTTGAAGAGGCAAGAAATAGAATGCTGTTTGCCAGTCACCTAGCAAAAACAGCTGAGTTTTTCCACCTTGCAGTGAATGCACTTAGAACAACTGCCAAGTTAACTACAATTAACGTTCAAATGTTATTCTTTAATCTAAGTTGATATGAAAAACACAGCTAAACTCCGTTAGATTTGAAATGGTCCTGATAGAGAGTACATTCTTCATTATATTTTAACCAGGAGCTCTATTAATTACACAATTCAAAATGGACCCTTGATAGCTTGATTAAAAGGTTTCTTGCTTTATGTTGTGACACTCCTTCCCATGTGGTTTCCAGTTTTATTATCAGGGGAACTCTTTCTTTAATCACTGTTTGCTAGGAAGGCCATTCTGGGTTAAAACTTGAATTTCCAAGGATTTATTTCAAACCACTTGGCATTTGAAAGGATTTATGTGCCAAAGGGTCACAGTAAGAACAAAGTAAAAATTCTTGAATCCCAAAGAAATCAAATGTCTTCTGGTTTCCCTTCTCTCTACATTATTTAAACCCTTTCACTGTAAAAGCTCCAATGTACACATTATCGTTAATAATCAAAATATAGTTTAAGCCTCATAACTGTCTTTCTGATTTTTTAGGAAGTTTCATATTATTGAGTACAAGTAACATGAAGGTGAAATATTTATTATTTGTGTGTTTTTCTCTGTATTCTGATTCAAACCACTACCACCACAAATGAAATACTTTTTCCTTTTTTAAAAGAGTTTTTAAACTAACAAATTTTAACATATTTTATGTGGAAAGCAAATTTTTAAAAAATTTACTTTAGGGGCGCCTGGGTGGCGCAGTCGGTTGAGCATCCGACTTCAGCCAGGTCACGATCTCGCGGTCCGTGAGTTCGAGCCCCGCGTCAGGCTCTGGGCTGATGGCTCAGAGCCTGGAGCCTGTTTCCGATTCTGTGTCTCCCTCTCTCTCTGCCCTTCCCCCGTTCATGCTCTGTCTCTCTCTGTCCCAAAAAAAATAAATAAACGTTGAAAAAAAAATTTTTTTTTAAAATTTACTTTAAAGTCTACTTTAAAAAAGCTACTTTTTTTTGGCTGTGTTTCCATCCAGTCTTTTTATATATTTATTGGTGTGTATACATATATATGTGTGTGTGGGGAAAGAGTATTGTTATAAAATTAATGCATATTTATTATACAAGAAAACGTAAGTTTGAAAGTTAACATTCCCCATAATCCCACACCAAAGATAACCATCACTGATAGTTCTATTATTCCATTATTCTCTTCCATATTCTAATCATACATTTATTCATTTAATATTTACTGAGTATCTACTATATATCAGGCACCGTTTTCTATACAATAAAAACTATAGCACAAAAAAATTGACAAAATCTCTTCCTCCATGGTGCTTATACTGTAATGGACAGAAAAAAATAAATAAGCAAAACTATATAGCATGTTAAGTGGTGTTCATTGCTACAGAGAAAAAGCAACGAAATAAAACCTGAAATTTAAATTTTTGGTGTTTTGAATCCTGACTTTTTTCCATACTTAACCTTAAATATAATTATATCTATGTTATTAACATAATTTAAAGTCAAATTTCAAAATGTAGAAATTTCACAGTTTACTACTCACCCATTATTAAGCATTTGTATTTTTCCTAATTTTCCACTGTTTTAAACAACTTGTAATTGCCTTTAATTATTCCATATATGAATATGTGGTCTTCCTACCTAGTTTTTAATCAACTCAAATACAAGTATGATGTCACCTTCAATCTTTATGTCCCAAGAGTGATTCCCCTGTACAAAGCTCCCTACTCATCTACATTTAGTGAGTGCTTTCTGAATAATAAACACACACCCTAATGATAAGTTAAAAATTAATTATAGAAATATAAGTCCTCAAGGGACACTGAACTAACACTGAAAGTAGCTCCAGGCTAAACCAGGCTTTCTACAATGGTAGAATAGGGACACACCAGCCTTTGAGATAACTACAGATAGAAAGCTTCTAGCCTTCTAGTCATATCACTGGGGAAAGAGACAGAAGTCTTCTTGAGCCTGTGAAGCACAATGCCAGTGAATTACAAAAGCTCTTTTATAGTAAATATGCTCTTCCACTAAAAACCCATATGTCATATGTTAACTTGATAGAAAAGCCTGAAATGAGATGGGGCACACTGTGAGGGTGAGAGGAGGGATAAAAGGACCTACAGATCTTCCTATGTAGAAATGTTTTGAGTCAGATTGATTCTCATGTCAGAGATGACTTATCTGTATTGCTACCGGAAGACGGTAAGAGGAACCAGATCGCTGCCAAGTAGCTACTGTGTACCAGGCATGCTAGGAGGCACTGGGGCAGACAATGGTTCCTCATGGCGTTTAGAGATTGGAAACAGAATGGAAGTGGGCAATGGGGAAGGGAGGCGGACAACCACAACATAAGCAAACAAATAAATTATTGAAAATTGTGGTAAGTACTCCGACACAAGGTCCTGGGAGTCATTTGGTGGAGACAGGTGTCTACGTAAAGTAACAGCATTTCTGATGAGAAGACACTAGACCTGAGATCTGAAGAGTAAAATAAGTCATCCACACAGAGAGCAAGGACAGGGTGTAGAGTGACAGGAGGAAGAATGATCCAAGTAAAGGCCACAGCATGGGCTTGGTTCTGAAGAAGCCAATTTAACCTCAAAATGGTTTCCCACTCTTCTTTTTTCATTTGCACAACCCAGGTGTTCCCATCCTGGCTTCCTGCTTCAGCCTATTTTCAACAGCCTGTTTCCCAATTAAATTTTAACTTGTGTTTCAGTGACTTCGCATCCTGCTCTCTAACAAAACAATTAATTTTGATGTACTCAGACTAGATTAAGTCCCATGTGATACAATCTTTTTGCAGGTTTTAATTTTTCTCTGTAACACCAATCACACATGTGCTGTGTGTGTGTGTATGTGTGTGTGTGTGCACTTATCTGTAAAAAAAAAAAAATTCTAAGCCATATTTCCAAAGTTCAGCTAGGGGTAATATTTATGTATTTATATTCAGTCAAAGAATACCTAAACATTCAATGATCACAGGAAAACTTCACCTTAATATTTAAATGTTGATAATCTCTCAGAAAACCAAGATTCTGTATCTGTTTTTAAATTACACTGTTACTTATTTACTTGGAAAATAAGTTTTAAAAGTAAAAGGTCTTTTGATATTTTCTTGATGCAGAGAAAAATCCTCATAGCTTTTTTAAATAGCTGGATTCATTCAAATTTATTAGTAAGGTTAATGAATTAATTATTACAAAGTCAATGCATAAAACCAACTTTCTATTGCAAACTTACAAATTAAAATGAACAAATACAATTTTTCCCGCCACAAACATTGTAACAAATGAATTTTCCCACAACATTCAACTCGGGCTTACAACCCAGTCCTTGAATTATTACAATAAAGTTTTCAACTATGTAGGAAATCTCTGGAAACAGACATAAATTCAACAAAACAAATTTGATTTAACTTCAGCATCATGGTAAATACTATGGAAGTGTTCACTTTTTAATGTGTTGTCAATGGAAACAAAATGTAATGCTTAATTGTGACCTTTAAATTGTCAAAAGTTCTCATGTTCATTGTTTTCTCCAGGTTCCTAGTACTGCAGATAATAGCCTCCAATCTCAACTTAATTTTTACTATTTTTATTAAATATTTAATAGATAGAAAGAAATAATTATACAACATTTGTAAAGCATAAAGAGGAACAACAGAGGAACTCATTTGTGTCCATGCATTCATCAAGTTATTTAAGAAATAAAACACTTCTGGGGCACCGGGGTGGCTCAGTCCATTAAGCGTGCGACTCTTGGTTTCAGCTTAGATCATGATCTCACAGTTTGTGGGATCGAGCCCCGCATAAGGCTCTGTGCTAACAGCGTCATTCTCTCTCTCCTCTCTCTGCTCCTCCCCCGCTCATACATTCTCTCTCTCTCTCTTTCTCAAAATAAATAAACATTAAACAATAAACATTAAACAATAAACAACAAACATTAAAAAAAATAAAGTTGGGGTGCCTGGGTGGCTCTATCAATTTAGCGTCCATGCATCAGATGGGCACCAAGAGTCATTCACTGCTTATATTACTCACAGATAACTATTTGTTGATTTCTCCTCAGAATTTCTTATCTTAAATATATAAATAAGGAAATAAAATGTATTAACATTTTATTTAGCATCAGGAGACTCTAGAATAGCTTATATTAACAGCTGGTTATTTTTTAATATTCTCCCTTTCTTCCACAAGTTTCATGAGGAATGACCATGACTTTTCCATTACTGTATCCCAAAATGCCCGGCTCAGTGTCTGCCATATGAAGATGCTCATTAAATATTTGCTGACTAATGACAAATAAGGTAATCGGTTCAAGACATAGCTCCCAAGGGGCAATATACTTGATTTTTAATAATAGTACGTAAATTTTTCAATATTCAAAAGTTGTCATTATTCCAAATGCACATCAATCCCTTATTTTGAGACTCATTCTATTATAATTAATAATGTATCTCATTTTTAAACAAAGGCAAATAAATCCCAACCTACTTCCAGCTGCCTCCAGACAACCAGTGTTCTCTCCTTAAATTCTATAATACCAGCCAAAATTAAGGAGCCATGATATTATAACAAGTCTCTATTGCCTAATCACCAAAGAATTTCTTTCAGGCTCTTTTGAAATATTGAAAATAATTCAGGACTGCCCACCAAGGTTCTTCTCTGTGCTCAATTCAAATTAATCCCTTCTGCTTATATGCCTACTACAACCTTCAAAATTGCCCTCAACCCTATTCATACAAAATAATTATCTTCACATTTATTACTCTGAACTGCCTTCTTCTTCCTCACCCTCAAAGCCTCTTCCTGCCCTTACAATGCTGCCAAAAAAGAAAAGGAGTATTACTGTCCCATGGGCCCACTTAAAAGGAGAATTACTAGTTTTAAGAATATAACCTTTCCCAATGCAGACCTTTTCAAAACTTCCGTTTTGTAAATCCCATAAAACATCACACCTCACTAATTTTGTTATGTACCTACCAGCACTGGGTAGTTTTTTTTTTTCTTCTATTATTAAAGGAACTCCAGGATATTCAACTTTTCAGAGATCTGAATTGTTCTCAGCCCTGAAATTAGTTTATTTAAAGACAGATAAAGCGAATTGCTTTTCCTAAGAAATCAGCTTGAAAGATAGGGAGAAAAATAAAACTCCCACTCTCAAAAAAAGAAACAAAGAAAATCCTCACTGTTTAAAAATATAAGTGTTAAGGCTTTTATGTGCCAAGGATGCTTCTACACTTGAATAACAAGAGTCATTTATTTTAGCACTTGTGTTCAACATCTGGGAAGAACTTACATCTTCAGTAGCACTATCTCCTTTCTGCAGCTTCTCCACTTCTATCGTTTGTGTTTTTTCTGGGCCCTCCGCATCACCAGAGCTTCAATTTGCTACTCTATAAGAACTTATTCCTCACCCAGAATTCCAGAAGAGTTATAGAAGTTACCCCTAATCTGTCCCCAGAATGACAGTACAGGGGGTATCTAACTTTTAAAGTAGACACGTGAGCACCAACTGTGATGTAGGGTTTTCTTTTAAGTGTCAGTGAATTTTGTGTGATATTCAGTTGGGCATGATTACAATTCAGTCTATTAACCATCAGAAGGCTACAGGGATATTGGTGCAATGGATATAACTTACATTACTGAAATTCTAACCCTTTGCTACTCAAAAAGTGGTGCAGGAACAGCAGCATGAGCATCACTTGAGAACCTGTTAGAAATGCAGGATTTCAGATCACATCCTAGTCCTCTTAAATAAGCAGCTTCATGTAAGCAAGGTTCCTGGTGATTCATAGTCACATTAGATTTTTAAGAAGCATTGGGGTTTTTTAAAATTGTAGTTGACATACATACATAGTTTCAGGTGGATAACAAAGTGCTTTGACAATTCTATACATTATGCAATGCTTATCACAATAAGTGTAATTGTTATCTGTCACCACACAACATTACAATGATATTGATTATATTCCTTAAGCTGTACTTGTCATCTCTATGACTTATTTTATAACTAGAAGTTTGTACTTCTCAATCCCCACCACCTATTTCCTCCCCCCTTCTGACACTGATCAGTTTGTCCTCTGTATTTATATGTTTCTATTTTGTTTTATTTTTTTTAATCATCTCACACCAGTCAGAATGTCAAAAAGACAAGAAATAACAAGTGTTGGTGAGGATATGGAGATAAAGGAGCCCTTGTGATACAGTGGTAGGAAAGTAAACTGGTGCAGTTACTATAGAAAACAGTATGGACGTTCCTCAAAAAATTAAGAATAGAAATACCATATGATCCACTAATTCCACAAAACAAAAACACTAATTCAAAAAGATATAGGTACTTCTATGTTTCATGTTATAGCATTATTTACAATAACCAAGATTTGGAAGCAGCCTAAGGGTCCATCGAAAGATGAATGGATAAAGAAGATGTGGTGTGTGTGTGTGTGTGTGTGTATGTGTGTGTGTGAATATTACTCAACCATACAAAAGAATGAGGTCTTGCCATTTGTAACAACAAGGATGGACGTAGAGGGTATGATACTTATCTTTCTCTGTCTGACAGAGAAAGATAAATAACATATGATTTTACTTATATATAGAATCTAAAAAACAAAACACACACACACAACAGAGAAGTATTGTTTTAGCTTACATAATCCATCAGAGCCAACAGTATTCAGAGCCATGCTACAAATGTGCCAACAACCACTACCCCTAACCTTTCATACAAAGCACTGTCCTGTTTCTTCAACAGTGTTAGTAAATAATTACGTGTATTCTTTTTTTTACTATTATTCGAGGGAGAGAGACAGAGAGCGAGTGGGGGAGAGGGACAAAGGAGACAAAGAGAGAATCCCAAATAAGTTCCATGCTCAGTGCAGAGCCTGATGCAGGGCTCAGTCCCACGCCTCTGGGATCATGACCTGAGCCAAAATCAAGAGTCGGATGCTCAACCAACTGAGCCATCCAGGCACCCCTACCTATTCTTTTTTTTTATGTTTTATTTATTTTTAAGAGAGGGAGCGCAAGCAGGGAAGGAGCAGAGAGAAAGGGAGACAGAGGATCTGAGTCAGGCTCCATGCTAACAGCAGCAAGCCCAATGCAGGACTTAACTCACAAACCATGAGATCATGACCTGAGCTGAAATCAAGTCAGGTGCTCAACCGACTGAGCCACCCAGGCACCCCCACAGTTTTATAATATTTTTTTTCTAATAAACTCTCTGGCAAAAGTACTTCTCCCATGTTTCAAATAATTCTAAGAAATCTGGGAAGGGGATATGCTTCTCAAAACACTCAGTGAAAATAATTACTGGGGGAATTCATGAAAGAAAAATCATCAAGGCATTAGAGTAATAAAAGGGGAAAAAGTATGACATGTATTATGACTAGGTTTCTTAAAGAAGGGAAGATGAGTAATCAGATGGATATCAACATCCTGAATATCCTGGTTTCTTGTACCAGCCATTTGAGGTCAGATAATTAAGCAAACGCTCTCGAGAAGTATTTTTTCCAGACACTTGTACCAAACTTCTTAGATCTTGCTAATGTCAGAAGGAATCATGAAGGGACAGACAGAAGCTCTAAAATGGAACAGTAATTACAGTAAAAGAGCATAACTATAACTTATAATTACATGTTTCTCAAGAGTTTTTCTTTCCTTCCTTTTCTAGAGCTCTGACCCCTTCTGAGGTACAGTAATTATAAATACTAGGGAAGAAAGACAGATTTAAAGGTTATCTGTCAGGAGGAGGGGCATATACTTCACACATTTTTGTAGTTTCGTGAAAAGAGACTAAAAAACACAGTGAATGTCATCTTAAGAAATAAGTGCTTAAAGTCAGAATGAATTTAAATAATTTATTTAAATGTTACATTTCAGGGCAATACCTATAACTTCTAATGGATAAGAAAGTAGCACAGAAAGTAGTTTCATTCCAAATAATCTGCTAAAGTTAAGGGATATCCAAAGAAAAGTTTGGTAGTCAGAAAGCAAATAAGAACACCCAGACAGCGAATCAGTTCTCTCAGCAGTTTTCCATTTTAACCTCTACCCAATGAGGAGGTCACTCCATCCAAAGACATCTGATCTCTCTGCATCCTCTCCCTCGATACTCTCACTCTCTCACAACACTCATGTTGGTGTGGGCAACCCCCAAATTCAGACTTCTTTTCCAATCTCTAATTCACATTTTCAATGGCCTGCTAGATATTTTTACCCAGACAATCTCAAGCTCACTCTGTTCAACATCGACTGCATCCTCTTCCTTTGAAAAGCTGCACTTCCTCTGTGTTCCCTTTTTCTATTCATGTCATTACCACCTTCGAAACTCTAAATCTCAGATCCATCTTTGTCTTCTCTTCTTTGCTTCCAGCAGATGATGTAAATCTGTGTATTTTTAGGTTTCTAGTTGCGAAGCTCTATGCTTTAACCTCTATAGACTCTGATGCTGATCCCTTCTTCACAATTCCCTATGCCTTTTCCATGTCAAGTTCTTGCAGTCTCTTGCCAAGACTACTGTTGGAGCCACCCCACATAATACCACCCATGGAGGTGATTTGCCAGGATGCTATGAAACTTAGATTTTGGGGCCCAACACTTAAATGAACCCATTCTAAGGTTCTGTGCCTAATGTCAACTTTGTAGTATTGCATTCTTTTTCTTATATGATCAGCAATGTAAAAGAAGCCCCATCTGAGACTCCATTTGAGGCTCCCTGGTTCTGAGATCTGTTCACACACATCAGTGGTTACTGATCTGGGAGATAAAGTGTGCTAGACAGGGTACAGTGAGAGTTGGCACCAGGCCTCTCCAGACCCCTTGCTGCCAGGCTGCTCTTAGATTTGCATATCCTTATCTCAATGCTGTTGCTATAATTTATTATTTTCCCACAGTGAACTGTAGGGTGGAAAAAATTTCATGTGAGGTCTTGTGAATCTTCTTTAGCAAACAAATCCTAACCACCACCATCAGTGCAGTGACTTTTACAATATAAACTTTTATCTTTACACAGTGAAGATTATCAATCTGCTTTATAGCTTTGAAATTTGTTGTCTGCTGTTTTTATCTGGACTAATTTTTTTAACCTGTTTGTTGGTTTCTTTTAGTTTCATTCTTTGCTTAAAATTTCTTCATTTGTTGTAGAATTTTGAGTCTCAGACTCCAAGTGGGAGCTTCGGTTTTCTCTCTCTCTCTCTCTCTCTCTCTCTCTCTCTCTCTCTCTCTCTCCCCCTGTATCTGTCTCTCTTTCTCTCTCCATTCCAGGTGGACCTATATTGCTGAATCAAAGTGCTTATCCCAGAGCGATCTGGGAAAACAGAAAAAAATCCAGTTCTGTCTCTGAGCCAGTGGGAGGCTTGTTCAGTTCCTATTGATGAGGCTGAATCCCGACTTCCCCAAGCTCATAGATTCCTATTATTCATAAGCCCACAATAGCCTCTTTCTGTATCATTTCCAGAGCAGGGGACATTAAACAGGGAGCCCAAAAAAGTCCCTATGTACATGTTCACCCAAAGCCCAGAAAATCCCCACTGTGAACCTCAAACAAAGCTTTGATTTTCTACCCACAGAAATGTTCCTCTATATCTTGAGCCCATCTATGTCTTTTATTTTGTATCCATCATTCCAACATGTTTGAAACAAAATTTGCAACTGTATCTTGACCAGAAATATATAGCGATATGCAAATATTTTTGCTGCTTTTCCTTCTGCATGCTTCTATATGCTGAAAGGAAAAAATGTTATATATTTCACATACATATTTTACTATTTGTAACTATGCTACCAAGAACTCTTTTAAAGCTTTTACAACCATGACCGAGAGAACAAAGAGTAGCCCTCTGAAGAATTTGATAAATATCCTCTAATCTCTCTCAATCAGGACTCTTGCCAGAATTTCTGACACCGCTGTATATTTTAATAACCCAGCTACTCACTAGGCAATCTTTCCACGTAACAATAGATCACTGATCCACCACTCTGACTAAAGTTCTGAGTGTGATGTTTTGATTAAAAACTAAATTGCTAAGCATTGTATAATAAAAATCGGCTACTCTAATTACGGGTTTAAGTAGCTGAAAGCATCTGAAAGAACAGCCTCTGATCTCTTCTTTCATTGATATAGACAAGAGGATTAAAGTCAAAAGACCATCCAGAGGTCTGATGTCTGAAAGAACGCAGGGATGAAGTGCACTGTGCAGAGACTTTATGATCCAACTGAGATCCTGTTTAAGAGCATTAAAGAGCAAAATCATTTGCACCTAGAGAAGGCTCTGAGCCTCAGCTAAATCGCTAGAGAAATATTGTTCTCCCATAGTAATGAGTAGCGAAAATTGTGTTCACCAGAATTATTTTCCGGTGACAGCACTAGCTTTGTTTGGAAGCAATTCCTCCACAAGCATGCCTAGGGTAGAGGCTGAGACCTGCAGGGAACTTGAGAGTGTACAGGAGTAACCTGAAAGGAAGTCTTAGTTATACTAGAGAAGGGGAAAAGTAAGAAAAAAGAGGATAAAGGGCCATAGTAAGCAAGAAGCAAGATATACATACAGTGTGTTCTGTGATCCCTTCTTTCATCTCTCTCCCAAAATTCAGTGAACATCCTCAAAAATATATAAAGACTTGATTGGAATGATTTTTGTTCCAGTGGAAGCAATGAAGGGATGAGCTTATACATCCAGGGTGTAACAGACTGGGTGGGATACACCCAGGGTGTAACAAGGGAGTACACGAACCAAGAGAAACACAAGTCTAGTCCCAGACTCAGCAAATATTTCCTGTAAAGAGCCATACGGTAAATATCTTAGGTCTTGTGGACCATATTGTCTCTGTCACAACTATTTAACTCTGCCAATGTCCTATGAAAGCAGCTGTGGACCGTATGTAAAAGAGTATTTCATACTGGGTGTTGTATGGAAACCAATTTGAAAATAAGCTTCATATAAAAAAAGAATATTCCAATAAAATTTTATTTATGGACACTGAAATTAGAATTTCATATAATTTTTTAGGTTCCACAAAATATTATTCTTAATTCTTTGGTCAACCATTTAAAAATGTAAAAGCCATTCTTAATTAATGGACCATATAAAAACATAAAATTTGGCCCATGAGCTATAATTTACCACCCCCTGGGATAGGATATAAAGTATGAGTTAAATCATAGGAAGATCTTCAGACTGTCCCAGGGAGTAGAAGTCATGCTAGTCTGTAAAGATAGAGTTGTACCTGTGGCCATATAGATAACTTCCATCAAAGCTCCAGGTAGTTGTATAATAAAGATATAGTGGACTCTAAGTAGCTTCTTAGTTACCTTAGCAGACCCTCTTGGCCTCTTTGTTCCTCTTTTTATCCAATCTAGATTTATGTAACTCTCTTGTGTATTATTTAAGCAAAACAAGTGTTTTTTAGGACTATGTAGGACAAGTAGAAAAATTTCATAGGAGTGGAAAGAAAGAGTAAATCAGGTGACACAAATTTGGTTTTTCAGAGCTCAGGATGCAGTTAGATCCCAGGCATAGACTTTCAAAGACTTGAATTCATTATATAATTGAATTAGTATCTTAGAACCTGAAGATGAAGGCCCTTCTTTCTCTGACTCCTCTGAGCCACACATTTCCTAAACTAAAAGGTAAGTGAAGAATCAAGCAGCTCAAGTTTCCATGAGGCTTACTGGCAGTGGGTGGAAATATCTGAGGCAGGGAGCAAAATCCCATGTGTTCCTGATTCACTCCAAAGAAAAGTATTTGAAAACCAAAACTGCATGTGGAAGTTGGATTAATAGAAAAGGGAGCATGTGGGAGAGAAAACAAGGAGATGAGGATAGGCAAATGTGTATAACAAAGGAAAAAAAGATTAAAGAATAAAGATTTCAGGTTCTAATTCACTAGTGTGTTTCTTCCCCTTGGCAATTAGAAAGCCAATTGTATTTCCAATGTAAAATTGCCGTACAGTTTTAAAAAACCAAGATGCTTAAATATATTACTGTTAAATTTCTTGGAACTGAAAGCCTTCTGGAAAATATGAGAATCACATTATCCAAATTTGACTATATAATGTACTAATACACCCAACAGATCAGAGAATCTCTATACCTTTCCTTAAACTGATCCCAGTTAAGGACTTAACAAAATGTTTAGGGAGATTCATCTTTGCCTCTGATGAATGAACACTGAATGTTCTCCCCTCCTCCAGAAACATCAAGGGCACTGGCTGCCTTCCTGGCCCCAAGATGTTCTAAGGGCATCCCCTTGAATCCAGCCTCATAGCATTCAGTTTTTTATTCAGGTCTTTACATCTTAAAATACATTTGGGATTGCTTATCATAAAAACAGAAGCAGAATAAGATCAAAGATGATTAAAATAGGACCAAAGATAGATACAAGCAAACCAGGGAATATCAAGAAGCTGTACAATTGTTCATCAAAAATTTTGCTCTCAGTTTCTAACAGAGAAATAAGGGAATAGGTTATATACCTTTCATTATTTTTGTTTACCTTTCATTATTATTAGAAGAAAATACAGCAATTTTTTTCAAAGATTCAACACTTGCTTCACCCTAAGACTTGAAACTAATTTTATTAGTACCAACATGGATTTGTTTATCAAGATCTGCATCTGTGCCTCTGTTAGGCAATAGGTAAACAGAAATAGAAAGCATTTCCTGCCCTCAATGTCTTCATAGTATAATGAGGGAAACAGGTATCTAAATAAACTACTGACATTGGTTAAGATTCCTAATGGAACTATGTACAAGATGCTATAGTACAGAAAGATAAAGGCAACTAACTTTGCCTATAGTTGGCTACCAAAACTTCCCAGAGAAAGGGAAATTTGAAAGATCAGCATAAGTTCAAATGAATAAAAAGGAACAAGTATTTCAAACAGAAGGAACAGCAAACACGCAGATGTAGAAATTAATAGCTTCTTCAAAGAAATGCAAGGAGAAATGCAAGAGAAATACAAGCCTTCTACAAAGCAGTGTATAAGGGTGGGGACTGGTGAAGCCAAATAAGGAACACAAAAGTCAATTTATAGACTTGTAAATTATGTCCACAATAGGAGATTTTTAAGAAATGCAACAGGCCTTTAATAAAAGCATATTGTTTTCAAATCATCTAGAAAGTTCTAGAGAAGGGCACTTCTATGAGGAATCCTGCATGATATATAACTTGAGCATTTAGCTCCCCAGACAGGTGACTATGATCTATATGCACCTATCCTCCTTACAGAAAGTTGTGGCTTCACCCTCACCATTAAAATAGGACTCAGCACTCCATAAGAAAATAATAAGAAAATGGAGTGCCTGGGTGGCTCAGTCAGTTGAGTATCCAACTCTTGATTTCAGCTTAGGTCATAATCTCAAGGTTTGTGACATTGGGCCCCACGTCGGTCTCTGCACTGATAGTGCAGGAGCCTGCTTGGGATTCTCTCTCTCCCTCTCTCTTCTGAACACCCGGACCCACATAAGCATTTTTCTGCTTTCTGCCACTGTAAGTGAGATTTCCCTTTTTTTTACAATTTCTTATAAATGGAATCATACAGTATGTAATGGTTGGGGATAAAACTTCCTTCCTCATAAAGCTTTCGTGACTCATCAATGTTGTTGCATATATCAGTAGTTCCTTCCTTTTTATTGTGGAGTAATATTCCACTGTATGGATATACCATAGTTTCTTTATGCATTTATCTATTGATGGACATTTGGGTTTTCTCCAGTTTGGGGCTAATATGCATAAAACCATTATGAACATTTGTGTACAATTCTTTGTTTGGATATATATTTTCTTTTCCCATGAGTAAATACCTGGAAGTGAAATTATTGTGTCATGCATTGAACATTATAAGAAACTACCAAACTGTTTTCCAAAGACGGCTGCGCCATATTACACTACCAATAGCAGTGTATGTGTGCTCCACATCCTCTCCAACACTTACTTAGTACTGGTCGCCCTTTTAATTAGCCATTCGAGTAGGCATGCAAAGCAATCTTACTATGACTTTAATTTGTATTTTTTGGGTTAATGATATTTAGCATCTTCCGTGTGCTTAGGGGTGGCATTCAAATATCTACTTTGTAAGGTGTCTATACAAATATTTTGCCCATTTTTATTGGATTATTTAGCTTCTTATTATCCAGTTATAGAATCTATTGTATATTCTGGACAAAACTCCTTTGTGAGATATCTGTATTGTTAATGGTTTGCATCTCCATTTTTGTCAGCTCAGACTGTTAAACCAGGTTAAAAGGAGATACTGCAATTATCTGATGACCCATGTGTTCCATGTTTCCAAAGTCTCAAGGAGACTAGGGTCAACTGAGATATGCTATCTAGGGAACTGTAAATCTGAGGTTGTCTTATTAAAGTCCCATTAAGTGATAGATAACTAGGCTTTATCAGATGACTGATATTCTAGCACAGTGCTTCCCAAGTTTAAATATATAGAGAGTCATCTAGAGATGTGCACAGCACATCACAGCACAGAGTCTAATTCAACAAGTCTGAAGTAGAGTTTCAACTTTTACATTATAACAAGATCCCAGATAATGCAGATGCTATTTGTCCAGAGTCCACACTTTAAGTAACAAAGCACTAGTAGAGACAGAATAGTTTCAAAAACAAAAACAAGTGAGTATTCACTCCCCAATTTATAGCTAACTGTTCTAGAACCAACCATAAAACTGTTCAGTCTGTCTACTTAAGACAGAGAACAAACTGAGGGTTGCTGGCGGGCAAATGGATGATGGGATGGGTTAAATAGGTGGTGGGCATTAAGGAGGGCACTTTTCAGGATGAGCACTGAGTGTCATATGTAAGAGATGAATCACTGGGTTCTACTGAAGCCAAGACTACACTGTATGCTAACTAACTTGAATTTAAATTAAAAAAAAAGAAAAACTGTCGAGTCTGTCGTACAACATCATTATCAGCATTTTAAATACCTTAACCCATATCATGTCACAAACTGGGATTAGAAGTAGAGGAGAGCAGAAATAAATAAGGAGAGCCCATAAAATGTTCCATTCAAGTTGAATTGCCATATTAGATAAACAGTCAATTTTTCATATTTTTTCATCTACAAGCCAATATTTTCAATAAAGATAAATTGGCCCACACAGGACATAATATAAACACCACTTTTGATTCATGAGGGAGTCAAAAGGGCTCTATTCCATCAATTCACATTTAAGATTAAACACCTAAAATATTTTCTAAAGCAGGGTTATATGCTTTACATATTTTAGTTTCTACTTTTACATTTACTCAGCAACTTATTAGACAAAAAGATTCTAAGGACTTTTAAATAAAATTTACAAATGCTTTTCTTCTTAAAACTAATACTTTAAGTCCTGGACTAGATTGGTTACTTCACATGTCTCAGTTAAAGTTCTGTTAAAGAAATTTCTCATATCAAGCCAAAAAAAAAAAAAAAAAAGAACACAACAAAGAACATAAAATGACCAGGCAAGAATGGTTTGACAACAGCTGATATCAAAAGTTTCATCTTCAATGAGCAACACTTGATAAATTTCTATTAAATTCAAACTCCAGCCTGCATGGCTCAGAAAGTCATTTATGTCTGCTATTGTTTCAACACTCAGTAAAGCAAAACTCCTGGTGTCTGTGCTCTGGAATCCACAACCAATTAACCAGACACATGGGCAACGGACAAGTAATGTATTTCTGGCTGATTCATAAAAAAAGATACGGGAATTATGTTGTGTTAGCTACCCCATATTGGAATAGAGATTTTTCAGGACTAACTAAACAAAATCTTCTCAATATTAAAATGTGTAAAACCTCAAATTCATGAAAGCAGCTCAGCCACATGAATTCATTTATGAACAATAAATACCAAAGATTTTCCAGAACCCAGCCCCCAAACACTCATTTTCTGCCCTGCCAATTCTGGTGTTGCCACTGGCAGTGGAGACTGCTAATTATCTTGCAAAGTCCATTCTCCTGTTCTTCTATAGTAATAGGGTTTAAGCAATCGTTGCCCAATTAACACTCTATTGCCTGATCACCCTTGAAGCTCAGTATAGCCATATAATCACCATCAATTTAACATGAGCAGAAGTAAAGTGTGCAACTTATGCTCCACTTAATTTATGAGAAAGGATTACTTGCCCTGGTCATCCACTCCTCCCAGTCTGGTGTACCTAAGTTTGACCATATAGATGAAGACAAAGCCCTAGAATGTAGAGGAACCCAAAAGATGAAAGAAAACCTGTGTCCTTAAGTGGCTGTGTGGGGCTGAGCTGTCCTCACCTGGACCACTCACCTCAAAACTCCTTTACGAGATTTAAATAAACCACAGTCTTCTGTAAACCACCATGGTTTTCCACACTTCCCATGTTATAACAGCTTTGCCTGTGTGTACCCACTGCCATAGCTTTCTAAAGAAGCTGTCAAAAACTGAGTCTTACTAAATTAATCTGATAAAGCAATTTCAAACTATCCTAGGGAAACTATACCAACCATCCATTAGAATTGTGTTTTCAATAATAAAAGAAGATGTATTTATGAGCAAAACTATTTTTAAAAGATTGGAGAAGTTAGCCATTTATGTCACTGTTAAATTATTACGCTTTAAATAATAAGAGAAATATATTTAAAGGCAAAACATTTTAAAAGAAATTGAAGATGGTCATTTATATCACTATCAGTCATTTTTATTTCCTGTTGTTCAAAAAAAGATGATATGTGATATGAAAGGGGGAAATTATTTGTATAAATTATCAAAGCCAACTCTCTTTCCAAAAGCAAAGTGCAAACTTACTCATTCTAACCCTGCTGACATATAGCTCATGTACTGAAGAGCATATTATTGGCATATTTCATTAAGCAGGTTTTCTTAACATATTCTCCTCTTTCTATGGCCCCGTGGATTAAGGAGAACAACTTTTGTATAAAATTAACCTCCATTTGAACATTGGATTTAGCAATTACTATCTGTTCATTGATTTAACACTAGAGATCAAAGATGGGTATGGTTCTGTCGCTACACTCAAGGAACTCACAGCCAGAGTAAGAGAAAACATCTAAAAAGATTATTATGTACAGAATGAGATATGCAATGGCAGAGGAAAGCAGGTGTTTCAAAAGAAGCCAAAAGGGCATCTCATTCATTTATAAAGGTCAGGGAGCCGGTCTGTCTTCTTCCACCATTGTACCTCAGTTTCCACTCAATATATTCTGATCAAACTGAAATAAGTTTAATTTAATTTAGACATAAGCTACATCTACAGGAATTCTGTGACCTTAAATGAGATGCTCCTGTAGGTCACAGTTTCCTTGCCAGCAAAATGAAGAAACTAATATTTACCTCATAAGATTGTTTTGAGAAGTAAATGAAATAAAAGATATGAAGTACCTCTACATAATAATTAATATATTAAGATTCATTTCCCTTCTCTCTACATTCCAAGAATAACACCACTACTATATTTTAGCCTTGAAGCTAGAATTATTAATGTATATTAGATTTATTAATAACTTTCCCACTTTCACTAATTTCTATAAATACTTTGTCAAGGTTTTCTAATTTCAGTCTATAAATCTCTTGCGGATATATGTTGAGAGTTTATTACCTTCTATAAATAACAGTATTTCCACATAATGGGTCTAAATTTGCTTCATCAAGTGTCCTTTTTTAAGGACATGGTGATTTATTGCACAATTCTGCTCACATGATCCACACTATAATTTCATCAACTAAATCCAGACACAAGGAAAATAATGTACTTTCATTGAAAAAAAAAGATCAGGGGCGCCTGGGTGGCGCAGTCGGTTAAGCGTCTGACTTCAGTCAGGTCACGATCTCGCGGTCCGTGAGTTCGAGCCCCGCGTCAGGCTCTGGGCTGATGGCTCAGAGCCTGGAGCCTGTTTCCGATTCTGTGTCTCCCTCCCTCGTTCATGCTCTGTCTCTCTCTGTCCCAAAAATAAATAAACGTTGAAAAAAAAATTTAAAAAAAAAAAGAGAAAAAAGATCAGAAAATCTCAATCCACCAGCCCAAAACTGCAGCATAAATCAGTCACCGAACTCAAGCCATAGGTAGAGACAGAATAACCTGAAAGAAATCAGATCTTGTAATATGCATGTGTGAGGATCAAATATGAACTACCTAAACATGTAATCACAGAAATCAATATGAAAACTGATACAAAAATGGAGTTCTAGCCAGAGCAAAAATAAAATTGCCCTGCAGAGAGGCCTCCAGCACTAAAAAAAATACACAGGTTCCCCCTGTAAACACACACACACAAAATACATATAAATGTGTATAGAAGATAATTTCCAAAAAAAAAAGAAGATAATTTACATCAAAGAACTCATAGAAATTATAAAATATAGAAGATATTCGTGCCATTATAAAATTCAGGTGACAAAAAATACATAATAGATGATGTATTCATGATATGATATAATTGATGTGATATGATTTGATAGAATAGGTTATGGAAGAACAACCCTTCCTCCAAAAACAACTAGAAAAACTAAATACAATACCAAAAAGAAAACCTATTGGAAGGCTCAGAGAGCCACCAAGGCAATTAGGACTTGAGAAGCCAAGGTCTCAGAAAGGTAACCCAAGTAAGCCACTTTTACCATCAAAGCACTTGCAAATACTTTGCATGGTGTCTAAATCTGGTAAAAGAACTACAAAAATAGAGCTTCTGAAAATTCATCAGTATAAAGACACAAAAATCAGAACCCAGGTCTCCTAAGGCAGCCAATAATTGAGTAACCAAGTTCCTAAAGAAAGAGAAGGGAGAGAAGTCTAACACATGATGGCATTCCACCCAAGGCATTTGTTGGATGCTTACACTGCATAGGGCAAAAATCAAGAAGCTGAACATAAAGATGCTGAAAATAAAAAATGAATTTGGGGCAGTCTCAAGTGCTAAGGAAGCAAAAATAAGAATTCAAGGCCTAAAGAGTGTAAGGGCCCCAGTAAACACCTCATCTAGACTCTCAGCTGGGATCCTAAAATGGCTCTATCCCAGGAACAGGGACAAACCAACATCATAAAGCCTTAGAAAGAGCACATCCTAAACTTGTAAGAACAGGTGCTAAGTTAATGAATACTGCATCCATCCTGTCTGCCTACCAGAAAATGGTGTGAGGCCTCTTTGGAGAAAGATAGTATCATCAAGAGCCTCTATAATTTTTCAAATATAATACTCATTTTTAAATTGAAAATGACCAGGAATTCCTAGAAATAAAAATAGACCCACAGAGGACCCACTTAGTGGAATTATACAACACAGAGTTTAAAATAAATGTGATTAATATGTTTAAGAAAATAGATGACAATATGGAGAATATTAAAGAACTGGAATTTATGAAAAATAATTAAATGGAACTTTTAAAACTGAAAAATGCAGTAATTCAAATTAAGAACTCTGCATCTGTAGCAGAAGAAATTGTTTGCGAACTATATGGTGGGTCAGGGTAAACCACAAAGGATAAAAAAATAATAACAGACAAATGACTACAAATATATCTAAAATATAGTAAAAATCTAATTTACATGTCATTGCAGTCCCAAAGAGGGAAAAGAATGAGAACATGATAGAAATATTTGAAAAGGCAATGGCTGAGGATTTTACAAAATAAATGAAAGACATCACCATAGATCGAAGACATATTAACAAACTTCAAAAAAGACATATATATATAGAAATCCATATATAGACCCATCATAGTAAAACTGCTGAAAACCAAAAATAAAAATATTAAGTCAGACAACAACCAAATACTCTACAACATATTCTGTTGGTGAGGCTGTGGGAAAACGAGCACTCTCATATGTTGCTAACTAGAATTCAAAATGATACAATGCTGGGGCACCTGGGTGGCTCAGTCGGTTAAAACGTCCAACTCTTGATTTCGACTCAGGTCATGATTCAATGGTCACGGGATCAAGCCCCACACTGGGCTCCATGCTGAGTGTGGAGCCTACTTAAGATTCTCTTTCTCTCCTTCTGCCCCTCTCTCCCATTTGCATTCTCTCTCTCTCTCTCTCTCTCTATCAAATTAAAAAAAAAAAAAAAGGTACAATGCCAGTGGAGGGGAATCTGACAAAATCTGGGAGAAGTACATGTACTTTCAGGAATCTAACCCAAAGATACAGTGGACAAAATACAAAAAGACAGATACCCTGTGCTACTCATTGCAAAAACATTTGAAAGAGCATAAAACTAGATACAAATCTGCATTAATAATGGAGCAGTTGGACAACCTGCGGTACATCCATACAATAGAGTACACTGGAGCTAAAAGTGAATGGGGAATATCTCTCATAGAATAATCACTAGGATACATTAACTGGAAAAAGAAGGGTTTGTACAGTGTGTTACTGATTAAGGAATGAGAGAGGTAAAGAGTATATATTTTAATTAATTTTTAAATGAAAAAGAAAACGATAAAAATATAAATGATCATCTATAGGGGGAGAAAGGAAATGGGTGGAGGGGAGGGGATATAAGTTAGAGTCAAATATAAGAGATATAAGTTATGTCAAATATAACATATTTTGTAGCTTTGATTTTACAGCCATGTAATTATTTTACACAGTAATGAAACAAGGTTTGTGTAACTTTAAAAGCCTGCCAATGGGCAAATATGGCACAATTTGAGGGTCAGTGCAAATTATAACTACATTTGTATGAAATTATACCAAAATAAAAGTGAACATCATTCAAGGAAATGAGTAAAGCATTAAATTATTTTGAAAACTCCTAAGTAAAGGGAAAGAATCAGGCATTTATCTGCATTTCCTATATAAACTATCACTGGGTTACCATATAGTAGATAGAATTCTGACTAAAAAAATAAAGAATAATAGAAATTCACATTTTGGCAACTCTAATTATATGCTCTCTATACATTGAGCACCAATGGCTGCAGACATTACAAAGAGACCACCATACATCATGTGACTCATATTGACAGAACTTAATTCCACCAGTGGAGTATTTTTGCCCAAAACATAAAACATAAAGCCTGAATCTGCACCCACCCATTACATTACTGGAAACACAGGAACCTTGGAACTGTTAGAGAAATCACAGGGATGCACTTAGCAAAGTACAGACTGTATAAAACTACACACACACACACACACATACAAATGATCCTGTTTCTTTAACAAACAAACTGCACAAGATGAAAGAAATAAATAAGGAAGGAGAGAGAGGCAGAGGGAGAGAGAGAGAAAAAAAAAGAGACAGGAAAACATCTATTAAAAATTTTTAGGGGCACCTGGGTGGCTCAGTCGATTAAGTGTCCGACTTCAGCTCAGGTCATGATCTCATGGTTCATGAGTTTGAGTCCCACATCAGGCTCTGCACTGACAGCTCAGAGCCTGGAGCCGGCTTTGGATTCTGTGTCTCGCTGTCTGTCTCTGCCCCTCCCCCCTCGAGTTCTGTCTCTCTCTCTCAAGAATAAATAAACATTTAAAAAAAGAAGAAAAAAAAAAGAGAAAAGAAAAGGTGATCTGCAAAAAAAAAAAGTTTCTAAAAATAGGGGTACCTTGGTGGCTCAGTCAGTTGAATGTCCAACTTAAGCTCAGGT
The DNA here is from genome assembly GCF_018350155.1 of Leopardus geoffroyi. NCBI lineage: Eukaryota > Metazoa > Chordata > Mammalia > Carnivora > Felidae > Leopardus > Leopardus geoffroyi. The sequence continues at coordinate 136,816,529 of NC_059333.1, forward strand.
CATGATCTCGCAGTTCGTGGGTTCAAGCACCATGTTGGACTTGCTGCTGTCAGCCTGTCAGCACAGAGACTGCTTCAGATCTTCTGTTCCCTCTCTCTGCCCCTCCCCTGCTTGCATGCTGTCAAAAAATAATTATTTATTATTGTGTAGATTTAGTATTTATTTATTATTTAATATATAATAATATTAATTAATATATAATTTATATTAATTTAATATATAATCGTTATTAATAACATTTAATAATAAACAATAATATTTATTATTTAATATTTTGTGTACAATTATTATTGTGTAGATTTAATATATGTATAGGTAGGTATGTGCTTCCTATCTTCTCAAATAATATTAAGTAGTTGTTTGGTCATACTAAGGAACTATTATGATAATGGTATTGTAATTATGTTTTTTTTTAATAAACCCTTAGCTGAGGATGTGGAGAAAGGAGAACTCTCATACACTGTTGATGGGAAAGCAAACTGGTGCAGCCACTGTGGAAAACAGCACGGAGCTTCCTCAAAAAGTTAAAAATAGAGCTACTCTACAACCCAGCAATTGCACAACTAGGTACTTACCCAAAGGATACAAAAACACAGATTCAAAGGGGTGCATGCACCTCAATGTTTATAGAAGCATACAGCAAATTATGGAATTAGCCCAAATGTCCATTCACTAATAAATGGATAAAGAAGATCTGGTATAAATATACAATGGAAAAGTACTCTGCCATCACAAAGCATTAAATCTTGCTATTTGCAAAAATGTGGTTGGAGCCAGACTGTATTATGCTAATAAGTCAGTCAAAGACAAATACCATATGATTTCACGCATATGTGAAATTTAAGAAATAAAACAGGTGAATATATGGGAAGTGGGGAAAAGAGGGAAACAAGTCATGAGAGATTCTTAATAATAGGGAAAAAACTGAGGGTTGATAGAGGGAGGTAGGGGTGTGGGCTAAACAGGTGATGAGTATTAAGGAGGGCGCTTGTTATGATGAGCACTGAAATCAGAACTACGCTACATGTTAACTAGCTTGAGTTTAAATAAAATCTTGGAAGAAAAAAATAAATTACTAAAAGACATCTGAAAATCCCCAAATATTTGGAAATTGAACACCACATGCCTAACAAACTGAGGAGTGGAAGAAGTCTCAAAGGAAATTAGAATATGAAGTAGGTCAGAGAAAGACAAACACAGGGGCGCCTGGGTGGCTCAGTCAGTTAAGTGTCCGACTTCGGCTCAGGTCATGATCTCGTGGTTCAAGAGTTCGAGCCCCGCATCGGGCTCTGTGCTGATGGCTCGGAGCCTGGGGCCTGATTCCGATTCTGTGTCTCCCTCTCTCTCTGACCCTCTCCCCATTCATGCTCTGTCTCTCTCTGTCTCAAAAATAAATAAACGTTTAAAAAAAAAAAAAAAAGAAAGACAAACACATATAATTTCACTCATATGTGGAATTGAAGAAAAAACAAACAAGCAAAGGTAAAAAAATGAGAAACAAATCAAGAAACAGATTCTTAATTATAGAGAACAAAGTGATGGCTACCAGAGGGGAGGTGGTTAGGTTACCAAGGTTAGGTGACAGGGATTAAAGAGTGCACTCGCCCTGAAGAGCACAGGGTGATGTATGGAAGTGCTGAATGACTATACTGTACATGTGAAACTTATATAACACTATATATAAACTAACTAGGATTATAATAAAAAGCTTAAAATAAAAACAAAAACAAACAAAACAGTAAATTAAGATATATTTTAATTGATTACAATGAGAATGCAATATATCAAAATTTGTGAGATGCAACTAAAGCAGTGCTTATACTGGCTTTCTAATGGAAACCAATTTGACAATAAATTTCATTTAAAAAAAAGAATAAATAAATAAATAAATAAAGCAGTGCTTAGACATTTCTAGCATTAAATACTAATATTAAAAAGGAAGAAAAGTCTCAAATTAAATGATCCAATTTAAGGAATAAGAGAGAAAATTACATCCAAAACAAATCAACTATAAGGAAAGAAATTATAAAGATAAAAACCAAAAATCAATCAAGTTGAAAACATAAAGCAAATAGAAAAAAATCAATGACACCAAAATCTGATTCTTTGAAAATCTCAAAATATTGATAAAGCTCTAGCTAGTTTGATCAAGAAAGAAAGAGAGGAGACATAAAATCAGTATCAGGAATTAATGGAAGTCCATCACCACAGATACCATTAATATCAAAAGTTTAATGGAGAAAATATATGGATACATTTTTCACCAATAAATCAACTTCTTAGATAAAATGAACAAGTTAAATATAATAAATATAAATTAGCCTGCAGCATTTAAGCCATCCCAGCTGATACCATATGAACCAAGACAAACTGTACCTACTGAGTTCTGCCCAAATTGAAGATTTAAGTGCAGAAGAAATAACACTGTTCTAAATTGCTAAGGTTTGGGATGGTTTGTTATACAGCAACAGGAAACCAGAACAAATGCTGTACTCAAACATGAGAGAAATATTTGAGTGTAATAAAATATTTACTCAAATGAACAAAAAGCTAGCTCATAAAGCAAGTCAACAAATTTCAAAAAATTAACATCATTCAGAGTATATCTGTAAAATTAATCTGTAAATCAATAACAAGAAATAATTAGAAAATCTCAAAATATTTGTAAATTTAGCATTACTCATCTAAATAACACCTTCATAAGAGAAAAATTATAATGGAATTTATAAAATATATTTAACAAAATGATAATGAGAATATGACATATTAATAATATGAAATTCAGCTAATGCTGTGCTGGGTAAAATCTGTAATTTTAAATGCATCCCTTAAGGGGAAAAGGGTTAAAATTCAATTGCTTAATCAAGCTGAGAATAGAAGAATGAGAATGAGGAGTGCCTGGATGGCTTAGTTGGTTGAGCATCTGACTTCAGCTCAGGTCATGATTTTGCGGTCTGTGAGTTCAAGCCCTGCATTGGGCTCTGTGCTGACAGCTTAGAACCTGGAGCCTGCTTGGGATTCCGTGTCTCCCTCTCTCTCTGGCCCTCCCTGCTTATACTCTCTCTCTCAAAATTAAATCAAAAAATTTTTTTAAAAAGGAGAATGATGAATATAAGAACCTAATCAAGGACATGGAAAAACATATATATAATACAGAAAATAAGCAAAGCCAAATGTTGGTTCTTTGAAAAGATTAATAAAACTGATAAATCTCTGACAAGATTACTCAAGAAAAAAATGGGAAAGTTACAAATTACTATCATCAGGAATGAAAGACACAGACTTAAAAACTGAACACACTATTATGAACAAGTTTAAGCAAGTAAATTTGAAGTTTTAAATAAAATAATTAAATTTCTAGAAAAACACTACCAAAAGTGACATAGGAAGAAAGAGATTATCCTAACAATCTAGATCTGTAAAAGAAATTAAATCTAATAATACATTCCCACAAAGAAATCTCCAGTCCCAGATATTTTCATTGGTTAATTTTTCTTGAATATTTAAGAAAGAAATGGCAACAATTTTACAAAAACTCACCTATACCCTAGGAAAAGAGAGGTTCATTTTTTTTTCATGTCAGCATAACCTTAATACCAAAACCTGGCAGAGTTCTAACCTAAGGAATTATAAAATAACAAATTTATGTCCTTTAAAGCCACTAAGTTTGTAGCAACTTATTACAGCAATGACAAAAATCTAACATAACCCATTAATGATAAAAACTCTTACCAAACTGGGCATAGAAGTGAAATCCTTAATCTGAGAGAATCCACCAAAAATTTAAAATAATTCACATATTTAACAATGAAACGTTTAAAGCTTTCTCTCTTAGACTGGGAATGAGATAAGGATGTCTTCTAGCATTATTTCTATTCAACATTGTATAGGAGTCCCTATCCATAAGGCAAAGGAAAAATATTCAAAATGGAAAGAGAAAAAAAAAACTACAATTATTCACACACAAAATGACGATATGCACACAAGAAAAGAAACCAATCTGGAGACAAACTATTAGAATTAATAATTCAAGATAAAAACACATTAACAATATACAAAGGGAGAGTCTAAGGTACTGAACATACACTGTTCTTTGATCTGGGTGTGACTGTATCCATTTTGTGAAAATTCACAAAGCCATTCCATTATGGCATTGTTTTGTACTTTTATACGTGTATGTTCATACTTCAGGAGAAAGATTATTGGGGGGGAAGACACATAAAGAGGCTGCACTGAATAATGATTAGAAGTATGTACTCTAAATCGACTTCTTCCTGGCCCTGCCTCTCCTATCTATGCGTCCTTACCCAAGTTACTTAATTTCTCCTTAATTTCTCAACCCTTGAGTATCGCTATCTATAGAATGAAATAACAGTATCTATCTACTAGTTTACTGAGATGATTGAGATAATACAAATAAAGTGCTCAAAACTTCCGAATGAACACTCACTAATTAATTATTAACTATTATATCCCATAGCCAAGAGACAACCCACAGACCTAACAAACAGAAGAATTCACACTAGAAGAACAGAAGTAGTGACTCCAAAATAAGTATAATTAAAGGCTTCAAATAAATAAATAAATAAATAAATAAATAAATAAATAAATAACTTCAAAGTATTTCAGAACATAAAAACAGAAATTTATGAAGGACATTTGTAAAAAAAACAATCAGTGGACTATTTAAAAGTTTTTTTTAAGTTTATTTATTTTGAGAGAGAGAGCAAGAATGCTAGCAGGAGAGGGGCTGAGAGAGGAGGAGAAAAAATCCCCACCAGGCTCCACGCTGTCAGTGCAGAGCCCAACAGCAGGGCTCAATATCACAAACTGTGAGATCATGACCTGAGCCAAAGTCAGTAATAGGACACTTAACCAACTGAGCCACCCAGGCACCACAAAAGATATTTATAGGAAAGTACAATAATTGAAATAAAATTTTAGTACATATGTTAAACAGTACATTAATTATTGGTGAAAAGAGAATAAATGAGAAGAATTGCGGTCCCTGGATGCTGCAGTCAGTCAAGCATCTGACCTCAGCTCAGGTCATGATCTCATGTTCATGAGTTTGAGCCCCACATCTGGATCTCTGTTGCCAGCACAGAGCCCACTTTGGATCCTGTCTCCCCCTCTCTCTCTGCTCCTCACGCATGCTTTTCCTCTCTTGCTCTCTCTCACTCTCTCAAAAATAAATAAGCATTAAAAAATAATAATAACATTTAAAACATAAGTTAGAAGAATAGTCTGAAGAAAAACCCTAAATGAAACAAGAAAGATAATAAATTTAAACAATAAATGAAAGCCATGGAAGCTAGATTTAGATGCTCCATATTATATCTAATCAGAATTCCAGATGGAGAGACTAGAGAGAACAGGGAACAGGTAATGGCTATTCTCATTATACCGAGATTTTTCAAGAGCAGAAGAAAGATTTGATTTCTTAAATGAAGAGACATACTGGGTCCCAAGCAGTACAAACAAAGGTAAATTCATGCCAAAATATCATTTGAAACTGCAGAACATCAGTAGTAAAAGAAAGCCTTAAAAGCTCCCAAGGAAAAAGATTTCCTAGAATAGAAAGATAATCACACTGACATAAATTCTAATCAGCCACAATAGATGCTGTGGCATGCCGGAAGCGGCCTGCACCAGCTCAAAAAGCTGGTTGTCAAATTTCCAGGAATCCTGTCAGACACTCACTATGGCAGTAGCTTGACATCACCACAGTGGGAATATTTATACCATAGAAATTGACAAAGGCTACAAATCAGGGTTCTTTCCTCAACATCCAGAAAATATTTACCAAAACATTACTGAATAATCCCAGAGATGATAAAAATCTCCAAAATATTGATGGAATATAGATCCTAATATCTTATATTATGTCACCCCATCATTTGAGACAGAGGGGAAAAGAAAATATTTCCAACCTGAAACTAAAAATATCTTTAATCCACAGACCTGTGCCAAAAGAAATACTACCAGCTATACTTGGGTAGGAAAAAAATAAACCCAGAGCTAAGGAATAAACAAATTAGTACCCTGTGTCCTTAAATGCAAACAAGTATTAACTATAAAGGGGTATAAATAATTAAATTTATGTTTAAAAAGAATGTGGAATTGGGGTACCTGAGTGCTCAGTCAGTTGAATGTCTGACTCTTGATTTTGGCTCAGGTCATGATCTCACGGTTCATGAGATGGAGACCCCAGTCAGGCTCTCTGCTGACAGTGTGAAGCCTGCTTGGGATTCTCTCTCTCTCTCCCTCTGTCTCTACCTCTCCCCCACTTACGTGTGTGTGTGTGTGTGTGTGTCCCCCTCCCTCTCTCTCTCTCTCTCAAAAATAAACTTTAAAAAAAAAAAAATACAGTGTGGAATCAAAGTAGTGCTCATTAACAACATGGAAGAAAACAGTAACAGTAGTCAAGGAGATGTTGGAGCAATGTTTATTTTTTTAATCTTTTTTTTAACGTTTATTTTTTAGAGAGAGAAAGAGTAAGCAGGGAAGGGGCTGAAAGGGGGAGGGAGAGAGGGAGGGAGAGAGGAAGAGAGGGAAAGAAAGAATCCCAAGCAGGCTCCTCGCTGACTGGGGCTCAATCTCACAAGCCATGAGATCATGACCTGAGCCAAAATCAAGAATCGGGTGTCCAACCAACTGAGCCACCCAGGCGCCCCATGGAGAGATGTTTAATAGACTAAAACCTTTGTGTTATTAAGGAAGAAGATAACGCAACTGATTAATTTTTAGACTTTGTTATAAAAACATAGTTTAGTTTGTTTGAGGATGCGTTGGAGATAGCCTGACACATATTAAGCACATGCTTAATATATATTTGTGGCATTTACCACCAAAGAAATTAAATCTTTCTTATTTTCCTTGAGTTGGAAAATAGCACTGCAGAAAAAAATGAAGAATTAAATACACCATAGTCTGTAAAAGTACAAAACAACATTAAGACTTGCTACTCATTATAGTCAAAAGAGATATGGACCTAACATTTAACATCACAACCATCTGGGCATGAAGTTATGATAACATGCAATCTTGGTCATCTGTATTCAGTTTCAACTTGTTCTATTCCTCTGCCACGTCTACATCTCGAAGATGGACTACAAGAGCCTACTACTCCTTTAGACCTCTCAAAACAAAATGGTTCTCAGAATATCATTGATCTGTTTTTTTTTTTTCTTTATCAAACATATTTTAAGTAATTCTATACAGGGTGAGAATTTTGGGCATTGCTTATCAATTCCCATTCAAGATGTACAGAAATGTAATTGTCTCTGTGCCAGACTCTGATAACATGAATTCCCCTGGTCAATTATTCTTTCCTGGAATTATACATTTAGTAATGCTAAGATTGAAACAGGATCTGGAGATAAAAACGCTTGGGGAGTAGGATACAAAGGGAGAAATTGCTTTCAAGTGGATTTGATTAATTCCCTTATAAATCATTTTTGTTTTTTTTTTTTTAACTTTCACACAGAAGATAAATTTGCTACAAGATATACCATCACCAAGAAAGAAATGCAGGGAAATAGACAACATCATCCTACAGTCACTCTGAATTCTGATTTCCTCTTATGAATTTTCTCATCTCCTTTATAATGCCTTTAAAGTATACTTAATAATATTAAATATAAATAGACTGAAAAGTTCTCACTGAAGGCATCAGCTACTACACTGTCCTTGCCCCATCCAGCAGTTCCTTATGACCAGGGTGACCCAGTTTGCCTGGGAATACTCCCAACATATGACTCTTGTCTGGCATAAGTATTAATAATGCCTTGTTGCACACGCAGAGGTGTCCTCATTTAGACAATAAATTTTATGGTCACCCTCCTTATGAGCACACAGTTATGACTCTCCCAGATGAAGTGTAGAGGGAAGTAGATGAATATTACTGAGTGCTCACTTTGATTAAGTAAGGTAGTCACCGGGTTAGGCTGTGTAAGTTATTTCAGTAACATCTCAGTACTACCATAGGAGGTGAGTAATATTTATTACTAACTTAGAGATGAGGAAAGTACTGTTCAAAGGGTATGAAGTGGCCACAAAGCTATATATCTGATGAGTGGCTAAGTAAGGATCAGAATCCAGGTCCAAAGTTAAACCAGTGCTCTTCCTCCTGCACCATCTTCCCAATGAAAGGAAAATGGATCAGAATGTTAGTATCTACCCCTGTGAGATTTGGAAAATCTGTCAGCGCTCCTTACCAGAAGTCAAAGGCAGCAGGCATTCATTGGAATGCAGTTCTGGGTGGCCGTCTGTGGGAGACAGAGTGCAAAGATGCCCACAACCAATCTCTCTTGTCCCACACCACACCTCTTTATGCAGCAGGTGGAGTCCGTTGCCCCTCCCTTACATCTGGGATGGTCCTGTGACTGGCTTTGATCAATACAATGCAGTAAACTTGACACTGCCAGGTCCAAGCCTAGGTCTTAAGCTTGGAAGCTTCCCTTTTGCTTTCTTGCTACCTTGAGTGACCACATAAAGAACTCCAAGCTATCCTAATGGAAAAAGAAAGCACATGAAGAGAAAGGTCAGGTGGAGGAAAACCAAAGCAACCCAGCTGACAGGCACCACCAAGGCTCCCAACATGTGAGTGAGGCCATCTTGGACTTACAGCCTCTCCCAGCCCCAGATGAACATAGCTGCTTAAGTGAGCTTGGCCATCTCTGCGGAGTCCTGTCAGGATTTCCTGACCCGTAGAATTGTAAGCAATCAATGAGCATTGCTTTAAGATCCTGAGATTTGAGGAGGTTTTTGATGCAGCAATAGATACCTGATAAACCGTCTCTTTCCCCACCTCTTTATCTCTATCACTCAACCACACACCAGATCTCATCTTTCTGGGTCTTTTAGGAAGCCAGGAAATGACGCCCAGGTAGGAAAGGGCTGACCTGGAAACAAAATGGACCAGTAGACTTACCTCCTGTCAACATTTCCCAAGCCAACCCTGACCCACTTCCACTTTGTTTTTGCCTCAGAAAAAATTCTAAGGATTTCCCCCATTTCTGCTTTATTTTTCCGTATCTCTACCTCATAATTTTAAGACGACTATCATATCCAGTTTTGTTCTTTCCTCAAGGAACCTAAAATCACAATTTTTATATGGCTATTTTTTAGCCTGAGGAAGATCCATAAATATGTGTATATTTATCTGTGTGCATGTACTGGTTTTCATTTATATTCCTTAGGTCTCAACTAAGTCAAAATTACATTTAATTCTATACACGGTTGAATCATACAAGATAAATGTCTGATCTCTTTATTTATCTCTCAGTGCCAAGGAATAATGTACCAATTTCCAACAAGAAGCCCCTTTATTCCTCTATAAAAAAATTCTTTAATCCAATTTGATTCATTCAGTAGTCACAATATGAATATGGTACATTGACCTGAAGAGCTTATTCAGTATTTTTAAGAGATCTCAACTGTTACCAATGGCAACAAGAGAATCAGCTTGACATCTCAGACTATAAAAACCTTAGAGTCCATCTATAAGATGAGCCCAGCAGAGAACTGGGAGGTTTATGACATTTTAATCATTGATAATTTTGGTTGTTGCTGATGAGAAGACTTTTTAATGTGAGGAACTTGGAAAGGGTTCCAAGGACAGTTGCCAAGGTAATTAAAACAGCCTTGTAAATTGGTTTGAAGAATATGCCAGGCTATCAAAATGACCATAAGCCTATCTGACCCTCCTCCCCACCCTGGCCACCCCATCTATTCATCAGATGTTCTCAGCCTTAATTGAAATTGACAACACAATGATGACAAAAATGTGCCATGGCTCATGCAGCACATACTACTTCATAATCCCATAGAGAATGTGACACTAAATAATGAGATAGATCATTTATACCCTGCCAACTCCTGAAAGTTTTAGGTAGCTTATGTTAAAAATGCAGTAAGAATAATGCACAAAATTAGTATAAGGCAAAGCCAGCCTTGAGTATTTCAAAATTTATAAGAGAGGGGCTCCTGGGTGGCTCAGTTGGTTAAGCGTCCGACTTCGGCTCAGGTCATGATCTCGCAGTCCGTGAGTTCGAGCCCCGCGTCGGGCTCTGTGCTGACAGCTCGGAGCCTGGAGCCTGTTTCAGATTCTGTGTCTCCCTCTTTCTCTGACCCTCCCCTGTTCATGCTGTCTCTCTCTCTGTCTCAAAAATAAATAAACATTAAAAATAAATAAATAAATAAATAAATAAAATAAAACAAAATTTATAAGAGATGAAGTAAAAAGAGTAGAAATTAACCCCCCCAAAATGCTAAATGACGAAACATAGGACATATGGATATAACTATAGCCTTGACTATATAGAATGGAAGAGAGGTGGTAGAAGGAGAAGCTAAAATACACTCATAGTGAGATGTCATGGGGAGATGGAAGGAAGACAAAGTAGAGGCAGAGTACCAAAATACTCTTGGTTCCAGTCTCCATAAAGTGTACTGTTGTAAAACTTTCAAGTGTCTCATTTACTCTTCACAGGAGTTGATGAGAAAATGGAGACCCAGAGCCCTAGTGACTTATCAAAGGCTCACAACCAGAAAGTGATGAAACAATTATGTCCAAATTAAAGCTGTATGACTCCAAAGCCAACACTCCTTCGGCCCAAACATTCTCAGTCAACAAGGAATTCATTCAAGGGCACAAAGCAATACGATAAATAGTTTCATGCAAAGCAATTCTTTCACCCATGCAAAGGTGTTCCTTATGGGTCTATTTTCAGAGGACAAGTGTGCTTCAGTGGTAAGACATTTGTATACAGTTGTTAAGGGCACAGGATACAGAGTAAGCAAAGAAAATTTGAATCCCAGTAGCATCACTTCCTAGCTGTGCGACCTTTATCAATTTACTACACCTCTTGCAGCTTTAGTTTCCCTGTCAGAAAAGGGGGACCATTATACCTCATTGACTGAATGGTGAAGGGATGACCTAAAATAACATGATGCTAAGTGTTTGGCAGAGTTCTGAACACAGTAGAACATAATAAATGTACACTATAATAATCTCTCTCTTCTCATCCTTATAACTATGGTTATTAAGATGGCCATGATTTTACTGAAGTCTTTATGGGTAAAATGACATGCACTCTGGGATTTACTTCAAAACACTAGCTTAAATAGGGGAGTGAGGGGAGTATTATATGATAATAGAGAAAACAAGACCAACAGATGTTTGTGACTGTTGAAATTAGATGAAACTGGTACATTGGGTTCATTATACTATTCTCTCTACTTTTGTGTGTATTTGAAATTTCTCACAGTAAAAGCTTTGAAAAATGTTCACGGTTAGTACTCAAAGACCATCTATGTGGTTGAAAATTGCCAGGACTAAAGACTAAGAAGATACGACTGAATTCTAGAGAAGACTGGCCTTTTCTCAGAAGGCCTCATGGATCTGCTCCAGACCTGGATTGAGGACACTCTTATTAAACCCAAGCTGTGCAGCATGAAATTGGAAAGGGATGACCTTGTCCTTCAAAAGTTTAAGGACAAAATTTACCAATCTCCAGAGCTAAAGCTGATCATTTTCCCAACACCATCACCTTGGTTTACCTTCCTCCCATTTGCATCCATTGGTATTATCCAGCACTTTTATCCTTTCTGTTTGTACTATGGGCCCCTCCCCCGCAATAGGAACAGCTTCCCTGTTCCTTTAAACTTCTTTCTACCTGCCTGGGATTATAGCAAAAGTCTCTAGAGCTGGCCTTCTCCAAAAGTCCTGCAAATGATCTTTTCTCCATGGCTTTGAATGGCCCGATTTGCAACGCATTTCCTGAGTTAAACAAAATAGCATCTTTTAAGGCCTAGGTGCTTTTAAGAAGGAAAACACATTGTTATCCATCTGTATAAATTAATTGATCATAAATTAAGTAGCATGAGATTCCAGAGTGTGGGGATTGTGGGAAGGAGAACATATTCCGAAAGAGGAGGTCATACTGAGAGACAAATTTCACAATTTAGTTCTACTATGTTTCCCAAAGAACTGTCTTATGTCTATACCCTGTAGTCCTGCTCCTTACCAAGACTTACCTGTGCACTGTCACAGGTAGCCACTTTCTGTTTTCTAAGCTAGAGAATAATGACCAACTTATGCTTGGTAAGGTAGAAACGACTAACACAGTATACGTGACAAGATGGGAACCTCCTAGGGAGACATTCAGTCCATGTAGAAAAAACACGGACCTTAGAATCACAGTGCCTTAAGAGGGGCGCCTGGGCGGCTCAGTCAGTAATGATCAGGTGATGATCTCACGGTCTGTGAGTTCGAGCCCAGCATCGGGCTCTGTGCTGACAAGCTCAGAGCCTGGAGCCTGCTTCGGATTCTGTGTCTCCCTCTCTCTGCCCCTCCCCCATTTACGCCTCTGTTTCTCTCTCTCTCTTTCTCTATCTCTATCTCTCTCTCTCTTTCAAAAATAAATAAAAGTTAAAAAAAAAAAATTGGGGCACCTGTGTGGCTCAGTCAGTTGAGTGTCTGACTTCGGCTCAGGTCATGATCTCGTGGTCCGTGGGTTCGAGGCCCACGTTGGGCTCTGTGCTGACAGCTTGGTGCCTGCTTCGGATTCTGTGTCTCCCTCTCTCTCTGCCCCTCCCCCACTCATGCTATGTCTCTCTCTCTCTCTGTCAAAAATAAATAAACATTAAAAAAAATTTTTTAAGTTAAAAAAATTTTTAAAAAGAAGAATCACAGTGTCTAAGATAGAAAACAACTGGTCCTCTATTTCTTTCATCAGTGCCATAAGATAAAATTTTAGGGGCGCCTGGGTGGCTCAGTCGGTTAAGTGTCTGACTCTTGATTTCAGTTCAGGTCATGATCTCACAGTTTGTGTGTTCAAGCCCCACACTGGGCTCTGTCCTGACAGTGCAGAGCCTTCTTAGCATACTTTCTCTCTCTCTCTCTCTCTCTCTCTCTCTCTCTCTCTCTCTGTCCCTCCCCCACTCACTTGTGCTCTCTCTCTCTCAAATAAAATAAAAAAGTAAAATGCTAGACTTGTATTTATGCTATTAAAGATCATCTGTGCATTTGTTTTCTGAAATTGATTGCACTATGAAGGTACAACCAACCCTTGACCAGCTAACTTTACCTCTTCTTTTAACAATATCAATGTTTCACTATATAGCCACATGGAATTCATCTTAACAAAGTAGAATTTAACATATCAGGTCCATTTAGCATTTTCTCACAAGCATGAATAGTGACAGCACCAGTATTTCTAGAACCTTTGTAGTGAATTGCAGCCAATAGAATAGTCTCATTGTTTTGGTTTCACCAAATTCTGCAATTTACTCAATTGTTCTCTCTGGCCCTTTGCATAAGTAGATTGAAGATATTTGCCTCCACTTAAATTCTTTTGTGAAACTTGAAATTACTTTCAGTATTAGTGGTATTTTTCTTTGAGAAATCAGCAGCTAAATAACAAAGAAAAAATTTAGCTAAACATCATCTTACAGATTTCACCCACAAAAAAAGGGGGGGTTATTTATTTATTACCAATCCAACCTACCCATTCTCTCTTTTTTAGACAGAAGCCATAAAAGGTCAAGTGAAAGCATTCTATTAAGAAACAATGGAGCTCAGATTTAAAGCACACATGGCCAAAGGTGCTGCAAACCAGGGATTGGGAGAAGATTAGAGGCAGTGAATAATAATTCTTCAAGTCTTGCAAGAAAAAATGGCATCCAACAAACCAAAAAGCAGACTCAACTATGGAAAACAAACTGATGGTTACCAGAGGAGAGGTGGATCCCGGGGGATGGGGGGGGGGGAGGGGCGGGGGGGAGATGGGTGAAAGAGGTGAAGGGGATTAAAGAGTACACTTACCTTGATGAGCACTGAGTAACATATGGAAATATTGAATCACTATAGTGTACACCCAAAACGAATAAGATACTGTATGTTAACTAAATGGAAATTAAAATATATTGCAAAAAGTGGGAGGGAAAAATAATGGAAAGAGTAATAAAGTGGAAAAGACAGAGCCTGAAGAATTTTGGTGGAAAAAGTACTGGATGGATGCCTAATGACTGGGAAAGTGGAGTATTTCCTGAAGCGGAAGGGATTTACTGACAATACTGAAAATACTTGGGATCCTGAATAAAATTTAGATTGTCCAGAGTTAATTGAAGCATTTCTTAATTCTCAAAAAGGAGATACAAAAAGAAAACCTTTATCTGACAGTGAATCTAATGACAGCAAATCAAAGAAAAGAGATGCCACTGATAAGCCAAGGCTTTACCAGAGGTCTTGACCTAAACAAAAAATTAGTGCCGTAGACAGCAGTGGTGAATTAATGTTTGTCATAACATGGCAATATTGAGATGAGATACAGCTGGCCAAAGAGGCAAATATGACGTGTCCTTGAATTGTAAATGCTTTTTATGAACCGAGACTAACTCAGCATCTATTTAAATTCCAGTTAGTTAACATACAGTATAATATTAGTTTCAGGGATAGAATTGAGTGATTCATCACTTACATACAACACCCAGTGCTCATCTCAACAAGTGCCCTCCTTAATGCCCACCACCTATTTAACCTATTCCCCCACCCACCTCCCCTCCAGTAACCATCAGTTTGTTGTCTATAGTTAAAAGTCTGCTTCCTGGTTTGCTTCTTTCTTTTTTTCCCTTATGTTTATCTGCTTTGTTTCTCAAATTCCACACATGAGTGAAATCATATGGTGTTTGTCTTTCTCTGAATGGCTTATTTTGCTTAGCATAATACTCTCTAGCTCCATCCATGTCATTGCAAATGCCAAGTTTTGGTTCTTTTTGATGACTGAGAAATATTCCATTATGAATATATATATATATATATATATATATATATATATATATATACACACACACACACACACACAAGTATATATACACACATACACACATATTATATATATATATATATATACTCACGTGTGTGTGTGTGTGTATATATATATATATATATATTCCATTGTGTGGTATATATACCACATCTTTATCCATTCATCAGTCAATGGACATTTGGGTTCTTTCTTTAAATTGGCTATTGTTCACTGCTGGGAATTTATCCAAGGGATACAGGAGTACTGATGCATAGGGGCACTTGTACCCCAATGTTCATAGCAGCACTCTCAACAATAGCCAAATTATGGAAAGAGCCTAAAAGTCCATCAACTGATGAATGGATAAAGAAATTGTGGTTTATATACACAATGGAATACTACGTGGCAATGAGAAAAAATGAAATATGGCCTTTTGTAGCAACGTGGATGGAACTGGAGAGTGTGATGCTAAGTGAAATAAGCCATACAGAGAAAGACAGATACCATATGGTTTCACTCTTATGTGGATCCTGAGAAACGTAACAGGAACCCATGGGGGAGGGGGAGGAAAAAAGGAAAAAAAAAAAAAAAAAAAAAGAGGTTAGAGTGGGAGAGAGCCAAAGCATAAGAGACTGTTAAAAACTGAGAACAAACTGAGGGTTGATGGGGGGTGGGAGGGAGGAGAGGGTGGGTGATGGGTATTGAGGAGGGCACCTTTTGGGATGAGCACTGGGTGTTTTATGGAAACCAATTTGGACAATAAATTTCATATATTATAAAAAATAAAAAAATAAATAAAAGAGAAAAAAAAATAAAATAAAAAAAAAATAAATTGGCTATTGTTGATAATGCTGCCATAAACACTGGGATGCATGTGTTCCTTCCAATTACTATTTTTGTATCCTTTGGATAAATACCTAGTAATGCAATTGTTGGATTGTAGAATAGTTCTATTTTTAACTTTTTGAGAAATCTCCATACTGTTTTCCAGAGTGGCTATACCAGTTTGTATTCCCACCAACATAGAGCATTCTCCTTTCCCACATACTCACCAACACCTGTTGTTTCCTGAGTTATTGATATTTGACACTCTGACAGGTGTGAGGTGGTATCTCACTGTAGTTTTGATTTGTATTTCCCTGATGATGAGTAATGCGGAGCATCTTTTCATGTGTCTGTTGGCCATCTGTGTCTTCTTTGGAAAAATATCTATTCGTGTCTTCTGCCCGTATTTTAAGTGGATTATTTGTTTTTTGAGTGTCGAGTTTGATAAGTTTATTATAGACTTTGGATAATAGCCCCTTAACAGATATGTCATTTGCTAATACCTTCTCCCATTCCAAAGGTTGTCTTTTAGATTTGTTGAATGTCTGGGACACAAGAGGGGACATTTTTAAAAATATAATTTATGGTCAAATTGGCTTCCATACAACACCCAGTGCTCATTCCAACAAGTGCCCTCCTCAGTGCCCATCACCAACTTTCCCCTCTCCCCCACCCCCCCCCCCATCAACCCTCAGTTTGTTCTCTGTATTCAAGAGTAACAGGGGAAATTATTCACTCTTCTGGGAGTGCTTCCCTGAGAGCAGCAAGCATGGAGGCCCCTCACTGAGGACAAGGTATCTGGCTGGTGCCAGTTGAATGTTTGTGTCCCAACATTTTTCAGATCACTATTTTCATGCTGTCTGCCTCTGGGTTGCTTGTCTGTCTGGAGGAGTGCAGTGCAATTTGGGTTCTATCCCAGCCAAGCCTGCTGAATTTTAAAACTCTAAATTTCAGAGACATGCTGTGGCTGGGGTCTGTGCTGATCTCCTGGGGAAGGGTCTCACTGTGCAGGGACTGATGCAGGTTTGACCGAGAAGGGCAGTGGCACCAAAACGCAGGGGGGTGGGATTTGCAGCAAAGCAGGCTAAACAGTCAGTGGTCAGTGTCTCAGCACCCCAGCAGGTGTCTCTGGGCCCATGCTGAGGGACGGCGGGGGGGGGGGGGGGGGCACGGTGGGAGTGGCACCCTCTGGCTCTTTTGTCCCCAGAGAAGGGTCTCTACAAAAGCCACCTCTCACAGATGTACTCTAAGAAGAGCGACAGTCTCTCCCCATGTGCCTTAGGAAACCCTCAGATGGCGCCATTTGCTGTGGCATTGCTTGCCTGCCTTCTCTCCAGGAGTAGGATAGCACCCTCAAGGCTCTATCCCAGCCAAGCCCTCGGACCCCTAAAACTCCAGTCTTAGGAGCCCCACTGGTTGCAAAAACTCAAAGATCAGCCCCTCTCATTCTTTCAGCCAATGGTTTTGGGGAACCGTTCTCCTTGTGTGTATCCACTCCACTCTCTCTTGTCTTTCTCTGTGACCGGGGTCCCCTCCCCTCTGCAGCACCTGCAATCCGTTTCTCCCCTAAACCACATCTTTCCATATCCTACATTCCTGTATGTAGATTCTTCTCTCCCTCTAGTTGTGCAGTTTGTTCTGTCAATCCTCAGATTGATTTCCTGGGTATGCAGAATGATTTGATATTTGCCTAGCTGTGTTTGAAAGACAAGGCAAGCCTAGAGTTAGTCCTCCTACTACACCACCATCTTATCTCTCTGTCTAGCACTGGTTACTTTGAATAAATACTGTCTGTGTTGTTTTTTTTATCAGAAAAGAATATTTGAGATCATGTGTTATTTTGACCATTATATTATCACTTGAGGCCATATATTATTTCCTTTGCATTAGAGAACAGCTTTTCTAAATGTTGGTGGAAATCCCCATAGTTATTACTCAATCAGAATTTGTATTTAACTCCTATATGCCTAAGGACCATTCTGGATTTTTTGTTATTTGGGGTTTTTTCGTGTGTATATATAACACATATGGAAATGGTTTTCTTTTTCTTTTCTTTCTCTTTCTCTTTCTTTCTTTTTCTTTCTTTCTTTCCTTCCTTCAACATTCACCAAAACAAAACAGAATTTCATAACCATGGATAAGCCCATGTTTCTTGGATGCCATCATTTTGATGGCAACTAAGAAATAAGTCACTTCAAGTCAAATTGAAATTTTTCCTAAAGATGGGGCGCCTGGGTGGCACAGTCGGTTAAGCGTCCGACTTCAGCCAGGTCACGATCTCGCGGTCCGTGAGTTTGAGCCCTGCGTCGGGCTCTGGACTAATGGCTCAGAGCCTGAAGCCTGTTTCCAATTCTGTGTCTCCCTCTCTCTCTGCCCCTCCCCCGTTCATGCTCTGTCTCTCTCTGTCCCAAAAATAAATAAACGTTGAAAAAAAAAATTAAAAAAAAAAAGAAATTTTTCCTAAAGCCCTAAACTTTCAAATTAAATAGATAATTTTATAATTAATTGGATAATTTAAAGTAAATGATTTAAATTGGACAATTAGGCTCTTTCCATAACGTGGCTATTGTTGAAAGTGCTGCTATAAACATTGGGGTACAAGTGCCCCTATGCATCAGCACTCCTGTATCCCTTGGGTGGTTTATATACACAATGGAATACTACGTGGCAATGAGAAAGAATGAAATCTGGCCTTTTGTAGCAACGTGGATGGAACTGGAGAGTGTTATGCTAAGTGAAATAAGTCATACAGAGAAAGACAGATACCATATGTTTTCACTCTTATGTGGATCCTGAGAAACTTAACAGAAGACCATGGGGGAGGGGAAGGGAAAAAAAAAAACGGTTAGAGAGGGAGAGAGCCAAAACAAGAGACTCTTAAAAACTGAGAACAAACTGAGGGTTAATTGGGGGTGGGAGGGAGGGGAGGGTGGGTGATGGGTATTGAGGAGGGCACCTGTTGGGATGAGCACTGGGTGTTGTATGGAAACAAATTTGACAATAAATTTCATACTTAAAAAAAATAAATTGGACAATTTAAAAGCAGCCATATCAGAATCCATATCCATATTTTATTTGCAAAAGCCCTGAAAGACTAACAACAACCTCCCCACCCAAATGAGGAAACTAGAGAAGTCCTGGTGTGTTGTAATTAGGTAAGCGAGGTTAGGTAAATGGACTTTTATATTATTATTTCATTTTATTTTATTTTTAGTTAAATGGACATTTTGGAGATTCCTCCTGGTGAACCATTACTTTACACGTTGAAATGCCTAAAAGAGATTGACTAAATGTGTCTAAATGCAACTAAATGGGACTAAAAGGTCATGATTCAAGGAATGCCTAAAACTTCATTCTTGGAAACCTAATGATAATCAGATGGTTAAAGATGTCAGCAATTTAGGACCTGCTGCAATAAATGGGTGAACAGACTTCTGTAATCTTAATCCTTGACCTGCATGTGTTTTCTTTATCCCAACTCCTTTTTTACATGTAGGCTCAATCTTCTCAGTATTTGGGTTACTGAGTTCTGCTTCCTAGCAGAAGCTAAGAAAAAAACAGTAACTTTGTAGTAATCAGAATGTTATCCAACTGCATATTACTTACTTTAGTGTACACAGTACTCAATAAACAGTTTTATTTTCAAAAAGAAAAAGAAAAAAGAAACAATGCATTCTTCCCTATAAACTCTAGATAAATTATTTAGTCCTTCTCTTTTTTCCTCACAGATAGAACTGAAGCCCAGAGATATTTATATATATTCCCTTACTCTGAAATTACCTACGTAACTTGCTTGTGATTGAAAGCTTTCCAAAAACCATTTGGGTCTCCGTGCATCACTCTAGTGACCACATGTTAATTCTAGTAACTAGACTGCAGCCAACACACGTCACACGTGTGTTTCCTCTGCCGCCAGTCTTGCACGCCCACACCTTATTACTAAAGCAATTTAAAGAACTGTATTCTGAAATGATAAAACAATTCTTTTCATGTTATTTTTCGCTTCTAGATTTCTCACTTCAGTTGAATGGGACATGCTTACCCCACTAACCAGACTGATGACCCGCCTTGTGCTGCCCCATCTGTGTATGTGTAGACTCTCTTGGTCCATTGAACAGCCTTTGGCTGCAGTTGTTCACTGACCTGTCTATTGCCCCCTGATTTCAGATCAGGAGTTTCTTTAAGGCAAGAATCATCTCTCGTATGCCTCTAAGTCCCTAATCATCTGGCACAATGCCTGGCACACAGGAAATGCTCAAAAGTTAGTGTTGAATGAACACATGACACATACAATATACTGTCCTATGAGTAAAACCATGTCTGATACACAGAGGAAATTTCATACCAACTTCGACATGCTTTTTTTTTCTCTTTTTCTTTTCTTTTTTAAGTAGGGCCCATGCCCAACATGGGGCTTGAACTCATGACTCCAACATTAAGAGTTGTATGCTCTGCTAACTGAGCCAGCCTGACACTCCAATATTCTCAACTATAACTGTTATGTGTCTAAATGCAGATTTAAAGTATGTATATATATATTACATATATATATATATGTAATATATATATGTAAATATATATGTAATATATGTACTAATTAGTAACATGTATAATTAGTAATATATTTATATATAAATATAAAATAATATATACTAATATATATATATATGCGTGTGTGTGTATGTGTGTATATATATATACTCGGCCCTTTGCATCTGTCTTTCATTCTAGGAAATATCCTTTATTTCTCTGAGAATATCCTTCATTCTATTTCTCAATCCATGAGATTATATTTTCTCCTAAAACTCCTACTAATCAAATGTTACAACTTCTATATCTGTTGTCTCTTAACTGCATATTCATAGATTTATCCATTTATTCCATTTATTTATCTCTATCTCTTTGTGCTGTGTTCTAAGAGAAATTTCTTTAGCTTGAGTGCTCAGCTGTATCCATTGGTTCATGCATTAAATTTTTTCCCAGTACTATATTTCTATTGAGGTAATTTACATACAGTGATATGTACAAGTTTTAAGTATAGTTCAATGAGTTTTAGCAAATGTATATAGCTATCTTTCATGAAAGATCTCAATTTATTGTTACCTACAAATCCATCCTGAAAAAAATGAATAATTGAACTTCAGGAAAAAGAAAATGGAGTTCAGAGGAATAAATAGCCATATGAAGTATTACAAAAATGTATTCTTAAATCTAAAGAATCGTTTGTTAAAATATTCAAAATAATCTGACACTAAACTCCAGTTAAAATCAACACAGGAATGAGCAAAGAGGAGGAAGCAGAAGACAAATGCATACTACATTTTTTATTGTTTTAATGGAAGGCTATATAGACACTAATTAACTCTATACACAAGAACAATACATGTAAAGGTTTCTGTTAAATTTTAAGAGTAATCCCAGTAGAGTAACAACAACAACAAAAAAAGTGGATAATCAGAGCATTTTGGTAGGTCCATTGTGAGAAGGTAATATCTGAACTCAAACTGAAAGGGTGAGAAGATCTTACCAGGCAAAGTGGGGAAAGAATATTCCAGACAGAGGGAAAAGCATGTGCAAAGGACCAGAGGCAGCAAAGAGATTGGCATGTCTGAGG
This sequence comes from Leopardus geoffroyi, assembly GCF_018350155.1. Classification (NCBI taxonomy): domain Eukaryota; kingdom Metazoa; phylum Chordata; class Mammalia; order Carnivora; family Felidae; genus Leopardus; species Leopardus geoffroyi. The sequence continues at coordinate 136,837,781 of NC_059333.1, forward strand.
AACAGCAAAGAGACCAGTAGAGCTGGAGCTCTGAGAAGAGTGAGAAAGAAGCAGTTAGATCTGAAAGGTAGGAAAGAGGCACCATGCAAGGCCTTTAGACAATTTCAAAGGCTTGGATTTTATTCTAAGTTCTGAGGGAAGCCTTTGAAGTGTTTTAAGCAAGGGACTGATTTATGTTTTTATGAAGCCACTATGGAGAACAAGTTACAGAGGAAGAAAAATGGAATTCCGGAGAGTAGGTCAGAGGCAATGGGGACTGGGTTAGGAGACGGCGATGGTGACAGAACAAAGTGGAGGAACTGGGGGAATATTTTAGAGGGAACACTGACAATCCCGGCCTGGATATCCCCGGATATGAGGGGTGACGGAGAGGAGAAAAGTGAAGATGTCTCTCAGGCTTCTTGTTTTCACAGAAAAGCTGTTTTATAAGTAGGCGAATGGCTTTCATAACTGGGTGGCCCTCACTGGGCTAGGAAAGGACTCCATCTGAGAAGAGAACAGGGAGTGGGGTGGAAAACCCCTGCCCTATTTCAAACCGTGAAGATGCAGATGCCCTATCAGATGTCCCAGGGCAGGTGTCGTGCACAGACAATACACAAACCTGGCATTGGTGAACAGTTCAGTGATCTTCAAACACAGGGGACTGGTGAGATGATCTCGGAGAGAGTGCATGGATGCAGAAGGCCCAGGGTGGACAACCACGCTTTCCAAATGCCAGCAAGTGAACAAGAAAAGGAGAGGCACAAAAGATGCTAAGGAACAGCTGCCAGAAGGAGGAAGGTAAATCTCTGTACATCAAATGATCATTTAACATGTAAGTCTTTCTTTCAGCTCCAATTAATATTTAAGGGTGGTGTTCCATCCAAAGAAAAAAATCCTAATATGTGCATCAATTTTAGCTATGTGACTCAGTTCCTTCCATGACGCTGGCTCCCAACTAATGGCTGAATTTTCATTCAGTGATTGTTATCCTCCTTTTCCAAAATCTACATCTCATTATCAGGTCATCCTCAAAGCTACTGAAAAAATTACTAAATAATTCCCTTTTCTCCTCCTGGTTCCCTTTCTCCTCTTATACTCAATCTCACTAATGGAGAAAACAAATGGTGTTCCAGGAGTTGGAGTTAAAAACAACTCTTCCGGAATAGTTATAACTCTATCATTTGATAGAAAGAGAAAGGACATTGGTCTCAGGAAGATTTGAGTCTGAATCTGGCTCCATCAATTTCTAGTTCTTTCACCTTGAGCAAACCCCTGAAATTTTCTGAGCTTGCTTCTTCTTCTATAATGCAGAGAATGTTCCCACCCAACTTTTAGGATTGGTAAAAGTTTTAGAAATAATACACATAAATACTTGGCACAAAGTAGGATTCAATGAATAGTAGCCATGTAATAACATTTTAATTCCTCCCTGAGAAGACCTAAAAATCTTACTTTCATTGTAATTCAAGAACCCCTCTGCAGATCCATTAAAATATATACTGGTAATATAGTACCACGGACAGGCATCAGAGCTTTGAAGAATAGAAAGAGGAATAAAATATGCTCTGTGGCTTCACGGAGCTTTGCTATCTGCCACAATGATTCTCAAATTTAGAGACATGTCACAATCATCTAAGGAAACTTGGGGGGGAGGGTGGGGGAATACAGATTCCAGGCACCACACCAGTAAACTTTGTTTCAGTAAATCTGAAATAAAGTCCAAGAATCCAATTCCACCAATCCTACCTATGTACAATGACTCTGATGGACACCAAAATTTAAAAGCCACTAATTGGGTAAATGAGAACCCCTAGCAGGATGTCCTCCTAGTCCATGGTCCAGCATCACAGCATGGTAGGGAAGGGAAACAGAACTTTACGACAGTTGACCATGAAGGTACTTTTCAACACTCATTCCCCTTCATATGGATTATAATTCTAGAATTGTATTCCATACAGCAACACAGCTCAGGGGAAAATGGAGGCATACTGCAGGGGAAGTGTGATAGGAAATAACCTACCATAACTTTCTAAGAAAGTGCAGAATTTTCACTATGGCTCTTAAGTCATAAACTAAAAGGGATCATAGAAATTATTCTGGAATGATATCACCAAATGGCAAAGTAGCCCCAGCCTCCACCCCTGACAAAGATGAACAATTAGACAGCTATCCACAAACACGAGCAGCCCTGAGAGAGGTCAGGAGTCCACCCAAGAAACTTCAGCAACACAATGGAACAAAAAACCTGAGAATAACCACACGAAAAGGGAAGGAAAAATTGTTTCCTTTTGCCCCATCATTCCATCCTCCAGACTGGTTCTGATGAACACAAGAGGTAACTCCCCAACTAGAAAGAGTTCTCCCCCCCCCCCCAGAAAAGGGAGAGCAGAGTGAGTGACGAGCTTTGCCAGCCTTTCGGGACCACTTTGGTTTTTACTCCATGCAGAGACTGACAAAGCTGAGGCATATAGAATTGGCTAGGAACAAGGATGAAGGGCAGGAGCTACCAATATCAGCCATGGGCAGAAGTGACCATGGTTCCTAGTGCCCTGCTCTGCAGAGAACACAGCTACTTTCACCCCTGAAGAAACCAATGACCATTACAGCTATGGACGCATGCAGATTTCACTGATCTTTACCTCACAGGTATTCACACTCAACAGATACCAGCCATCTGAGTCTCTTCTAGCCCCCCACCAAAGTCTGGGATCCAGGCCAGCAGCCATGGCATGGCATGGACTAGGCAGTCCTCTGCAGCTGCATGAATGCAAAATACCACTCTAGACGCCCACAGCTAACCCCCACTACTGTGTGTACACTCGGGGCGAGCCCACCTAGCCATGCACTTGCACACCACAAGTCTGGCTCCCGTCAGCCATTTCTACTGCTGGGAGCGTGCCCATGGTGAGATCTTGCAGCCATAGAAGTACAAACAGACAGTCCACAACATAGCTGCTTGTGGACCTGGACTCAGCCCTACCTCCAGTTGCTGGCCTATAGCACCGCATGCACTTACAGCAAGCCCCCCAGCAGTGCACCTGCATGCCCCCACCCGATCTTTGTCAGCAGCCTCCACTGCTCTGTGCATGCTGTTGGGAGACCCTGCAGCTGGTACACCAACAGCCAGGGCCATCGAGGCTGCCAGTGTACCCACAGCTGACCCAAGCCTTTGCTGCTGGCCCTGGCCCAGTCCTTCTCTTTATACAAGCAACTGCAACTGGCCCCCACAGTTCAGTGCGTGTGCACAACCAGCTCCGGCCCTAGCTGCTGGACCTGGAGGCACTGCTGAGGACCCCAACAGCCCTTGAAACCACTATGGAGCCCCACAACACTTGACAAGGACCACACACTTGTCAATGCTATGGACCCAAGCAGCCTAACATCACACCCTCCTGAACCAAGAGTCCCTACACATCCCTGTACTTAGCATCCTGCAGGACTAGAACCAGGGTCAAAGCACACTCCAGCATGCCCCCACCTGCGGGTGAAGGCCTTTCTTTATGGATGCCAATCCATGAAGTCTTGAAGAGGTGACTGCTTCTTCAAATAAAACAAAAGACAAAAATCACGTGATAATCTCAATAAATGCAGAAAAAGCATTTTACAAAATATAACATATTTTCATTATAAAAATATTCAAAACATTGGATATAGAAGGAATACACAGCAACATAACAAAGGCCATTTATGACAAGCCAATAACTAGCATCATACTAATGGTACAAAGCTGAAAGCTTTTCCTCTAAGATCAGGAACAAGACAAGGGTGCCCACACTCACCACTCCTATTAAACATAGTGCTGAACAATTAAACAAGAAAAAAGAGATAAAAGACATCCAAATCAAAAGGAAAGAATAAAATCATCCTTCATTGCAAATGATATGATCTTATATAGAGAAAATCCTAAAGACCCACCAAAAAACTGTTGGATCTACTCAACAACTTCAGTAAAATTTCAGGACACAAAGTCAACACACAGAAATTAGTTGTATTTCTATATACTAACAAACAATATGTGAAAAAGAAATTTAAAAAAACAATACCATTTGCAATAGCATCACAAGCAATAAAACACTTAGGAATAAATGTAACCAAGGAGGTAAAAGATCTGTACACCAAAAACTAGAAGACTTAAATGAAAGAAATTGAGGATGACACAAACAAATGGAAAGAAATCTCATGTTCATGGATCAGAAAAATTAATATCGTTAAATGGCCAAAGATCGAAGGCTATCTATGGATTCAATGCAATCCCTATCAAATTTCCAACGGAATTTTTCACAGAAATAGAAAAGACAATTCTAAAATCTGTATGGAACCACAAAAGACCCTAAAGAGCCAAAAAAAAAAATCTTGAGATAGAACAAAGTTGGAGGTATCACACTTCCTGAGTTCAAACTGTATTATAAAGCTACAGTAGCAAAAACAGTATGGTACTGGCATAAAAATAGACACATAGACCAATGGAACAGAATTCAGAACCGAGATAAATGCTCAATATACAATCAACTAATATTTGACAAGGCAATCAAGAATACTCAATGGGGAAAGGATAACCTTTTCAACAAATAGCGTTGGGAAGAATGGATAACCACAGGCAGAAAAATAAAACCAGACATCTATTTTACATCACTCAAAAATGAATTTGAATGGATTAAAGACTACAATTTAAGAAATCATTAAAGGAAGGAAAATCATAAAGGAAATCATAAAATTCCTTGAAAAACAAAACTTTGGGAATAGCTCTTTGACATCTTTCTTGGCAATTATTTTTAGGATATGACATCAAAAACACAGGCAACAAAAGCAAAAACCAAATATGACTACATCAAACTATAAAGCTTCTACACAGGAAAGGAAACCATCAACAAAATGAAAAGGTAACTTACAGAATAGAGGAAAATTTTTGCCAACCATATATATGATAAGGACTGGTATCTAAACTACAAAAGAACTCCTACAACTCAATAGCAAGAAAACAATCATTAAATTGGTCAGAGGAGTTGAATAGACATTTCTCTTAAAAAGACATATAAATGGCCAACATGTACATGAAAAGATGCTTAACATCACAAATCATCAGGGAAATGCAAACCAAAACCACCATGAGATATCACCTCACACCTCTTAGAATGGCCATGATGAGAACAGAAGAGGGGCGCCTGAGTGACTCAGTCGGTTAAGCATCTGACTCTTTATTTTGGTTCAGGTCACGGACTCATGGTTCATGAGATTGCGTTCCAAGTTGGGCTCTGTGCTGACAAAGTGGAGCCTGCTTGGGATTCTCTCTCTCTCCCTCTCTCTCTCTCTCTCTCTCTCTCTCTCTCTGCCCTTCCCCAATTGTGCATGCTCTTGCTCTCGCTTTCTCTCTCTCTCTCTCTCTCTCTCTCTCTCAAAATAAATAGACTTTTAAAATAAATAAATAAATAAATAAATAAATAATTTAAAAGTCAAAAACAGAAGTACCACATGATCCAGTAATCTCACTTCTAGGTATATATCCAAAGGAAATAAAATTGCTATCTTCAGATATCTGCAATCCCACATTCATTGAAGCATTATTCACAATAGTCAAGATAAGAAAACAACCTAAGTGTCCATCTAGGAATGGACAGAAAAAGAAAATGTTATATAAATGGAATAACATTCAGCTATGAGAAAGAGGAAAATCCTGGTCCCTTGAGGGCATTACTTTAAGTGAAATAACTCAAAGAAAAATAAACACCATATGAGCTCACTTATACGTGGAATCTGAAAACATCAAACTCATAGAAACAGAAAGCAGAATGGTGGTTGCCAAGGCCTGAGAGGGAGAAATGGGGATATATTGGTCAAAGACTACAAACTTTCAGCTATGAGATGTTCTGGAGTATGTTCTAGAGATCTAAGGTACAGTATGGTAACTACAGTTAGCAATTCTCTATCATATACTGGAAAGGTACTGTGTGACATTGTAGCTTTAATATTCTCTCCATATCAACAACAACAACAAAATGGTAATTATGTAAAGTGAAGGATGTGTTAACAACATTATTATGGTGAACATTTCTTAATATACACATGTATCAAATCATCACATTGTACACCTTAAACTTATGCAATGTTTTGGGGCACCTGGGTGGCTCAGTTGGTTAAGTAGCCAACTTCAGCTCCAGTCATGATCTCACCGTTCATGAGTTGGAGCCCCACATCAGGCTCTCTGTGCTGACAGCTCAGAGCCTGGAGCCTGCTTCGGATTCTGTCTCCCTCCCTCTCTGCCCTCCCCGCTTTGTGCTCTGTCTCTCTCTCAAAAAGTAAGTAAACATTAAAAAAAAAATTAACTTTTACAGTGTTTTAGGTCAATTAAATCTCATTGAAGCTGGGAAAAAAAGAGAGGAATTATTCTGTCCAGTGTATCTCTCATTGTGGTCTGTCGCCCACTACAGGGACTTCCTAGAGCCAAACACTGATGCTATGTTTCCAGGAAAGTAATGTAGAATTATATATACTTTCTTTTTGAATGGCTTAAAGACATACTAGTTACTATGACTTTATAAAAATTTGACATTCATGAATAAAAATTATGACACTGCTAGGATGTACTGAGGTCTCCAAATTCAGTGCGAATTCCTCGAACCAGACTGCTCTGCGCCATTCAGCAGACGTGCAAAGCTCCTCCCTGGCACGTGGGCATGCATACAGTCGGCACACCCGTGATTCTCAGAAACATGCTCTATTGGTGCCTCAAACAAGCTGTCCTGAGCCCACTGTGGTATGCTGCCTTTGTTATTTTAGCTAAAATACATTTAGAATTAATGTTTTACTTTTGTGAATTATTTTGTTTTCATGAATTTTGGCATCCTGACTGTAACTTTGTTCCTTTTTTTTAGGCTTTGATACATTCGTTTTTTTGTTTGTTTTAATAACTGTAATAGTTTGCTATTGCCCCTATAACAAACCACCAGAAATTTAGTGGCTTCAAACTGCACAAGTTTATGTCTTACAGTTCTTGAGGGCAAAAGCCCACAATCACGGCCGTACTCAATGTGCCAGAAGGGCTGGCCCTTTCTGTAGGCTCTGCAAGAAGAACCTTTCATTGACATTTTCCCCACATCTAGTGGCCACCGGTATTCCCTGGTTTGTGTCCCCACCCTCCCATTTCCAAAGCACACCACTCAATCTCTGTCCCATTATCACATCACCTTCTCTCCTGTGGTCAAACTTCCCTCTACCTACCTTTTATGAGGATGGTTGTGATTATATTTAGGGCCCACCCAGATAAACACCCCCCCCCCTCCCCATCCCAACACGCTTAATTTAATCACATCTGCAAAGTGCCTTGGCCATACAAAGTAACATTCACAGGTTCCAGAGATTAAGGGCAGGGGAAGGAGCATGATTCAGTCTCCCACGATAGCTATTGCTTTTTATTTTCTGCTTTCTTGCCCTTTTTTAATCTTGCCCAAATCCATAGCACATGTGACTGTGCACAGTTCCATTCATGTAACACCTGTATACTTAGTGACCTATGCATGGTAGTAAAAGCCAGATATCAAAGTAAACCAGACATGGTGCTTACAATGTAGCAGGGAAGCTGACTTTGAACAAGATGTTACATCTTTAATAATGAGTGTTGCAGAAGATCAAGTAAAGGGTGCTGGAGGTATGATGAAGCAGGCAGTTATCCCAAGCTGTGGTGTCAGGGAAGACTTCTCTAAGATGGATATTTGAGCTGGGACATGGAAGATGAATAGGACTAGTTCGGTGGAGGGGTTGGGGTGGGGTGGGGAAGCTCCTTCTTAATTTCTCACTGGCAAAGGGAATGAGTAAGGTAAGAAGGCTTCGGAACTCTTGTCCCACCTACCTGAATAGATGAATAAACTAAGGTCCACAAAATTAAAGTTACTTCCTAAAGGCCCATTATTCTGACTAAACTTTAAAGTCCTTTAGGAATTGGAAAGAGTGATAACAGTGTTAAACTGAGTAACTTGAGAACACTCAAACTCTGCCTCAGACCAGCTACTTCTCCTCATCCATAGTATCTTAGGAAAATCCATCCACAGAGGGCAACCCATGGTCATTATTAGGCTTTGGCCTCAATACCCAGTGCAGAACTCTTTTGGACTAGGCTGGAAGGGAGCCATAAACCTAAAACCAAAGTTGGACAAACCCATATTCTCCAAATGTCTCCCCACAAGACACTTACTAATTATAAAAGAGAAAATAGTAACTTTTCAGTATAGAAACCTGCAAGGCACTACTTTAATCAAGTGATCATACTTTACATCACCAATATTTAAACATATCAATATCATATACCTCCCAACATGATGCACTACAAAAGACACATCATTTCTGTGGTTTTCTTGCCAGAAATGCATAATCTCAATCAAATCATGAGAAAATATCAAACACCAAGTGAGGGATATTCTATGAAATAACTGACCAGGAATTCTCAAAAGTATCAAGGTTACAAAAGACACACACACACACACACACACACACACACACACACGTTGTCAGACTGGAAACAAATAGACAAAACAACTAAACAACTAAATGCAATATGGGATCCTGGATAACATCCTGGACAAGAAAAAATACTAAATAAAGTCTGTATGTTAATTAATATTATTATACCTACATTAATTGCCTGGTTTAGATAATGACATTATTATTATTATTATTATTATTATTATTACATAATATTTTATCATTAGGAAGATCTTGGCGAAGGATAGAGCCTGAAGTATTACTGCAACTTTTTGATGTCTCAGATTATTTGAAAATTAAAAATTATAAAAAGGTATATTATAAGCAAATTAGGTCCTCAAATTTAGACTCTAAAAATGTTTACAAATAACAAAAATAGGCTAAGTCAGGTTTTCTATCAGATTTTCCAACTTTGGAGCCTGCCTCATCTGATAGTTTTATGCAAACGGACTGAAAAATATACTAATCCCTGTTATCTAGACCTTATCACCTAAATATCTCCAACCAGAACCACAAACATCCAAAACATATCCTGAATCTGCCCATGTAACCCTAAAGTGGAGATATCAGATGGGAATGGGCTGGGATGGGTGTGATGGCAAGAAGGAATCAAATGTTTCATTCAGCATGTATGCAATTTCACATGTTTCCCCCACTGCTAGATTCTTTCCCAAAACTTAAAATATCATCCATCAACTTTTAGCCCCATGTCGACTTCCCAACATGGAAACAGGCTACACCTTAGTTGCTTTGGAAACTGGCAAAGCAGTGCATGAATGTATAGCATCAAGTAGGGGAAATGAGCTTTGGGACAAAGACAACTAGGATTCAGACCCTGACTCAGATTAAATTATGTTCTATCTCTGTGACAATGAACAAATAGTCTGTCTATAAAATCCTTCTTCTGAGAATTGATGATGATAAAAAAAAAAAAAAAAAAAAAAAACCTGGCAGAGTTGTTATAAGGATCAGATAGCCCAGTTACATGAAAGAGTTAAGAATTGGTGTTCTGGAGTTTAGAAAGAGGTTATTCTTCCATTTTTTCACCATTCATTTCCATCCTCAGTTATCACTTAATTCTACCTAAGGCAGTAATGTTTAATCCCCAAGAAATCTAGAGTATGCTGAGTTCCATGCTGGGCATATTCTCCCTGTAAGGCCTACAGGGAAGGTGTGGATCACTTAGTCTCGCAAAAAATTTCCAGGTAACTGCCTATATACTCAATGACCTTTTTTAAGTTTATTTATTTTTGAGAGAGAGAGAGGGAGAGCATTCACATGTGTGAGCAAAGGGAGGGCAGAGAGAGAGAGAAGGAGACAGAGGATCCAAGCTGGCTCTGCACTGAAAGCCAGATGCGGGGCTCAAAACCAAGAACTGTGAGGTCATGACCTGAGCCAAAGTCAGATACTTAATCAAGTGAGCCACCCAGGTGCCCCTACTCAATGACCTTTTTTAGAACAAATAGAAGAATCAGTATGGATGGAAAAAGCCGGCACGTTCGAAGTTTAAGAATGACTTCAGCAGATAAAGTATCCTTACACACATACTTCAATTAAGCTCATAAACTTAGGTTACCAAAATAAAATATGACTAAGGACAGCTATATAGAAATGCTTGTATAAACTGGGAATATTTGTGGAAGGCTACATAAGAAACCAGTTCCCATGGTTGTCCCAAAGAAAAAAGACAGACACAAAGGCCAAGAGCAGGAAGGAAATTAAGTTTTCATTGGACACACTTTTATACCGTGTGATTTTTTTTAAACAATATTCAGACTTGTTAAACATATTATTAAATATATAATTTAAAAGTAAGAAAAGTGGTTCCATAAACACTAATGACTCCGTTAAGCAGCTAGGCAGGTGGAGCATCAGAAGGGGATCATTGCTGAATTCCCAGCTCCTACATAAATAAATTCAGCTACTGTCTCATCTCATCCAGATAACAGACTAGACAAACCAAATACCTGGACCAATACTCAGGATACATTTCTGCAGCATCCTTTCCATCGTGTGCATGTGGCCTTACAAACGAGCTGGTTCCAACTTTTACAAACGAGCTGGTTCCAACTTTTGTGGAGGGTCTGCTGTGCAGAGACAGGTATATTTCATCCAAATGCCCATTTGTAAGTAGAAATAAGTGAAAACCCCCATGATAATGTCACTAGAGGTGAGAATAGCAGACTAAAAATAGAGGGTTGAGCACTGAAATTGGCTTCCAGGGTGGTAAAAGAGTGTTTGCCTTTGGGAGGCCATTAAGTGGGCAATGACTATCGGCTGCTCTGCCTGCAGCCTCTGCGGTTGTGGCTCTTGTGAAGGTGACTGTCAAAGTCTGGATGATATGTCACAGAGGGGCATCATGAAAGACTTTGCGAATGACAGAAATGACAGGACTTTCCATGGAGAACTAGTTCTGTTACATCAATGCTCTCTTCTCACCTGAGCCACAACCTTGGCGTCCCATCCTCCCCAACTTACTGACGGAAAACTACTGCAAAGGTCCCAAGGATTCTTCTCACTCTCTGATATTCATTGAGTACTTGCCACCAATCACTTCATACGGCTCTTAGTCCTATTTTAGCATTAACTCTACTCTTCCATTTTGACATCATAATGCAGTGATCACTATTTTCTATGAATTAATATTTCAGATGGGATATATCCATAAAGAAGATTCAGGGTACAAACTGACTAGTTGCTCTGGGGAGCTTGGAGTATAAGGCTTTGTCCTTAGAGGCTGCCTATAACATTAACTGCCAGCCACAACCCTGACAATAGAAACCTAAAAAATAAACGAAAAAAATAAAAACACGTTTAAGATACATAAAGTACACAGTTTTAAGTTTACAGCCTGATGATTTTTTACATATGTATCCACCTATATAACCACATTCCAGATAAAGTTTTGACTTCTGTGATCAGAGAATACACCTTGCATGATTCTATTTAAACGAAGCAGAAGAACAGGCAAAATTAATACAACACGTGTAAATCCACCCCCAGATCAAAATAGAGAACATTTCAACACCTGAGATGACTCCCTCTTGCACTCTCTCAGCCAATACCGTCTCTACCGAAGTTAAATGCAATTCTAACACCATAGATTACTTTGCCTATTATTGAAATTCATCTAAATGGAATCCCACAGTATGGACTCTCTGTGTCGGTGATTCATCCAGATTGCTGCATGCATCAGTATTTCTTTTCATGCTGAACATTCACTGAGTGAATACACTACATTTTGTTTATCCTTTTTCCTATTCACAGACATTTAGGCTGATGTAGGTATTTACAATGTTGAGTAAAACGATCATCCTTATGTATCTTTTTGTACACATGTGTACTAATTTCTCTGCTATATAGGATTGGAATTACTGGGTCATAGGGTGGGCATTTGTTTAGCTTTAGTAGATGTGACCAAATGGCATAAATTCTTTTATGAAAGTTCACAAAATTTAGAGAACTAGTCACTAATGAGAAAACGCTTTTCCTCCTTCCCAGGTGCCAACAGCACACATTGGCCTTTACCTTTCTAACTCTCACCTTCTCTACTTTCCGAGTCCTCTGTATTTGCTCAAGGTGATCCAACCTTTAATCCCAGGGTTTGGCCTGGGCAGCATGAATAATCTATAGTTGTTAATTATGCACATTTCCATAAGAGAAGGCATCTCTCCTGAATGACACTTCACCATTTTCTAATTAAGAAGAAATAATCCAACACATAAGAAAAAGTCTAGGTAGGGGCGCCTGGGTGGCGCAGTCGGTTAAGCGTCCGACTTCAGCCAGGTCACGATCTCGCGGTCCGTGAGTTCGAGCCCCGCGTCAGGCTCTGGGCTGATGGCTCAGAGCCTGGAGCCTGTTTCCGATTCTGTGTCTCCCTCTCTCTCTGCCCCTCCCCCGTTCATGCTCTGTCTCTCTCTGCCCCAAAAATAAATAAACATTGAAAAAAAAAATTAAAAAAAAAAAAAAAGAAAAAGTCTAGGTATAGGTTCTCAGAAGCTAAGAGAAGAGGCAATTTAAAGAAAAAAGGGATATTTAGTTAAATTAAACACTTCAAAGAAGTAAAAGAGAATGTGAATTAAGAAAAAAGTCATGGGTGGGGCGCCTGGGTGGCTCAGTCGGCTAAGGGCCTGACTTCGGCTCAGGTCATGATCTCATAGTCTGTGAGTTCAAGCCCTGCACTGGGCTCTGTGCTGACAGCTCAGAGCCTGGAGCCTACTTCAGATTCTGTGTCTCCCTCTCTCTCTGCCTCTCCCCTGATCACATTCTCTCTCTCTCTCTCTCACTCTCTCTCTCTCTCTCTCAAAAATAAATAAACATGGAAAAAAAGAAGAAGAAGAAAAAGAAAAAGGCCATGGGAGTGCCTGCGTGGTTCAATCGGTTAAGTGTCTCACTCTTGATTTCAGCTCAGGTCATGCTCTCACAGTTCCTGAGACTGAGTCCCACATCAGCGTGGAGCCTGCTTGGGATTCTCTCTCCCTCTCTCTGCCCATCCCCTGCTCGCATGCACACTCTCTCTCAAAAGAAATAACTTTTAAGGAAGAAAGAAGAAAACAGTCATGGAGTAGGGAGGATGAAGAAACCAAGAATGTTGATGATAATTGTAGCTGGCTGATAAATACATGGAAGTTCATTATACTGATCTCATTACTTTTGTATATTTTTAATATTTTCCATAATGAAAAGTTTTGAGGCATTAAATTTAGTCATTTTAAATTTTGATAACTTTTCAAAGGATGGTTTCATTCATTGGAGTCATTGTCTAAGAAGCATGATTTCAAGGGTATGGGCCATGAGAAAGGAGCAATGTAGATTCTCTTTTAAGAAGGTTTGCCATGAAAGTCTAGATGGAGATTCTGATAGATTGGGTAAAGTAAAGGAATAAAGGAAAGACGCAGTGGGCATTTAAAAAATCTACCTAGGGGCACCTAGGTGGCTCAGTCTGGGGAGCATCCGACTTCGGCTCAAGTCACGATCTCATGATTTGTGAGTTCGAGTCCTGTGTCGGGCTCGCTGCTGTCAGCACAGAGCCCGCTTCAGATCCTCTGTCCCCTTCTCTCTCTGCCCCTCCCCCATGCGCACTCTCTCTCTCAAAAATAAATAAGCATTTAAAAGTTAAAATAAAAATATACATGAATATTAGGTAAGCATGATATATTTTTAGGCAGAGAGGAAGAAGACAAATGATGCTATTCAGCTGCAGAGACCAGACTGTCAGGAGTTACACATTATAGAAAAGTGTTCCTAACCCACAAACTTGAAAATCCATCCTTCTCAGACCTCAAAATGCCCCATCTGCTTGCAAGTTCCTGATATTCCTCCTTTCTCCATTCCCTAATGTGTGGGGATACCATATTAACCAAATAGTCTCTTTGGGGAGTCATCTGATATAATAAAAAAGAAGATAGTAAAACAACAATTCTGTGACAATCTTCTGATACTTAGGCCAGTTTCCCTAACACAACATTTCCTATCCAAGAAGGAAGAGAGAGAATTAGTCACAAAGGAGTTAACAGCAAGAAGGGCCAAGTGATGTGCTCTCAGAACCAGGGTTTTGAGAGTTAAAGTGCAGGCAACACCCCCCCACCACCACCACCAGGCTTCTTCATATTACTCTTGCTGTACTATTATCAACCAAGCACAGGCTTGCCAGGAGTTAGAAAGTGCTGTGAGGTGTTCCACAGCTTTCCAAGGCTACCAGCACTGCTGTGGCTTCCATGGAAGAGCTGTCAAGGAATGAGGCCACAATTACATGGGCAGCGGTTAAATAGGACCACTCGGCATGAGTGAGGAGACGTCTTAAGAAAGTTGGGGAGGTTGGTGATGTTGCAAACAGAAGGGATGCCTGAAGGAGTACAGGTCTTGACAGGCTTTGAGGATACAGGCCAACAAGTCAGCCCCCAGATATGCAATGAAAAGACTGGAGCCACATTTTGTTATTTTTCTTCTCAATCACTGAAGAAGCTCAGTAAAATTACAGTCTCAGATACTGGCTTCCAATTCTTGACTAAAATCAACAGAAAAAAAGTGTGTGTATGAGAGCGTGTGTGTGCTTGTGTGTGTGTGCATATATTACACACATGTATATGTGTAATATATAATAAATATGTATAAAACATATTTATATATGTATTTTTTTGTATTTTAATTTTTATTAATATTCCAAGCCTTGATATGAAAATCACTGCTCTTGGGTCACTTGGGTGTCTCGGCTGGTTAAGCATCTGACTCTTTTTTTTTTTTTTTTTTTTATTATATGAAATTTATTGTCAAGTTGGTTTCCATACAACACCCAGTGCTCATCCCAAAAGGTGCCCTCCTCAATACCCATCACCCACCCTCTCCTCCCTCCCACCCCCCATCAACCCTCAGTTTGTTCTCAGTTTTTAACAGTCTCCCATGCTTTGGCTCTCTCCCACTCTAACCTCTTTTTTTTTTTTTTTTTTTTTTCTTTTTTTCCTCCCCCTCCCCCATGGGTTCCTGCCAAGTTTCTCAGGATCCACATAAGAGTGAAACCATATGGTATCTGTCTTTCTCTGTATGGCTTATTTCACTTAGCATCACACTCTCCAGTTCCATCCACGTTGCTACAAAAGGCCATATTTCATTTTTTCTCATTGCCACATAGTATTCCATTGTGTATATAAACCACAATTTCTTTATCCATTCATCAGTTGATGGACATTTAGGCGATGATGGACATTTAGGCTCTTTCCATAATTTGGCTATTGTTGAGAGTGATGCTATGAACATTGGGGTACAAGTGCCCCTATGCATCAGTACTCCTGTATCCCTTGGGTAAATTCCTAGCAGTGCTATTGCTGGGTCATAGGGTAGGTCTATTTTTAATTTTCTGAGGAACCTCCACACTGCTTTCCAGAGCGGCTGCACCAATTTGCATTCCCACCAACAGTGTAAGAGGGTTCCCGTTTCTCCACATCCTCTCCAGCATCTATAGTCTCCTGATTTGTTCATTTTGGCCACTCTGACTGGCGTGAGGTGATACCTGAGTGTGGTTTTGATTTGTATTTCCCTGATAAGGAGCGACGCTGAACATCTTTTCATGTGCCTGTTGGCCATCCGGATGTCTTCTTTAGAGAAGTGTCTATTCATGTTTTCTGCCCATTTCTTCACTGGGTTATTTGTTTTTCGGGTGTGGAGTTTGGTGAGCTCTTTATAGATTTTGGATACTAGCCCTTTGTCCGATATGTCATTTGCAAATATCTTTTCCCATTCCGTTGGTTGCCTTTTAGTTTTGTTGGTTGTTTCCTTTGCTGTGCAGAAGCTTTTTATCTTCATAAGGTCCCAGTAATTCACTTTTGCTTTTAATTTCCTTGCCTTTGGGGATGTGTCGAGTAAGAGATTGCTACGGCTGAGGTCAGAGAGGTCTTTTCCTGCTTTCTCCTCTAAGGTTTTGATGGTTTCCTGTCTCACATTCAGGTCCTTTATCCATTTTGAGTTTATTTTTGTGAATGGTGTCAGAAAGTGGTCTAGTTTCAACCTTCTGCATGTTGCTGTCCAGTTCTCCCAGCACCATTTGTTAAAGAGGCTGTCTTTTTTCCATTGGATGTTCTTTCCTGCTTTGTCAAAGATGAGTTGGCCATACGTTTGTGGGTCTAGTTCTGGGGTTTCTATTCTATTCCATTGGTCTATGTGTCTGTTTTTGTGCCAAAGCATCTGACTCTTGACTTCAGCTCAGGTCATGATCTCATGGTTCGTGAGATCGAGCTCCACATCAGGCTCCGAGCTGTCAGCATGGAACCTGCTTGGGATTCTCTCCCTCTCTCTCTGTCCCTCCCCTGCACAAGTGCCTTCTCTCTCTCTCTCTCTTTCCCTTTTGCTTTCTCTCTCTCTCAAAATAAATAAATAAACTTAAAAAAAAAAAAAAAAAAAAGAAAAGAAAATCACTGCTCTAAAAAACGTCTCTATAGGGGTGCCTTGGTGGCCCAGTAGGTTAAGCATCTAACTTCAGCTCAGCTCAGGTCATGATCTCACATCTTGTGGGTTTGAGCCCCATGACACCTCAGAGCCTGGAGCCTGCTTCAGATTCTGTTGTCTCCCTCTCTCTCTACCCCTCCTCCACTCATGCTGTCTCTCAAAAATAAATAAACGTTAAAAAGATAATAAAAATATAAATAAAAAGGTCTCTAGAAAAAAGCTCATCTGGCAAATAGCCCCTTAAATGCCTATACATTTCACAGGAGTTGTGATCTTAAATGCCTTTTGGAACCAAGCAGGAAATTTAACTATATGAAGTACCTGGCATAAATAGAAATAAATAATAGAATAAAATGGACTGAAACAGAAAATATCAGCTCATTCCCCATAGTAATGGTGACTGTTGTTTCATGAAGTTTGCATCATTTGTGTGAGTGTATATGTACTGGCTCTCAACATAAAATGTATCTTTTATTGGGTATCATAATCACAAAAGTTTGAAATCCACTGCTTAAAGCATAGTTATAGGGCTTTTCTAGCCACTAAGTGAAAGGATCTATGTCTAAAATATCAAGTGGGTGACGCATTAGGGTCTGTGCTGACAGCTCAGAGCCTGGAGCCTGCTTTGGATTCTGTGTCTCCCTCTCTCTCTCTGCCCCTCCCCTGCTCATGCTCTGTCTCTCTCTGTCTCAAAAATAAATAAAAACATTTTTTAAAAATGTTTTAATAAAAAATTAAAAAATAAAATAAATAAAATATCAAGTGGGTGATTTGAGGACAAGTCTTCTTTACAGTGGGATCAAAGGATGTGAAGGACTCACTCCCTCAGATGGTAATGAAATTCAGTAGCCCTACCCAGAAGATATCATTGGTCTTTCCACCACTCTCACCAACTTTTTGTCTAACAGTAAACAAACCTGCCTCCTTCACCAAGGTTGGAATCTGAGCCTCCCAGAGTGGTTTTGTTTTTTTTTTGTTTTTTTGTTTTTTTTTTTAATGTATAATATGAAGGCACTAATATCTTCAGTTTTTTTTTAATGTTTGTTTGTTTGTTTTTGAGAGGGAGAGAGAGGGGAGGGGAGGGGGAGACAGGAGGGGGAGGGGGGGACAGAGGATCCGAAGCAGGATCCACACTGACAGCAGAAAGCCTGATGCAGGGGTCGAACTCATGAACCATGAGATTATGACTTGAGCCAAAGTTGGATGCTCAAGTGACTGAGCCACCCAGGCGCCCCTTCAGATTTTTCAAAGTATATGAAAAAATATTTGCAATCTATGAGAATTCAATTTGTCCTCTTATCTTTTGTACTTGAAATTAATTCTACCAATATTTTTTCAGGATTTCTTTCTTGTTTTATTTCATATTATTTTTTCTATTCTTTTCCTTAAGTAAACTCTGTCCCGTAACTGGGGCTCAAATACATGATATCAAGATCAAGAGTCACATGCTCTCCCAACTGGCCCACCAGGTGCTTTGTGTTTCATATTGTTTTAAACCAATCTTGCTGCCCAGAGTCAAGTTAGCACGATGTGGAGGACCCACTGTGTCCCAGTATAGTATGTTCTTTGTGGGAGCATACATGCTCCCCATACCGTTTGCAATTCCTGTTTGTTCCTCTATCAACACAGTAAACATAAACCTTCATTTTCCTGAAGACTGCACTATCTCCCAATGAGCTTTGAACATACAGAATACAAGACATTTTGTTCATTTAGCAGAAATGGAATTTCTCCACCAAAAGGTGTTATCTTAACCTGGGGTATGGGCACAAACTTGATAGAAAAAAATTACACCTTTATTTTCACATCAAACTGAAGTTTAGCACTTCCTTCATTTATAAGTGTAGGCAACAAACCTCAATATTATTTGCAGTACCTCCGGTTGTGTTACAGATATTTTCATATCACATGAGAGATATTACAAATATCTCAAAATATCATTTATACTCATCATTCTGTTGAAACAGGACAGTTATTTGACCTAACACTAGGCCTATTTAAAGTGTTAAGTATCATATGTATTGTGATATTTTTAAGATTTGATAATTTTATTTCAATATAATCATATTACTTTATAAGCCTATGTATTCTATGTTATGCATTTTTATAATTATTTTGAGAAAAATCCAATGGGCTCACCAGATTCCTAAAGTGTGTCAAGTGTTTGGAACATACCCAGCTCATATTAGCACAATATGTTTTAATGAAACAAATAAAAATAAATTTAATGAGTTACTGGTGGGAAGTGGGACAGAGTCATGGTCTAGGAAGGCTAGGTGTTAGAAGGAAGCAAGTTAAAAAGAAATGGGAAACAAGTAATTTCACAAAGTAAAATCCTACTATGTACTATATGATCCTATTAATGCACATTTATATAATTTAATGCTTATTTATAAAGCAAGCCTTAAAAACAAAAGAGCACATTTTAAATCTCTTACAGGTGTTTGAAGTCACTCTTTTCTAGCACTATATTTAGAGCTTAAAGATAAAATACTCCTTTAAAAAGCCAGAAACAAAGGTTTCTGCAAAAAGACCACAGCAAATTTAACCACTGAGACTACACCCTGCCTTTCTTAGTGTAGAACGAGTCCCAGTTATTGAACTACAGCAGATTTTTATTAAAAAATAAGACAGGTGAGGTTTAAGAAAAGCATTATCATCTGCACTGTGAAAATCTTCTTAACCTTATAGCTTTTTGGCAGCTCATTTGGGGACCTCCCAAAAAATGGCAAGTAATATCTTAGAAGATACATGATGAGAAAGCCAAACCACCACTTTTTGGGGTCTCCCCAGGAAATCCCCTGTCAACTGCAGACCTCCTGTCACAGTGACACTCTCTGAACTTGCCAAGTCTGAGGATTATTCTCTTTCAGACAGTAAAGTCCAAAGTGAGCCTCAGTCTTTTCAAGTTATCTTTTCTGCAAAGAATAGAGTCGTGTCTCAAGGTTAGACTGTGAGCACCACTCACTAGGCTTCCATATACCCTCAATATATTTTCCTTAGCAGCCAAACCCATTGCTTCTGTTTGTTTTTGTTTTGTTTTGGTTTTGGTTTTTTTGTTTTGTTTTTTACGATTTATTTTTGAGAGAGAGAGAGAGACAGAGCATGAGTGATGGAGGGGAAGAGAGAGACAGAGACACAGAATCTGAATCAGGCTCCAGTCTCTGATCTGTCAGCACAGAGCCCGACATGGGGCTCAAACCCACGAACTGTGAGATCATGACCTGAGCCAAAGTCAGATGCCCAACTGACTGAGCCACCCAGGTGTCCCCCAAACCATTGTTTCTAAACCTATGTGTGATTTTCTCAGTTTCTTCCTCCAAAATACCTTTCAGGCACCTGTTTCTCTTAAGATCTGGCAAAACTCCTTCATGTATCTTACACAGTCCTGCACAGCCTCCCCTGAGCCCAGCCCTCCAGCCTTACCTACCACCACCACACTCCGTCCTTCATTGTTGCAGCATCCCAGGCCTCTCCAGTTCCCTGTACTCTCTGTATCACCCCCTCTGCAGGACCTTTGCATGTGTTCACACCTCAACGCTCTTCCCACCATCTTCCCACCCTCTTACCAAAGTAGAGCTTTTGCATCCTTTAGATCTCAACATTAATCCAAGCATCGGTGTATCAGGGAAGCCGCCCACACTGCCCTGATTACCATGTTTCATCAAGTTGATGATGCATGTGTCTCTCCCCTTAAGTGTGAGAGTATGTCCTATAAGTAAATGGAGTCTCCCAATCACTACTGGCCCAGATTAAAGTCAAATTCTTCCAGCATGATTTGCACTTACCTTCACCAATTTGCACTTGCCCCAGGGAACCACCAATCTGAACTCACTTTAAATTCTCTGCTTGAGTTTTTCGGACACAGTAGTGATGTGAATTCAGATGGAAAACCCTAAGTGCTGACTTGGCATCAGAATTCTCAAGGGGGTTTTCTTTTCCTCCTACCACTCAGTGCAAGGTTAAGACCAGTAAGTTTCCTTGCTGTTCCTTACTCTGAGATCATTTACTTCTTATTTACTGAGTAGGAAAGCCCTTTGGTATTCCATTTCCATTGTAAATGACTTTTTTTCCTTAGTGGTACATAAAGTAACCATGCATTATAACCACCTCTAAGTTTTGAAGAAATACAGAGATTTAAATTCCCCAGTTTTCCTACTTGCCGCTGTTGTAGTGTCAGTTTGTTCCTATTATGTGATTAAATCTACCTCCTTTACTAGGCTATAAGCTCCATGAGGACTGGGACGTGAGACTTCATTTTTTTCATCATTGCAACTCTAGAGGCTTGCACAGAGCTTAATTAAATATCAGGTGCTCATTTAATATTAACTGAATGAATGAATGGGCTGATGGAAGAATAGATGAATTAATGAGGTAACTCCTCTGCAGCATAACTAATACACATCTCTCTCTGCTTTACTGTTTAGTTTCCAAGATTCAGCCCTACCCTCTCTGGCCAGTACTACAACCTTCAGAACCCCAGTTCTGTCACCAGAGTCACTTCTAATTTAAAAGACATAAATAAAATACAATAAATGGTCTCCATCAAAGCTTACTTCAGGCCAAGCTTCCAAAGTCAGTGAAGACTGTCATACATTTTAGTCTCTATCCCACATGGATCCTCACACTGTCATGTAGCTTCCTTCTCTATGTGGACCACTTTGTTTGCCCCAAAGTCTCACTACTTACTTCCCTTCTCACACCAACCATCAAGACGTATAAAGCTAATGTTCTATTCTCTCCACATCCATTCATCAACAATAAATAAGGGCATTTGTATTTGCTATTTTAAGAATTGATTTTCGTACAGGTCATCAATGGGTATTAAAACCATCGGGTAAAAGGTTGAAGGTAAACAGGGTATCTTAGTCTCAAAGTATTACTCTATAGATCATCTATTGATTACAGTGCAGAAAGGTGATCTTTACAAGGAAGAAATCAAGCAGACAACACTTAACCAAATTTAAGCTATGATCAAATTTAACATCATCAATAATGGAACAAACTGACACATGCCTCTTGACAACATGCACCAAGAATAATTCATTATAGCTTATGAATTACTCATCAAAAATGTTTAACATGTATATAATCCTAATGAAACAATCAGATGAATCCAAATTCAGGGACACTAGCCTGGACTCTGAAAGTGTAAAGAAAAAAAAAAGGGGGGGGCGCCTGAGTGGCTCTGTCGGTTAAGCGTCCGACTTTGGCGCAGGTCATGATCTCGCGATTTGTGAGTTCGAGCCCTGTGTTGGGCTCTGGGCTGATAGCTCAGAGCCTGGAGCCCGCTTCGGATTCTGTGTCTCCCTCTGTCTGCCCCTCTGCTGCTTGCACTCTGTCTCTTGCATTGTCTCAAAAATAAATAAATGTTAAAAAAAAAATTTTTTTTAAGGAAAAAAAAGGAGGGGGGCGATTAAGGAGCAAAACTAATAAATCCACTGCATGAGTACATACATGATCCTTGGTTTAAAAGACAAAATAGGTATAAAGTACATATTGGTATAACTGCAGAAATTTGAATATGGGCTGTATATTATGTATACGATATCTAATTAATTTATCTAACTTTTCTTGAGAGTAATCATTGTACTGTGTTTACACAGGGATGTTATGCTGTGTGAAACTTACTTCATATACACATAAAGATACACATACATACATAGAGAGAAGAGAGGGTATGCAAATGTGGCAAACGATTAACTAGTGATCTAGTTATGTATGTTTACTACAATGTTCTTTCAACTTTTCGGTTAGTTTGACATTTTTCGATATAAAATGCCAAGGGAAAAGTATAAAAGAATGAAGTTGTTTCTTTTGGTAGTTAGGGAAGAAGGAGGCTGAGAAAGGATTTGTAACAGTAAAAAACATAGCAAGGAACATGGTATTTAAAATGGAAAGCACTCTACCTTCCAAGAGCTTCTCAAAGAAGAGTGATGCCAGTCTCTCATTTGGACTGAAGGTCCTTCCCTCTCTTGCAGCAAGCAGGTGCTGATTCGTGAGATGTGTAGAGTGCTTCACAAGCACTTCACCTACAGTTTGCCATTTGATGCATTTGATGACCAATCTGTGAAGGAGGCAGGGCAGGTGCTGTTACATTCACTTACATTCATTTACAAATGAGGAATCAGAACCCAAGAGAAAGGTTGTATTTGGCTCCAGTAACTACAGCTCAGTACATGGCAAAAAGAGGTCTTAATTCCCATCTCCCCTTCAGTCCTGGGTCAGTATTTGTCTCCACAACAACTGCTGTTACAATACCATGACTATTCATTCATTTCATTGACTAGGGGGCACCTGGCTGGCTCAGTGAGTAGAGCATGTGACTCTTGATCTCGAGGTCATGAGTTCAAGCCCCACATTGGGTGTAGAGATTACTTTTAAAATAAATAAATAAAACCACATTATATTAAAAAAAAAAGATGACTATCACACTTCATTGACTAGTATTTATTGTGTGTCAACCATATGTTCAGGATTACAGAGAAAGCTGAATAAAATAATTATCAATAATAATCATAGAGCATTTATTCATTCAGTAAATTCTTATTAGCCTCCAAATACCAGGCATTGCACTGGGAGTGGGGATACCATGGTAAATGAGAACTTCTAAGAGAGCACAGTCCAGAAAGGGAGACTAGCTTTGGACACAATGTGAAAAATGCCATCAGAGTAGAATCACAAATGCTCTGGCCAAATAAAAAAAGAGTACTTCTCCATCCTTTACCATAATGATAATCCTACTTTATTGGAATTACTTGGTTTTGGGGGTTGGTTTTTTTTTTTTTTAAGTTTATTTATTTTGAGAGGGAGAGAGCACACGCGGGGAGGGACAGAGAGAGAATCCCAAGCAGGCTCTGCACTGACAGCAACACAGCCAGATCCAGGGCTTGAACCCATGAACCAAGAGATCATGACCTGAACTGAAACCAACAGTTGGATGCTGAACCAACTGAGCCACCCAGACACCCTGGGGAATTACTTGTTTTAATAATATCCAGCTTCCCGGGGCTCCTGGGTGGTTAAGTCAGTTGAGCGACTGCCCGCTGCTTTTGGCTCAGATAACGATTTCATGGTTTGTGAGTTTGAGCCCCTCATCGGGCTCCACACAGTCATAGTGTGGAGACGAAGTTTCACTTATAAATTAGGGACAGTAAAAGATTAACCACAATAACTAATCATAAAATAGAACGGTTACAAAAATATACTGTAACAAACGTTTTGTAAATAGGGTCTCCCTCTCTCCCAAAATATCTTACTGTCCAGTACTCACCCTTCTTGTGACGTTGTGAGACCATCAAATGCCTACGTAACGAGATGCCGTGAGGTGAATGTCGCAGGCATTGTGACGTCAGAAGGAGGAGGACCTGCTTTCCCACCATGCTTGGCGGCAGGGAACCGAAACCCCGGAAAGCCGAACCGCTAATGAGGGAGGGCGACTTTATATGCGAAGCGCTGAGCAACCGTGTCGGAAACGGAGGAGGTGCTGAGTAAATATGTGGGAAATAAAGAAGGCAAGGAAGGGACCAGGGGGGAGGGGGGAGGATGGAAGGAATATCTCTGACCCTGAAATCCAATCTACCCAGTTTGGTTATACAAGATATTTATAACACCTCCTCTTCTCACAATCCATTTGCCAACCAGCAGTGGCCTGGCAGTGAGACAACGTCTCATTGTCTTTGATGCGACCGTTCCAGAGAAGTGAGGAAAGGAGGCAGTGTGGGTGAGGCATGGCCACAAAATCAGCAAACCTTATCCACCAGCCAATACAGCCCACAAATTCTCCGGAGGGCAAACCTTCATGAATTGCTTTAGGTATATCCATAGATGTTTTAGGGTAGTTCACAGAAGAATCGTCTCAGTGCCCCTGGCTTTATGCTCGGTTAAGAGCTAGGCGTTTCATCAGTGTTGCTATAAATTGAATTGAAAAGAGTTGTAAGGAAGGAATTAAGTCATCAGAATCATAGTATGTGTGTGCGTGTGTTCATCAATTACCTATATCTTCAAGTAAACACCCTGCAGAAAACCTAGCATGAGGTCTCAAATTCAAAGCTTCTAAGGCCTCCCGCAGATATCTGACCTGCGCCAAGTTTTCAATATTCCAGCAGATGAGGAAGAATATGATGCTAAAGAGTCTTTAAATATTTTTTTCCAGCTCATACCTACTTTAAGGTACTTGATGCAGTTCTGTGATTAGAATTATCATTGTCATTCTAAAGAGAGTATAATTCAAATGCACGGGGTATCACATGACAATACGTACCAAATCCTCGGGTGCTCGAACATGAGGATATGAATTGACCAGATCAGGAGGTTAAAGCAGAGCAGAGCTGTGGCAAAATCAAAACCAAACTGGGGCGTGATTTCCATGTTCTTGACACATGGAGGCTTTCTACTTTCTGCAAATTAGAACTTCCCACAGTTTCCCAGCTTGGCTAAAATTTACTGCCTACTCCTCAAACCTGAATCCCTTGAAAGCTGAGCTCTCTCCTTTGTCAATTACACCTTTATGTGTTATTCCAAAAAAGGAAAAGATGAGCCCAGTTCTTTCTCCCTGCTTCCCTACTCCATTATAAAACTAAGCATACTCCGATATTGCACTGACTTCTTCAGATATCATATAATAAGGTAATGTTTATGGGTGAAAAAATCATTTAATACATAAATACATTTTCTCAATGTTAACATTTTACTAAAATCTTTAATTTCCCAAAGCAGGGAGTGAAAAGAAAGGATGAAGTTAGTTAATACTAAGAAAGAATACTGATGTTTGCTTCTTAGGAAGCAAAGATGACCACTATTTTCTTTCAAATAAAGAAAACCAAATAGATTTCCTAAGATAGAGTTGGTGATCCAGAAATCATTTAGGATAATAATAATAATAATAATAATTTATTTAGGGATTACTATATAAGGTATATACTACTGTTAAGCCTTTTAACAAATAGAGAAATCATTGCTTGGAATGGTTAATACTTGCCCCTAAGGTCATAAATCTACCGAGTGATGGAACTAAAACTGTAATCCAGGTAGTCAGATGCCCCCAGTGAAGGAATAAATTTCAAAGCAGAAAATAACAGTTTCTCACTGCAATGAAAATATATTTCCTTTAAACCTTGATGTAACTCATCTGTCCATAAATACAGGCAATTGTAATACACATTAGGAGGATCTGGCCTTAAAACATAGCTCCTGGCTCCATTTATATGCTGGAAAATTTGGTTGTCAATATTGATTAGTCAGAAGTTATTTCCTTCACAGGCCAAAACCATTTAAAATCTTCTGAAAGAGATAAACATCAAATTCTAAAGTGACATCCATTATTTACATAGTGATTGTGCACATTTTTGCCATTTCCTGGTCCCTTTACAATTTTTTATGGACCAGTACCTACCAGACATTCATTAAATGCTTCATTAAATGAAATGAATGCGTAAATGAGTAAGTATCACTGGCAGTCTGTCTTGGGCAACTGCTTAAGACCAAATCTGACTGGGTGCTCTGATCCTTGGCTACTTCAATTACCTTTTGTCACCTAACAAGTTACCCCCAAACTTAGTTGGTTAAAACAATAACAATTTATTATTGCTCATGATTCTACAGGTTGACTGTAGGTTCAGCTGGGCAGTTTTTCTGCTCCACATGATGTTGGCTGAATCACGCATGTGGCTGCATGCAGTGAGGAGCTGGGCTGGGGTGCCTCAGTGTTCTTTCACATGGGTTATCTCTGTCTCATCTTCTAGGAATTCTACACTCTGCCTCTCTGTGCCGCAGAGTTTCCTGGACTTCCATGAAGCTGGTTCCAGGAGAAAGCCTTCCAAGAAGAGCAGCCCCAAAATGCAAACACTTACAAGGTACTCATGTGGTTGAACACACACTCACTGTGAGAGAGGACAATAGAGAGCATGAATCCAGAGGTGTGGTTTATTTAAGCAAATGGTATAATAATCTACCTCATAGATCAACTTGTTTCCATTCTTATCTCTTTCAGTACAAACTGGTCTGGAATAGTAGAGTTGTAATCATCAGGATCCTTTAAGTTAAAACTAACAAAAACTCAACTCAGACAAACTAAAGTAAAAACCAAAATATATAGACTCATGTAATTATAAATTCAGGCATAGATGGATCCAGGTGCTCAAATACTGTGTTTGGGACTCTCTCCCCCTCCATCTCTTGGCTCTACTTGAGTAGACAATTACCTGTTGTGATTAGATCCCTGGCCGCAACCTCTTCTTGTTCCTTCTTTGGGGAGGAATCCCTCTCTCTTGGCATTTTGTCTAGGTCTCTGTCTTCTGTGTGTTAGGAAAGTCTGCTGTATTTTCTGCTTCTGGGGGGTAAAAATGGCTATATTAAGAAGAGGTTGGGGCGGGGGGGTTGGGGGACCCGAAGTTCCCTTGTCCCTCAAACACAGCAGTATTGAGGCCAAAGGACTTTGAATTCCAACAGTCGAGGCTGCAGAGTGACAAAGACGTCTCCAGGACCCACGGGGATAACCTGGCTGGCCACAGGTGCGTGATTGCAAACTGGGAGAGATAAAATGGGCCTCATGGGCATGGAGGGGAGGGACAAAGAGAAGAGAAAGGCTGGGGAAGCATAGGACTGTATCTGGACAAGAGAAAAACCACCGACCGGGACAGAGAAAGATGCAGTCTCTTAACTGTGGGGCTTACTCCAGACAGGGGCCCGTTGCCCAGTTCACACACCTGGTGGGAAGGGGAGCCAGCCTCGGGCTCGGTAACTACTTCAGAGGCACAGTCTGCAGTGGGAGAAAGCAATCCCCTCCCGGGAGTGCTGTGGGAAGAAGGCATATAACCTTTCAAAGGACAAAGACTTCCTGCACCCACCAGCCAGAGGCCATATATAGGCGGGGCGGAGCGGCACTTTCCCGGAACCAGGGCACATGGAGCCAGACCCCTTAAGACATCAGGGTTTAAATCCCAGCTGATCACCAAGGAGGCACCGGGAGTCGGGAGTTGGCGGAGCAGGACAAACCCCCTCGTTCGCGCCCGCAGCACAGTGAGTACAGCCTGAACAGAGTAGTTTGGGACACCCAGTGGGTGGAGGAGAGACTGGGGTGTCGCCATTTTTCTCCCCATCACCAACAAGGTGGGGCTTCAGGGAACTGACAGTGGGCCCACAGGGGAGGCGGGGCCCACACACACCAAACCACGCCCCTCTGCACCTGGTAACTGTGTATCTACTGGAGAGGGATTGACGCTGTGGAACCAGCCAGCCCCTCCTCCAGACCTGCACTGCCACGGGTTCCAAGGCACCCAGCGACTTTGCATTTTCTGATTTAATTCTTGGACAGTTCTTAATATATATATATATATATATATATATATATATATATATATATATATATTTTTTTTTTTTTTTTTTTTTTTTTTTTTTTTTTTTTCCCTCTTCTCTTCCTTTTCTCCTTTTTATTTCTTCCCTCCTCTAGTCTGGTTATTCTGGTTGTTGGTTTGTTTAAGCAGACATATTTAATCTATTCTCTTTATACCTATTCTGTATCTCCTTCTTTATTTTCCCCTCTCTCTCTCTGGATTAAGCCATAGAGTTTCTCTGCCTGGTCAAGTTTCTTTTCTTTTCTTTTTCTGCCCCTGTCATATCTCTTTTTGTATGGGATAAGGCCTCTTCCATCAACACCACCACCCCACTGTTTTTGCTGTAGCTGGTGTTTTGGGGTTTTTTTCTTTTCTGGTTTGTTTCTGTTTCTTTTCTGTTTGTTTTCTGGTTTGTTTTCTGGCTTGTTTTTTCTTTTCTGGTTTTTTTTTTTTTTTGGTTTATTGTTTTTTGGTTATTGTTTTTTGGTTATTGTTTTGGTTATTGTTTTTTTCTGGTTTATTGTTTTCTTTTCCTGGTCTACTTCAGCGAAAAAATCAAAGCACACTTGGTGGAGGGTCCAAAACATCACTACGAGTGAGGAGATAAAGCAACTAGAGTCACAACTACAGAGAACAAGTAACACCCTCCAAAAACACCTCCTGAAGGGCCAGGCCCTGGACAGTGTATGACCCCTCTTTAATATAGTAGTGCTCGCAGGGCACCCGGGTGGCTCAGTCGGTTAAGCATCCGACTTCAGCTCAGGTCATGATCCTACGGTTCATGAGTTCGAGCCCCGCATTGGGCTTTGTGCTGACAGCTCAGAGCCTGGGGCCTTCTTTGGATTCTGTGTCTCTCTCTCTCTCTGCCCTTCCCCCACTCGTACTCTGTCTGTCTCTCTCTCTCTCTCTCAAAAATAAATAAAACACTAAAAAAAATTTTTTTTAAATTTTAAACTGTATAGTAGTCCTCACAGTTGCAGGACACGTAACAAGTTTTTAAAACACATAAGGGACAAAAAACTAGACAAAAATGATGAAACGGAAGAATTCTCCTCAAAAGAAATTCCAGGAAGAAATGACAGCTAAAGAATTGATCAAAACAGATATAAACAATATAACTGAACAAGAATTTAGAATAATAGTCATAAGATTAATTGCTGGGCTTGAAAAAAGCACAGAAGACAGCAGAGAATCTATTGCTGCAGAGATCAAGGAACTAAAAAATAGTCACGATGAATTTAAAATGCTGTAAATGAGGTGCGAAATAAACTAGAAATGGTGACAGTGAGGATTGAAGAGGCAGAGGAGAAAATAGGTGAAATAGAAGGTAAAATTATGGAAAAAGATGAAGCTGAGAAAAAGAGAGATAAAAAAATTCTAGACCATGAAGGGAGAATTAGAATACTAAGTGTTTCAATGAAATGGAATCATACCTATACGATAGGAGTTCCAGAAGAAGAAGAGAGAGAGAAAGGGGCTGAAGGTATACTTGAACACATCATATCTGAGAACTTCCCCAATCTGGGGGAAGGAAACAGACACTGAAATCCAGGAGGCACAGAGAACTCCCTTCAGACATAACTTCTGCATGACATATCATAGTGAAACCAGCAAAATACAAGATAAAGAGAGAATTCTGAAAGCAGCTAGGGACAAATGGGCCTTAACCTACAAGGGTAGACAGCAGACCTATCTACTGAAACTTGGCAGGTCAGAAAGGAATGGCAGAAAATTTTCAATGTGCTGAATAGGAAAAATATGCAGCCAAGAGTCCTTTATCCAGCAAGTCTGTGATTCACAATAGAAGGAGAGATAAAGGTTTTCCCAGACAAACAAAAACTGAAGGAATTCATCACCACTAAACTAGCCGTACAAGAGATCCTAAGGGGGACTCTGTGAGTGGAATGTTGCAAAGACCACAAAGGACCAGAGACATCACTACAAGTATGAAACCTACAGATAACACAATGATTCTAATCCACGTCTTTCAATAATAACACTGAATATAAATAGACTAAATGCTCCAATTAAAAGACATAGGGTACCCTAATGGATAAAAACAAACAAACAAAAAACAAAAAAAACAAGACCCATATATTTTCTGTCTATTAGAGACCCATTTTAGACCTGAGGACACTTTCAGATTGAAAGTGAGGGGATGGAGAACCATCTATCATGCTACTGGAAGTCAAAAGAAAGGTGGAGTAGCCATACTTGTATCAGACAAACTAGATTTTAAACTAAAGGCTATAACAAGAGATTATATCATAATTATGAGGTCTATCCATCAAGAAGAGCTATCAATTATAAATGTTCATGCACCAAATTCAAGAACACCCAAATATATAAAACAATCACAAATATAAGCAATCTTATTGGTAAGAATGTGGTAATTGCAGGGGACTTTAATACTCCACTTACAACGATGGACATCCAGACAGGAAATCAATAAAGAAACAATAGCCCTGAATTATACGCTAGACCAGATGGACTTGACAGATATATTCACAACTTTTCATCCTAAATCAGCAGAATACACATTCTTCTCAAGTGCACACAGAACATTCTCCAAGATACATCACATACAGTCACAAAACAGCCCTCAATAAATATAAAAGAAATGAGATCATACCATGCACATTTTCAGATCACAGTGCTATGAAACTTGAAATCAACCACAGGAAAAAGTTTGGAAAACCTCCAAATGCATGAAGTTAAAGAACCTACTAAAGAATGAATGGGTCACCCAGACAATTAAAGAAGAAATTAAAAAGTGTATGGAAACAAATGAAATGAAAACACAACAGTCCAAACCCTTTGGGATGCAGCAAAGGCGGTCCTAAGAGGAAAATATATTGCGATTCAGGCCTATCTCAA
Source organism: Leopardus geoffroyi (assembly GCF_018350155.1). Taxonomy (NCBI): domain Eukaryota; kingdom Metazoa; phylum Chordata; class Mammalia; order Carnivora; family Felidae; genus Leopardus; species Leopardus geoffroyi. The sequence continues at coordinate 136,868,383 of NC_059333.1, forward strand.
AAAAACAAGAAAAATCCCAAATACAAAATCTAACAGCACACCTAAAGGAACTAGAAGCAGAGCAACAAAGAAACCCTGAGGCCAACAGAAGAAGAAAATAATAAAGATCAGAGGAGAAATAAACAATATAGAATCCAAAAACAAACAAAAAAACAGCAGCAGCAACAACAACAACAACAAAGTAGAACAGATCAATGAAACTAAGACCTGGTTTTTTGAAAAAATAAACAAAATTGATAAACCCCTAGCCAGACTTCTCAAAAAGAAAAGAAGAAGGACCCAAATAGATAAAATCACTAATGAAAATGGATTTGTCACAAACAATCCCTCAGAAATACAAGCAATTATCAGAGAATACTATGAAAAACTATATGCCAACAAACTGGACAACCTGAAAGAAAGGGACAAATTCCTAGACACCCACACACTACCAAAACTCAAATGGGAAGAAATAGAAAATTTGAACAGACCCATAAGTAGTGAAGAAATTGAATCAGTTATCAAAAATCTCCCAACATATAAAGAGTCCAGGACCAGATTGCTTCCCAGGGGAATTCTACCAGACATTTAAAGCAGAGTTAATACCTATCCTTCTCAAGCTGTTCCAAAAAATAGAAATGGAAGGAAAAATACCAGACTCATTCTATGAAGCTAACATTACCTTGATTCCCAAACCAGACAGAGACCCCACAAAAAAAGAGAATTACAGGCCAATATCCCTGATGGACATGGATGCAAAAATCCTCAAGAAGATATTAACAAATTGAATTCAACAGCATATAAAAATAATTATTCACCATGATCAAGTGGGATTCATTCCTGGGCTGCAGGGCTGGTTCAATATTCACAAATCAATCAATGTGATACATCACATTAATAAAAGAAAGGATAAGAACCATGTGATCCTCTCAATAGATGTAGAAAAAGCACTTGACAAAATACAGCATCCTTTCTTAATAAAAACCATCAAGTAAGTGAGGATAGAGGAACATAACTAAACATCATAAAAGCCATATATGAAAAGCCCACAACTAATGTCATCCTCAATGGGGAAAAATTGAGAGCTTTCCCCTTGAGATCAGGAACACAACAGGGATGTCCACCCTCACCACTGTTATTTAACATAGTGTTAGAAGTCCTAGCATCAGCAATCCGACAACAAAAGGAAATCAAAGGCATCAAAATTGGCAAAGAAGAAATAAAACTTTCACTTTTTGCAGACTACATGAAACTCTACATGGAAAACCCAAAAGACTCCACCAAAAGGCTGCTAGAACTGATACATGAATTCAGCAAAGTCACCAGTGAGAATGCAAACTGGTGTGGCTACTCTGGAAGACAGGATGGAGGTTTCTCATAAAGTTAAAAATAGGCTACCCTACAACCCAGCAGTTGCACTACTAGGTATTTGCCCAACAGTTACAAAAATACTAATTTGCAGGGACACATGCATCCCAATGTTTATAGCACCATTATCAATAATAGCCAAACCATGGAAACAGCCCAAAAGTCTATCAAATGATGAATGGATAAAGAAAAATGTGGTATGCATGTGTGTGTGTGATGGAATATTACCCAGCCATTAAAAAGAATGAAATTGTGCCATTTGCAATGACATGGAAGGAGCTAGAATGTATTTTGCTAAGCTAAACAGGTCAGTCAGAGAAAGACAAATACTATATGATTTCATGCATATGTGGAATTTAAGAAACAAAGAGGAACATAGTAGAAAGGGTAAGAAAAAAAGAGAGAGAGAAGCAAACCATAAGAGACACCTTACTATAGAGAACAAAGAGAGTTAATGGAGGGAGCAGGGTGGGGGATGAGCTAAATGGATGATGGCATTAAGGAGGGCACTTGTGATGAGTACTGGGTGTTGAATATAAGTGATGAATCACTAAAGTCTACATCTGAAACCAATATTACACTATATGTTAACTAGAATTTAAATAAAAACTTGAAATAAATGAAAAAAGAAGCAAACAAACAAAGACAGTTACCATGTGATAAAAAAAAATCAACAATCCATGTTTAAATGGTCTTCATAGCTCACAGTCTCAGGAGAGAGCCCTGGGAACACTGGTTCCCTGGGGAAGTTCTGGCTTAAGATTTCTCAAGTGGTTGTAGTTACATAGTGAATGGAGCTAGAAGTGAGTTAGGGGAATGGGGTCAGAAGGAGCAGATGGGAGTTGGCCAGGCATCTCTCTATATATATAGTTTCAGGGCTTCTCCATGTGGTCTTTCCACATGGGATAATTTGAGCTTCCTCATAGCATGATGGCAGTTGGACTGTTTACATGGCAGCACAGGACTCCAGCATACATATTCCAACAAACAAAGGAAAAGATGCATCATCTTTTGTTTCCTAGACCTAGAAGTCATGCTGCATCACTTCTGCAGTCTAATTGGTTATAAGTGAGACATGAGAGATTTAAGAGAAGAGAAATTAGACTCCACCTTTTGATGGTGGGGCAAGTATCTATAAGAACATGTGGAGTGGAGATGTCAGGTTGGCTCAGTCAGTTAAGTGTCTAACTCTTGATTTTAGCTCAGGTCATGATCTCATGGTTCATGGGTTCAAGCCCCACATTGGGCTCTACACTGACAGAGCTGAGCCTGCTTGGGATTCTCTCTCCCTCTCTCTCTGCCCCACTCCCGCTTGCCGTTGTTCTGTCTCTCTCTCAAAATAAATAAACAAATAGGACAAGTGGGCTTAGAAATATTCTTTTGGCCACCTTTGGAGAATGTAATCTGCCACAGCAGCCCTTATAGGGCTCTGGCTTAATTCAGGAACCTCATTTCTAATGTATACCTTGCATAGGCTCAGGTTATCATGATGTCATGCTACAAACATGTTTCTCTGATTTCAAATTACCTCTTTGTTTCAAGAATTCAAGGATTTCCATTTCTTTTTTTTTTTTTTTTTTTTTTTTTAGAGAGATATAATTTAGTTGTGTTTCTATTCTCATATTTTATCCATCAGGCCCATGTGTTAGTAATGGGAGGAGAAACAGCCCAGTTCAAATGCCCAAAACTGGATTACAACTCTGTTCCTTGTCTCTGGAAACTTCAGTCCCATTTGGCAAAGATTGTCACCAAGATTAAGTTTATTCTCAAGTTTTAACTTGAGACAAAAAAGCACATGGATTCTTTAGCTTACTGTTTTATTTCTCTTGTCAAAGGTGAACCCAGATATAAGTACAATGAGTCTTGAGCAAAATAACTAAAATAGAGTCATGCCTATATGTCAGTGAACTACAGAACATAAAAAATATGAAAAAGTCTTGAAAGCAAGAAGAGAGAAAATATATATGACCTACAAAGAAACAGTCAGAAATCACTCATTTCAAAAGTAACAATGTGAATTAAAATGCAGTGAATGTTGCCAACATGTTGGCCAACAATAATTATCAATTAAGATACTATACTGAACTAAAACATTATGTGATTGAAAATGAAAGTGAAAACAGATCAAATTAACAATCATTAGCCATATCAGAAAGAACTACTAAAATGGAAAAGAAGGAAATTAAATTCAGAAAGAAGTGAGTTGTAAGAAGCAATGATAAGCATAGAAATTGTAAACATACGGGGCATAAATCAGCTCATTCAGAAGTCCTTTCAAGTCATTAAGGTACAGACTAAAAAGAAGAATGGTCAAGACACATCCCTGATATATTCCTTTCAACATCTTATCTGATACATTAGGTGGTGTTTCATACATGTGCTGACCCTTGCAGAGGTAACCACAAGATCCTGGAACTCTATTAATCTCTATCAATTATGACAGGAGAGACAGAGAAATAATTACACGCAAACTAAACTCTCAAACTCATTTCAGTGATTGGTTTCATCCTTGTTTACTACAGTTCGTAAATTATGAAATATACTCCTTTTGGTATTCCCTTGTTTTTCCCTCCACCCAGATAGAGGTGCAAGTGAAAAGTGAATACAACACTTGTAGTTTTGCTTCAACATGTAGAGAGCTTAGAAGTCAAATCTCCCATCCTTACAATCTAAAAAAGCAAAACAAACTGAAAAACAACTTTTCCTGGGCCCATCAGGGAACTGACACTGCAGGGTAAACTGCCAATCAAAATCTGGAGAGACAGCAAAATCCAGAGTCACAGATGAGATCCGCTTCCCTGGAGGAGGAGCTGCTGGCACTAGAAGCTGGTAGGAAACGATCATTGTGACAAATTGCTGAGGCTGACAATTGAGCAGCCTGAGACTGAGAAACGGGGGCCACACTGTTGGGAGGGGGGGGGTTCCCCCTACTCCGTTGGATTTTACCTTCAAGAAAAGTACCAAGTTCTCATGGTGAAGATCACAGAAAGACTGGGTGGATTTGGCAGAGGAAGGAGAATAATCATTATGAAAAATGTCCAAAGTGCTCTCTATAACACAGGTCTACTTCCCAGGGAAAGAATGAAGCAGAGCTTTATCCTACCTGGGGGGGTGGGGGTGTCGGAGGATATTCCTCCTACTCCACCTCATCTAGCTCTCTGGTCTCATGTCAGGAGGGAAAAAAAGCTCTTCCACCCTATCAACACTTAAGAAGGTCACAGCCCTGAGACATAAAAGACTGAGGTTTCATCTTAAAGTTGTACAATGCTTCCCCTCGCCCATACCATACCAGCTCCCCAACAGGCCTCCACTGTCACAGCAGGTTACAGATGAAGGAACTATGACATGCAGACTCTAAGAGTTCTAGGGAAACCCAAAATCTACAGGAGAGAGACATCAAGGGCATTAAAGGAATATGAAGCCTCTGGTACCTATAGCTACAGCAAACATGAAATGCATCCCACCTCCTAGCCAGGTTAACATAAATTTTCCCAAATCCTATTGAACTCACTTCCTATATTACCCAATACAACATGACCAGCTTTCAACTAAATCTTACAACCAAAGGCAAAAATCAAAGGAAAGAAAAAACACACTCCAAAGAGAGTAAGCATTAGAACCAGATTCAGATATGACACAGCTGTTGGAATTATCAGACAAGTAATTTAAAATATCCGTGATTTAATATGTTAAGGAATATGAAGAGTAGACAATATGCAGGAACAGCTGGATAATATAAGCAGATAGATGAAAACTCAAAAAAAAAAAAAAAGAATCAAAAGGAAATTATAGAAATCCAAAACACTGGAACAGAAATGAAGATTGATTTGGGTGGGCTCATCAGTAGACTTGACATGGCTGAGAAAAAAAATCAGTGAGCTTGAAGATACGTCAACAGAAACTTCCCAAACTAAAAGGCAAAAAAGAAAGAAAAAGAGCAAGACATCTAAGAGCTAAGGGACAATTTTATTTTCAAAAGGCCTAATGTGCATAATTTGAATGTCAGGAAAGAAAAGAAAGAGAAAGGGAGGGAGAAAGGACATCATTAAGCTCATTGTTAGGTTAATGTAGATATAGATGTTTACACATAGAAATATTTGTAAATATGTATAGGTACACAGTCTAATATACACATATATATTTGCTTGCTCTATTAGCTAAGAGGGCATGGAAGCAAAGACACTCCAGTAGTAGTTAGCACACTTAGTGCTCAGAACTTGATTTCCAATACCATACTCTAGTAAAAGGGCTGGTTAGGATTCTTTGGAGAAATGGCTAATTCTATACTGAGAGCACAAGTGCTATCCCTAGCCAGCTGCACTGTATCACTCAGAAGCTTTAGAAATGCAGAATCTCAGCCCCTGGAGGGGGATGGGGGCGTGGGGGAGGGGGTACCTACCAAGTAAGAAAATGTATTTTAAAAAGATCTATGGGTAATCTGTATGGATGTTAAACTTTAAAAGGTACAAATTTAGGGGCACCTGGGTGGCTCAGTCAGTTAAGCTAAGCATCTGACTCTTGACCTCTGCTAAAGTCTTGATCTCAGGATTGTGAGTCCAAGCCCCATGTTGGGCCTACCTGAATGAATGAATGAATGAATGAACGAAAATAAAAGGCACTGACTTAGTGGCTACCAAATATAAATCGCCTATCCTCACCTCCCCCCAGCAAAATTCTTCTACTGGTAAATCTCAAGAATTTAGTTCTTCTGATAGACACATTTGCTACAAAAGTTGTTGAACTTACCAAAGATTCTAACTGTAAATATATTTCTACCAGGACCAAATTTCTAAAGAAATTTTTAACCTTACTCTAAGTTCTGTACTAGTTAACCATCCTTCTAACAACTTAAAGAATTGGGACGGGGAGTGCCTTTTTAACAAGCTAAGTATGCATTAATCAGTTCAAGGTATTGATATACATGAGCTGACTCCAAGAGAGGGGGGAAAAAAAAAGGGCTTTTCCCTCTGCCCAGGTGAAGGTGTGTTCACCTCTATCTACAGAGTAGAAAATCAGGCAGAGTAATTACAGGTGGAATAAGGACTATAAGCTCCAGATTACTCTCAGGAAACATTTCTGAGTCTAAACGCACTTTTTAATTAGCTCTTCCAATAGCATCATGCTAATTGGCTAATTTGGAAATGATATGAGACCCTGTGTGCTTTAAAGAAAATCTGTTTGTTGATATATTTATTTGCACCTGAGACTGTCTTATTGCTGGCAGGACAGATATTATTAAAACAGAATCACCTGCTTATTTTAACCAGATTTTTTTCAACGAACACACATGAATTGGATTATCCCTAGGGTTTCAGGAGGAAGTATTAGCATTTTGAGTGATAGGAAATTGCCACTTAGCTGGGAAATAAATGAGCTTTAAATAGGTCCCATTATTTTTTACAAGGCTATTATTGTAAATGTTTCATAATAGAAGAAATGCCCTTCAAGTCTATCCTCATTGGTGGTTTATGGCTGGGGTGTTAACCTCTAAGTAGCCCAGCCCTTCACATCCAGCCACAGTGAGTTTTCATATTTTGACTATATAAAATAAAATTACCTTTTATTGGCCCACATAATATTTCCAACAAGTTTCTCTCTTTGTTAGCTATGTTGTAAAGAAAATGTATTAAATTTATTTGCCTGGGCTAGGAAACTGGCTTTTTAAAGTTTTCATGGGTTTAATATATTTTACCTTTTTTTTTTTTTTTTTTTTTCCAACGTTTATTTATTTTTGGGACAGAGAGAGAGACAGAGCATGAACGGGGGAGGGGCAGAGAGAGAGGGAGACACAGAGTTGGAAACAGGCTCCAGGCTCTGAGCCATCAGCCCAGAGCCCGACGCGGGGCTCGAACTCACGGACCGCGAGATCGTGACCTGGCTGAAGTCAGACGCTTAACCGACTGCGCCACCCAGGCGCCCCTATTTTACCTTTAACAAGACTATCTGAACACTATAGAAATATGGATTTAGGTGAGAACGTGGTGATATATTTGGATATTTATTTTTACCTCACTTGAATATTTCTCACTGCTTTACTTGTGTCACTCAGAGATAACACTTTATAATCCAAACAAGCCTCCACTCTAGCTTACTATTTAAAATGTTCCTTTCCAGCCTAATTACTGCCACTAAATAATAAAAGAAGAAACTGCATGGATCATCCTGGATTTCACAAAGTACAGTGGTAAAAAGTCTCCTCCCTCCAGTTTAACAGTCTTCTTTTTACTCAGTATTATTGAGCCTCTGCAGCTATTCTGCATGTGGGCTAAGGCTTCTCAGTAAGTTTGGAAATGCTAGGGTGCCCCCTACCGTTGTAAATGGGGAAGCATGTTTCTTTGCATCTCCATTCAGAGAACAGCATTCTCCTGAAAATGCTATTTAACCAAAGTTCAGATGCGGGATGGTTAGTCACGTGGTAAGTGGATGGATGGATGGATGGCAAGAAAATAAGGATATATATGAAGCCCACCTGAGGATAAAATTTAAATTTAGCTACTTAAATGTTTACCTGGTCTAGAGGTCTATCTATGGGGGGAAGAAGGGGAATTGACCAAAAATATTTGTGTGTGTTCTTTTCTAAAATAACAGTGTATATCTTTCATCATGATTTCAAAGGGATATGAAACCAGGGTCATTCTCTCTCTGTTACCTTCCCTGTCATCTTGGTGGTATCAATATCCAGGTAGGTGATCCTTCTGCTTAACAATGGACTTCTCACTTTTTGTACTCCTTTCCTTCAATGATCCTATTCTCCACCTGTTTAAGTCATGCAATCCTATTATCACATCCTAGACATTGTCATTACCAACAACTACCACGTACAGAATTTCACTTTGCGAGCATTCCACTTTGTGATCACCAACTCCTATTTTATATATAACTTTTTCATATATATACATATATATGTATGTATATATATGACTTTCCCACAATTCTTTGACTGGGATAGCCCAATCCATTAATCCTGCCATTTTTCACTATCATTTATTTCTGAACTTCCTCTTTACTCATCTTAGTTTCCATGTTCTATCACTGGAATCAACTCCTTGCATACACTCAACTCCTTGGTCCCTTCCTCCCACCATTTTATTCACCAGGTTAAATTCCACCCCTAAATTCATATCTCCACTTATTCCAAATCTGAAGTGCAGCAGTTGCATATGAAGAAACTAACCAAAGAAAGATACAAAATCAAGTGATTGGTCTCACTTTCAATTTATGATCACCAAATTCAGGAGGGCTGGCAATTTTGCTATATTATTGATAAATCATATTTCACCAAAATTTTAAGCTTATGTTCTTTGAAAGACACTGTTAAGAAAATAAGAAGGCGGGGCACCTGGGTGGCTCAGTCGATTGAGCAACCGACTTCAACTCAGGTCATGATCTTGTGGTCTGTGAGTTCAAGCCCCACGTCAGGCTCTGTGCTGACAGCTCAGAGCCTGGAGCCTGCTTTGGATTATGTGTCTCCCTCCCCCTCTGCCCCTCCCCTACTCTGTTCTGTCTCTCTCTGTCTCTCTCTCTCTCAAAAACATTTAAAAAAAAAATTTTTTAAAGGCAAGCTAAATATAGAATAAAATATCCACAAAACACATATCTGATAAAGGATTTGTATCTATAATACATAAAGAACTCACAAAACTCAATAATAAGAAAACAAGCCTTTTAAAAAAAATAGGCAGTGAAGTGCATGCATGGCTTAGTCGGTTAAGCGTCTGACTCGATTTCTGCTCAGGTCATGATCTCATGGTTCGTGAGATCAAGCCCCACATGAGGCTCCAAGCTGACAGCACAGAACTGCTTGGGATTCTCTCTCTCCCTTTCTGTCTACCCTTACCCTGCTCATGCTTTCTCTCTCTCCCTCTCTCAAAATAAATAAACTTTTAAAAAAACTAGGCAGCATGTTAGAATGTATACTTTACCAGAGAAGATATATGCATGGCCAATGAGCCCATAAAGGATGCTCAACATCATTAGTCACTACAAAAATGTAAATTAAAACCACAATGTGCTATTACTTCAGACCTATTAGACGAAAATAATTTTTTCAAACACGATACCAGGATGAACTAGAACTCTCATAAATTGCTGGTGAAAATGCAAAATGATAGAGCCATTTTGAAAACAGATTTTCAGTTTCTTATACTGTTAAGCATATGCTTACCATATAGCCCAGCAATCTCACCCGTAGTTATTTTCCCAAGAGATGAAGACTTATGTTTACACAATACCTATTCACAAGTGTTCATAGCAGCTTTATTCAGAATTGGTAAAGACTGGAAACAACTCAGATTTCTAACTGGTAAACAGATAAATTGTGGTGTATCCATACAGTGGAATATTACTCAGCAATAAAGAGTGAACTCCTGACCCATGCAATGACATAGATGGATCTTAAAATCATTACTAAGTGAAAGAAGTCACTCTCAAAATGCTAGCTACATATTCCACGATTCCATTGATATGACATTTTCAAAAAGGTGAAAACTACAGGACAAAGAAACAAATGAGTGGTTGTGAGGGGCTAGAATGTGTAAGAGGAGATGGTTACCGCAAAAGAGTACCAGAGAATTTTGTGATGTGATAGAACAGTTCTATGTTGTGTTTGTGACAGTGGATCTTACTGCATGTAAATGATATCTCAATAAATCTATTTAAAAATTGATACATTGATGCCTGGGTAAGTCGGTTAAGTGTCTGACTTCAACTCAGATCATCTTGTAGTTCGTGAGTTCAAACCCTACATGGGGCTCTCTGCTGTCAGTGTGGAGCCCACTTTAGATCCTCTGTCCCTCTCTCTCTCTCTGCCCCTCCCCTTCTCCCTCTCTCTCTCTCTCAAAATAAATGAACTTTAAAAAAATAAATACTTAAAAAAAATAAAAAATAGAATAACAACATGAAAATGGATACAATGTATTATAAAATCAAGATACCAAATACCTAGGAATAAATCTAACAGAAAATGTACAATATCTCAACATGGAAAATTGAGAAGAATTACTGAGATAAAGAAAAGTTCAATGAATGTATGAATGTATCATATTTATTGTTTGGTAGTCCAAACATTATAAAAATGTCAGTTCCCCCCAATTCATCTTTACACTCAATGCAGTCACAGTAAGAATCCCAGTATATTGTGTGTGTACACATTTTTTAAAAAATGAGGAGCCCTGCTCAAAGCATAGTGATAGACATGCTAGGTGGATTCTAAATTACCTAGCGCAGTAAGTCAGTGGGGATTATCGAATCTGCCAAAATCAACGATGGACACTTACTTAAGAAAAAGAATCAGGGGGATGAGGACAAAACGAAGAAGAAGTCAACATAATTATATTGATATATGGAGAACAAAATAGTACTTACAAGTAGGTGAGATGAGCTATGACCTGAATCAGGTCTTTTGACTCATATTTATTGAGCTAAAATGGTTCTAGGTGCTCACATATGCCATCAAAGCTGCCTTACAAGTTCATAAGGAACTTATGTTATTTCCATTTTGTAAATAAAGCCACAGCTTTGTAAGTTTACGTGTCCTTCCTAAGGTCACGAATCCAGATTTGTTATTCATATCAAATGCTCTCAGTTTGCTCCTCAAGAAGAGTCTGATTGATAAACTAAAATTGCTAAGCATTTTATGACACCATGTGGCCAGATTTAGTGAAGCGTGAGGGCCTGAAGACCGTGTCATGCCAGGACCGTAATTCTTACAAATAGGAATCGAGAAATCAGCACTACTTTTCTGATGCAACACAATCTGGGGGAAAGGATGTCACTTTAGCAAAGAGTGGAAAAAAACTAAATGATGAATTAGAAATCATTGAAGGCATGAAACTTGATTGAGATGACAGTTCCTCATACTTTCTTAATATAGCCAAATACAAGATGTTCATCTGCATGAAAAGAAAATCTCCAGCATCATGCACCTCACAGCATCCCAAGCACCATGAGCTGTTTGATTCCAGGAGCTGACCTGGTGCAGTGCAGCTGGTTTCACGGTTGGGCTGTCCGCTTTTTGCTGAACGCTGGTCAGAGATGGCATACTGCTTACGGCAGGTTAGTCCACATATTAAAGGCTGGTTTTTTTACCCCCCAATTATAATTAACATACAGAGTTATATTAGTTTCAGGGGTATAATACAACTATTCAACAATTCTCTACAGTTCTCAGTGCTCATCAAGATAAGTGTAATGTAAACCTCTTTTTTTCACCCGTCCCCTCACCTACCTCCCCTTTGGCAACCTGGTTTGCCAAAGAGTCTGTCCTTTTGTCTTTTTTTCTGTATTAGTTTTGTTTCTTAAATTCCACATATGAGTGAAATCATATGGTATTTGTCTTTCTCTGACTGGCTTATTTCACTTAACATTACACCCCCTAGGTTCCTCCATGTCATTGCAAATGGCAAGACTTCATTCTTTTCATGGCTGAATAACATTCCATAGGTATGTATGTATACCCACATACCACCTCTACTCTATCCATTCATCTATGGATGGACACGGGTTGCTTCTGTATCTTGGCTGTTTTAAATAATGCTGCAATAAACATAGGGGTTCATATATCTTCTTGAATTAGTGTTTTCATTTTCTTTGGCTAAATATCCAGCAGTGGAATTACTGAACCATATGGTAATTCTATTTTTAATTTTTGAGGACCCTCTATACTATTTTCCAGAGTGACTACACCAATTTGCATTCCCACCAACAGTGCACCCAAAGGTTCCTTTTTCTCCACATCCTTGCCAACACTTGTTTTTTTTTTTTTTTTTTGCATGTTTTTTTATGTTAGCCATTCTCACATATGTAAAGTGATATCTCATTGTGGTTTTAATTTGCATTTCCCTGATAGTGATTTTGGCCATCTTTTCATGTGTCTGTAGGGCCATCCTAATGTCTTCTTAGGAAAAATGGGTATTCGGGTCCTCTACCCATTTTTAATTGGACTATTTTTTATTGTAGTTTTAAATTTATTAATTTTTTTGGTGTTAAGTTATATAAGATCTTTATATATTTTGGTTATTAACCCCTCATCTGATGTATCATTTGCAAATATCTTCTCTCATTCAGTAGGTTGCCTTTTTGTTTTATTGATGGTTTCCTTTGCTATGCAAAAGCTTTTTATTTTGGTGTAATCCCAATACTTTAATTTTCCTTTTGTTTCTCTTGCCAGAGGAGACATATCTAGAAAAATATATCTATAGCTGATATGAAAGAAATTACTGCCCATGTTTTCTGCTAGGAATTTTGTGGTTTCAGGTCTCACATTTAGGTCCTTAATCCATTTTGATTTTATTTTTGTTTATGGTATAAGGAAGTGGTCCAAATTCACTCTTTTCCATGTAGTTGTCCAGTTTTTTCAATACCATTTGTCTTTTTCCCACTGTATATTCTTGCCTCCTTTGTCATAGATTAATTGACCATAAAAGCATGGGTTTATTTCTGAACTCTTTGTTCTGTTCTATCGATCTACGGTGTCTATTTTTTTTTTTTAATTTTTTTTTCAACGTTTATTCATTTATTTTTGGGACAGAGAGAGACAGAGCATGAACGGGGGAGGGGCAGAGAGAGAGGGAGACACAGAATCGGAAACAAGCTCCAGGCTCTGAGCTGTCAGCCCAGAGCCCGACGCGGGGCTCGAACTCACGGACCGCGAGATCGTGACCTGGCTGAAGTCGGACGCTTAACCGACTGCGCCACCCAGGCGCCCCCGGTGTCTATTTTTGATGCAGGGTCTTTTGTGGTTCCATATGCATTTTAGGATTATTCTAGTTCTGTGAAAAATGTTGGGATTTTAATAGATATTGCATTAAATATGTGGATATTTAATGCTTTGGGTAGTATAGACATATTAACAATATTTGTTCTTCCAATCCATGAGCACAGCATCTTTCCACTTGTGATTTCTTCAATTTCTTTCATTAATATATAGTTTTCTAAATTTTTTTTTTTTACGTTTATTTATTTTTGAGACAGAGAGAGACGAGCATGAACGGGGGAGTGTCAGAGAGAGGGAGACACAGAATCTGAAACAGGCTCCAGGCTCTGAGCTGTCAGCACAGAGCCCGACGCGGGGCTCGAACTCACGGACCGCGAGATCATGACCTGAGCCGAAGTCGGCTGCTTAACCGACTGAGCCACCCAGGCACCCCAATATGTAGTTTTCAAAATACAGATCTTTCACCTCCTTGGTTGTTTATTTCCGGGTACTTTATTATTTTTGGTGCAATTTTAAGTGGGATTGTTTTCTTAATTTCTCCTTCTGCTACTTCATTAATAGTGTATAAAAATGCAACATATTTATGTATATTAATTTTATATCCTGTGACTTCACTGATTTATCAGTTCTAATAGTTTTTTGGTGGAGTCTTTAGGGTTTTCTATATTTAGTATCATGTCAACCGTAATTAGTGAAAGTCTTACTTTTTCATTACCAATTTAGATATCTTTTATTTCCTTTCCTTTTTTAAAAAAAAGCTTATTTATTTTGAAAGAGAGAGAAAGAGAGTGCAGAGGAGGGGTAGAGCAAGAATCCCAAGCAGGCTCCATGCTGTCAGCACAGAGCCCAATGCGGGGCTTGATCTCATGACTGCAAGATCGTGACCTGAGCCGAAATCAAGAGTCAGACCCTTAACTGACAGGACTATTATACATTTTTGATTTGTGGTTATCATTAGGCTTATATATGACATCTTATGCACATAGCAATATTGTCAAACATAGGGTGTGAACCCATTCTAAAAGCACTAAGTTTTTACTCCCCGCCAACCATGTTTTATGTACATAATGTCATACTTTGCAACCTTTTATTTTGTGAATCCCTTGACTGACTTTTGTATAATTGATTTTACTTCTTTTGTGCTTTAACCTCCATACAGTTTTATAAGTGATTAATCTACTTTTTTAGTTTTTTTTTTTTAAGTTTATTTATTTTTGAGAGAGAGAGAACATGAGCAAGGGAGGGGCAGAGAGAGAGGAAGACAGAATTCCAAGCAGGCTCTCCACTGTCAGTGCAGAGTCCAATGTGAGGCTGAACCTGAGCTGAAATAGATATGTAACCAACTGAGCCACCCACGTGCCACTTGTCTAACTTCCTGTGTTTGTTTTTATGTATTAGGAGAGTCAGTTATGTCCCTTAGTCTTGAAAATAGTGGCTTTATGGGGCGCCTAGGTGGCTCAGTTGGTTGCATATCTGACTCTTGATTTCAGCTCAGGTCATGATCTCACGGTTCATGGGTTCCAGTCCCACCTCAGGCTCAGTGCTGGTGGCATGGAGCCTGCTTGGGATTCTCTCTCTCCCTTTCTCTCTCTCTGCCCCTCCCCTGCACTCATGCATTCTCTCTCTCTGTCTCTGTCTCTGTCTCTCTCTCAAAATAAATAAACTTAAATATTTCTTTAAATAAATTACCCATATAATAAATGAATTATAAAATTACATTTTCTAGAGAATGGGCAATTTTTTAAACTTTAGGTCTCTCTCTCTCTCTCTCTCTCTTTTATAAGTAATGGTAGACTACACTGTAACGACAGTATCTTAAACAGTAATTTTCATACTAATAGACAATGAACAACAAAATTCAAAGTCTGTCACAGAAAAACATTGACGGAATACATTTTATTGATAATTCAATTAATCAAGTTGTATTCCTAATCAAGCTTCAGTGGTGGCTTTAACCCACACTGGTGCTTTTGATGTACAGGAAGAACACACTATGCTGAGGTCACACCTTCTCACCATCCCTGCTTCATCAGGCCAGAGCATCAGAGGGCCAAGGCATGAGAGGAAATGATTGTGTGCAATTTGCTACTAAGAGTGCTCTAAGGCTGCAAGTAATGGTGGGTCAGCTGTGTCCTCTTCACATACTTTAAGGGCAATATGCTTTTCTGGCCATAGGAAGACTTTTTTTTAAGTTTTTATTTAAATTCCAGTTAATTAACATACAGTGCACATAGATTTCAGGTGTACAATACCTGGTGCTTCTCACAAGTGCACTTCTTAATCCCCATCACCCATTTAACCCATCCCTCCACCCACCTTTCCTCTGGTAACTATCAGTTTGATCTCTATAGTTAAGAGTCTGCTCCTTGGTTTGCCTCTTTTTTTCCCCTTCACTCATTTGTTTTGCTTCTTAAATTCCACATATGAGTGAAATCATTTGATATGTCTTTCTCTGACTGACCTATTTCATGTAGCATAACACACTCTAGTTCCATCCACATCAGTGCAAATGGCAAGAATTCATTCTTTTTCATGGCTGAGTAATATTCTAGTGTGTGTGTGGGGGGGGGGGGTATGTGTATATGTGTGTGTGTAAACACCACATCTTCCTTACCCATTCATCAGTTGATAGACACTTGGGCTCTTTCCATAATTTGGCTAGTGTGGATAATGCTGCTATAAATGGCCATAGGAATATTAAATAGCCATTAAAATAGCCATAGGAATATTAAATAGCCATTAAAACTAATGGCTATCGTGTCATTGTTGGAACCCCAGCTTTTCTTCTCTAAATTCTGCTCCTTGTGTTTGTTTTCCTCAGATGCTAACACGGATTGAAAGCTTGCTAAGCTTACATTCTGTCATAGTGACACCTCAAGAGAAAAATAACAAAAGATTGAAGGCAAAATTTTGTCAACCTAGTATCACAAACTAGACTTTGAATTTCATTCAACCAACTAAAATGCATAGACTTCTTAAGCATCTGTCTACAATGCTTTCATTACAAACATCTACATCATTCTGAACTAGGCCTTTGGTGAGATGAAAGATTAACTCTAAGTACTCATCAAGTTGTTTGGTGTTTTACAGAAAACAATACAATAAATCTTAAAATCCCAAATCAAATTTATTAGCAATACACATAGGCATATGAGTCCTACTTCAGTGACTACTGACATCTAACATATCTAAAACCAGAATGGACTCAACATTTTAATGAACACAGATTTAACATTTCTTTTTTTAAATGAATGAACTCTAAAAATATCACATGGTTGTTTTACACTTGATCCGGTCTGCATGTTGTAGCTCATCCAGAACATTTCTGATGGTCTCTACAGAAACTTCTCCTCTGTGATGTTTTTTTGATGCAAGATTCCATACATTTTCAAATTCTTCATCAGAAAGCCTGACACCAATGTTACATAATATCTCTGCAATCTAGGGGAAAAATTGAAAGTCAGACTGAGATCTATGTTTTTAAATTTGTATTTTAATATCTTTAATATTTTTAGAGTGCCTGGGTGGCTTAGTCAGTTAAGTATCTGACTCTTGATTTCAGCTCAGGTCATGATCTCATGGTTAGTGAGATCTTAATGAGCCATGTTGGGCTCTGCGCTGACAGACTGAGATTCTCTCTTCCTCTCTCTCTGCCCCTCCCCCACTCACACTCTAACTCTCTCTCTCTCTCAAAATAAATAAATAAGCATTAATGCAATTAAGAGGGTATTCACCTATACTAACCCATATATAAAATTACTTTCAACTATTTAAGTGTTTCTGGTATTTTTTTTTTAATTTTTTTTTTTTTTTCAACGTTTATTTATTTTTGGGACAGAGAGAGACAGAGCATGAACGGGGGAGGGTCAGAGAGAGAGGGAGACACAGAATCGGAAACAGTCTCCAGGCTCTGAGCCCTCAGCCCAGAGCCTGACGCGGGGCTCAAACTCACGGACCGCGAGATCGTGACCTGGCTGAAGTCGGACGCTTAACCGACTGCGCCACCCAGGCGCCCCTCTGGTATTTTTTAAAAGGTAGTTGGTGCCTGAGTGGCTCAGTCGGTTAAGCGTCTTTGGCTCAGGTCATGATCTCACAGTTCGTGGGTTCAAGCCCCATGTCGGGCTCTGTGCTGACAGCTCAGAGCCTGGAGCCTGCTTCGGATTCTGTGTCTCCCTCTCTCTCTGCCCCTCCCCTGCTCGCACTCTGTCTCTCTCTCTCTCTCAGAAATAAACATTAAAAAAAAATTTTTTTAAGGTAGCAGCCAAATTCAAGCAGAAAGAATAAAAAGTTAGAGAAGACACATTGGATTTAAGTTCCATCTCACTCACTTCTTGTCACTAGGATCTTGTGTATGTCATGTAAACCCCTTGAAAATTCTCTTCTCTAAAATAGGATCATTTATAAAATGTTCCTAACTGGCCTGATATAAACTTTACAGTTGTGAATGTGCAAATGCCAGAGAGATAAAGCATGCATGAACAACTGAGCAAACTAAAATCTGAACATACTGAAAGCCAGCAAACTTTGGTTAGCAACCTCTCTGCAATGATAATTATTAAGGGAAAACATAAGGAAGGAAAGATAAGACATAGAAGTAGAAAGAAATGTTAGAGTGAGTAGAGGAAATAAAAGATTTGAAAAAAAAATTAAAGGAGGAAAAACATTTATTATGAAGCACACAGAAAAAAAAAAAAGCAGAGGGAAATAGAAAGAAAGGTTAGACAGTGAATAGGAAAGCCAAAGAAATAGAAGAGTTGCAGAATACATCTATTAAGCGGAATCTTAACAATTTAAAGATCCTGGAGAAATGATGTGCCCTCCTGGGAAATTAACCGTATGATCAACTACACTTGAAATTCAGAAGAGCTGCCAGAAGCTGCATTTGTACAGCAAAACACCTCAGTGCCCCTGTGCAGAACAGCGTTTTCCTGCTGCCCCACCCACAGCGACAGGTAAGGAGTGTCCCCACAGAGTCAACTCCTGAAGTGGCCTCCTCCTCCACTTCCTTTCCACCTCCTCAGGAGGCATCCCTCCCTTAGGTCCCCATTCCATTGTAATACACAGATTAGCTGATCTTTCCAGAAACCCGTCCATTCTCACTCCAAACACTCATCTGGGTTCTTTTTTTTTCCAGATGTGTAAGACAAAGGATGACTTCCTAGTTAAAAGAATTTTAGGCAACATGCAACAAGCAGGAGATTTTTGTTTCTTTTGGCAACCCTGAACTTCTATTTCATATGGCTGTTAGAGTAATTAAGGGATGTGAAAACACAGTCTGGGGTGTCCCTTCTCTGATCCCCTGGGGTGGTCCCAAAGGCCAGGCAAAAGGCCTCTCCTCTGAGTTTCTCCCTTCCTCTGTCCCCTACCTCAGTGGGGATGAATTGTTAGAATGAATCTGTTATAATTAAGGTAGGAGTTAGTAAATTTTCAAGTAATCAACTCTTCATCTGAAGTCTCAGAAAGCATCATATGTCTACATGTCTCCTCATATCATTCCTAGCTCTGGATATGAGAGTTCTGAAGCAGCAGTTGTGTCCTAGATTACACGCTGCCTTCCACGAGTGCAGATCAAGCAGGCTGACCATGCATTGCTATTAATCCTTGGCCCTAAGAACCCTAGTGGCTATTCTTTTTTTTTTTTTTTTTTTTCAACGTTTATTTATTTTTGGGACAGAGAGAGACAGAGCATGAACGGGGGAGGGGCAGAGAGAGAGGGAGACACAGAATCGGAAACAGGCTCCAGGCTCTGAGCCATCAGCCCAGAGCCTGACGCGGGGCTCGAACTCACGGACCGCGAGATCGTGACCTGGCTGAAGTCGGACGCTTAACCGACTGCGCCACCCAGGCGCCCCCCTAGTGGCTATTCTGATGTAGCTGGTCACTCCTGTTTTCTAACCCACCTAGGAAGAAAATCACCTGGAATATGAGGACCATGTTTTCTAACAAACAAAACTGAAACAAGATACATGGGCTGACAAAGGACGTGGCAACAGGATGGAATATTTTAAATCAGATAGCAGTATATAAGGAGGGTGGCAGAGTGGCCCTTCTCATGCCTACTCTTTGGTTTTGGACATATAAAACCATGAGATACTTACACAAGGAAAGGAGTGATCCCTTTTGATTGTGTTCCTTAGGAAAACATTTCTTTTTAAACATAGGTCCTAGTGGATGTATCATATGAGAGTAATGTTTCCTATCACAGAGGAAACTCTGCTCCAAGAATTGTACCAAAATGTCACAACCAAACTAAATAGTATCCTTAAGAATCCTCTATTTGGGGATCCTGATGACTTTTGTAACATAAAAGCTCAACTTTTTAAAAGTCTAAAATTAAATAGTTGTTGATAAATAAGCATTTTCATCTTTGTGTGTTTATGCAAAGTTGACATGTCTTTCAACTCTTTTGAAATAATACACTCTACCTCTTTTTTAGATCTTGTCTTGAAGAAGTCTCTTTCAAACACTCCTTTCTGGCCAAAAATGGTAGGATGTAGTAATGAATAGGCATTGCCCTCTTCACCATAATTAGTTCTATCACTGATGCGACGAATTCGGGGGGCAGGGATATCAGACCGAATGGTTGGAACACCATAGATGGGATAACCTAGGACATCAATGAGAGAGGAAAACAGACATTCTACAACTGAGCTATACAATACAGTAGCTACCAGTCACCTGTCACTCTTGAGTACACACTTGAAATGGGGCTAGTCGGGGGTGCCTCGGTTTCTCAGTCCGTTAAGCATCTGACTCTTGATTTCGGCTTGCGTCATGATTTCACATTATGAGATTGGGCCCTGCATTGGACTCTGCATGCTTGAGATTCTCTCCCTACCTCTCCCTCTGCCCCTGCCTTGCTTGCATGCATGCACTCACTCTCTCTCAAAAAATAAAAAAGAAATATTTTTAAAAAAAGAAAAAAAGAAAAAGAAACGGGCTAGTCCAAGTTGAGATGTGATGTAAGGGTAAAATACACACTGAATTTCAAAGATTTAGTACTCCCAAAAAAGTGAAATATTTAATCATATTGTATTGATTACTTGTTGAAAAGGTATTTGGAAGATCTATGTATTATATATAAAGTGTATATACTATTAAAATTGATTTCACCTGTTTCTTTTTCCTTCTTTTTTTTTGTGAGAGAGAGAAAGTACAAGCAGGAAGGGGCAGAGAGAGAGAGGACAGAGGATCCAAAGCGGGCTCTGCACTGAGAGCAGTGAGCCCAACATGGGGCTTAAACTCACAAACTGTGATATCATGACCTGAGCCAAAGTTGTATACTCAACGACTGAGCTACCCAGGCGCCCCTCCCTGTTTCTTTTTCTTAATGTGGCTACTAAAAATTTTTAAATACATATAACTCCAATTATATTTTTATTGGACAGTACTATTCTAATGGGAGTAGAAGCTCATTACACCAGAATATATGGCATATCTAAAAAATCCAGTTAGGGGTGCCTGGGTGGCACAGTCGGTTAAGCGTCCGACTTCAGCCAGGTCACGATCTCGCGGTCCGTGAGTTCGAGCCCCGCGTCAGGCTCTGGGCTGATGGCTCAGAGCCTGGAGCCTGCTTCCGATTCTGTGTCTCCCTCTCTCTCTGCCCCTCCCCCGTTCATGCTCTGTCTCTCTCTGTCCCCCAAAAAGTAAATAAACGTTGAAAAAAAAAATCCAGTTAAGAAAAACATGTAAATCCTTAGTCATGTCCTTAGTCTCAGGAAGTGATCTTGACCAACATAAAATAATCTTTCTAACTAACCAAGAATCATCATGCTCAATATTAAGATAATGAGGTGTTATGAGTTGAACTATATTCTCCCCAGATTTATATGTTAAAATCCTGACCACCAGTACCTCAGAATGTGACCTTATTTAAAAACAGAGTAATTGCAGGGTGCCTGGGTGGCTCAGTTGGTTAAGCATCCAACTTCAGCTCAGGTCATGATCTCACGGTTTGTGGGTTTGAGCCCCACATCATGCTCTATGCTGACTGCTTGGAGCCTGGAGCCTGTTTCTGATTCTGTCTCCCTCTCTCTCTCTGCCCCTCCCCTGCTCATGCTCTGTCTTTCTCTCTCTCAAAAATAAACATTAAAAAAAAGAAAATAAATAAATCATTAAAAAAATTGTCATTGTATTTGTGATTAATTAAGATGAGGTCATACTGGAGTAGAGTAGGCCACACATCCAATGTGAGTGGGGTCCTTACAAAAGGGGGCATCTCACACAGGAGAACACCATGTGAGGGTGAAGGCAGATATCAGGGTGATACAGCAGAAGCCAAGGAACACCAAAAATTGTCAAAATCTAGGAGAGGAGCCTGGAACAGATTCTCCCTCACAGCTCTGGAAGGAACCAACTCCCATCAATACCCTGGCCTCAGACTTTCAGCCTCCAGAACCATAAGATGATAAATATCTGTTGTTTGAGCCATCCAGTTTGTAGTACTTGTTATGGCAGCCCTAGCAAACCAGCAGAAGGAGAATGAAGATACAGAGAAGAGTTTTGTGACAGCTCTTCAAATATTTGAAGGCAAATCTGTAGCTAAGAATCACATGGTTTATAAGTCTCCTAACAGTTGGTGAAGTCTGCGTAATATTCAATATTCTGCTCATCATAGATCAATTTCATTAGTGTTGAGAGAATCATATTACTTGGGTCATCAGTTCAGTTCTCCTACATTTACTGAGACCCCCCTGGTTGCTTCAAATACAGAACTGAATGAAAGGTCCTAGGCTTTGAGAAACAGCCTAATGAAGATAAGAGACTGGGGATAATACAAGGACAAAGAACACTTCTATGTTTGCTGATCCTTTTAGAACTCAGCAAATAACATGACATACTCACAAAGACAAGGAACAGCTCCTACAACCGCACTGATCTCAGAAGAAGTTGTCTTATAGTGATTAGAAACTTTATCACTTGGCCTCAGAAGTGTCCGGAGAGTCTTTTCTGAGCTCCCTGGTTCTTTTAAGACAGTATCTTCTGGCTTTATCAGGAGAGTTGGTTCAGATTCTTCAATATTAGCCTCCGCAGGGTTTGCACAATCTGGTTTTCTACCTTCAAGCAAAGAGGGAAAGGCGGGGGAGTCGGGGGGGTGGGGAAGTACAGGAAGAAATTACTACTTGGTGCTTACTGCTCTACAGCAAAATCCATTTTCCTGGTTAGTCCCTCCTTGCTGGTGGAGACAGAGACTGACTGGGCTGATGGAAACCCTCCACTGAAGCCAGCGTCCCACTGTGGGAGAGCAAGGGCAGGCTGATGACATATATGGGAATCCCAATGTGGCCTAAGGTTTCTTCTTGCCACTCCACTCTCTTTACTCTAAAATAAAGCTTTTAAATCTGAGAGACCAAATGAAACCATGGAACCTATTTCTCCTTAAAAAAAAAAAAAAATTAGAATTTATTTTCATATTTAACTTGAACTACAGGATTACCAGAGTTGTTTCCAGAGTTCTCCCCCAAGGAGGGAGGGAGAAGACATATCGGGGTTGTAAATTCCACCCATGCCTGATGGTGGCAGGGAACCCCATTTATTGCAACATTTGGACTGGCAGTGAGAACACAGCGTGAGCTCAAGAACCGATTATATAAATCATATAGGGTTAGGTTATATACCTCCTCGAATCGGTATATAAAAGAAAACCCTGAGGTAAAACTCCAATTCTAAGACTCTGTCTTTTTGAAGATTTACTTTACTGAGTCATTCCGAAATTTAGGACTGAATTCCTGACACAGCTTTTTCACAGACCTGGTAGCTACACAGCCAGCACTAGAGGGCGCTGTGGTCTTTCAATTTCTAGAAAAACTCTCAGGGTTCTGGGAAAGCCCAAGCAAGGGTTGCAAAGGCAAATGGAACCTCAGTATCAGATTGGGGTGAGAACCATGGCAAACCAGAAAAGACATGCCTATCTAAAGTCTGCAGCCCCTATTCAGCTCCTGCCAATTGTTGCCATGAACACTTTCAGACCTTGTGTTCCAAAACCTCTAATGCTGTCCCTGCACCCCTCAAAAGGCAGAAATCTGGACAAAGTATGAGAAACAGTTTCTCAGAAAACTGTTAGAAAGCTACTCCTTATTAACTAACTGGAATTTTTTTTTAATTTCAAAAGTAAAAAAATAATAAATAAAAAACAGTAACTTGAAAGAAAGAAATGAAGGAAAGAAAAGAAAAGGAAAGGAAAGGAAAGGAAAGGAAAGAAAAGAAAAGAAAAGAAAAGAAAAGAAAAGAAAAGAAAAGAAAGAAAAAGAAAAGAAAGAAAAGAAAAACAAAGAAAGGAAAAAAGAAAGCAAGCCACTACCTTAGAACACTTACCTCTTTTCCTCTAGAAGTCAACAGTAATATAGAATTTGATATAAGAAAATTCCTGTCAGGGGCACCTGGGTGGCTCAATCAGTTGAAATTCAGTTGAAACTTTTGATTTCAGTTCAGATGGTGATCCCAGGGCTGTGGGATTGAGCCCCACGTCAGGCTCTGCACTAAGCATGGAACCTGCTTAAGACTCTCTCTCCCTCTCCCTGTGTCCCTCTCCCCGCCAACCCCTACTCACCTGTGCTCACACTCTCTCTTCAAAAAATTAAAAAAAAAAAATTCCTGGCGAAACATTCCTGAGCCCTTCCTGACTAAACCACTGGCCACTATCTTAGAAGATTCTGAGAAGGTGAAAAATTTCAAGGACTCCATTGAAAATGGCTGATGAAGTCAGAACCCAAAAACCAAGAACAATTTGAAAATCTGGTTTCAAACCAGCTTCAGCCCTCAGCCACTATTCCACGAGTTGTGCCAAGAAGAAAATAAATCTATCACCCCTTTGTATTTCTGAGAGGACGAGGGTAGAAATGTTTTCCATAAAATCTTCATTAGGCAGAGAAGAACTTCCTGCTTTCCTTGTGGTTAGAATAGAAAGGCCATCTCAGAAACCCATAAGGGGTCACACATCATCAATAAAGCCCCAAATTTGGTTTTGACCTTGCAGGAAGGCATGACCCAGAAATAAAAGTAAAAACAGTAATAACTTCACTTTTTAGAGAAAAATATTCCAAGAGGAGATAAAAAACGTAAACAGTCTTTTAAAAAAGTTAATCTTCCTTAATAATCAAGATTTGAACATTAAAGCAAACAAGGTATCATAACAACTAAATTACAAGAATGTTTGAAATAATACTCAATGGTAGCAAAGTTAGGGTCAAACCTCAAAGATTTTGCTGATACAATCACAGACTGGTACAATCATTTAGAAAAGCAAAATGAAAATACAGAGTTCTTCTGGGACAATAAGAACATTCATAAGAAATGAGATATAATTAGAAACAAAGCTTTTTGAGTGTTATCAATATTACTTTCAAAATATCTGGAAACAACCTAAATTTCAAAGAGTAAGGAAATGGCTTAGTAATTCATAATATATCAGCATGAGGGAACTGAAAATGAAATTTACAGAAAAGTTTACCATAAAACTATTTCTTAATTCCATAGAAATTTGAAAGCTAAAGTTTAAAAAGTCAAATAAAAATGGTACATTCACTGTGATTTTAGCTACATTTAAAATATACACACATGTCCATATACATAGTATATATGTCTATCAATATATGGTTAGTGATGTAGGAAGTCAATGTAAGAAAATGTAAAAGAAGAAGTGTTCTTACATCAAATTCTATTTTACTGTTGACTTTTCCTGGGGGAGGGGAGCTAATTAAGACAATGGTTTTCAAACAGTTTTCTGAGGAACTGTCTTTAGTGTTTTAGGTCTCTGTGTAAACTGTTTTGCTTTAATTTTTTTCTTCTGAATGAGGAGTACATAGTTCCAAATTCAAGAGATACAAACACCTAGATTAAAATGTGAGTCTTGCTGCCACCGTGTCCCTTAGCTACCTGGTTCCCCTTAAATGTCATCAAACTCTTTCCTGTCCTTCCACAGGTATTCTATGGATAAACAAGCAAATAATATATGTATGTGCATATTTAATATTATATATTAAAGTTGACAACAGGCAAGCTTCTAGAAAAGTAAAAATATAAAAGTCCCTTGAAGAAGTTAGCAAATCTTCAAAAATTAAATACCTTTAATAATGACCCTCTCTTCATACTCTTTCAGAGGCATTTTATCTTTCCAGTTAAGAAAATTTGCAAACTCTAGGTAGTTAATCAGTCCATCTTTATCCACATCACAGTAGTCAAATAGCTGGTCCAGGAGCGTCTCATCTAAGTGCAAGCTGACCTGATCACAAGCCTCCTGAAGCTCAGCTTTATCTATCGCCCCGTCTCCATTCTGTTAGACACAAAGCAGAAAAAGATGAAGCAAGCATCGTCTTTAAGAGCAGAGTAGGCAACATCTATTATTTCATTTAAGAAAAAAAAAGAGATCTATCACATAAATTCAATGAATTTATCTTATTTTTTTACAAAAGAGCAGGCAGCTATTAAGGTAAGTCTTCATTGTGTCATCCTAACATGCGCCCAGTAATTCCACCCCTGGTTGGAGCAGGGTGTGGCTCAGAATCTTTGTTCATTCTATTTTAATAATTTTTTCTCCAAATACTTTTTTTTCTTTAAATCACGTTGTGGCAGGGCAGGTGTAACCATGATTTGTGCTTGACATTTCATTTAACCAACATCTTGTGCTTTTGACAGCTTTCTACCATTTCCCATACTTTCAAAGTTTTTAACACCTCTGGTGCTCAAACAGCACTAAATGGCCCTCCACTCCACTCTCTGGTAATGAGGGGAAATTGGGGAAGTAATTGTAGGCCAAGTGCACGGAGGTACAGCAGACAGTTGCCTGCTTGTTGTTAACATTCCTATGGGCAAGAGGGACATGCTACCAATCTGGCCCATTGTAACAATTAGCACTAAGATTCATCCTGGTAGGGGAAGCAGGAGAATTCCCACCTTCTTCCAGACAACAGCTAAAGGAGTACCTACACTGTGTGTGGAAGGAGGGAAATTTATGAAGGCTATGGGCAGGAACCAGCTGGTTTCCCTTGGGAACTAAAGGGGCAGAACACGTAATGCTTGTTAAGGAGGAAGGGCAAGAGCTGAGACGTCTTACCACTCTGGAGACTCCTCCTGGAGTCTATCAACCCTTAAGTCCATTTGGAGAGGATAGTAAAAGTTCTGAGTATTTTTGCAGTGCGTCCTAGCTGCTATAAGGGAGCTTTGGCCCTCTCAGAGAAATTCCCTGAGACAAACTCCCAAGAGGTGATAAATGACTCATTGACTAGTATTCAGCTCTTACACTCAGGACTGGGTTTACAGTGCTGATGAAGGTGATCCCTGGAGAATGAGGAACTGACCAATAAACTCTAGATAAATTCCTGCAGTCAGATCCCTAGTCCTGGAAAACATCCCTGATGCCTGTGTTGAAAGAGAATGAGAATTTAAAACATATTATCTCGACAGGGGGGCTGCAAATTCCCTGGACTAATGTAGACTACTTTATAAAAATCTCTGCTGCAAGCCCAAGTCAAACAAAAATGTGAACCCCACAGCCCTAGCTGAAAAGCTATGTAGGATATGGCTGTTAAATCAAAACTGAAACAGATGGTGCCAACAGTGATGACTTCAATGCCCAATATAGGGATTTGCGTGGAATGAAAACTTTGGTGGTTTCATTGAGCTACATACCACTCAAAACTCAAAGTGAATGTTTCTTATTCACCAGGTAGTGAGTCACTCTCTCCCTCTGCACCCTTGATTCCTCCCTCCTCCATGCCCCAACCTCAACTACTCTAAGGAGAAAGATGACTAGATGTGGGACCAAGGTCTCCCTGTCCCCAAGGGAGATCAAATGCCACATTCATCTGTTCAAGTAAACTGCCTAACTTCAGAGGGGCGAAGTCACGTACTTTTATGGCCTCTTTGGATATGAGTGCCAAATTGATCATCCTACTCAGTCTCTATGGGGAGGAGATGTCTGGATTCAGCTAGTGGGGTGTGGGCAGGGTTTGCTCAAAGTGGAGAAGGAAAACTAGCAATATGTTATTTCTGTAGCAGAATATATTATTCCACTACTGAATGTATAACTGGTACTGATGCTTTACATGTTTGTATTATGAATGAGCCACAAGTAGAGGATGCTAATACCTTTGGGGTCACACAACCCTAATGACCCCTTTGAGTTACAAGTCTCTGTGACTAATGATTTTGACACTTAGAGTCTCTGGGTCTGGTTTACTAACGTGCTGTGGTTTTTAACCTCAATGAGAGCTATGGAGGATCAAAAATGGACAGTCAATCTACTCAGTGGGCAGAACTCAAGGCTACTCTCATTGCTCTGGCCAATATTCCCCTTGATGAACCTGTTATATTTTTACTGACTCTTGGACTATTGCCAATGGCCTGCTTGTTTGGTTTGCCATTTGGAAAACTACAGACTGGAAGATTAAAAACACGTCTTTTTGAGTCTGAAAACTATGGTAACAAATCATAGCTCCTGACTGAACCATGTGAGTAAGTCATATAGATGCCTATGATAAGGGTCCCTTCTCTGCCAATTCTCAGACTGAAATCAAGCTTCTGACTGAGCGTAAATCATCCACAGTGCCACCATTGCTGCCTGGATCCGTTGTTGTACCAGACATGGCGACACACCAATCATTACAAAGAAAACCACTCCACGTCTCTGAGGCAGAGGCTACCACACCACATGCCTTACTTTGACTCCTGCCAAAAGTTGGCCAATCTGTCTACATGGAACCTGTGTCCCCTCTCAGAGCCATTAGTGGTGCATCACACTGTTGACACATTTTCAAGCTATGGAGTTGCTATTCCAGTTTAATCAGTCAGCTCCAGGCACAAGACGATGGCCCATGAAACTAATCTGAGTCTTGTGTTTTGCTTTCTGGGCTATTTTCAGCCTGACAATGGTGTGTCTTATAGCAAAAGTGTTACTCAACAATGAGCTATTGGTCAAGGTATTCAGTGAACCTTTCCTACACCCAACCATCCATAGCCATCTGGTAGGACTGAGCTTTGGAATAACCTTCTCAAAAATTGTCTATCTTCCTCACCAGCTTCTGGCTCATATCCAATGGGTCTCATCACTGAATACTGCTGGCCTTAAAAGGAATAATGTCATCTCAGCTACTTCCTGGGTAATACTTAGAATAAAAGGATTTGGAATGATATAGACCTATTTTGAAAATTTGGGACTCTGCTGTGACCATGATGAGTCTTTTTATTTCCCTTCTAGATTTTAAATTTCTGAAGTCAAAAGTCTACACATAATCTGGAACAATGTCTGATGTACAATGAGAGTTCAATAAAATAAAGAATTAATCCTCTAAGCTAAGAAGATTCATTCAGGAAATCATGGCTTGTTTATTCTGTTTCGTTTTGTGTTTTTCATTAAACTAAATCTGGGCATCCAATCATATAAGATTCAAATAATCAAAAATTATCCTACAGCTGTACCAGGAAGACCCACATCTTATTACCCTCTCAGAAAAAAAGCTCCTCGAGGACACTGAGCACTACATTGTACATATTAAAAGTTAACTATTTAAAAGGTATATCAAAATTAAATAATTCTCAGTAATTTCCTCTCTGCTTAATTTAATTTTATCATAAAGAATGTGCCTGGTGGTTCACTAAGATAATCAACAGCTATTAAGATGATCGTCTTGCCTATAATTACATTTTAAATGAATTTTTAAAAAGCAGAGCACCATGTATTGTGGTAGATTCTCTTATTTGTATCAGTGCTATCTAAATTTATCACACATGGGGCGCATGGGTGGCTCAGTTGGTTAAGCGTCCGACTTCGGCTCAGGTCATGATCTCACGGTCTGTGAGTTCAAGCCCCGCATCGGGCTCGGTGCTGACAGCTCAGAGCCTGGAGCCTGTTTTGGATTCTGTGTCTCCCTCTCTCTCTCTGACCCTCCCCCATTCATGCTCTCTCTCTCTGTCTCAAAAATAAATAAATGTTAAAAAAAATTTTTTTAAATAAATAAATAAATAAATAAATAAATTTACCCCACTATAATCTTTGTAAGATACTTGTATTTGAGTCAAGTTTAAAATGTACTTATTTTAGCTTACATATTTTAAGTCTGAAGATTCATTTTTAAATTACCTGTAAATAGAATTTGTCTCTGTTAGAAACCAGAGAAATAGTTGAATGCTTACATTTTCTTTAAACACAACTTTGCAAAAAATGCAGTGGGTGACTGATTGGTGTTTGTCCCTGCATAATTGGTACAAATATAAATGAGACAGTTAACCCACTTTTTATTCATCAGTACAACACAGGCACACAGACCCCTAATCTAAAAAAAACAAAGAAAATGAATGAATTAAACTGAATAAGCCAATGAGTAATCAAGATTTTTTTTTAAGATAAAAAATGTGAAGTGTAACTTTTCCAAAACTGTGCTCAACATTGGAAGGGAGATATAAACATTATCTTTTCTCTTTGAGATAAACTAAAATCATTCTGCTCAGGGTTTTTTCTTCTCAAATCAAAATTATGATGCACTGCATCATTACAGGTTTATTTAGGAGCTTTTATTTGTTTATATTGGACTCATTCTAAAATAGTTTGAGGCTGCCTAGAAAAATGAGTACAATGAAACAGAGCCCGAAAAGTGAGGAAATCAGAGCAAAGAGAAAATAAGGATGGACTAAAATAAGAAGAAACTGGAATAAAAAGAGTACACAAAATGTATGCTGTAAGATCATGTTCACAAAACTAGATGTGTGTTGTTGAATTGGCTCTGAGCTTCCTGGAGGCCAACTCAAAAAGGTATTCACAATCAGTACAAAATTCATGCTACTCATGAGGTAAAAACAAACCGGATACTTAAATGAAACACAATTATTTCCTGTAGAAAGAATGGGTTTCTCTATATAAAGAGGATGCATGTAACAAAAATAAATAACAGCCTCATAGGCATACTAATAAAATTGTGCCATATTTCACAAGAGATTTGCACAATAGTGCACCTTAGTATAAACCAAAGGCAGTGCAGCTAGGTAAAAACAATCCTGTGATGGCCTAAAATGGTGTGAGGTTATTACGCAGCCCTAGCTTTATCTGACTTTTTCAAAGGCTACAATTTAGAGTAGCTTGAAAACTGAATGATTTTACACTCTCAAAACTGAAACCACAACCACTCCCCCAGGGGAGAGACGTTCTAAGTCTGACTTGGACCTTGACAGCACTATGTGTACATACTCAGCTTTAGGTATAAATGACCTAGACCCAGGAAGTCTTCCCTGGGGACCTAGGGTGCCACCCCCTCCCCTTGCTCCCAGCACAGTACAGTTAAATCTGCCTCAGCGGTTCTCAAATTGAATGTGTATCAGGGCTGCAGGGCTTGTTAATCAAATTGAATGTGTATCAACCTGCAGGGCTTGTTAAAACACTGTCGCTAGGCCCCAACCCCGTGTTCCCCAATACAGTAGGTCTGGGGTGGGCCTTAGATTGTGCATTTCTAACAGGTTCCCAAGTGACCCTGACAGTGATAAAAGAACCACACTTTGGTAACCACTGATCTACTCCAGGGGTCAGTAAACTTTTACCGTCAAGAGCCAAAAAGCAAGTATTTTAGGTTTTGCAAGCTATTCAGTCTCTGATGCCCTATTCGGCATCTATAGTGCAAAAACAGCCATAGAAAATATTCAAAATAAATTGGCCTATAAAACTATTTACGAAAACAGGTGGTGGACTGGATTTGACCCATGGGCCTTAATCTGCTGACCCCTGATCTACACCAACCTGCCAGAATCTGTAAGTCCACGCATAGTCCCAAAAGTTCTGTTCAACTACTGACCTTGTCATAGTGCCTGAAGGCTGCCAGCAAAGTGTCAAAGTTCTGGTAGTTAACTTTCTTCAAGTGGTGTCGCACTGCTGCAATCAGGGCTCTCTGTCTATCCTTGCCTCGAAGATACTCACCCGGAAGTCTGTTATGGATGAGATCACCAGCTCCTATTAAAGAGGGAGAGAAAAAGTCTTTCATCTGAATTCAGATAAAGTCTGTCAATATTATTCCCATCCTAAAAGAGAGAATGATCTAGCAACTTCTTTGAAAAAACCTCATGTCTAACTCTGATTCTATTATGCAGTGTGTTAAAAACAAAAACAAAAACAAAAACAAAAACCTTGTATATGAGGGGGACAAAACATAAGAGACTCTTAAATACAGAGAACAAACTGAGGGTTGCTGGAGTGGTTGTGGGTGGGCGGATGGGCTAAATGGGTAAGGGGCATTAAGAAAGACACTTGTTGGGGCGCCTGGGTGGCTCAGTCAGTTGAGCATCCGACTTCGGCTCAGGTCACGATCTCACAGTCCGTGAGTTCGAGCCCCGCATCAGGCTCTGGGCTGATGGCTCAGAGCCTGGAGCCTGCTTCCGATTCTGTGTCTCCCTCTCTCTCTGCCCCTCCCCCGTTCATGCTCTGTCTCTCTCTATCCCAAAAATAAATAAACGTTAAAAAAAAAAAAGAAAGACACTTGTTAGGATGAGCACTGGGTGTTATACATAGGAGATGAATCAAGGGAATCTATTCCGGAAATCATTATTGCACTATATGCTAACTAACTTGGGTGTAAATTAAAAAATAAATAAATAAACTTTAAAAAATCCTTGTATATAAAAAAGAACATAAAATAACTGATAAAACTTAATACTTCTGATAACATGAATGTGGGGGGAGGGGATTCATCAGCCCTCCTAGGCTGTCTTTCCTAAGGTCGCGAAGCCCTTGCCTATCTGCCTCTTAGCAAACATTTGTCTACAATGCTGAGGATCTGAAAGTGGGGCAAAGTCCATAAGGGACCACTCTATATGCCTTGAAGTTAATAAGCCTCTGGGATCCCTTGTAAAAATGGAACTCAAATTACCTACTCCCTTCTAATATGAATTTCCAGTCTGCCTTCATTCTGCATATCAAGTTTCCATTTCTCAGCCCCGCTTCCCCAGTACAACCACCTACACAGGAGACCAGCCCTCATCACAGTTCCATTAATTGAGTCCTGACCCACAATCCCCTCAGTTATCTGGAAGTAATAAAGTCTCCAGTCTACCTACTACATGCCCCCTAGACCTGGACCTTGCTTCCACTTATCCTTCATGACTTAAAACGAACTTCCCCAGATTATGACACAGAGAAAGTACAAACATACACTCTGCCTCTAAGCCCCATTCCTTGTCAGAAAATGGATTCCTTGGATGTTAATGGTGACAGAGATCAGAGTAGAGTTGACCCCATTGCTTCAGATGCGATGGCTTGGTGGATGTCACCAGAAGGAACCTTTTGCCTCAATTCATGCCAATGCCCTCCCTTCCTGCTTTCTTGGGGGCAGGGTCGTGTTGGCAGTTGACTGTCATATCCTAGATGGAATCATTTAAATCACTACATTGGTGCAGTTTGCAGCAACTAGTATTTATACCTGCCCTGTGTAAGTCCCTATATTAGGCTCTGTCAAGGGTCTCTTTTAATAGGTACTCATTGCACCTCTGAGATTCTTACTTACTATAAAATCAGGCGCTAATCCCACCTATTCTGATAAAAGTCATGTTTTTACGGGTAGATATGGGTGAGAAGCCTACAACTAAGGCTGGCTCCAGGAATTGGCAAGTGCCTCAGAACAAAGTCATCTGAAGTGGAATCAGCTATCATCGGACCACCCTGAAGTGGGCAAAGCATAAGTGGCTTCGTGAGAGGAAATCATGACAGTGAAAGTGATTTTTGACAGATAAGCATGGCTTCTTCTGTTCCTCCACATTCCTTCCCCCTGATATAAACCCTGTGGGTGGCTCTTCTGTAAAACAGAGGTCCTCTTTCCTCCGTAAGATGGCTCTTGATTGAGTTTTTACCTTCAGAGGCCTTCCCTCTCCATTAACATCCAAAAGGAACATTTGAATGATGGTTTTTTTCAACTCCACCTGGTTTTGCCACTATACTCTTCACTAGGTATAACCCCTGGTGAGTGATATATATGCTGGTATCTTCTCCTGGCCTGGCCCTGAAAGAATATTTTATGAAGCTCATGTCAAATCACTTGCAATTACTCAAGAATCATCTCTAAAGAGCTGAAATCAGGAGTAAAGTTCCGGCCCCGAGAGACCATGACCTGGCTACCATTCCACGGCCGTCAGAAAAGCCAAGCAAGCTCTTTAATTGTACTCTGCCTGCAACCAATTCCCATGATGCAGCACTGTCCACTGGTCTTGGTTCTGGTGCATACTCAGAGCTGGGCACAACCCTTACGCACTTCCTGGAGGCATCTTAACATACCCAGTAACTCCAGGCCTTAAGGATGAGACATTCTTTGCACAGCTGCCTTTATTTCCATAAGTAAGTGTAAAGGAGAAATTCAGGCCCAGTAAAGAAATCAGTAAGTCCCTAGAAGCAGGAGCTTTCTGCAGAATAAATGCTATTCGTTGACCCCAACAATGATCACAAAAGGTGAGAACCTACAGTTAATCTGTCTCCATCCATAAACTCCAGAAAAAGTCCAGAGAGGACTTATCAGTCCCCTTTCACAGTTCAACTATGCAGCACCAATGCTGGTACTGATACTTACATCTTTTTAAAATTATTAATGTCAGTGTTCTTCCTTTTCATTTTGTAACACTATCTTATTCAATTTGTAAGGATAACTTCGATCAACTATTAGGAAATTTGTCAGTGCTGTCAAACTGTCAAAATGATAAACTATGTGTTGGATTCACCAATTCATGCTATAAATATTTGTGAAAAATGTACTGTATGCTAGACCCCGGGGATCCAACAGATAGCAAGATGAAGCACCCACCAGCATGAAGCCTACCCTCGAGTAAGCAGAATTTACCATGATTACCTATTTACTTTTCAGGCTCATTGATGCATTTCCTAAATCATCTCTTAACCACTCTTACAGGTAAGAAGAGCCTCTAAGACAGTTAGGCATACATTAAACATGCAACAATTCATCTAAAAAACAGACCCAAAATACAATCTCCTAATTAATGTGATTAATGTTGGTCGAAAACACTATTGCATAAGCTCAATAAATATACATCTTATTTGTCAGTGAGTGGGCTTTAGCTAAAGCCTTTTCAACAGCCGTTCTTCAACTTGAGTTTAAGCGTACATAAGAGCCTGCTTGATCAGCACATCTGGGCACAGGTTCCAGGAACCTGCATATTTCATAAATTCCCTGGGTGATTTTAATGCAGGTAGACTGCAGACTCTTTGAAAACCACTGATACACGGCCTAATCCTGACAAGCTTTAGCCTAGTCTTGCCTTTGGATATCTACCGTACAGATGGCTCAGAAAGAAAGACAAAATCCTGGCAAGTTTCTTCTGCCACTTTATGGATTAATCGATTGGCTGGTGGGAAGAGAGTGGTTCTTAATTATGTGATTGTAGAGTAGAGTGGTTTCTCAAACTTGAATGTGCCTACAATTCATCTGGGAATATTTCAAAATGCAGTTTCAGATTCAGTAGGTCTGGGGTGGAGCCTGGGACTCTGTATGGCTTAGAAACTCTCAGGGGACACCAACATTGCCAGTCTGCACACCACATTGAGTGACAAGAGCTTCGTCCAACGTTTGAATTCACCAAAAAGCTGCTTCGCTCAACTTTCGCGTATTTAATACAGGCCATATTTATTTTCTAAATAAAGTTCTGAGCCTTGACTACACTTAAGGTATTCATTCACAAAGGCTTTAAACTGTACATATTTCAAACGTAATATGAACATTTTTTTCTCTCCTGTGCTACAAATTGTTCTCATTAATGTTAATGTAATGTTTTAAGCCTTTAAAATTAGAAGCTCTGAGGGAAGGAGATGGTGAATTTAACAGCATAACTTTGTGGGGATGTTGCTGTTTGTTTTTTAAGGGGAAAGTTTGTATATTTACCATACTCCTCGGCACGGAGACAAGATCCAAACGTGTGGTCTGGGGGAACATTCATTGTTTCTGCAATGCTATCAAAGAAAACAAATCCTTTAGTTAAAACACTCAGCACATGGCATCTCTGGAATTTAGAATACACTTGCCATATGTTTTTAATAGCCTATATTTCTCCTATAACCAAACTATGAAGATCAAACAGAAGTTCTCCAAAAGATCTTCTGTCCAACCTCCCGCTTGCATTAGCAATGGCTATATATGCTTTCCCTGGCCTTCAGAAGCCCAGAGTTAAGAAGAAAATTAAGAACATACTCAAAGCAGAATACGGAAGTAGAGACAAACAGACAGACAGACAGACACAGGGAAGAGAGAGAGAAAATGTAACATGATAAATTAAATTTCTAATATCCCAGAAATAAAGCTTTCCACAAAATTCTCCCTCCCTTTTCTCCGAATGCCCTCTTCATTTCAGAGGACTCAGCACTTTCCTTAAACCCCAGGCTCTACGGAGTAGAGTAGAGTTCCCTGATTAATACGAAAGATGACTTTTTAAATTAACGGATAGCACCTAACAGAAAACAAACCAACATTTACCATAAGAGCACTGTTTAAATTCCATCTAAAGACACTATCAATTCAAAGTTAATTATTAACTTACGGATCTAAAACTCTTCCAAGTTGATGTTGAAACTTTTCTTTGAAATCATCAACTCTCTTAGATACAACCTTAGCTCCTCTTTTCCTATAAAATTAGAAAATTGTCAACCTAAGTATTCTTGGTTGCCAAATACACATATGGTGAGGAATACCATAGTATCATTTGAGTCATCAAAACATACATCCAGTTTCAAAAAAAAGCTGTATGCTAAAAAAATCTGTATATGTTCATTCTTCTATCATTTATATTCTATTAGAAAGATAAGTTTATAGTAGAATATAAAATTTTGTGTAAAGAATAAGACAAGCAGATTTAACATTTTTTTCAGTAAATACAACAAAGGTGTTAATATCATTATCACAAATGCAACTCCTAAAATTTCTAAGTTTAAGCAACAAATAAATAACCAAAGAATATAAATAGATAACTCACATCTAGTAAGCAAATATATGGAGAAATTATGATACTCTCTAGTAACAAATGTATAATAAAAGAATAACAAAGTGGCACTTTTAACATAGTACATAAGCAAATATAGAGACAGACAGACAGAATACCTAACATTGGTACAACTTGCAGTAAAACACTTGGTAAATGCAAATTACTGTAATCTTTTTGGAAATAATTTGGTAATATGACCCAAAAAGCATAAAAATGGTCATTCCCTTTTATCTATATCTGGGAGCCAATCATAAGAAGATAATCCACATAACAACTTAAAATGTGGGAAAGTTTTATATATATATACATATGTATGTATACATATATATATATACACATATATATGTATATATATATTTGTAGCTCATTGACTACAAATGAAAGAAAAGGAGATAAATGTTTAGTCATGGAGGGTGATTAAATTATGTCACAATAACAAGAATACACTCTGCATGCATTTTAGATGTTGGTTATTAAGAATATACAGCAATATAAAATTATTTTATGTTAAGTGAGAAAGCAGGGTATAAAATAGGATTGCATGGTGATTAAAGCTATGTCACCATTTATACAGGAAGCTACACTAGAAAGAAATACATTAAAAAGATAATAATGGTTGAATTTTGATGACAGGATTATGGGTGATTTTATTTTGCCAATTTTCTGTAATATAATTTCATTACTTCTATCACTGTGATTAAATGAACAAGGTTTCTTTTGAGAACTGTAAAGTATAACACTACTATTTAATAACATTAAAATTAATAAGTTATTGTTTTGCTAAGACTAAAAACAATAAACATTAAATTCTTAAACTCCATTTGCTTTTAAAACTGTTTCCTGTACTATAGAAACACCGAGTCGTATAAATTTCTGGAGAAGAGTGACACTCTGTGGAGAAACAATAGATGAAATATAAAGTAATTCATCTCTTATATCTCCATTAACTTCCCCTTGGTTCAAAAAGGGGGAAAAAAGAACAATATGGGTAAAGTCAGAATAAATCAATGGCAGTTTAAGGGCCATAATTTGAACAAATAAGGTTGACATTCTAAAAACCACCTCCAAAGGGCATAATTAGGAACATGTAGGGATGAAGTGGATAAGGATTATAAATCACGGAGCTTACTCCTTTCACCCTAAAAGTGCCTAGATTATGTTTCTGGGAGAACTATGAAGTATCTGTTAGCAGCCATGTCTGTCAGAATATCCTTAACTTCAGCATCATTGCACAACCTCACAGCATTCACTAAACAACTCAGAATAAAGGCCTCCATGTGAATTTGCACACACACACACACACACACACACACACACACACACTCCCATCATCTGAAAATTCTGATTCTTCAAACCAAAGATCGTAAACAGAATATAGATAGAGGTAGCTTTACAGAGGAAATACATCCCTTAAAAGCTGAGTGTAAACCAAATTTATATTAAAGTATAAAACTGAGATACCTTAAATTGTAAACATGCTTAACTCCAAAATTATAATAGACATCACACTGTAGAATGAAGAGGTGAGTTCTTTTTAAAATCCAGCAAACCAGGGGCACCTGGGTTCCTCAGTTGGTTAACTGTCCTACTTTGGCTCAGGTCATGATCTCATGGTTTGTGAGTTCAAGTCCCTGGCATCAGGCTCTGCACTAACAGTGTGGAGCTTGCTTGGGATTCTCTCTCCCTCTCTCTGCCCCTCCCCTACTCTCACCCCCTCTCTCTCTGATTTATATATTAAAATAAACTTTTAAAAATCCAGCAAACCAAAGCAATGAAGAATCTCTCTATTGCTTTTGAATAATTAAGTTTCAAAATACAAGAAATATGATCAAATAAAGCATTGTTCCATCAATGATGTCTCCTTGGGGGTAGAGACAAGTTGGAGGAAAACGATCCCTGCACGTTACCTGCTTTTACAAATTCAGTGTTTGTTTGTTTGCTTTTTTAATTTAGATATAATTGACACATAACACTGCATTCATTTTGGTTGTATTCAGTGTATACTTCTATGACTATCCCACCAAATCATTGATAAATATGTCCTTGTTAATAACCTAAAGGCTCTGCTCTAGGACATTCTTAAGGACCACATTGCCGTTGTGTTTATTTTTAGATCTTTTATAAATTGATAACAGCTTTACATTTTTAAGCTTTCAAAAATGGATAAACCACATTTTGTTATCTCCCTTTAGGCATTAATTTCTATATTTAATTCATATATCTATAATCCTTAATAATCCTTAAATAATGGTTTAACTACTTTAATATTAACAAGTTAACAAATGTTTGCTATATGGGTTCTTCTTCTGTACTCTAAAGAAAACTATTCCATATGGGTCTAGTATATAATATTACAAGAATTTGTTTTGGGTTTATGTTTTACCATTATTGCTTTGAATAATTCAAGTATCAGAAACTCATAATAAAAAAGTAGACGAGGAATGGAAATCAGTATTTCAGGCCTGTGATCACAGAGTCCAGTGCCTATAAACCTGGTGTGAGGGTTAGAGGCAGCCTCTGGAGCCACGCTGCCTGGGTTTCATTTCTACCCCTAGTACTTTTTAGCTGCATGATATTGGGTACACGATTTAACTTCTTTGTACCACAGATTCATCATCTGCGAAATTGAAAGGATAAAAATTATAACACACCTACCTCAAAGAGTTGTTGGAAAAATTAAATTAATAATATGTAAAGTACTTAGCACCTTGCCTCTAACATAGGGAGCTGCTATCACAGGGGCCACACAGACGAATGAGCCAGGCAGGTTGAGTATCTGTGGGCATGCAAACTTTGTATGCGCACTGAGGCCCATGGAGACTTGGATGGCCAGTGTCTCCTTTAAAGAGGGCAGAGGGTTGGGGCGCCTGGGTGGCGCAGTCGGTTAAGCGTCCGACTTCAGCCAGGTCACGATCTCGCCGTCCGTGAGTTCGAGCCCCGCGTCAGGCTCTGGGCTGATGGCTCAGAGCCTGGAGCCTGTTTCCGATTCTGTGTCTCCCTCTCTCTCTGCCCCTCCCCCGTTCATGCTCTGTCTCTCTCTGTCCCAAAAATAAATAAACGTTGAAAAAAAAAAAAAAAATTTAAAGAGGGCAGAGGGCAAAACAAATCTACTTCCACAACTGGTGTGCAGAAGTACAGGCACGATGTACTGGGTTCCTGTGGTTGCTGTAACAAATTCCCATAAACTGGTGGCCTTAAATGACAAAAACATTCTCCCACAATTCCAGGAGGCCAAAAGTTAGAAACCAAGGTGTCAGCAAAGCTACATTCTCTCCAAAGGCTCTAGGGGAGAATCTATTCATTGCCTCTTCCAACATCTGGAGGCAAATATCATTCTTTGGCCTTTCTTGGCGTGAGGCCACATCACTCCAATCTCCCCCATCTTCACATCACCTCTTCTCTATGTGTCTTGTCCTCTTCTGTCTCAAATCTCCCTCTGCCTTCCCTTATAAGGACACTTGTCATTGGATTTAGGAACCACCCAGATAATCCAAAAATGACCTCTTCATCTCAAGATCCTTAACTTAATTGCACTTCCAAAGACCCTTTTCTCATATAAGGTAACACTCATAGGTTCTAGGAATTAGAATATGAACAATGTCTCTTTGAGGGGCCACCATTCAAGCCACTATATCAGTATTTCCAATCTTATGATTTAAGCATAGAAGGAAATATGAATTATTATCAGTAATCTCCCATGGCTTAAGTGTTAACCTATATATAAAACATAACACAGAAAATGAAAAATTAAGGAACTTTATTTTAATTTTCTAGGCAAGTAGTCCTATCTAGAATTCAGGCATAAAAAGGTCACAGTTTGCAAGAATTAAGTCAGATACTCAGGTGCCCAAATAACTATGAAACAAAACTGAATGATAAATAACAATTCAGTTATATATGATATGACCATCTTATAGAGATATGAAAGCCCACATCTTTAAGAAACATGAATAGGGTTGATTCTATAGATTAAAAATATGTCTTCAGATTTGCTTGCAAAGGCATGAAATAACCATAGAATGATACACATACACACACACATATAGTATCATGGTTATCTCTGGGAGAACTGGGAAGTTTGGAAGACATATCACTGCATATCTTTTTCTATTAATTTTATGTTTGAGCAATATCAATGCATTGCACCTCTTCAAAAAATAAATTTAATCAACATACTATTCTTTAAGTACATGTTCCATGATATTTAACACCTGTTTCAGGATACAATATAATTAAACTTACATTTGTAGTTCATGGAGCCAATATAAAGTTTTTGCCATGGTTCGTCCATCATTAAAATGTGGTGTTGGGACCCCATACAACTTAAACCTATGGAAACTTGATGGGTTATACTTTCGGTTCTTTGCTTCTCCTATGATAAAAAAGAGGAAGCAACACAAATAACCTTATCTTGCAAGAAGCACATTATGCTCTCACTGACAATGAAAATGAGAGTGGGAACCAAATGGAATTGTAACAGTGCCAGGATTGCACAGATTTGGCAACGGAGGACAAGCATCCTCCCACGTGAGCTGGGAGACTGGTGGAACAAGAGTCCCTTGTCTTCATATCTGGAAAGTAAGTACAGAAATGATGTAGGAGAAAGATATATGAATGATGAAAAATCCAGGCCCCATTAACGTTGCAGAAATCTTGAAGATCAGGGGAGGTACTGCCGTGCTTTGGGATCCCAAGATTCCCTTTCCACTGTGCTAAGATTTGAGAGCCTGGTGTTTTGTACTTGCTGATTTGATGAGACCATCAGAACACCGCAACCCTCCCATTTCATTGTATTCACTTATCTCATATTAGAAACTGAAGCCTGAGAACCCAACAGGGAGCTTTTTATAATTAACATCTAATACTGTACTTTTTTCATGTCATAAGGTGGTGTTAGTCTTCTAGATAAAAGTCTTCTAGATAAGGTGTTAGTCTTTCTAGATAAAACTAGAGATCAGCTAAAAGGTTAAAAAAAGGATGGAGATTCAGCCTCACCAGTAATCCAAACAATGTAAATAGAAACAATAATGTGAAATCATAATTTGTCTCTCAGGTAAAAATAAAGAAGATTGGCAATGCTCACTGTTAAGGAGGATGGGAAGTGGAAACTCTAATACACTATGGGTGTGCGGGCAAACTGGGGCACCTATTTTCGTGTATGTTTTGGCTTTCAGAGTTAATATTTCAAATGTTCATAAATCTAGGAATATATCCTAAAAACATCACATTCACAAAGATATATAAGCAATATATTTTGTGATACTGAAAAATACAATATAGATACTGATATGGAAAAACAACTACAGTGTTACATTAAATGGGGGGGAAGCAAGTAGAAAAAAGCATATATAGTGGGGAAACAAAACACACATATATACTCCTATGTGAATGCACAAAAAAAAGCATCTATGAAAGTATCATCTGTGAAAGACTGGGAATTGTGGGAGATTTTCTTTGTATTTTATAAAAGAAATATGTATTATTACAGTAATGACTAAAATTAAGTGTATTTGAAAGATGTTATATATTTATTGTTATTGAATGGTGCCCTTCACATATTATTTTTTAAATATTTATTTATTTTTGAGAGAGAAAGAGAGAGAGAGTGCATGTGTGCAAATGAGGGAAGGGGAGAGAGAGAGGGAGACAGAGAATCCTAAGGGGCTCCGTGACTCAGGGCTCAAACTCATAAACCATAAGATTATGACCTGAGCTGAAATCAAGTCAGATGCTTAACTGACTGAGCCACCCAGACACTCCATTTTTTTTTTTGACATATTATTTTAAATAAAAAATATTTAATGTATATACATTAAAGTTCCCCAAAAGCATGGAGAATATTACGCCGTTTAACTAAAGATAGATGGCTTAGTGCATGCAGGTTAAAAAGATGTTCAAGATATAAACTGTAGTTATCTCTGGCTAATGGGATTTCAAGGTTACATTTACTTTCTCTTCCAATTTTTTTGAGATATTTAGGTATGTATGTATGTATGTATTTGTTTTAATATTTATTTATGCGATATGTACCCCCCAGTGTTGGGTGCAAACTCATGACCCTGAGATCAAGATTCACATGTTTTTCCAATCAAGCCAGCCAGGCACCCCAAAGATTTAATTTTTTTTTTAGTAATCTCTATACCCAGTGTGGGGCTCAAACAAAACCCCAAGATCAAGTGTCACATGTTCTACCAACTGAGCCAGCCAGGTGCCCCCCATTTTTTGAGATTTTTAAATTCTCTACAATTATTATATATTTTTTATTTTTTAATGTTTATTTATTTTGAGAGAGAGAGTGTATGTGTATCTGCCATCAGGGAAGGGGTAGAGAGAGAGGAAGAGAGAGAATCCCAAGTAGGCTCTGTGCTGTCAGCACAGAGCCCGACATGGGGCTCAATCTCACGAACCATCCTGAGTTACCCAGGCACCCTGGATTTTACACCTTTTCAAGAGGCCAATGAAACTTCCATAAAAAACAGCACATGGGGGCACCCAGGTAGCTTGGTTGGTTAAGCATCTGACTCTCAATTTCGACTCAGGTCACAATCTCATGGTCCTGAGATCAAGCTCCACCTCGGGCTCCACACTGGGTATGGAACCTGCTTAAGATTCTCTCTCTCTTTCTTTCTCTCTCTCTCTCTCTCTCTCTCTCTCTCTCTCCCACTTTCTCCACCTCACCCCCCTCAAAAAAATTAAATTAAAAAAAATTTTAAATCATCAAATGAAAGTAATGTCAGTCATTTTATAGTCCATTAGAGCTCTTCTAAATATCAAAAAAAAAAAATCTATGCTCATTTTCCTCTAATTGCTAAATATATATAAGGTATCTAGTTACAAGTTGTCTGTATTATGTTGTACATCCATATATGTATATATGTTCGACGACAATTAAAAGTGCTGGATTTTATTGTGCAATACATGCTCAGCTTTTTCAAAAAATGAATAAAGTATTTTCACAAAAAGGGGGAAAGGGAAGGAGGAATAAGAGGAGGGAGGACTGGAGGGAGGAGAGGAAGAAAGGGACGGAGGGAGAGAGCCAGGGAAGTAGAAGGGGTACCCACGACCGAGTGAGGGAAGCAGTGGCGTGAGAGTGGGAAGGCAGAAATCATCTCAGGACTGGATGTGTTAAAGTGTAGGGAATCAGCAGAGATTGGCCATGAAAGAAGAGAATGACAGATTCCAGACAGTGGAGCAATGAGAATAGGAAACAGGCCCAGCTACCAACAGAATTAGGAGGAAGAGCACAGAGAGGGACTATGGTATGAGAGGGTGGTAGAGGAGAAAAAGTAAAGAAATAAGAGAAATCAAGGGAGAGAGGGGCCTTGCGCTGCAGTAAAGAGCAAGCCTTGCTTCTAGCTAATGAAGACTGAGTTCATGAATCAATCACATATAATCCATCAGCTTTCTCGGGACATATATCGGAGTCTGATTCTGTCTTCTATTAATTTCATCAAGATTCCACTTAGCATCAACATGCCAACAAATTAAGCTGTATTTCACAGCACTCTAAATATCTAATGCCTTTTAGTTGTGCTATAGAATAGTTCTAGTGATATGCTACATCAGACAAGATTACATCATAATAGTAGGAGTAGGAGTGGGAATAGGAGTGGGAGTTGAAGTCGGAGTAGGAGTAGGAGTAGTAATTGAGCCCCTTCTATGTTCCAGGCACTATGCTAAGCACTTTGCAGGCACTCCCCTAATCCTCACAATATTATCACCTCCATTTAAGAGATTAGAATAGACGATGGTAGGATAATTAAAATATCCAAGATTTAGAGACATAAATGGATAAGCTAGCACTTGAACCTGTGCTATCTGATTCAAAAAACTGTGCACTTGACCATTACCCAATCTAAGTACTTAAAATAATCCTGACCTTTGAATAAGAACAGTATTTTTTTAAACCTAAAACTACCATGTAACCTTTCTAAGATGTTTTTTTCCTTTTAATAATACATACATTTCTACATTTAATATACAAAATGCATAAGTATATGTGTACCTAGCTATCAGGGGTCATACCCTTATGATTAATAAGTTATTATTTACTGATCACTTATTATATGCCAGGCATTTAACCTTATACACATAATCTTTATTCCTCTCCACAAATCTGAGAATCCTATATGCTCAGGCCTATTTTACACTGGAGGGCACTTACCCACATAATAATCATTGTGAGAAACAATATACAGATCATGTCCTTCTTTTCCTTCTTTACATACTTCTTCATAGGGTTTTGGTGGATTCACTACATCTGTAGCAGATAATTCTAAAGGAAGAATTGATGAAATCAGGTTTAAGGTAATTTCCATCTATTTATAACATATTTAAATTGACTA
This sequence comes from Leopardus geoffroyi, assembly GCF_018350155.1. NCBI lineage: Eukaryota > Metazoa > Chordata > Mammalia > Carnivora > Felidae > Leopardus > Leopardus geoffroyi. Next base: position 136,912,732 of record NC_059333.1, read on the forward strand.
GAACAAATGACAAATGAGGTATGCCAATGGCATAGGCTACATGGGCACTCTGAGAGAACACAAATGAAGATTTAGCAAGAAAGACAGGGCACAGCCTATACACAAATAATGAAGAATACCAGAAAGCAGGTCAACTCAGAATAATCCTGTAAGGCAGTACTTTTTGTCTCCTAGATGAATTATTACAGCTATGAATAGACATATGCACATTTTAGAACATTCTATTATGTATTTAAATGTGGTATACCTTGACAGTACTTTCACATTGAATGGTGTAATCCTAGATAGCAGTTATGATATAGTAATTATAATGTTGTAATGCCATGCCTACATAAATACAATTTTTAAATACTAGTATAAAGGAAAAAGATCATCTATCCTAAAATACATTTTTTTCAAGCCTCAAATTTTGCCTAATTTTAACTTTAGATCTGACATGATGAAGTGTAGATTTTGCAGATTTTTCATCCCAAGAGAGAGGCATAATTTATTTCCAGAGTGGGTGTTACTATGCTAAGGAAAATAATCTATTGGCCCTTTGGGTGAAAACAAAGGTAGGGTTCCTGAGATAGAGCCTTAATGGGTGCAGAAAAACAAAGAGAACCAAACTTCTTTGCAGGATAAAGAAAAATGTCATTTGAGGTCTCCTGTGGTAAGATTCCTGGAGAAAGAGGAGAAGAGACCTGAAAAGGAGAGGAGGGAATAAATGTGAAATGGGTGTAAGGAAAAGCACCCAACAACATGGCAGGAGGTTGCGGCTTCAGAAGAAACAATGACCTGTGACCAATTCCATTTTAACTTATTGTTTGTTGAAAGATGTGCTCCACTCCTCTCCAAAGAAGAGTGAAGTTCTGCTCTACACACTGCCTACATTTGGTTGATACACGGTTGACACTGTGGATCTGCACGGATGGAGTGTGGTACACAGCACTGGTCAAACTTACTTGTTCTGTGGTCTGTTTCATAAAAAGTTAAGAGTTATGAGCACATCAGAAGCATCGGTGGAAATAAAACACACAAATGGATGTCCATAGAGATGGGATTGCAGACTTCATAGCTGGCTCCAATATTAACTTTCTTGAATCTCTCTCCTGTTTTTATATCATCTCTCGCTGAATCTGCCTCCAAAACCTGAAATTTTACTGCTTGGTACACATAAACTCTAAGGATTCTGGGTCTGAGACTAATTTTCTTGCTATGATCCCATCTTTCATTCTGAATCATCATTTGTACCACCAAATGCCATGTCAACAAGATATTCAATTCCATTTTCTAAGAATTCTTTTTCTTTCTTTTTTTTTAGAAGACTCATTTTATCATCCAGCTCCCCACCATTTTTTTTTTTATTACCTCTGACGACTGCTGTCCCAAATGTCGTATGGAGTACATCCAGACCTTTAGGTAATCCTGGCGTTTGATCATGAGATTTTCCTAATGGTGCCCTTTGATTGCTTAAATATACTGATTCCTTTTTATCTTTAATTTTCTGTTGAAATGTTGTAATGGGCTGTGGATTTATCAATACCTTTGCCTAAAGAAATCATATAAAGCACAGATGTAACAACAACCAAAAGCAAAAATCTGAAAACTGAAACTAATCAATAACTGGGAAGAAGAGAATATGATTATGGAAAAACATTTCATTGTCCTTGCCTTTGCTCATCTTCAAATGAACTGTCAGAATTGGAGCTATGAAGCTGAACCATGCCTACACATGAACCTTCAAGGAGGCTCTAAGGTTTATGAAGAGAGCTCCGTGGTTACTTGACTCAGAGTCTAGAAGTGTGGGCATGACAAGTACAAGAGCCACGAGGCTGCCACAAGCTCTCTCCAGATATATAGATGAGGTGTTCTGAATCTGGACTGCCCAGTCAACATTCAGCCTGCTCCCTGCAAAGTACACACAAGCACTATGTAGTGCCTCAACGTGGTATCACCCAGCCTTCATCCTCTCTGTGTTCTAACAAAGCCCAACAGCATTTCTCTCTACTCAGAGAGAATGGAGAGCAACTTGGCTCTTAATTATCTGAGGGGAGAATGTGTAGTTTGTGGCTCAGACCATTAATATCTTGTGTCTTGGCTGTTGCTGCTTGGATTTTTTCACTACTCAAGAGTATGAGAGGGAAGGAAACTGGAACTGATGATTTCATTAATACCTCATTTGTGCAATTTCACTTTGGGAAGTTAATAACATACAGGGAAAAAAGGAAAAGACGTTACCGGTATTGAAGTTTTAGATCTTATTCCATGTGTCAAATAAGGTGCGATTTGGGGATCATTTGCTCTGCCATAAAATACTCTTTCAGCTCCAGCAGGTGGATATCTATAGTTGAAAAATTTTTTTGCCTCAGGAGGAGTAATTAGCTACAGTGAGACAAGAAAATGAAACTAAGTAGTTTTGAAAATATTAGCAAGATTAATCTATACCAATCAGTGAACACCCCCCCCTTCATTGCATGCGTAGAGTAAGTACATGAGGAACTATAGACCCAAATAATGAAACTTTCTAACATGTGTTTGTTTTATAGAAATAAACATCATATTTTAAAATTTATATTAGAAAACAACCAGGAAGTATTCAGGTTAGAAAGCATAACATAAATGACTATTTTCTATAGAAATAAACGGTATTTTCAATAGTTTTTGTAGAGCTGGAAATTTTAAGCCTGAATTTTTACTTCCTTGGATAAAATCAATAAAAGGACTCAAAATACAGTAAATAATCAAAATTGACCACATTAAGCTTATACAACTTTCATAAGAAATGTTGGGAGTTGTCTAATGCTCACAAAAATCCATATTGAAAATGCTCACCCTGGGAAGTTTTTCAGTCAAACAGGTTGCAACTCTGTCTCCAATAGGAATAACTTTCCCTGCCTAAGGGGAAAAAGAAAATAAATAGTTGGCCATGTCAGTGTAGGGGTGGAGCATTTTAAACAATGGCATTTATTTCAAATTTGGGCTATGCTTCTAATGCTACAAAGTTACTTTCAACTATTTAACACAATTAAGAAAAAAAAGTAAGAAATATAGCAAATCTACAGTAATCCTGATATATAACATAATAAATATTAATTGCTAAATATACCACTATATATATTATACCCACATATAGTTTTATATATACATATATATACATACACACACACACACACACACATATAGTGGTAGTATTGTCAGTGATCCTTCCAGTTATGGGATCTCTGTGAATATGCTGAGGGATTCAACTTTTAGAAATAATGTTTATCAGTTGCATGATATAATCAGTACAATGAGAGTACAGCTGCATTCAAACTAAGCTCAAGAAAAAGTATTAGGTACTTCTGAATGTGTGTGGTATGTTTGCATTTGAGTGTATTTCTACCAACACCCAACTTTTGGCATATGCAACTATGTCCTTCCTGGCCAAGCTCCTTCAGTGAATGGCCCCAATGCACTTGGTTTTGTTCACTTAATTCTAACTTGGTTCTTACCTGTTCTTCCTTTGCCCAAGACAAAGATTATAATTATTTATTCCCAGAGATACACTTTTTACCTATTTCTCCTTTGTCATTTCAAGGCAGCTGATAGTTATTTGTGCAAAGCATAAGTTTCTTTTTAAAAAAATTAGAGAAAGAAACTTCCCATAAAGAGTGCTCTGGGTCTTTGGAGGGTCATGGAGGAATCAGGATGGAGAAAAGCAGAAAGATTGAGAGTTGGGTGGATGGATAAATGTGTAGATATTGGCAAGGGGATAGATAGATTAAATAAATGGATAGCTGGATAAAAATATAAATAGATACATGGATATAGATGGGTATGTGAAAGCTTTTTATTATGTTAAGTGTTGAGTACAGAATTCCTCTTAGGAGGAGAACCAGCAAGATTTAAGACAGTATCTTGACAACATCTCTGGGTATAAAAGAGGAAGCCCACAGACATGGGCAGACAGAGAATTTAATTGCTTTGCTAAAAAACAGGAGAGCGGCGCTTGGGTGTCTCAGTCGGTTGCATATCCAACTCTTGATTTGGGCTCAGGTCATGATCCCAGAGTGGTGGGATTGAGCCCCATGTCAAGCTCCATGCTAAGCATGGAGCCTGCTTGAGATATTCTCTCTCTCTCTCTCTCTCTCTCTCTCTCTCTCTCTCTCTCTCTCCCCCCTCTGTCCTTCCCCTGCTCATTCTCTAAAATAAAATAAAAAAAAATTAATGTGAAAAAATATGAACTATTGATGGGCTAGACTAAGGAAGGATTAAAGGAAATGACAATATTGAGGAGAAGGTGGGAAAGGCCTTCAACAAGTGAGAGGCCAGGAGGACCAATACAAGAAATTGGCCAGTGAGAAGCTTTAATGCCAAATCTTAAATTCAATTTTTTAAAAGTCTGTAACACATGCTTATTTATTTATTTATTTATTTATTTATTTATTTGAGAGATAGAGCATGAGGGGGGAGAAGGGCAGAGAGAGAGAGAGAATCTTAAGCAGGGCTCCATCTCACGACTCTAAGATCATGACCTGAGCCGAAATCAAGAAAAGGACGTTCAACAGACTGAGCCACCCAGTCATTCCAAGTAAATTATATTCATACAACTACATTATGTGAGAACACTGTGTGAAAAAAGGGAAAGAGACTGTGTTGTAAATTGGGCTAAAGCAGCATACAGAAAAGGGAGGACACATACAAGTGTTTTTAATTCAGCTAAAAAATTGTAAGAAACCTCAGAGATATCAAGGAACATAAAGTCTCTCCTGCTATACCTGTCATAGGCGCTCCAGCCATTCTTTTAAATATTCAATGGAAAGATAGCCTCATGAGGCTGAAGAATATGGGAATACTCACGCAGCTAATTATGTGGGTGATAGACAGTTACAGAGATAGAAGCAAGGATGGATTGATTGATGGATCAATCAGCCCATGGCCTCATACAGAATTCTACCTCTCCTTCATACCGGCTTCCCTTCCAAGTGTTTGACGGTAGATATTCTAGGTTTTCATCACTGTAAACATTTTGTGGGCAGAAATGCCCTTGGGATTCCTCATAGAGTTGCCTACACGAAAAGCAATTTGATTGCAGATCAGTAGCTATGAGTAGGTTGATGTCCTCATGCCATTTGACTGGGGACACAAAAATGGAAGCCATTATGTCTGATTTCTATCTAGTGTCATATAATATCTCTTGACAAGTCTCCTCCTCCACCCCACTTCAGTCATGGATCTCTCTTTTTACTTCAGTTGTTCTCAAGGATGTCTGCCCATCGCTTTGAGGTACGAAAGGTAGCAGAAAAAAGATTATTCTGAGCTGACCATTCTAAGAAACAGCAGATGAGAAAGAAGCTCTGCAAACAAGAATAGAAGTGACCCTTTCATAAGGGATATTTATGTTTTACAAAGGAAATCATTTGTAAATGTGTCTCCCTCCCAGTACCAGGAAGAAAAGGATGGCTCTAAGACTCCACTCTTATCAACAGGGAAACAGTGACTTAAATCTGCATGACAAACCTAACCCTTGTTTACTCTACTTTTCTTGGCAACCTCCCACAACTGAACTTCCCTTTGTCCCAACACCTTTCTTTTGTTTTTAACTTAAGATGGTGTTTAAGGAGGTGGCTTGAGCTATCTTGGGGAGTTACTCAGTTTTTCTGGGTATCTCTCATGTATGCATGAGGTATACATATTTTAAAAACTTCTGTTTGTTTTTCTCTTGCTAATCTGTTTTTTATAGCAGGGAGTCTCAGCCAAGAACTCAGAAGAGTAGAGAGAAAATTATTTTTCCTCCCCTAAAGTTTCTCCATCAAGCCCCACAACAAAAATACATTCTTTCCTTCATAGCCTACACCTGAATTTGGCTATCCCAAACATAGGCCCCAAGTTTGGTGAAAATTTATTGTGTCATTTTTCATGTGGTCCACTAAGAGACAATAAAATTGTGTTTTATTTACATAGACATAAACAAGCTCAGAGCCTGGAGCCTGGTTCAGGTTCTGTTTTTTTGTTTTGTTTTTTTTTTTAATTTTTTTTTTCAATGTTTATTTATTTTTTGGAACAGAGAGAGACAGAGCATGAACGGGGTAGGGGCAGAGAGAGAGGGAGACACAGAATCGGAAACAGGCTCCAGGCTCTGAGCCATCAGCCCAGAGCCTGACGCGGGGCTCGAACTCACGGACCGCGAGATCGTGACCTGGCTGAAGTCGGACGCTTAACCGACTGCGCCACCCAGGCGCCCCTCAGGTTCTGTTTTAGGTTCTGTGTCTCCTTCTCTCTCTACCCCTCCCCTGCTCACACTCTGTCTCTCACTCTCAAAAATAAACATTTAAAAAAATTATATAAACGTAAACACACTAAATATGTAAAAACAGGCAAATGGTTCAATAAATTATGGTATCTTCAAATGACATACTATTGTGGGGCACCTGGGTGGCTCAGTCGGCTAAGCACCTGACTTTGGCTCAGGTCATGATCTTGCAGTTTGAGAGCTCAAGACCCCCAATGGACTGTCTGCTGTCAGCACAGAGCCTGATTCCAGCCTGTCTGCCCCTCCCCTGCTGGAGTGTTTTTTTTTCTCTCTCTCTCTTTCTCAAAAATAAATAAAACATTTAAAAAAATAATATACTATTGTATAATCATTTAAAATGATGGATATAAATAATTTTGAATAGTATAAAAATGTTCATGACATAATGTGAATTAAAACAAAGATGTAAATTTGTATCATACGGATACACACAGGCAGCTCTTTCTTCCCACAGGTCCCGTCCCCATGCTTTAATAAAACCACCTTTTCTGCACCAAAAAGAAAACAAACAAACAAAAAACCAAAATACACAGAATCACATCTCTATACGCAGCAGTACACGCAGAACACATAGACAAAAAGTTGCTAGTTGTGATTCTATTTGAGTGGTGAGATTATAAGTGACTTACTTTCTTCTTTATACTATTCTTAATATTTTACTACTATATATTGCTTTATAAAGCAAAAGAAAGCAATAAAACGTTATCAAAAAGCCTACAAACAACATCAAATAGAAGGCAAACAGCAACAAGAGCACCAGAAACTAAGAATAATCAAGTATATGCAGGCCCAAGACAGAATTTAGAAGCAGCTTTAATGGCCACCTTGAGTCTACTTCCCGAACTCTAAAAGGTAGCCTAGGGGGGTCCTAATGACGTTCCTAACCTGAGGAAGAGAGCAATGATCTTCCTGAAGATTTTCTGTTGACTCAGGGAGCTTTGGTGTCAGGATCCAGCCAAGAAATATAAGCAAACATTAAGTATAACCCTATCCCCCAACACACCATAAAACACACTCTCCAGGCCTGTGAACTCCTAGATGGGACCTCTTCTTGCACCACCAGGGATGGGTAGAGTTCCTTAGCCCTGTTTCTCAAACTTTAGTCACATGAACACCTATAGTTAATGTATGTACTTTTAAAATTATGCTTGCAGGGGCGCCTGGGTGGCTTAGTCGGTTAAGCATCCGACAACTCTTGATTTCGGCTCAAGTCATGATCTCACAGTTTCATGGGTTTGAAGCCTGAATGGGACTCTGGGCTAACAGAGCAGAGCCTGCTTGGGATTCTCTCTCTCTTCCCTCTCTCTCTGTCTCTGCCCCTCCTCCACTTGCACTCTCTCTCTCTGAAAATAAATAAACTTTAAAAAAAATGAAAATAAAATTATGCTGGCAAAAACTTGGGAAATGCTGGATCTTTAATACACTAAGTACATTTTAAATCTCAAAAGGAAGGATCATTTAGTGCTCTACCATTAATTTGACCTCGGAGGTTTTATTTGTGTCACTAAATTAGCCTTGTATGAAAAGCCATATATAGGAACCCCTACTTGGAGTTTCATTTCTTCAAGTGTTTCTACCACTGACTTCATTTATAAAATAAAAGGCTATTTCCAAGGTTGGTAATCGAAGAAAAAATCTCCATATAGGTAAGACAGTGGGTTTTTAATAATATAAATCTTGCCTCCTTTCTCTTAAAGATTTCTTCCCAACTACTATCTCTCAACCACAGATTGGTTTCAGAGGAAGAGGTACTGCCCTTTTAATTCTTGGTTTCAAACTTATTCCCCATAATATGATGAAGGCCAGCCTGGAATAAACACTTTAATAAATACTAGTAGATTTTTCAAAGAAGAGAGCGGAAGATAAAGTCTCAAACCCAGGGAATAAAAATGAAACCAAATAATCTATTTTATAAGGTATATTCATCTACATCTTTGCAGTTTCTATAGCAAGGATTCCCTACCTGATTTATCACTCATCATTTATCACTTATTTTAGCACCTATCATCCAGAAGGACAAGCCTATGCACCCCCAAGTTCAAGTCAAACATGTATGTACACCATACAGATGTGTCAAGATTGCCATCTGGTCTGGTTCAAAAGACTTAGAAGAATGAATGTTATTTTCTCTCTCTTTTTCAAAATTAACTTTGTCTAAATAATACATGTACTCTGTTCAAAAATCAAAGGGTTGTAATAAAAAACAGCATTTCCCCACCCCACTTGCATCTAGTCCTACCAACTGTCTTCTACACTTTCAGCCACTTCTGGTATTTATCTGCATGTTTCTAACCCTTATACTGATACATACTGATTAGTCTTAGACATCATCTACTGGTACCCTTTTATGATGGAGAAGGCTGGAGCTCTTATACCTCTCAGTACGGTTACATCATACTTTTTGATAAAGTCAATGATGTTTACATTATGATAATTAGATTATTGTTCACGGCTGAAATAAGTAAGTATATTATATATTGTCATGTTATGTTATGTTATGTTATTTTTTCCTAATCGTTGCTTTTGCCTTTGCTTTTTGTGTTTTTTAATATGCCTATTTCTAAATTTTTCCAAGTACTCCAACCAAACTGTCAAATTTCTAGGGTGTATTTGTTTGTTTGTTTTTTAATTTTTTTTTTTCAACGTTTATTTATTTTTGGGACAGAGAGAGACAGAGCATGAACGGGGGAGGGGCAGAGAGAGAGAGGGAGACACAGAATCGGAAACAGGCTCCAGGCTCTGAGCCATCAGCCCAGAGCCCGACGCGGGGCTCGAACTCACGGACCGCGAGATCGTGACCTGGCTGAAGTCGGACGCTTAACCGACTGCGCCACCCAGGCGCCCCTGTTTGTTTGTTTTTTAAATAAGCTCTCCTATAGCACTTTGTCTTCTTGCTTTAATCTCAGCTGGTTGCTCTTAAGTCTGGTGCAGAGCTCTTGTCCTGGGAATTTTTCCTTTGCCGTGCTTCAGAGTTAGGTTTGCCTATTCCCTAAATCCCATCTATCCCCATTTCACTGAAGTAAATTCTTTAGTATTTTCCTAAAAAAGAATAAAAATCAACTTTTGATTCCTTGCATGTTAAAAAACAAAAACAAAAAACAAAAAACAAACAGGCTTAAAATGGAGCCATTTGTGCTAAGCCCCATGTTAGCAAACTAGGACTTAATATATAACCTAATTGCAGTTTCAGCCTTTCCCAGGAGTGGAATTTTAAATCAATCAGTCTGGAATTTCCTGATCAACCCTTGTGAGGTCATCTGCTTAGTAGACCCCACCCTTACCAAAAGAAAGGTGACCTTGCCTGAAGTAATCCTTTCTTTTTATTAATGACTTCCTTATCCCTGCCCCTTCTGCTTATAAAAGAGTTACATTTTGAACAGCTCCTCATAGCTCTTTTCCACTTACTAAAGGGGATGCTGCCTGATTCATGAGCTGTTAGAAAAAAGTCCATTAGATCTTCAAATTTACTCAGTTGAATTTTTTTTTTTAACAGGTTCCTGAAAATATCTTTATGCTACTCTTTACATTTGATTAGTGGCTTGGCTAGGTATAAAATACAAGGTAGCAAATAATTTCTCTCTCAATTCTGAAAGCATTATGCTTTGTCCTTTAAGAGGTGATCTAAGGTGGGGCACCTGGATGGCTCAATCAGGTTAAGCATCCAACTTCAGTTTAGGTCATGATCTCACAGTTTGAGTTTGAGCCCCACAGTTGGCCTTTTGGCTCTATGCTGACAGTTGGGTTCTGTGCTGACAGTATGGAGCCTGCTTGGGATTCTCTCTCCCTCTCTCTGCCCCTCCCCCACTTGTGCTCTCAAAATAAATAAACTTTAAAATATTAAAAAAAAAAAAAAAAAAAAGAGGCTGTCTAGGGTACCTAATGGGCTTAGTCAGTAGAGCATGCAACTCTTGATCTTGGCGTAGTGCATTAAACCCCCTTGGTGGGCAAAGAGATTACTTTAAAAAAAAAAAAAAAAGAAGTGATCTTGCTAATTAGATGTCTAATATAGTTCTCAATTTTTCCATTATATGTGATTTTTTCCCTCTATGGATGTATTTAGAATCATCTCTATATCCCTAGTTTTCAGAAATTTCATAGTAATGATCCATGGTATGGGTATTCTTTTCTTCATTTGGCTTGACCCTCAATTAACTACTTGCAAACTTTTTTAAACATTTATTTATTTTTGAGAGAATGCTTGCACAGGAGGGGCAGAGGGAGAGAGAGAATCTTAAGCAGACTCTGAGCCGAGCTCAGAGCCCAACTGGAGTCTCCATCTCACCAACCATGACATCATGACCTGAGCCGAAATCAAGAGTCGGACACTTAACTGACTGAGCCACCCAGGCACCCCAACTCCTTGCAATCTTGATTTGTATCCTAAAATCAAAGAAATGTGGCTGTATTTTTTGATAATTTTCTCTACCTCATTTTATCTATTCTCTCTTTCTGGCCCTACTATTAAATCAAATATGATGAGAGACCATAAGGCAAGCTGAGGGCCAAGCACAAGCTAGCACAACCCCCTTCCCTCCAGGGGGGATATGTGTGATATTCCTCAGGCACTCCTGGTTGCCCAAGACATAGGAAAGGGAAAGAAAACCAACAGTTAACTGATAGAGGTCACAGTTGGGCAGGAAATAAGTCTCCAACAGTTTACAAATATCTTAGTACAATTAGAAGAAAAGGGGGATCTTATCAATAGCCTAATCTCCAGGAACTCTCTACTGTGTTTTTTGTTTTCCTACTGTCTTAATGATAGTGTTTTGCTAGAGGGAAAAACAACTCTAGCCAGAAAACAGCTAGGCCTCCAGTAATCTGTGAGTCTTCTTTAGCATATGGAAATCCCTTTAAGAAACTTCTTGAATCTACCTCCCCCAGCTCCACAGTATGTAACCAGTCACTCTGCACAACCCCAGTGCAGCTCTTTCTGCCCATGCATCCTGTCTCCTTGCTTTAATAAAATCACCTTTTTGCACCAAAGACTTCTTCAAGAATTCTTTCTTGGCTGTCAGCTCTGAATCCCCATGACCACTCTAAAAACCCATCAAAATGTATCTGAATATTTGTGGGGTGCCTGGGTGGCTCAGTTGGTTAAGCCTATGATTCTTGGTTTTGGCTCAGGTCATGATCTCACAGTTTCCTGGTTTTGAGCCCTGCATCAGGCTCTATGCTGGCAACATGGAGCCTGCTTGGGATTCTCTCTCCCTCTCCATCTGCCCCTCCCCCACTCACACTGTCTCTGTTTCTCTCAAAATAAATAAATAAACTTAAAAAGTATTTTTTAAGATGTATCTGAGTATTTCTAATCATTGTTTTAATGTCTGGGAAATATCTTTGATTTCATCCTCTGAGAGAGAAAGCCAGGGAACCTGCATTACAGAAAGTATATTTTTATTTATTAATGACCCATTTTCAGCATGGAGCTACATCCCTACCTTATCTTGGCCTTGGCATTTTTTACTCTAAAATCTGCTTTGGGAAAATAAATCCACAGATTTGGTGGAAGGGAGTGGGAGCTGGTACAGAGAGGTAGGGAGTCAGGCTAGCATAGGATAAAGAAGTAGAACCAGAAGCCCAACTGTGCTGAATATCAACTTACAACTGATCTTTTGATTTTCAGATCCAAACTTTACTACACTTTCTCCCAAGGGCTGGGCTTCTCAGGGATTATCCCAGGTTCCTAATATTTCCTTGTCTTTCATGACCTTGACATTTTTGCAGAACAGGCTAGTTATTTTATAAAATGTCGTCCTTCAGTTTAGGTTTGACTAGTGTTTTCTTATGATTAAAGTTATACATTTTTGTCAGGGGTGTCACAGAAACAATGCTGTGTTCTTCTGTCAGGGAGCACACACTGTCAATCTGTCCGATTACTGATAGTGTTAACTTCAGTCACTGAATGAAGGTGATATCTGCTACATTTCTCTACCATAAAGTTATTTTTCCTTTGCAATTAATAATTATTCTACGTAAATATCCAGTTCCGTACCAAACTTTCACTTACTGTTTAAGATCCATTGATGATTTTTGCCTAAATCATTACTATCATGATGATTGCCAAATGGTGACTTTCTAATTCCATCATTCCATCCACACTTATTAATTGGCATTATACTGCAAGGAAGCTTTCTTTTCTTGCTAGCTGTTCAATTTTCATGTATTTACATATGTCTGAGTTCATGGATTTCTATTTTACTCAATGCCCCAAACCCAACAGTTTGGTTCACTAAGAGCTCCTTCAAGCTTGTTTCTGTGCCCCTTGACACATCTGTATTATTCTTTGAGAATTTTCTTACTTTTTGGCTCCCAAAAGTGTTCCAAGTTCATACTGTACTGCACCAGCCCTAGAGTCAGCCATTCTTCCAGAGTCCTTATTCCTTTTAATACAGATGATATTCAGAAATGAAAGTCTGGTTTTTGGTATGTTCATTTGTTACCAGATAAACATTGCTTCTAGATCCTCTTAGAGAATAGAGGTAAGGTATGTATGTATGTATGTATTTATGTATGTATACACACACCCCCATACTAGCATCTATATCAATTTTATAATACTCTGTTTTACAAAATGCATGCAGATACATAGACATGGATTCAGACATGGACATAGATATAGATATACCATGAGTGTCCACCAATTAAAATCCAACCAAGCAGGATTCCTTCTATCCTTTTCCTTTTCATATTGGTAACTTTTTTCTCTATCAGTGAGAAACTTGGCTGTTTTCCTCAATATATCCACTCAACTTCTCAGGCCCTCTGTATGTAATCAAACTCCCAACTGTACTGACCACACCCTTACTCAACCACCCCTTTCTCAGTTCCTAATCACAGCTGTTCTGCCTCATTTGGCCACCTCCTCAGTCAGTTCCCACTATTACAGCTTTCAATGACCATGTCTATGATTGGTTCCCAAGATTCAAGTCCACTCAGGAAGGTTGATACAAGACCATTTTTAGGGGCACCTGGGTGGCCTAGTTAGTTAAACATCTGACTCTTGATTTTGGCTCATGATTTGTGAGCTCGAGCCCTGCACTGGGATTCTCTCTCACACACAAAATAAATAATAAACTTAAAAAAAATAAAAATAAAGAGTTAAGGAGACTCTTCCTTCCAACTTGGGTCCCTGCTTCAAAAAAAAAAAAAAAAAAAAAAAGATCATTTCTAGCTGCTAAAGACCCATTGACCCATAATCATATGCCACTTTCCCCCCTCCAAACTCAGTGTGGGCTACCACAATAGTCTCATCTCTTCCACGGGGCCTTGGTCAAGATCACTCTGTTTTACCCATAGATATCCTTAACTCTGAATATCTCAGAGAAACAGGAGTGATAACATCAATTTCTTTCTGCCCAAAAGGCCCTGAACCCATTATGCAAATGAAACCGCTCAGTTCTCAGAATTCTGCAGAGATTGGTTCTTTGCAAATTCTGACAAAATGAATCTTTTCCCCAAATAGCTATCAGCTACTCTTATGAATGAAAAAAATAATAAGGCATCCCCATTACATGACATTTACTGTATCATAAAATCATTTGTCTATTGGTTTCAGGTCTATAGACTCTAAACTCCTTGAAAGTAGGCATCCTTGTAGCACCAATGCCTAACATACTGTCTAATCATTGTAGATACTATTTTTACTTACTTACTTACCTATTTATTTATTTATTTATTTATTTATTTATTTATTTATATTTTTAGAGAGAGAACATGTGCAAGTGGGGAAGGGGGCAGAGGGGGAGGGAAAGAATCTTAAGCAGGCTCCATGCTCAGAGCTGACACAGGGCTCAATCCCATGACCTTGGGATCATAACCTGAGTGGAAATCAAAAGTCAGACACTCAACCAAATGAGCCACCCAGGTGCCCCTAGTCATTACAGACACTATAATTTTTTTAACCTTTATTTGAACCTGTACTTCCTTCTTCCTCTTTGTACATCAGGGCTCAATACTACGTACTTTGTAAGACTCAGTTTTTTGTCTAATAACCCAGTGTTTCTGCCATGGTCAGTATATTAGTGGTGATCAAGGGACAGTCTGAGGATGTCTTGGAGAAATAACCATTACAGAGATTTTGATCTCTAACAGAGTGCTTTCTAAGAGCCAACAGCCCTTTTATGGGCTACATATAGAAGACCTCTTTTTACCAGAATCCTTTTAATTCTTGAAGGACACTCTAAAACTCTTTGTAGGCCACAATTTCCTGGAAACTTTTCCTGAATACAGGTCCTTGCTGCTATACCGATGCCTTTTACAAGAAGGACTAGAAGGCCTAATGGAGTCTCATAAATCCATCAGAGCAGACCTTCACATAAAGATCAACACCAACTTTGGGCAGCAACTTCATGCGACAACAGGATGAGTGTCTTTACCTTGAGAAGTATTTACTCCCCTTCCGCCAACTGGAAACAGCTCTGATTGAGATGAGCTCCCCAATTCCCTGAATGTACCCTGATGCAAAGCAATTGTCCTCAAGGATTGATTTTAGCAGGCTCTTCACAATAGGGATTTCCATCTGAACTCACCTCACAGCCATGTGCTTGACCCTGGGTTTTAACTCACCCAAATGCACTTCCTTCCTCCTGTAAAATTGGATGATCTCAGGAGCATCAAATACGTTACCATTATATTCCTTGGTGACAATGTTGAGGGATCACCTGTCTTTCCTCTTTTAGCTATGTGAATTCTACCAAGCCTACCAAGAAATAGGCAATACACATAATGGATAAACTGATGCAAGCATAAAGAATGGGAATGCAGAAGGAACTCTTTTTATACCAGCATTACTCCCATACCAAACTCAGAGAAAAATGGCACAAAAATAAACACTAGTGTCTGATCTTACATGGGATCATAGATGCAAATATGCTAGTAAAATACTACATAAATCCAGGAATATGTTATAATTATAATATATGACAACCGGGTAGGGTTTAGCTCAAAATATAAAGATGGTTTGCTATTAGAAAATTAATGGTTTCAATTTGGAAAATAATATATTTCAACAAATGTGGGGGAAAGCTCTTAATGTTCAAACTCTATTCCTGATTTTTAAACATTTTGAGCAAACTGGGAATGAATATAAATATCCTTGATTTCATATATCAGAAATCTCCACTAAAAATAATACTTGATAGTGAAACACAGGAATTCTTCCCGTTAAATTTTGAAAAGAGAACTTACTTTCAATATTGTATTATTGATCATAAGCAATACAGAGAAACAGAAAATAAAGATAGCAGGTATACATACTGAAGAAGGAAAGGCAAAGTATCAATATGCCTACCTAGAAAATCCAAAAGAAATAATTGTTAGCTAGGATGCAATGGGAAGTTGTTTAAATAAGGGGACTGAAAACTATCACAGAATGGAGGACAGGAAGGGACAAAAGCAGGGAAGGAATGTGTTTTGCTTCACAGAACCAACAGTTCCAGCCAAGGAGATGCCCAACTAGGTGTTTCACCCAATAGCCCTTTGACAGGTGTGTCTCACTTGGTGACCCCTTACTTGAGCCAGTTTAAGCTGAATAGGCATTAAGGACCTACAGAGGAGGTCCCAAGGTGTCTTGACGTTACCTTTAGCTCATTAGAATACTAAGCTCTCCTCCTATGAACGGAGTTTTCCATCATTTTTTTGAACATACAATGTATGTACTAGCATGTTGACATGATAGGCATGAGCAGTTGAACCAAAAGTGCATATGCAAGCTCCATGCCCCCTCCTCCAAAACGCTGGGAGACAGTGCTTTGAAAGCTATCTCCCTGTCTTCTTACTAATAACAATAAAAAGCTCTTTGCTTTCAACATTTCCTTGGATTGTGCTCAACATGATGCACCCCAAGTGGCAAACCTATATAATGATAAGCAATTAATAGGAGCTCACCAAGATAACCAGATATAAGAATAAGAAAAACAATGAAACAGGGGTGCTGGGGTGGCTTAGTTGGTTGAGCCTCTGACTCTTGATTTTGTCTCAGGTCACGATCCCAAAGTCATGGGATCAAGCCCGACATCAGGCTCCACACTGAGTGTGGAGACTGCTTGTAATTCTCTTTCTCTCTCCCTCTGTCCCTCTCCTCCATGCTCTCTAATAAGAAAAAAAAAAAAAAAAGAAAAACAATGAAAAGAAACATATGAAACAATTTTCAATCTCATCACATAATCAGTAAATGTGAATTAAAACAATGCCCTACAAACCATTATTAATTTTTAAAATTCAGTGGTACAATCTTTTAGGAAGGGATTTGGCAAGAGTAACTAGAAAAATATCCATTTGTTGGCTTCTGCTATAACGCTATCCTAAGGAAATATTCCAAGATATATAAAGATGTTCACAGACTACTTTCATAGAAAACAGAAAAATCTGGGGAAAAAAATCTAATGTCCAACAAGAGAGAGAATGAATTAGATAAAAAATCATATATTGGCTTAAAGAAATATATTTTTTTAATTTTATTTATTTTGAAGGAGGGGGGCAGGGAGGGGCAGAGAGAGAGGGAGAGAGAGAATCCCAGGCATGTTCCACATTCAGCACAGACCCCAATATGGGACTCGATCTCATGACTACGAGATCATGAGCCAAAATCAAGAGTCAGATGCTTAACGACTGAGCCACTCAGGTGCCCCAATATTGATTTTTTTTTATCAATAAGAGATCTTTGAAGGTCTCTGTAATAACACTGAAATATTATTAAATGATAATTAGTGAAAAATCAAGAAAAACAATGTTTAGTGTAACAACTACATTAAAATGCATTTGGAGAAAAGTGTCACAAGAAATGTCATATAGTCAACGATATAAACTCTTGACTCTGAAGTTGTGACTTCAAATCCTGAGGCTAACACCTCCTAGTAATATAACTTTGGCCAAATTACCTGATTTGCCTCAGTTTCTCACCTATAAAACAGAATTTAATAATAGCAGCTGTTCCTTTTTCCAAAGAAGACATCCAGATGGCTAAGAGACACAGGAAAAGATGCTCAACATCACTCATTATCAGAGAAATACAAACCCAAACCACAATGAGATACCCCTCACATCTGTCAGAAAGGCTAAAATTAACTCAGGAAACAACAGATGTTGGCAAGGATGTGGAGAAAGGGGAACACTGTTGCACTGTTGGTGGGAATGCAAACTGGTGCAGCCACTCTGGGAAATAGTGTGGAGGTTCCTCCAAAAATTAGACATAGAACTACTCTAGGGGCACCTGGGCGGCTCAGTTGGTTAAGCGGCTGACTTCAGCTAAGGTCATGATCTCGCAGTTTTCAAGTCCAAGCCCTATGTTGGGCTCTTGCTGACGGTTCGGAGCCTGGAGCCTGCTTCAGATTCTGTGTCTCCCTCTCTCTCTGCCCCTTGCTCTCACTCTGTCATTCTCTCTCAAAAGAATAAACAAACATTTAAAAACACAGAACTACTCTACAACCAGCAATTCCACTACAGGGTATTTATCCAAAGGATATAAAATGCTGCTTCGACGGGGCACATGCACACCAATGTTTACAGCAGCACTCTCAATAATAGCCAAATTATGGAAAGAGCTCAAATGTCCATCAACTGATAAATGGATAAATAAGATGTGGTGTATATATGGAACAGTACTCAGCAATCAAAGAGAATGAAGTCTTGCCATTTGCAACATGGATAGAACTAGAGTGTATTATGCTATGAAATGAGTCAGTCAGAGAAAGACAAATATCATATGATTTCCCTCATATGTGGAATTTAAGAAACAAAACAGGTGAACATAGGGGAAGAGAAAGAAAAATAAGATAAAAACGGGGGGAGGCAAACCATAAGAGACACTTAAATAAAGAGAAGCAACTGAGCGTTGGTGGAGGGGAGGTCAGTGGGGGATGTGCTAAATGGGTGATGTGCATTAAGGAGGGCACTTGTTGGGATGAGCACTGGGTGTTATACGTAAGTGATGAATCACTAGGTTCTACTCCTGAAACCAATACTACACCGTATTTAACTAACTTGAATTTAAATAAATAAATTTTAAAAAATAATAGCAGCTGTCTCATAGAGTTGTTGTGACAGCAAATGAGTTAATACCTGCAAAGCTCCATGAGCTGTGATGTTGATATGGTAAACTGCTAATAAACATTAATGTGAATGCAGCAGAGTGCTAGTAGGCATTGTATTAGGGAGATAAGATTCTGAGTGTTTTCATTCCCATTTTCTAAACTTTCTATGATATTATTTTTGTTTTACAGTAAAAATGCATATTTTAATATTAAAAAATACTATTTCTAATTCATGCTAATCTCTTCTCTTGCCTATATTCTAATTCCACTCCCTCCTGTTTATCTAGGACCTGGTTCCATCCATTATCTCTTTTCTGTTATCTCAAACTCCTCTAATGATTCACTAAATAAGTAGATTCCTAACTGTAATCTTTACTCTCTTCACTGTCACACTTCCTAAGGAAAAAAAAATTCACAATAACTTTCTTCAATTTGAATTTCCCATTCATTCTTCGGTATATTGGAATCTGAATTCTCTTTCTGTTACGCCATTCTAACAATGTTGTTAATTTCCTTAACATTCAAAACTAATTAATGTATATCCTATTTACCCGATCACAGGTGTTTTAACACTTCTAGTCACTTTCTCCTTGAAATTCTCTTCGCTGTCCTATCACACTTAGAAAGGAGGATGTGAGAGGAGGAGGAAGCACAGGTTTTAAAACTGCCTCTGTTGGAAACCGAAAGCTGGTAGCCTGTGTCTGAGATCAGGTCTGAAGCCATAGACTGTAGAACCAATCCAGAAAGGAGAAGCAGGTGTGGTCAAGTGAAAGCGCTTGGCTGGGGAAATCCAATAATGGAACCAGAAAGCAAAGTGGGTCAAAGACAAAAGAACACCCTGAATCCCAAGGGGAACAAAAAAAGTCTGCAGTTGCAGAAGAAAATCTGCAGAATCCCCGTGACCACTTCAGCAGAATTGTATTGTCAAATCTCAGTGTGTGGAGTCTTTTATTCTCAGCATATCTTAAGGATGCTTTTTTTATGTAACTCAATACCACCCTCTCAGACTCACCTCTTTCTTCTCTAACTGTTCATTCTCCCATTTATTAATCCAGCCTTCCTTCCATTTATCATAGATTTACCAAATGATCACCATAAGCCAGGCATTGTGATATGCCATGAAGCTGCACAATAAATAAGGTAAAAGTCCTTCTCAAAAGCTCACCCAATTCATATTTCTTTCTCTGACCACCACATTAATGTGTTTCCCAAGGTTCTTACCTAGACACTTCTATGCTACTCATGGCTCCAACTGTCTCACATTACCAATGGGCTCCCTGGCTTCTTCATCTGATACTTGTAGATATTTCAAACTCAGGACGGCCAACACCAGACACTCATTTGCCACCAAACCAGAAGAGATCATTATCAACCTAGAAACTTTTAAGTCATGCATCAACTTTCCTGTCTTTCACCACATAGATGAACAAATGGATAGCAATTCTTAACAATATCATCTCCTAAAAAGCTTTCAAAACTGCACTCTCCTCTCTATTCTAACTCTACATTAATTTCTGTCCATAATTACTTTCATAAAGCCTTCT
This sequence comes from Leopardus geoffroyi, assembly GCF_018350155.1. Lineage (NCBI taxonomy): Eukaryota > Metazoa > Chordata > Mammalia > Carnivora > Felidae > Leopardus > Leopardus geoffroyi. The sequence continues at coordinate 136,932,579 of NC_059333.1, forward strand.
GTTTCCTGTCATCCATTATCTCCCCCTTCCAGTTCATCATTACTACTGATGTCAGAATTATCTTTCCAAAAGACAAATTTTATCCACCATTGCTTTGTCTCCATATGTTTTACCCCTGCATTCTGGACATTTAGATTTTGTCCACATATTTCTTTTGTTGTTGTTGTTTATTTATTTTTGAGAGAGAGAGAGACAGAGTGCGAGCAGAGAGAAGGAGACACAGAATCAGAAGCAGACTGCAGGCTCTGTCAGCACTGAGCCCTACATGGAGCTCAAGCTCACAAACCGCGAGATCATGACCTTAGCCGACATCGGATGCTTAACCGACTAAGCCACCCAGGCACCCCCATCCACATATTTCTTTTTCATCTGTATCTCTCAACACCATGCTGGATAAAAAGAATTGCTTATATCTCCCAAACACAAGAAACTTTGGTCATGCTTTATGCCTTTCTTTGCCAAAAATGCTCCAACCTTGTTTTCCATCTGATATGTCTAAATTTGCTCAAATATTACTTGCTAGGCAAAGTATTTCCCATCTCCTTCAGAGCTGTCCAACTTCTCCACGGAACTCTGTGCTTAGAGTATATCTCTATTAAGGAAGAATCACATTTGTTTTGCATTCATTTGGACATCTATATAATACTTGTTAGCTGTCTCCAACATTGAAATGAGTGCCTAAATGTAGATTGTAGAGATCATGTATTTTTTATTTTATACTTTCCTGCATCCAGCAAAATGGCCACCGCAAGTCTTTGCTGAAAGAATGAATAACTCACAGAATAAATAATGAATAGGAGAAAATGTGTTTTTCTTTCCCTTCATTACATGACTAGGAGGATACAACATGTATCTCAGTGAAAGGGCTGAGAAAATGCAGATTGAGAAATAGAATGAAAGTCAAAGGAGAAAGGCAGGAGAAATCAAGAGGAATCACTGGTGTGCACAGAAAACAAAGCTGACATCTAGGAAGAGAGGCAGAGCATGAGAGGAGATCAAAGTGAAAGCTGGAAAGAATCCAACAGGACAAGGAATATCAGAATCCCAATGAAATCTTTGCAGTTTGACTCCACGAACCCAAACAAGTCTCATCAGTTTGTCATCCTGGTAAAGACAGGACATTCCACAGTTCCTAGGAAAAGAACTAGAAAAAAAACTTACACTTGGCCAGCAAGGCATCCGATCAAAAAATTTCCCAGAGTATATAGGTCTGATGCAGTCTGGAGGTTCTACTCCAGGTTCATTGTTTTCAGTCTCTTTTCTCTCTTCTGGTTGTTGGGCAAACTGGCACTCAGAAGGTTCTATCACCAAGCCCATTTGGGGGCCTGTTTCATCTGGCTCTTCTAGACCAGTGTCTACCACTGCAGGAGGCTTCATCTCTGCACTGGGCTCCATTACCACACAGGTACCTCTTCCCAGTTCCTGTCTAGGATCCATATCCAAAGCAGGCTGTTTCCCTACTGACGCCCCTAACACTTTAGGGGAACAAGCTGCAGAGCCTCTCCTGCTCCCTAGAGCCTGTGGACTTTCGCCTACCATGCCTAAGGGAGGCTGTATTATCCTTCCAGAACACCCTGCCAGAAGACACTCATTTTCTAAACCCTCTCCTCCTGGCACCGTACCCAGAGGTTTTGTTTCCCGTGAGGCTGAGACCCCATAGACTCCTAAATTACTCCTCTCCGTGAGGGTCCTAGATGTATTCTGTCTTTTTAATTTCATTTCAACCTCCTTGCTCAACAGAGATTTTGTTTCTGGTGATGCATTCCTCTCAAATTTATTACTAACCAAGAGGTTCTCCCTACATGAGGAATCTTTTCTTAATCCCACTCTCAACCCTAACTCTGTGGGAGATTTTGTTCCCATGACGACCCCCCTCTCTCCTAAATCATCCTTCCCTTCGTGAGTGAGCCCAACCTCTATGCTCTGGGGAGATTTCCTCTCAGATACCCCCATTCCTCCAACAGCACTCATCTCAAAGGGGAAGTCTATACCTGGCTCAAGGAAAGTTCCTAATCCCTTGGGGTGCCCCAAACCTTTGGGGGACCCCACTCTCACGAAAGAACACATCTCAACTCCGACTCCCTGCCCACAGCTTCCTGCCTACGAAATAACACCTAGCAGAAAGGAGACTAAGGTCTGTTTACCCGGTTACCTAGGAAACAGGGGCGTGGCTTAACGCGCAATTGTTTCTCGGGGCAGGATCCCGCCCATTTCTCCCCGACTTTCTCCAGTCAGTTTCTCTCCCTCTCTCTCTCCCCCTTCTTCTTTTTCTCCTTCCCTCCCTCTCTCCTCTCTTTTCCTCCTTCTTGACCAAATCTGGAGGGCAAGAAAACAAGGAGGATGTGGTTTTGGCACTGGAGAAAACGTTCACTAACTTCTCTTCGGTTTCTCTAGCAAAGCAGTCCCCTCAGGATGAGTTCAACCGTGGGCTTCCTCCTCCTGGCCATTGGCCTACTAATTTTATGGCAATCAGGATAAAAGTAACCACTTCTCTGGTTGTGACCATTAATTTAGGTCCTTCCTTGTGCATGTACAAGCACAGTGCACGTAGTTCTTTCAGCCTAAAGAACTACTTTAAATTCTGTGAAGTTATTTGGTACCTGTGTTACACAAAGTACTTAAAGTCTTTGAGAACATTTACATTTTAATAAATAAGCTTTAAATAGTATTTAAATATGTTAAAGTTTGAGGGGTGTTATACAATAATGCATATCCACTTCTTAAAATATTGTGCAACTCAAACTCTGGATATGTAAGCATGAGATTTTCTTTAAATTGGGGCTACAACTTTGTCAGGTTTTAATGAAAGTGTATTTAGTAAATATTTGTCATGTTTTACACATACAGGGGATACAGAGCACCTAGCTTAGAATCTGAATGGAATTTATAGGATTCCAGTCTTTTAGAAACTATGAAAAACTTGTAAATGAAAAACTAAAAAAAACAAATGCTTAAAAGACATTTCACATTTGAACAAATTGTGTATTGTAATTTTCATATAGTTAATATAAATATTCTTCTCCCCCAAGCACTTTAAATGACTTGAAAGCGTGTAAATGAAGGGATGTCTGTATGTATAAGCGTTCATTCAATTCTTTCATTTTTACAAATAACTATTGAGTACCTACTTTGTGTCTATGATGGGAATATAGTGAAATATAAGCCAATCTCTCTCTCTTGGAATTTATATTCTAGTGGGGACAAATAACCATCAAGTAAACCAATAATTAAGATCATTTCACATAGTGATAAATGTTACAAAGAAAACAATACTTTGATATAAAGAGATGCTACTTTAGAATTGGTGGGCTTAGAAGTTCCTTAGGTACATGACAATTGAACTGAGGCTTGCATTTAGCCTGGCAAAGACACAAACTTTTTAAACATGACTAGCTCAAGTTCCCATAATTTTTTTCTCATTGCCTTGCCATCATGCCCACCTTATGTTAGAATTACCTTTAGGTTTGCCTCCAGGTAGTCCCAGTTAAAACAAAATGTTACCAGTCATTACTATCTATGATTAATTCTTCAACTACACAATGGAGGAAAGACGTCCTGGAAGAGAAGGTAGAATATATAGGGTAAGAGTGCCAGGGGTGACAGAGAGACATAAAGTGCTGGGAATTTGTGAGTGGATGTTTATAGATTTGAGAGCAAAGGAAGCACTAAGGGCTGTGTTCAAGTCTATAACTTTATTTAGGGTCTGTCCACTTTGTAGCTTCCTTAACAAAATCTGTCAATTAGTAGGACTCCACATTTGACACTAAAATATATGCACTTGTCAGTCCTCCTCAGTTAACTGGGGCTAGGAAAAAAACACAGGCATATTGTGAGTGGCAGCAGCAAGAGAAAAGCTTTACTGTGGCATTTCAGTCTCTGGCAGCAGATCTTAAAAGTGCTTAGCCACTGGCACAGTACTCTTTAAGACAAACATTATGACTAAACTACAAAATATTGTGGAATGTATTCATGAAGGAGGTGAATTAAAAGACCAAATTGGTAGAAGAAAATAAATGAGGAAGCAATATCCTAGAACAATGAAATGGGGAGTTCCTAGCAATTTATAAATTTCCGCATCCCTGTGTTATTTGTGAGGTTCTCTCCAATCAAATGCTCACCACTCTAAATATAATTAGGTTCACAAATATTTTTGAGGCCCTTGTTATCTCAAAGATGCTTTGTGAGGAACTGAAATGATGAATAAATAACGGTCTTGGTCCTTTAGAACTTTAAAATCCTAATGAGATTTTAGCTTCCCTAATGGGAACAAAAACCTGAGGAGAAAAGTGTAGGCACTGTAAAATAAGGCAGATAGGTATTAGAACCACTACAGAGAGTAAAGTGAAGTAGCGTGAAACTACAGGAAAAAAATAACTAAATCCACTAAAAGTACAGTTAACCCTTGAACAACACAGATTTCAACTGTGTGAATTCATTTATACGCAGATTTTTTTTAATAAATATATCAGAAATTTTTTTGGAGATCTGCAAAATTTTGAAAAAATTTGCAATGGCATAGCCTAGAAATACCAAAAAAATTAAGTGAAAGGTATTATTGTAAGAGTGCAGTATGTAATACATTTAACATACAACATGTTATTGGTAAGACTTCTGGTCAATACTGGGTTATTAGTACTCAAGTTTTGGAGGAGCCAAACATTACATGCAGACTTTCAATTGGGTGGGGTCAGTGCCCCTAACCCCTGCATTGTTCAAGGGTCCACTGTATCTTCAGATGCCAACCAGAGGAGTTGGTGTCCTGGCCAAAGTGAAACCTGCAGTGATGGGTGGTAACAGTGTTCTGGGAGGGAGAGAACAAAATGATCAAAAATGCCAAGATGATAACATACCAACAACATTCTGGGAACAGAATAGACCAGTGTGATTAGGATACAAAGCAAGTGTTTGGGGAGAGGGAGACCATAGAAACAGAATGAAAGAAATGTGGGACAGGACTACAGAAGTTTGGACTCTATTTTGCAAATGAGATATCCTTGAGCATTTCTGAGGAGAATGACTGGCTGAAGCGTACACAATGATTGAAGACACGTGTGTGCATTAATTCCTGTTTATATTAATACTACCACAGCCTGGGTGTTGGGATTAGATCACAGATTAGGGGATTAGAGAATTTTTGGTATTAGAATGGACAATGGTTTATGAGGGAAAACAGGAAGAGTGAAGATGATTCTGGCCTTTCATGTTCAGGTGACTGGGAGGCTGTTAATACCAGTCAACAAAGCAGAAGCAGGTTTGGGGTGGAATAGGTTTGGTTTACATACTGTTGACATGTCAAAACTGATGTGACATATCCTATTTCCTGATTCTTCCTTGGATTGTCCAAGAGGTATTAACGTGACTAACACACTATATTGGAACAACCTCTTGGGATAAAGTGCCACAGATACCATTTAGGTATGACACATTATGCTCTTCTGGTTAGTAACTGGGGAGTTGATCTAGAAGACTGGCTATTCAAGGATTCAAATCATCTTCATTGCATAAAGTTGACTGAGAACCCTCAGGATACTTTCCCTAGTACACATCCTAGACAATCAATATCGATGTTCTCAAAATGAAGCTTATAAATGGTAAACTGCAAACTGAAAAGTAGTCCTTATCCTGAGGGAAAGTCAATTTAACATTCCACCAAATTACAGAATGAATTTTGTTTTGTTTCAGATACCTGGCCAGAAACTACTCTATGAACTTTAACAAAGCAAGGTGTGTATGTAGGTCTGCAGTGGATGGTAATGAAAGTCTTAAGTTGTACTGGAATCCTGCTTAAACTCAGGCTGTGGAGCCAGCCTTCAGGTTAGAATACAATTCATCACCAGCGCAGTGGGGATTTTGGACAAGTTACACAATCTCTCTGCCTCAAATTCTTTACCTTTAAAAAAGGCACGCCTCATTCATTAATTCCACACTTGACTGAAGGTTCTGAGCTGGCAGGCACTATGCGAGACAGCGTTGAGGACCACTTTGGGGAGTTAATATTCTAATGTAGGAAGGCATTTAGTTTCAGATACTAGTTTCAGAGTGAAACCTTCTAGTATAAGAGTAAAATGGAAAAACTCCTCTAAAGCGTTTCGTACAGTAATTCGCAAAGGAAAGCCCCGAATAAAAGCGAGCTATTATTTTAAGATTTGCTCCCCACCACCACCATCAAAAATAGGTACACTGAATCACTGAATGAACAAAAGCAAGTTATTAAGATTTCCTCGCCTAGAGACAACTTTTGGTACGGGGTCTAATCCTCTTCCCTGGGTAAATAACCACACCTTTACAACACATCCATCCCCCCCCCCCCCAGGACAAGTTCGGGGGCTCTCACGTGCTAGAAAAGTACACCCCTTCCCCCACCCACCCACCCATTCCCCTTAGCCAAGTTGCCAGGGTTGGGGTGTTGCAGGGTAGAATAACTGGGACTGTGTGCAAATATTCAGCGGGAACTTCGCCGCCCCCCATGCCGGGGAGCAACAAACCCCAGTTTTCTCACGCTTCCCCAAAAGCCAGGGAGTAAAAGAGTAACCCCCCCACCCCCCACCCCTACCCCCACGCCGGCCGCCGGGAGACCGAGACCGCCACCGAGATAACAATGGCGCCGACAAGGGCGGGGCCGTGCTTGCCTGGGATGTGGGAGGGAGGTGGGAGGTGGCTGAATCCGACGCGGCCTCTCGCCGAGGTCACGTGACATGGCCCACCCGGCCCCGAAAACCAGGCCCGGCCGCCAAGGCTTCGACAAGGGGCGGGGGAGCAGACGGAGAGAGCGCACTGGCGACGGCGGAAGTGACGAAGAGGCGTAGTTCGCTACGTGCAGCGACGTGGCGGCGAGGCCGGCGCCTGGCGGCGGAAGTGGCTCCCGCGCTGGGACTTGAGTGTTTGTGTTTTGGTTCGCGACGGAGCCGCCGGCTGGTCCGAGGGGAGGAGGCAGAGGAGGGAGGAGGAGGAAGAATTAGTCGGAACTCGAGCGCCGGCGGTGGCGGAGGAGGAGAAAGGAAAAGAGGAAGGCGGAGCGGAGAGAGGCGGAGACGGAGCCGGACGGGGGCGGCACCACGGCACGATCCCGGCACCGTCCAGTCTGAGGGGAGCGGCCTGAGGAGGAGACGCGCCGCCGCCGTCTAAGCCACAGCCTCACCCTCTCCTCGGGCCACGCCTGGGACCTGCTGCTGGGAGGCTTCAGCCCCGCTGCTCCGCGTGCTGCGGTCTCAGGTAACCAAACCGTCCCTCCCCTGCCCGGCGCCGGCCGGGACCCCAGGTTATACGCTGTCCTCGGTCTCTCCGCGGCCCTGCCGGCACGGAGTCCCCCGCCCATTCTTCCCCGCCCGGCGCCAGTACCCAGAGCTATCGAGCCTGGCGTCTCGTCCTGCCGGCCCTGGTGATTCATTCCTCAAACAGCTCTGGAGACCAGGATTTGCAGACTGGCTGAGGGAGCGACGGGTGTCACCCTCTTCCCTTCTCAAGATGGCGCCGTGAAAGAGTGCCGGAGGCCGCGGTTCCGTCTGGCCCCTGTCCTGGCAGTCCCGGAGGGGGTCGTCCCAGCCCGAGCCAGGCCAGGTTGGGGGAAGCAGGATGGGAAAGAGGGCCAAGGGGCCTGGCGGGTCCTGCTTGTTCAGGCCGTTGGGAGTTTGGTGTCAGTTACTCAGGTACTCTCCAAGGAGGAACCGGGGCCTACAGCAGGTGTGAATGGGGGGGAGCTCCGCCTACCTGCGACTTCCAAAGACGGGTAATAGAGGGGGGAGGTGCGTCAACATGCTATGCCTAGGGACTGTCTGGTCTAAGAAAGGTGGTGAACCGCAGCTTAAAAGAACTCAAGACAGCTGGGCCGCTGCACCCGCACAGTGGGTAGAGAGCTTATTAAACCTGTCTGCTGTTCTCCTCCCTGGGAGCTGGTTACCCCCGTGAGATTTTCAGACTGTAAGCTCTAAACGTCGCAATTCACATAGTTGGGGTTTGGTCTCAATGCTGATTCGGATGCCTTTCAGATAACTGGTTAAAAAAAAAAAAGAAACGTGGACCGCCCTGTTTTAAGTCAAGAGAGCTCAGAAACTTTATTTTTAATGCAAAATTGGGATCACAGGAGCTCATAGGGTTGCCGTAAGCAAAATTCATGGGATAATGGTTGGCACAAAATAAGGGTCTGGTAAATGTTAGCTGCTGTTATTGATGCTATCTTTATTAACGAGCTCCTAGAGGACTTCATAGGATACCGGTTGTTCTCAAAAGATTTTAAAATGCATTTTATGCAGAATCTTCGTTTTGCAAAACAAAAGTTTCGGTAGCGAATAAAAATGAATGCCCATGATTTTTAACCTTACTGTGCTAACTTTATACATTTATTTCCTGCTCTAGAGTGTTGGAGAGAGCTCTGTTCCAACAGCTTTAACCCTTAAAAGGCACAGCAAAAAAATTTTTAATTTTTTTAATGGGAATCTCATGTTTTCCCTGAAATTTTGGGCCTTGAAAATTTGGAGCATGTTGTCCCTGACGAGTATTTCAATTTGCTGTTTTGTGGGTAGTGAGACAACTGGGAAATATTTCAATTGGTATTGAAATACCTAAAGGTGTGTTCACATGTTTAGTCTGCATGATGTTCTGTTTATTTTATCAGAGAGCCACTCTAATTGCCATTTTTCAGTCCCTGTTATGTGTTGGCCACTGTATTAGAGACTTTTTTTTTTTTTAACGTATATTCTCTCATTTAATTCTGCAGCAGCTATGTAAGTTAGTTAGGTATTTTGGAAATGGAGACTTCAGTATACCCAGGCAAGATTACATCACCAAATCCAATATTTTTTAATGTGGTGGGGAGTCAGTGTGGAGATTGGGGCATTTTTTTATTACAGAAAAATGTTAAAGTACACAAAAGAGGGGGAGAATAGTAGAATGAACCCATCACCTGCTTTAAATTATCTATGGCCAGTAGTGTTTTATTTATATCCCTACTGTTTAGAAACAACTTAGACATACCATTTCACGTTTAAATAGTTCAGTATGTGTTGCTACTAAAAGAACTCTGCAAAGCTGCTGTTGAGATAAGGCAGTGGTGATTTTATTGTCTCAAATATAAGGTCTCATTGGTATTTATTAATCCATTGTCGAGAGGGAGTTTTATATAACCTCATTTCATGGGGAAAGCAAATTTCTTATATGAGGTACCTAAATGAAATATAACAGTGATTTTTAGGGGGAGGAATCATCAGGTTTAGTATTACTAGTAAGCACATAATCAGATTTTGACTAAAGATAAGAAAACTGTGATTTTTGAGTAGATTGGAAGAGAGTCCTTTTTAATGTTCCCTTATTCCTTTCAGATTGAAAATTAGCAGTAGGTATTAAGAAAAGAGATAGAAGTTGCCATTTAGGCCAGTTTTTTCTAAATGTGTTAAATGGAAAATAACGACTTAATTATTAGCCCCAAAACTACAGAAGAGTGTAAGTAAATAAGACACCAATAAGCTAACCACATAGAAAACCACTGTTAACACTTCCATGTATGATGTATTTGAGCACATGAGGAAACAGTTTTAAGTCTTTTAGCTGCTAGACACACAAAATATTTGTTGCTTTGACATTACCATTAATCAAAACTGTACAATTTAATAGGGGCCTTCAAATAATAATAGCCAACATTTATTGAGTTCTTACTATGTTCTAGGATCTGTTGTAAGAACTTCCCATTTATGAACTGAATTTTCCCCAAAACTGTTTTAACCCATCTAGTCTGGCTCCAAAACCTGAACTCTTAAGTCACCCCTCAGGTTGACTGGGTTTGAAACACAGCTATGTTGTGGCTCTGTCATGGCTCTGTCACAGTAACTATGTGACCTCAGTCAAGTTACTTAACCTCTCTGTGCCTGTTTCCTCATTTTTAAGGATTGTAACAGTCTATAGGATTGTTGAATGACTATGTTAAGTACTTAACTACCTGGTAGAAAGTTGAGTCTTAAATAAAGATTAGCTTTAAATTTTTTTTTTGATCTGAAAATTATAGCAGGATTTTAGGCTTAAGTCTCATACTTTTACATTATTTCAGTACAAAGGTGGTGAATTTAAATACATGGGAATCGGTGTCCTGTTGAGGTTACAATTATCATATTATATGTGATAGGCAAAATTACTGAAGTGATTAACATTAGATTTGTTTACCGATTTGTGTATTTAATAATACAATATTTGTTTCTTTACAGGTTTCTCTACATCCAGAAAGAAAAAAATTTGACACCTTGCATCCTGGAAGTTCATTTAAAAGACTGAAATTAGGGACTTCTTTCAAATTTGGACATGGCTAATCGAGGAGCAACAAGACCCAACGGGCCAAATACTGGAAATAAAATATGCCAGTTCAAACTAGTACTTCTGGGAGAGTCTGCTGTTGGCAAATCAAGCCTAGTGCTTCGTTTTGTGAAGGGCCAGTTTCATGAATTTCAAGAGAGTACCATAGGGGGTGAGATTTTCTTTTTTCCCTTCATTTAATTGAATCATACTTTGGCAAAAAAGATTTTGCAGTTCCAGTTGTGTGATGATGAATACCTAAATAGGTCACACAGTGAAGAAAACCGTTCAGCAGACCTCAAGCTTTAAAACTTACCTTGATTTTTGTTTAGGTAGTATCTTTCTACATTTTGATTTCCTGGTTATCCCCAAGATGATTGTGTAAAAGCTGGACTACAGATACAAGCATGAACAGAGTCAGTGTCCCAAGTAATTAAATTTGATCCGATACTGTTTCTTGATAATGATTAGAAGCTTCTTCGAATTAATACGTTTGTGCTGAATAATATTGGCTTTAGAATGAATAATGGAAATAATAAATAGTGAAGGTTAACCTTAAAATCCTAATTCTAAGTAACTAGACTATTTGTATATTAACACTGATTAGTAAAATTAATTAAATTTTATTAAACTTGAAGAGAAAAAGTCAGTGGTCAATGGAAAGGGACATGAAAGGGAAATGGGACCTGGAGACAAAGATCAAAGATGAGGAAGAGGTAGAGTAAGCCATGAATACAGTGGTTTTGGTAGGGTCGAGAGGGGATGAGGGGAAGGTAAGAGGCAGGACAAAGAGGAGACAACTAATAGTGCAGTGTTGTGGATAAAGACAGGAAATTGGTGATTGAATTAATCAGATTCACAGCTGATATAGCGTTGGAGCAAAACTTTTTTCGGTGCCTCAGTTTCATCTGTCAAATGAAGCTTTTGAATTAGGTAATATCAGAGGAACCACACAGCTTTAAGATTCACAATATTTTGCAAGGTGTGTGTAATTAAGCAGTACTATATTTTTAAAGGTATACGTGGGGCGCCTGGATGGCACAATCGGTTAAGCGTCCGACTTCAGCCAGGTCACGATCTCGCGGTCCGTGAGTTCGAGCCCCGCGACAGGCTCTGGGCTGATGGCTCAGAGCCTGGAGCCTGTTTCCGATTCTGTGTCTCCCTCTCTCTCTGCCCCTCCCCCGTTCATACTCTGTCTCTCTCTGTCCCCAAAATAAATAAACGTTGAAAAAAAAAAAAAAGTATACGTAAATAGATTTTAAAAAGTCAAACTTCTGAAATATGTGACCCAGCTAATATGTAGCAACTTTAGATCTGTGTTTTAGGAATATAACTTTATGTTGTGCATTTAGTGTATGTTCTCAGGTACACTTGATAATTTTATTCATAGTTCAGACCTTTCTAATGAAATAGTTTGTAAAACTGTACTACCTCCTGACTTCCCTGCGTACAGAAAATACAGTACATAGGTGGTATTTCCACTTTAATAGATGTAGCAATGTGTTTGTCATCTTCTTTCATTTGTGTATATATCAAGTTACGCAGCGTTCTATTGTTTCAGTGTTTTATGTTTTTTATAATGGGTGACATTCAAAAAGTAGTCCACATCATTGAGCTTTTCAGTTAAAAATGTAATGAACAATATACATTCTTTGTGATTTTTTTGTTAGAACGTTTACACACACACATTTGGTTTAGGAATGAAATATCTCTCAAGGTAGTATCACTTGTCAAGTAATTGTCAGTGGCAGCATTTCCCAAAGTTCATATGCATTCTAGGCTAAATACCTGGGCCAGATAGGTTTGGGACTGGCTCTGTGCCACCCTCCCCCTCTTCACAGTGCATAGTCCATTAACAACCCTGAAGCCCTATATAGTAAAGAACTTAATTCCTGGGGAACTGCAAGAGCCTCAGGAGGGTAAGACTAGGATCTTTGTTTTTGTTTTGGATATTATGGTCATCCAAATGTACTTTGTCCTAATGATATTTAAAGAAGGACGTTTGTAAGAAAAATTGAACCCTGTCAGTGAGTTGTAAATATACAGATCTGATAAATGTTGTATGCGTATATGTAATCTGCATTTCCATTTAACACACATCAGGTGATCTACATTTATGGATTTTTCAAGTGTTTTGTTCCTATATCTAAAGCTTCCTTAATATTTTCTACTTGTGCAAATTGACTTTTAAAACCAACTTTAGAAGGGATTTATATCCAAATTTCTCTGTTAATGGTTGTGGGACAGTTTATGTTATAGACGACCAATTTTTAGGAAGTCTGACAGTGCCATTATGATTATAGCTGTGAGCACTGGGTTTTTGTTTTTGTTTTGAGACATAGTTGACAGAGTGTAAGCTTAAGGTTTAAGACATTGATTAGATATGTTTTAATAGTGAGAGCTGTTTTATGCTCTTTGATAACAGCTCTTCGCCCTTAGGGACAATACTAGTATTCTGTTTTAAGGATTTCATGGTTTGAGCTATTTAATTATCAACACCCCAAGTCCATAACTTGTAAGTAATATATATTTTTGTTTTGGCTGATGTGTGGTAAGACTTACCTAACAAATGAACTTAGCAAATGTTTGCATTTTATTTTTTAATGGTTTATATCTACTAACATTAGGTATGGTCTGAAGAGCTAACTTAAAATTTTCATGTTTGAAAACATATGCTATTCTCTTGAGTTTGTGTATTCTAGAGCCTTACCTTCATCAAGAATATCAGGGTAGTTTATGCACTTCTAAACATGATAGCTCGATTTAAGAATCAGTGTTGTCTCACTGCATCCTATACAGTTGCCCCTTTGCCCTATAGCACTCATAATAAAGTTAAGTAGTTAAGTATTGGGTTTAATACTTCGGGGAGTTCTAGCTTATTTGTAGGGATTTAAAGTCTGTAGGACATTTATGTTCTTATTGTTTAAGACGAACCCAGGGGCGCCTGGGTGGCTCTGTTGGTTGAACATCCAACTCTTGATTTCAGCTCAGGTCATGATCCCAGAGTCGTGGAATCGAGCCCCGCCTCAGGCTCCCACTGCCCTTTCCCCCACCCTCACACACACACTGTCTCTCCCTCTCTTTCTCTAAAAAGAAAAAAAAGAGCCCAGAAGGTTAGCAAGGAGCATTTGGTTCATATGGTTGTGTTCCTCAGTATCTCCTCAGTAAATATCTGTTGGCTGGGCTGTTCATCTTTCACTTAACACCTTGAGTACTTTAAGACTTTAAAGGTTTCAAGTGAGTTACTCCTGTCAAAAAAAATATTGTTTAAATACATTTAAATGCTATTTATAAACAAGTGGATCTTCAACGTAAGTCAGAGCAAGGTTAAAATATGCAGTGAAGGGGCGCCTGGGTGGCGCAGTCGGTTAAGCGTCCGACTTCAGCCAGGTCACGATCTCGCGGTCCGTGAGTTCGAGCCCCGCATCAGGCTCTGGGCTGATGGCTCGGAGCCTGGAGCCTGTTTCCGATTCTGTGTCTCCCTCTCTCTGCCCCTCCCCCATTCATGCTCTGTCTCTCTCTGTCCCAAAAATGAATAAACGTTGAAAAAAAATTAAAAAAAAAAAAAAAATATGCAGTGAAGGGGCATCTGTGTGGCTCAGTGGTTTCAGCGTCCACCTCTTGATTTCAGCTCAGATCGTGATCCCAGGGTTGTGAGATTGAGTCCTGTGTCAGGCTCTGCACTGACATTGCAGGGAATGCTTGGGATTCTCTCTCGCCCTCTGCCCACTCCCAAAATAAGTAAATAAACCTTTTTTTTTTTTAATATGCAATGAAATAAGATGCATTCAACTCTTCTTCTTTTCTTTTGAAAGGTAAATGTTTGATACCAGAGTTTAATTTTGAATGCACTGATCATCAAAGGAATGTCAGACAAGTTTAGGTTACAGAACTGTACGGGAGAATATTAACATTCCTCTTGCAGGTAACTGTTATTTTTGAGGTTTGGTTTAGCACACTGGTTCTCAGAATGTTCCGTAATCCAGAAGCATCTGCATTACCTGGGAACTTGTTAAAAATGCAAATTCCTATGTCCTATATTGAACCAAAACACTGAAGTGGGACCAGTAATCTTAAATGTTAACAAGTCTCCCAGGTGATTCTGTTGCATACTGAAGTTTGAGAACCACTGCTTTTTGTGTTCTGAGTAGTCAGTATTACATTTACACTAAAGTTTTTGGAATAATTGCTTTTTGTTAAACTGCAGTTTGAGTAGGGTTTTTGAAAACATGTTGTTTGTTCAACTACTCCAGTTTGAGGATTACAAGTATTGTGTCCTGGTAACATCACACATGACTTGTATCTCTTTGTATGGGAACCCCTTCCCTCAACTCTGTTAACCTGGTAGGTCCTTTAAGAGGGTATGGCCCCTTCTCTGTCCCATCAGGGTTGCTCTGCTTTGTCCCTCTTTACTAAGGGACTTTGTATAGTTTTCAGTTATCTGTACCAGTGCTGTTCTCCTTTATTGCCAAAAGTAATCAAGGACTGATTATACACTAAGTTAGTTAAAGAAATAAGTGCCTTTTTAAATTGTAGTTCCAGCACATGGCACATATTAGCTGCTTGATCATAGGTAAGTCAGACTCAGCTCTCACATGAAATGGAAATAATGTATCTAGAAAAGTTTTTAGTAAGGGTTAAATGAAAGTACATATAAATTTCTTGGCACAGTGCGTAATACAGAGTAAAATGCTTATTAAATGTTAGCTGTTACCACTACCATCACCATTACTTTTTGCTGAGTCATTTTTAATCATTGTTATATTGCTACAGCATGACATTGTTTTGGAATTATGACTATTCCATATAGTGCATGGCATTTGATTTAGGATTTGACAGTAATAAGTTTTTTATGTTTAGATTTCCTTTGTTAGAAGATGAAACTTTTTAAATTTTTAATGTTTATTTTTGAGAGGGAGAGAAGGAGACAGCGCAAGTGGGGAGGGGCAGAGAAAGAGGGAGACAGAATCTTAAACAGGCTCCAGGCTCTTGAGCTGTCAGCACAAAGCCTGATGCTGGGTTCTAACTCATGAGCTGTGAGATCATGACCTGAGCTAAAGTTGGATGCTTAACTGACTGAGCCACCTAGGCACCCCTGGAAGATAAAATTTATAGGAACAAATAAGGCTTTAAAAACTTTATAAAAGCAAGTACTTAACTAAATTTGAGCCATCCTAAAAATGAAGTTTTTGCAGATTCATTCAAGTGGATAGTATAAGCATGTACAACTAAGTTTCTTAAAATTCTGCTTGGTAAATTCTTACTAACTTTTCCCTCTCCATTTATTGGTTTTCACAAAACTAGTTAGTCGTGTATATTACATTAAATGCATGCCACCCACATGAACTAAGCTATTTGTGGAAGTTTTCTCAGAGGGGGAAATTACACTGTTAAATAGAATACTAAATGTATTCAGATATTAAACTTGTCTCCTAAACTGAGAAAGAAAAGCCAGCCAGAAAATTTAAATCTGAATAACTTAACGTTCTTCCTGTAGTAGTAAACTTTCTACTGTTGCCCTTCACTTGTTAGCCTTCAGAAAGACTGATTTGTATACAAATGATCCCCAGTTTACAGTGGTTCTACTTAGTTCAACTTCATGATGGTGTAAAAGCAATACAGACAGTAGAAACCATACTTTGAATTTTGATTTTCTTCTAAGCTGACAGTATTTGGTACAATACTCTTGTGATGCTTGGAAATGGCAGTGAGTTCTAGCTCCCAGTCAGCCACGTGATCACAAGGGCAAATAACCAATACAGTCACAACCATTCTGTACCGGTAACAGCCATTCCATTTTTCATGTTTAGTACAGTATTCAAAAAATTACATGAGATATTCAACCGTTCATTATAGAATGGGTTTTGTGTTAGATGATTTTGCCCAATTGAAGGTTAGCATAAGTGTTCTGAGTACATTTGAGCAAAGGTAGGTTAGGTGTATTAAATTAATTTTTCATTTTTACCAAATTCTCAACGTGATGGGTTTGTCAGTATTAACCCCATTGTGACTTGAGAAAGGTCTGTAATTGTAACCCTTACATTTATTACCTTTATCTTTTTTCATCACATTGCTCTCAATTAAAAGTACTTTTGAGAAAGGATGGAAGACCTAGATAGAGACAGACCATAAGCATATGGTTTTTGACTCATTAGAAAAATGGTGTTTGAAATGTTCATTGTTCTTTCTAATACAGTGAGAATTAAAATTTGTGGAAGTTAATCATTGGTTTCACGTGAAAGAATATTATCTTTATGCATGGTACTATTTCCTTCTAGAAAGTATGTATTCAGTATCTGAGATAGGTTGTATTACTGAGAGAAGTTGGTAGAGATTGGCTACTTTATATCAGTTTATATGAGTTTTGTCCTAAAAAATGATTTTTTAATAGAATTAACAGTAATTTTTTCTAGTATCCTACTTCAGAATGTTATACAGGAGTATTTAAACATTGCTGCCACTTAGGAGTCTGTAATCTTGTTTTTAGTCTTGGCAACCTTTTATGGACACTTTGTGAGCCCTTGTTCGAACATTTGTAAAATGAGAGGATTGTAAGTAAGAATTCTTCTAGAGCAGGCTTTTTTTTTAGTGTGTACTTTCCACATTAAACAGTATAATCAATACATTTTAATCTTTTCCTCCTCTTAAAATTTATTTCATAATTTGAGTTTTTGAACATCAGTTTTTGTCCTGTCTTACTTGATTCATTTATTGCCCTCTGGTGCTGCTTAAGTGTTCAAAGCTATTTGGTAGAATGGTTTTTGCCAGTTAGCTCTAACTATAGCAAACAGCCTCTGTTGATTAATTTGCTGCTTTTATTCTCTTACAGACTGGGAAGTAAGATTGTCAAACTTCTTTAAAATTCATTTATTCAACAGATTTACCAAGCTCCTAACATTGTGCTAAGTACTAGAAATCAAATCTTACAGTTTAGGATGGGAGACAGATTGAGTACACATAAGGTATGAAAAGTGGTATTACATACCATTATTTAAATTAGGCCTAAATTTCTAACTGATCTTTTTTATTTATTATATATATATATATCCCAAAAAAGGATACATACGTATATATAAAGGGAGTATATTCTCAGTTACATACTGAAGAAATATGTAAATTTGCGTAAACTTTGGTGCTTGGACTTCATGACATCTATTTTGGCTGCATTCGGACTATTTTTGCTACCTTTCTGTTGTTGGCTCTGTTCTGAACATTTAAGGTTTGTGGATAATTGACCTTCGGTAGACACCAGAGGCACATAAGATGCTTGGTTTGAATGATTTGATGTGGTGGGTTGGGAAACTTTATTTTTATTTATTTATTTTTACTTAAGGTTTATTTATTTTGAGAGAGAGAGTGAAAGCAGGGGAGGGAGAGAGAGAACGGGCAGCTTTTTAAGAACTTCGTTAATAGAATAAGAATTCTGACTTGATAAAAATAGAGAAAACATTGTTTTTGAAAAATGTTTCTTTTCTCCTTTTGCATCTTACACTATAATAATCAGCTGTTACTTATATGCAATCTTGTGATGCGTACTGAATTTAACATAGGATAAGCTAATTTGGAGTCATCATTGAGAGCTTTTATTACAGACCTCTTGGTGGAGAGAATAAGAATGTAAGAGTGAGAAAAGCAATAGGAGATAATTTCAAGAGGTTTTGGGAGTTTGATCATTGGCTAGCTTGATATAAATACGAACTAGCTAGCAAATTATTAAATTTCTCAAGATGAAAGTGTTACTGAAGCTACATATTGGATTTTGGAAATGAATATTCTTAGTGCTTTACAAGTTTTATAAAACAATATTTGAAATAAGTTGATAAACAGCATTCACCCTCTTTTCAAAGTAATACAGATGTGGAAAGTAGAAGCAGGATGAGGAACCAGTTATTCATGGTTTCTTTCCTTGAGGATAGCAAGTGCTTTTGGACTCAAAAAGAAGAGGATAATCTGATGATATGGGACTCAAGTCACTATATTAATCATTGGGTACCTTTAGCATTTCTCAGCATTTTACGAGGACCTTACTACGGTTATATGAGGTTACACTAAAAATTCTCTTTCCTATATTCTCCTAACCCACTGGGTTCTCTCCGTCCCCCACCCAAGACAATGTAAATTTGTTATGTGCCCTTGGAAAGTTACTATTACTTTTAACCTATATAGTCTCTTCCCCATTTAATACAGTTTGAAACATGTCAGGGCTACTATAATGTAGCTTATATTTTTCACTTTAATATTCACGTGACTTTTTTTTTTTTTCTTAGAAACAACCACAAAACTTGATGATTTAGAGCAAAATCATTTCATCCTCTCATGGTTCTGGGAATCGAGTGGGCTTTGTAGATGGTTTTCTGATCACTCATGGGTTGCTATCAGTGCTGGGGCTAGATTCAATCTCAACTGCTGCTAGCTATTGGTTGGAGCCTCAGCCAGAACACCTACATGTGGGCCTTCCCACCTGTCTTGAGTTTCCTCACAGCTTGATGGATTGGTTGAAGAATGAGTGTCCCGAAAAGTACCAGGTGAAGCTGGGTGGCCTTTCATGACCTTGCCCCAGAAATTACATAGATAGCATCAATCATGTTCTAGTTACAGACTCACAGATTCAAAGGAGGGGTGTGAGCATCATGTAAGAAGAATGTGGTGTGGGAGATCTTGTTGAGGCCATCTTGGAGAACACATTCTGTCAAAGATCTATCCATATCATTTTATGAAGAGCATCTTCATTTTTCTTAGGTGTAACAGTATTCCATTGCATGGATCATATCAATGTATATTTAAGTCACTTCTCTAGTTTTGAATTTGCACATTGTTTTAGATTTTTGGCTGTTAATATAATTTAATATAATGTATTGCAGTAAATAATTCATAGTAATTTCAGATGTATCCCAAGTATCTCTATGGTATAAATTCCTAGAAGTTGATTGCCTATATAAAAGGTTACATACATTTGTAATTCTGATATAATTTTCTGACAACCCTTCAACAACAATGTACAGAATGTGCCTGTTACTCTATATTAACTCAAAAGAGACTTGTAGATTTTGCCATTTTGCCATATTATGAGGAAGATCAAGAATCTTTTCATATTTTTAGAGCCCATTGTGTTTCTGTTAACTATAACTTCATGATATTTTTATGTGAATTCATTTTTAATAGATGCTATTCTATTTTATTTCATTTATTAATGTTAATTTCTCAGTATCTCTGTTTTATTCATACTTATTTTAGTGACTGGTAATTTCACATTTTTTTACCATATTCTTATTGTTGGACATTTAATATTTGTATTTTTGATTGCTGTTTTAAGTAATCCTCTAATTGTGGACATTTTCTTGGAATATTTTTTTTCTCTCTGGAGTTAATTCTGTAAGATAGAGTTCTAGATGTGGTTACTGAACCAAAAATAATTTTATCTAATGATTATGGGATCAAAAGGATTCCAGTCTTTTCATCAATTTTTTCCTCCCTTGGAGATACTTCCAGTTGTTTTTTTTTTTTTGTTTTTGTCATTGCTTGACTTAAATATGTTTTAAGATTACAAGTTTCTTGTAACTGTTAACTCTGGGAGTTAAAATCTTCCTTGTCTTTTCTCCCTTCTTTAAGTTGTCCTTTGCCATTCCTGTGTTGTAAAATTCACAAATATTAGAACTTTTAAGCTTCCTTAGTGGATAGGTTTATTGCTAAGCATTAAAGAGTCACTTCAAGACAGTAATACTTTAATGATCTGAGAGGTTCCCTTGAGGTTGGGGAAGCATTAAGTGCTAGGTTCTTAAACCCAATGCAGAAGGTGTATCACTAAAGAGAAGGGGGAAAAAAGAAGCTTCCCCCTTTTCAAATAAGCATTTTCATATTCTTTTAGGTAAATACCTAGAGGTGAGAATCCTGGATTGTGTATTACTATTTTTAATATTTTTTAATGTTTAATGTTTTCCATAGTGTCTTTATCAGTTTACATTCCCACCAACAGTGCACTAGGGTTGCCTTTTCCCCACATCCTTGTCAGCACTTGTTATTTCTGTTTTTTTTTTAACTGGTCACTCTGACTGATGGGAGGTGATATTTCACTGTGGTTTTGAATTACATTTCCCTGATGATTAGTGACGTTGAGCATCTTTTCGTGTGTCTATTGGCCATCTGTATGTCTTTGGAAAAAAGTATTTAGGTCCTCTGCCCATTTTTTAATCAGATTTGGGTGTTTTGAGTTGTAGGAGTTTGTTACGTATTTTGCATATTAACCCCTTATTGGATACATCATTTGCAAATATTTTGTCCTGTTCAGCAGGTTACCTTTTCATTTTGTTGATGATTTCCTTTAAACTACAAAAGCTTTGGGGCACCTGGGTGGCTCAGTCGGTTAGGCATCCGACTTCGGCTCAGGTAATGATCTCAGGGTTCGTGGGTTTGAGCCCCGAATGGGGCTCTGTGCTGACAGCTCAGAGCCTAGAACCTGTTTCGGATTCTGTGTCTCCCTCTCTCTCTGCCGCTCCCCCACTGGCGCTGTGTCTCCCTCTGTCTCAAAAATAAACAAACATTAAAAAAATATTTAAAAAAAATAAAGTACAAAAGCTTTTTAGTTTGATGTAGTCTGGATTGTTTATTTTTGCCTCTGGAGTTTCTAACTCTGACTTGGCCACACTTAATTTCTAGCAGTTTGTCAATTACAGCTTAGGTTTTTCTACCTGAGCTGGTTTGCTCATCCCTCTGCTCTGAGGTTATCCTTACCATATCCACCTTTCTGTACAATTTTGGGAGTAGCGTATTGCCTCCTCCCCTCAATTTTCTTACAGATCAAAGAAGAGTTGACAATTTTTCAGTTCATCTTTTTACTTGTTAGGATGGCGTGGCTACTTCTAAGCAGCATACATGCAGACCTGGAAGCCAGAAGTGTCTTTTCCTTGCATATTACGGGAATTTAATAAAGTACTGTTTAAACTATTTAATAAAGTACCTATTGTCCACAGATAAAATGTCTTTCAAAGACACACATCCCTTAAAGCTAAGTTAATTTCATTAACTTTTTCTGTATTCATGTTCCTTGGAGAACATTTGTCTGAAAACTAGTTAGTAACTTCTCACAACCTCTCCCCTTTCTTCACCTTTCCTCTTTGTAATGTGTTCATTCTGCTTCCCAGTTCATTATTTGATACATCCTTGTTATATAAATCCAATCTGGTGAGTAAAGACTTTATAAGGTTTGGGCCTGTGGTGGGATAAGCACAGATTCTTAGCCTTGAAGGTTCATTTACTGATTTTATCAGTCCCATCATAGAGTGTTCAGGTTAGGGGCCCTAACTTAATACTAACCAAACTCAAATTCTTAAGACTAATTTAAAAATAATATTCATAGTTTGCTTTCAGAAATACTACCGTGGTAATGTTCAGCAGGTAACATGTGACTAGCTTATGTCCTGGTTAGTAGATTCCTTTAAGAGAGTTAGGTATCCTTAAATATTTTCCAAGATTGCAATTCATTTAGCAGCAGTTGCCTTTAGGTGTTGTTGGATGTTTTTTGTTGTAAAATATGCATGACATAAAGTTTATAATTTAAACATTTAAAAAAAAATAAAAACAGGAGCGCCTGGGTGGCTCAGTCGGTTAAGCGTCCATCTTCGGCTCAGATCATGATCTCTCCATCTGTGAGTTTGAGCCCCGCATCAGGCTCCATGCTGACCACTCAGAACCTGGAGCCTGCTTCAGATTCTGTGTCTCCCTGGCTCTCTCTGCCCTTCCCCCGCTCACACACACACACACACACACACACACACACACACTCTCTCTCTCTCTCTCTCTCTCTCTCTCTCAAAAATGAATAAGCGTTAATAATAATGAAAGTAACAAAAGTAAGTAACAGTTCTGGAACATTCAGTACATTAACGTGCAGCCCTCAGGACTAAACATCTTCAGAACTTTTTCATCTTCCCCAACTGACACTCTGTTTATTAGGCAATAACTTCCCATTCTCCCCCACCTTTATCCATAGCAAATAACCATTCTATTTTCCCTCTAAGAATTTCACTGTGTAGGAATCTCATATAAGGGAAATTATACAATATTTGTCTTTTTGTCATTGGCTTATTTCACTTAAGATGTCATTAAGGTTCATCCATATTCTCATGTGTCAGAATTTCCTTTTTACAACGGAATAATGTTCCACCATATGTATAATAAAGACCACATTCTGCTTACCTTCCGTTGATCCTTCATTGTGGATTTTGGGTTTTCTTCCACCTTCTGGGTATTGTGAATAAATACTGCTATGAACATTGGTATACAAGTATCTGTTGAAGTCCTTGCTTTCACATCTTTTGGGTATATACTCAAGTGGAATTGCTGGATCATCTGGTGATTCTGCTTAATATTTTTGAAGAATCTGTCATTTTCCACAGTAGTGCCCCATTTTATATTCCCGTCAGTGCACAAGAGTTCTAATTTTTCCATATCCTTGCCAGCTCTTCGATTTCTGTTGTTTTGATCATAGCTGTCCTAATGGGTGTGAACTAGTATCTCATTGTGGTATTGATTTTCATTTTCCTACTAGTGATGTTAAGCATTTTCATTAGCTTCTTGGCCATTTGCATATCTTCTTTGGACAAATGTCTATTTCTTTGCCCAATTCTTAATTAGATGTTTGGGGTTTTGTGTTGTTGAATTGTAGGATTTCTTTATTCTGAATATCAATCTCTTATTAGATGCTCATTGATTAAGAATGAATCTTATGTGATTAGTGATTTATAGATCATCTCATAAGATGGATGTACTTTTAGAAATATTGCCATCTTTTTACATAGTACCTGTCTAGTAAAAATTTTTTTAGCTTGGGGCACCTAGGTAAAGTTTAAGTCAGTTAAGCGTCTGACTTCAGCTCAGGTCATGATCTCATAGTTTGTGAGCTTGAGCCCCATGTTGGGCTCTGTGCTGACAGCTCAGAGCCCGGAGCCTGCTTTAGAGTCTGTGTTTCCCTCTCTCTCTGACCCCTCCCCTATGCATGCTGTGTCTCTCTCTCAAAAATAAACAAACATTAAAAAAATTTTTTTTTTTTTTTTAATTTTTTTTTACCTTGTTGCCAGGCTTTTGGAGTATTTTCTTTTTGGGTTTAGTCACTGTATGCTTTCTTGTCTGCCCTAGTCTTTTTTTATCCCCCTTCTGTTTCTTACATTAACTGAAATGTAACTCTTTCCTGAATATGTGGTTTTTGCTGTCATAATCCACTGGGTACTCCTCACAATGCACATATGATTTTAATGGGAAATAATAATAGGCTTAGCTTCTTATTTTGCCTGCTGTTAGCTTTAGACTTCCATATATTCTTCTCTGTGTACAATTTTATTATCTGAAGTCAGTGCTTATCTGAGAAAATCCATTATATTCAATTACTGCTATTGATACTCATTTCCCAACAAGCCAGTTTCTCCCCTGATAATTTTGGTACCTGCTTCTTGATGCTACTCGGTCAGTTCCTGCCATCCTTCTCCCTGATTGGGTATTCATCTTGGAGTTTGATTCAGATCCATTGAACTCATTTATTAAATTCCTTGCCTCTAAAAAACTTTGCTTCTGCAAATCACTCCCAAACAGTCTCTAACTTGGATTTTATGATCTGCTTCTGAGAACCTCAACCAAGACCCTTCTCTCTAGCAATCCTATTCCTTACCTTTCAGTTTTGAAAGGCCTCAAATCCACTACGTATAAGGGAGAACATTCAGTCATGATTCTACTGTGAAGAGACTACTGTTATTTTAGTTTTTTCTGTGCATTTCTGGTCATGTTCCTACATAGATGTACCATATACCTACCAGGAATTTATATATATATATATATATATATATATTTTTTTTTTTTTTTTTTTTTTTTTTACTTTTTGGCAATTAAAGGTTATTTTATAACCATTTTTAATGTAATTGCTATTTAATACCTACGAAGTCACCAGTACCTTTGCATTTATACATTTCGGTTGTTTCTAATTGTTAAGTACAAAATTCTTTCTAAAGGTTTCTTCTTCCTATTCTGCTCCCCATACCATCTTTTGGAGATTCCATGAGGTACTAGATTAACAAGTGTCAGCATTTTCATTATTTTGCTACATGTTGGCAAAATTATTTTCAAAACAGTTATATCACCAGCAATGTGAGTTTTTGCCACACTTTTTCAAGTTTTTTTTTTTTTTTTTCATAAGGAAGTAAAATAACTTTTCTTTCGACTTTTTGCTGTAAGGATGATTTTGTTACTAGTGATGTTGACTTTTTTTTTCTTAGGTTATATTTCTTTTGTGAATTTTCTTTACACATTTATCCTTGATGCTTTGGGAGTTTTGCTTAAGATTTATATGAGCTATCTACATATTAAAATTTAATCCTTTAATATTCACTGTAGAAATTTTCCAAAAATGTGTTCATCCCTGTGTTATGGGTGTATGATACATGTTGGCAGATAAAATCTCAAAATTTTTTATGTAATCAAACTGATAGTCATATAGGATTTTTGGTCATTTCTAATAACATAATCCTTTCCAATCAGATTTGATACAAAGTTGAGGGTTGGGGTGGTATTGGTTCCTTGGTTTTTCTCTATTATGCCCTTCTGTTCAATTCATGTAGAATCATTTTAGTTGTTAGATTAAACTCTGATTTATTAACCTTTGGATAATGCTATTATCCGGATAATGCTTTGGATATTTTTCCCCTGGCTCATTGTATTGCAGTGTCTCTTCCTTGCTTATTATTTATGAAGGTCTTGCACATTATAGGCCTTTGGTATTTGCAGATTTAACATTTACAGTTTCAGCTATCTCAGCTGACTGCAAGGTCTGTGATTTGCTAATTTGTAGTTTTGCTGAAACTGAAATGTTACTTGCTTGCTGCCAGGCTTACCAATAGGAACTGATCTTGTAGCTCAAAGAGGGAGCCTATTAGACAGGCCAGCACCCACATCTCAACACAGCTTTGTTTTTCTCTACTTGTCGTCGCGTACACAGTAACTCTCGAAGTGATAAAAGCTGTTTCTTTGTGAAATATGGGCCCGAAAAGAAAACCAACTGCTAGTGCTGGTGATGAAGTGAAGAGAAAATGAAGAGGTCTAAGAAAGTGATGGTTCTTAGCCAGAAAATAGACGTTTTGGATAAATTAAAGTGGTTGTGCAGATTAAGGTAAGTTGGTGGTGGTTAATGTTGCTACAGTATCGATGTAGTAGTGTATATTTTGAGTGTCAGAATTTATTTTTATAACTTTATAAATGATTAGCAATGTGATTTTAGAAGCATTAAGGATTTGAAGATGTCAGCTGTACTTCACTGAGTTTTATGGGGGAAGTTAAGTTTTATGGGGGAGGTATTTGAAAATTTGCGAACATTAGGGAATCATGATGGCCTTGCAGTATGTAATGTTTCAATAACGCTGAATTGTCCCATAACATAATATTTCTGTTCTTGTGGCACTACAGCACTTTTAATTGTTTTAATGTGGTTTTGATGTACCCTAAAACCCCATCCCCCTGGCCTCTTAATACTGTTACTTTTTTTCCACCCCCATCATTATGCTCTATCATAGCACATGAGTAACAGTATGGTGTTAACCAAGTTAAAGAGATCTTGATGGTATTTTGTTTGATATTGTGTTAGTTATATAATAACTTGGGTAGAGAGAGGCCTTTTGAAATGTCTATTTTTTTTCCCCATTTGGGAACTATTTGTCTATTCAGATGTTATGGAAGATACCCCCAAAATAGACATATCTTTTATCTTTTAGCAAACATTTGGAATATTTATATGAACTGGGATTTTTATTATTGGGTATGGAGAAGAATAGCTAACAGTAATTTCCCGAGAGACTCCTAGTCTAGAAGAAAAAGATTACATAAATCAGTGTTTATAAAAAATGTGAAAATGTTCATGGCACAGAGTTGGGGGTTATTAAATAGGGTGTGATGAAGGATGCTAAGAGGAGTTGAGTGAATTGATTGTTCTTGTTCTTTGTTAATATAATTGGGATCCATTTTCCTCCAAGCATAACAACTAAAACCCTGGTTATTGCCAGTGTGTTGTAAGGCTGTTGACTTTGATCTGTTCTAGCCCATTTAAAGAACTCATTATTTTATCTGTTCTTTTTTAGTTAATGCCTTTGGATTTTCTTGTCAGTCATGCTTCTTAAAAATAATCTCTTTTCAATCTTATTTTTTTTTAATTTTTTTATTTTTACATTTATTTATTTTTGAGAGACAGAGACAGAGCACAAGTGGGGGAGGGGCAGAGAGAGAGAGGGAGACACAGAATCTGAAGCAGGCTCCAGGCTCCGAGCTGTCAGCACAGAGCCCGATGCGGGGCTCGAACCCACGAGAACTGCGAGATCATGACCTGAGCCCTTGAGCTGAAGTCGGACGCTTAACCGACTGAGCCACCCAGGCACCCCACAATAATCTATTTTATTATAAGGATATTTGAAATGTTAATAAATAATGGTGATGGTGGACATTCTTGTTTGGTTTCTAGATTTAGAGAGACTGTTTAAGTGCTTTCCTATTAAACAAAATGCTAATTTCAGGCTTACAATAGACATTTGATAAACTTTAAGGAAGATTCCTACGTGTATATTAGGAATGGATATTGCCTCAAATGCCCTTTTGTCATTTATTTAAATACATGGTTTTTCTTTTTTAGCCTGCTGGTGTGACTGCTTTGTGATTGTGAATCTACAGTTATGGGTTATTGTTGTTTTATTGTATTTGTTGAAATTTCCTTGCCTGTATTTTGTTTGTCATTTTTGTACATGCATTTATTAAAAAAAGATTGGTAGCCTTTTGTAATATCTTTAACTGGTTTGAGAATCAGATTATATTTCCTTTAAGACAGCATAACTATTAATTATGTCTCTGAGCCTAGAGTTGATTTATGGAAGTGTAAATGAATGTTTTTACTCCCAGTGTATTTGTGAACATAGAAAAGAGAAAACAGTCTGAATGCAAATTATCCAGGTTTTTTTTTTCCAAGTTGCGTCAAACAGTATAGTTTGAGAAATAGCCTATAGTTTGTGATGCATCTTTTTCCTTTTTTCATTTTATGAAAAAAAAAAAAGGGAGTATTGTTTTTGAGGCTTAAGTGTTTAAAAATATTTTTTGATTCTGCAGAAGAACTTTTCATGACTGAAAAAGTGACGTGGTGCTTTTTTTGGTGTCCTTTACCATATATACAGGATTTAAGTAAATGGAATATTTTTGCTAATTTTGTATGTTAAGGTCAATGAATTAGAACATATTTTAATTATGATTAGCTACTTCTGACAATTCACAGAACTATTCATTAGAATCTGCTTAAGATAAAGATATTTCCAATTATGACATTTATAAAACTGAGAAGGTTATAGTTGCTAATATAAAGCCAGCAACCAGTTGACCTTATAAAAAATACAGTGAAAAATAAATACTATATTTAAGGTAAAAGAAAATATCTAATTAGACTTGGCTTATTCAGCACATGTGATATTAACTAGTGAATCACTTATGAAAAATTGACATCACTAGATAAACTACAGTTTACAGAAATGGATCATAATTCTCTTGCATGATAGGACAGGGTTTTAGGGAAAAAAAAATTTAACCTTTATTTATATTTGAGAGAGAGACAGTGTGTGAACAGGGGAAGAGCAGAGAGAGAGGGAGTTACAGAATGTGAAGCAGGCTCCGGGCTCCAAGCTGTCATCACAGAGCCTGATGGCAGGGCTTGAACTCATGAACTGTGAGATCATGACCTGAACCAAAGTCTGACATTCAACGGACTGAGCCACCCAGGCACCCCAGAGTTTTAGAAAATTTTATAACTTAATTCTGTGCCAGTTTGGGAGAAAGTTGAATAATCACACCTTGAGCTGAAAGTAAAAGGGAAGGGCATACTAATTTATAATGAATGATAGAGTAGCAGAGGATTAATTACCAAAGTTAACGAAGGAAAACAACTGTAAGATGTCAGCATGCTGCTAAAAAATGGCTAAGTGTAGGTCTGGTTCTAAGTATCTTTATTTTAGTGCAACTAGCTACACTTAGAAACTTACTCTAACAATTTTTAGTTTATTTTGAGAGTGAGAGAAAGAATGAGTGGGGGAAGGGCAGAGAGGAAGAAAGAATTCCAAGCAGGCTCTGCACTGTCAGCACAGAGCCCAATGCAGGGCTCTCTCTCTCAGGAACCATAAGATCATGACCTGAGCTGAAATCAGGAGTTGGATGCTTAGCCAACTGAGCCACCCAGGCACCCCCTAACAACTGATATTTTAAAGTTCAATTCACTTGATTATAAACTACCTTTTATGAATCGATTTCTTTTCATTTTTTTTTTTTTTTAATTTTTTTTTTTTCAACGTTTATTTTTATTTTTGGGACAGAGAGAGACAGAGCATGAACGGGGGAGGGGCAGAGAGAGAGGGAGACACAGAATCAGAAACAGGCTCCAGGCTCTGAGCCATCAGCCCAGAGCCCGACGCGGGGCTCGAACTCACGGACCGCGAGATCGTGACCTGGCTGAAGTCGGACGCTTAACCGACTGCGCCACCCAGGCGCCCCAAGCATGATTTTTTTTTTTTTAATTTTTTTTTTTTTCAACGTCTTTTCATTTTTTTTAAGTATCCATTACAGTGTTTTTCCTGATGTTTATTCCTAGAGCTAAGAGGATTATGATGGAAATTTTACTTCCTATTCTCAAGAAGCAGTTCAGAAAATAAATGATATGTAATTTGCAAGATTGGACAGCGAACTTCTTAACCTTAAAAGCAAAAATATCTCCATAAAATAATACTTTACTTGGCTTAGTCAGTAGAGCTTGCAACTCTTGGTCATGAGTTTGAGCCTGATGTTTGGTGTAGAAATTACTTTTAAAAAAAAAAGGATACTTTCTTGTTAAAATCTAAGAAAAGAACTGATGAAAGAGCACATATGCAAAAAGTCCTTATGGCGAGGATTGAAACAGGAGTTAATATTGAATCTGAATTTAACCAATTAAGTTTAGGTTGAGTTCATAACGATTATGAAAATTAAAGTTTTATCATGTTTTGAAGGAAAAATATAACAAAAAATACTTAGTCACAAAGGACTGGAACTAAACCACCACACTATGCCAATAAATACCAGGAGAATGGAGCAGGGGGCGTGGGGTTGACAATGTAGGTGGTGTAGTAATAGGTATGCCCGTCCTCTCTATCAGCTCCCCGCCCCTTGCAGTTTTTCAAGAATATCAGTGTATATTTCTTGAACTGTTTTAAAATTAAGAAATTCTTAAATTTGTAATGTGTAGAGCGATTTAAGAAATGTTACTAAACCTATTTAGTGTTACAATAAACTTTTTAAGAATATAGAAGAATCTTTGAATCTGATTTTACTATGAAGGTCTAACAAGCATGTATGTATATCAAGCTTTGAAGCACAGACCTTTCAGGTGTCTAAAACCACTATTGACTGTGCATGTACAGTGTATCCTATGTCCAGGTGGTTTCTATACTGTGAAAATCTTAGGGGGGAAATGATGCTAAACTTATTGCAGACATTTTCTTCTTTCAGCTGCTTTTCTAACCCAAACTGTGTGTCTTGATGACACAACAGTAAAGTTTGAAATATGGGATACAGCTGGTCAAGAACGATACCATAGCCTAGCACCAATGTACTACAGAGGAGCACAAGCAGCCATAGTTGTATATGATATCACAAATGAGGTAAGTAGAAATGTATTCTACAGTGAAACTACTTTGACTATACATTTCTTGTATTCAGAATTTCAATTAGAGAAAAGTTTTTTTTTTTCTCGATACCCAACCATGACATTTCTGCCAAAGCTTTCATGAGATGGAAGAACTGATTAAAAAAAAAAAAAAAAGATGAAATTGTCTCAAATAATACAATAATCCTAAGCACTTCTTTCCGAGTTACATTGAAGAGTTTGTAGCTTTGTCTTACTTACAGAGACTCTCCCTAACCATTTTTTGAGCCTGTGCCAAATAGCTGTTTCTTTGTTTCCCAGGAGTCCTTTGCCAGAGCCAAAAACTGGGTTAAAGAACTTCAGAGGCAAGCCAGTCCTAACATTGTAATAGCTTTATCAGGAAACAAGGCTGACCTTGCAAATAAAAGAGCTGTCGATTTCCAGGTATGTTTGAAGGCATATATGTATTGTAAATTTTCCTTCTGTATCTACACTTGAATTAGTTATTTTAAAGCCATGCAAATAATAGAAAATATCAATTTTTTAAGGAAATGTTGATCTACTGTATGTAATAAAATGCTTCTCATGACAAGTCTGAATTTTTAAATATCTTCACATAGTTGTAATATATAAATACTCTCAAAGATTTTGTTGATCTAAACAATTACAAAAGAAATGAGTTTTCACAAATAGTGCAGAAATCTATAAAGCAAAAGATTATTGATTGCCTCCTACCCTAATCCCTCCACCCCTACACATACTTTAGTATCCTTCCTAACCTTTTTTATTTATCTGCCAATGTTTATATTAGCATACATACACATGCCCACATATACACATACAGCTTATACTTATGTGGTTCTTAAAAGGGCCTTCAAAAATAAAGGCTCAAAAATCCACTTATAGGTTATTCTAGCTAATTAAGAATGTTCCCTTCTGCAAAATGAAGCACAATTATTTATTTACTTACTTACCTGTGTTTATTTTTGAGAAAGAGCATGAGTAGGGAAGGGGCAGAGAGAGAAGGGGACGGAGAATCTCAAGTGCATTCTGCTCTGACAGCAGCGAGTCCAATGTGGGGCTTAAACTCACAGATCATGAGATCATGACCTGAGCCAAAGTCATACACCCAACCAATGAGCCACCCATGCACCCCTAAAGTAAAATTATTTAAAACAAATGTCCCTAGTTAGACATTTTTAAACTTTCCCTCTTCTCTCCCTCTTTAGTTTCTCTACTATATATGGTATATAGTAGAAACTGTACACTGCATACTATACTATATATATATAGTGTGTGTGTGTATATACTATATATATGTAGTGTGTATATACTATATATATATAGCGTGTATATACTATATATATATAGCGTGTATATACTATATATATATAGTACTTACTATATATATATATATATATATACATACGTATATACGTACGTATAGTACGTACTATATGTGTGTGTGTGTGTGTGTATATATATATATATATATATAGTATAGTATCAGTGGTGGCATAATTGTCTTTGATGATGGCTGTTGGTGGAGTACATGGACTGAAAGGGAACTAATATTGCTTGCACCATTAGGTAGTAAGCTGAGCATATTGCTACCATTGCAATTGTGATTTTATATAATTCTGGTTACAGTCCTATGAGGTATAATATCTATTACCCTGAGATGGTTTGTCCCCAGCATAGAGTGTGGGAGATAGAGCAGTTAAGTTATAGTCAAAACTGGCCCTCTCACACAATTCAAAGGAACCTCATTTTTTTTCTTTAAATTGGAAAGATAATTGGTTGCTATTCACAACTGTGAGGCTTAAAGGCAATAATATATGTAAAATGTAAAGCATGACAAAAATATAGAATAGTAATTTTTAAAGGAATGGTTCATGACATACTCAAAATATTGTTAGCCATTTAGTGTTTGAAGCCAGTATTAGATACTAGGATTCCCTTTGTCTTCGTTGTGAGTAATGAGCATAAATAAAAATTGCTATAGAGATCGAAGAGACTTTTATATTTAGAATAGGATAATTTTCCACCCTCTGGAACTCACTATTTGAAATCAAATTTTAATTTCAGATCAGATGAATCAGAATGGAATAGTGCAAGAAGTTAAGGCAAAAAGAAATTTGAAAAGGTATCCTACAAGAGTGCTGTTATCTCTCTATTACCTTTAGTAGTAATTGCTTATTACCCAGTTGCTGATTATAGGTAGTCAAGTTGGAGTAGTAATAAGCCTCTTTTTCTATAACAAAAATAAGGCAGGTATAGTATGTGCAAAGTATTTATCTCATTTTTTTGTTCTGTAAACAGGAAGCACAGTCCTATGCAGATGACAACAGTTTATTATTCATGGAGACATCAGCTAAAACATCAATGAATGTAAATGAAATATTCATGGCAATAGGTAAGTTTTCAAACAGTAAATGTAGGCAAAACAAATTACACTGGGGCATATTTGGTTTGTCTTTTTAAATTTTATTTATGTATTTGTTTTGAGAGAGAGAGCACTGAGCATGCAAGCACAAGCAGGCAAGGGGCCGAGAGGGAGATAGAGAATCCCAAGCCGGCTCCACGCTGTTAGTGCAGAGCCAGAAGTGGGGCTTGATCCCATAAACCGTGAGACCATGACCTGAGCTTAAATCAAGAGCCAGACAGTTAACTGACTGAGCCACCCAGGTGCCCAATCTTTTTAAAAATTCTTGATTTTTTTTTTAAAATGATTCTTCTCTTCTAGATCCGTTCCAAGAATTATTTTGTTAGTAATATTGTTAAATTTGAAAGACTATTATCTATTTATTAGGTTATAGTACTTTTCAGTTTAGTTAAATTTCTTCGAGGTGAGTTGACAGCCTGGACTTTGAGCTAATAGTTCAAGCAGATATATGTCTAAAGATTTCAATGAGAAGTTTGGGTAAATATGTTTTTCTATTAGATTATACTTTTTATAGAAAAGGAAAATAAGCTCAGAGCAATATTTATCAGGGCAGGGGCACCTGGGTGGCTCAGTCGGTTGAGTGTCCGACTTCAGCTCAGGTCATGATCTCGCTGTCCGTGAGTTCAAGCCTCGTGTCGGGCTCTGTGCTGACAGCTGAGAGCCTGGAGCCTGTTTCGGAATCTGTGTCTCCCTCTCTCTCTGCCCCTCTCCCACTCATCCTCTCTCTGTCTCTCTCTCTCTCTGTCTCTCTCTCTCTCTCTCTCTCTCTCTCCTCTGCAAAAATAAACAAACTTAAAAAAAAAAATTAAAATATTTATCAGGGCAAAATATGGGCATAAAGAGATTTCTTTCTCACTGATGAATGACTGTTTTCATCTGCACTTTGCCCTGAACAAGGGCTATTTTTCTTTCTCATGTTCTTTTCAAACCACTGATTGACAAATATAACTCAAGTATGCACATGTTATGTAAGTATGCAAATTATTGTAATCAGATATTTTAATGGAGAAAGTTTCAAAGCACTGAGGCACAGAGGTGCTCTGAACAATATAAACAACACACTTGGGGCTCCTGGGTGGGTCAGTTGGTTAAGCATCCATCCGACTTTGGCTCAAGTCATGATCTCACAATACATGGGGTCGAGCCCTGCGTTGGGCTCTGTGCTGGCAGCTCAGAGTCTAGAACCAGCTTCAGATTCTGTGTCTCCCTCTCACTCTGCCTCTCCCCTGCTCACGCTATGTCTCTCTCCAAAAATTAACATTAAAAAAATTTTTTTTTTTAAATATATAAATAACATGCTTTATAGTAGCTCAGTGGTCATTTGACCTACCTAGTGCTCTTACTTTTTCCTTTAAGGTAATTTTAACTGGTAATGATTGTGATTCCACATTTGTTGATTATAAAGCAATGAAGTTAGCGTACTAATAAGGATGCTTTCTATTTTCTGTAACAAAAATAGAAGTATTTCTATTGACCTTAACCTCCTTCCAGTAATTTTTTTTTTTTTAATGTTTATTTATTCTTAGAGAGAGAGAGAGCACAACCAGGGGGAGGGGCAGAGAGAGGGAGACACAGAATCAGAAGCAGGCTGCAGGCTCTGAGCTGTCAGCACAGAGCACAAGAGATCATGACCTGAGCAGAAGTTGGATTCCTGACTGACTGAGCTGCCCAGGCCCCCCAACCTCCTTCCAGTAGTTTTAAGGTGTAGATTCTGTGAGAATGGTCTACTTTGGTGGCTCTCGCATTTTATTGTCTCTGCACTATTCGTGCACCAAGCCCTTCTCATTCCCAAACATTTTTATTATATGGCAATGATTTTTAACTGGGGTGCCCATAAACTTATCCCCAAATAAGAAATATTCTTTTTTTATTGAAGTCATACAAATTAACCAATTAACAGCTGATTCAGAGGCTAAAGAACAGAGTAAATGCTGCAAGTATTGTCAGAATATCTTTCACTAGGCAAGAGAGTTTAATGGTGGCTCATTAGGAAAAAACCTTACTGTTGTATAAAATAATTTACTGCAAAACTCAGGTTTGAAGTTTATTAGGGAAATACTTGTGAAGGATTGGGCAACAATACGCTCTTTTTATTAATAGAACAGATTATACCCAGAACCATATCTAAAAAGCTAGTAACATGGGGCGCCTGGGTGGCTCAGTCGGTTGAGCGTCCGACTTCGGCTCAGGTCACGATCTCGCGGTCCGTGAGTTCGAGCCCCGCGTCGGGCTCTGGGCTGACGGCTCAGAGCCTAGAGCCTGCTTCCGATTCTGTGTCTCCCTCTCTCTCTGCCCCTCCCCCGTTCATGCTCTGTCTCTCTCTGTCTCAAAAATAAATAAACGTTAAAAAAAAAAAAAAAATTTAAAAAGCTAGTAACAAATCAAAGAAATCTCTGTGCCCGCTGTGGGACTTGAACTCACAACCCTAAGATCAAGAGTCACATGCTGTACGGACTGAGCCAGCCAGATGCCCCCAAATGGGCTTTATTTAATTTGTACCTTTTATTCAGATGTGCTAATAATAATGTTTTTTTCCAGTCAGAAAGTAGCCTACATATTAGAATTGCCAGTTTTTTTTTCCTGAAATTACAGTGTTCCTTCCCTTGAAAGAAATACCAAGCATAAATTGATTTGTGGCCTATTTCTCTTACCAGATTAGTAACTTAGATCACACAGTGCACTCATATTTTCACTCTTACTGACTTAGGGAGTAGTTACTTAGTGGGAGAAAATCTACAATAAACTTATCATCCTCTTTCAATTTGATAAGATCATGATTGCATAGCTTCTTTTGTTGCACATCTTCATTAGCTTGATCCAGGATTTTAGCCTGTTAACAATCCTAATTCAGGGACAAATTGGTAAACTCCAATTATCCATATACCAAACAAATAGTATCAGCTTCATTTTGGTAATGCTTAATACGATATGAGACAGGAGACTGCTTCTCAGAGTTGTGTTTTAGTTTAATCTTTGCACAGTAAACCGATAGAAGCCAAAAGTTCCTCATTCCAATTTATTTCCTGCAACCTCCTAATTTCATTCAGATCTAATTACAGAAAGCCCATGGAGTATACTAAAGGGAAGAAATGATCACTCAGTCCAAAACCTAACTTAGTATTATAATAAAGTTTATAAATGCTAGCCTACTCTTTGTCCCTACAAGGCTTTGTTTGAAAATACATTTGACTGGAAATTTGCCATTTTATTACCATTTACCCTACGATCCATAGAGCCATTTCTAGAGAAGTGGCCCAAGGTGAAGGCTTTTCTTCCCAAACTTCAGTTTTCCTGGTTCTCACTTCCATTGAGGTGGAATGGGATTCTAAAGTGTTTAGGATTCTAAAGATGATTAATGCTCATGGCATTCAGATACTGAAGTAGAACATGTTTAACTTTTGTTTAACCTGAGCCAAGGCTAAGGTAAAGCTAGAACTCAGCCATAGTCATCCCTCTCCAAGGTTGATAGAGACCAATGTATCTAGTCACCTTTAGAATCCATACTCTTAGAGTTAGTTAATATTTAGTGAACCCACATCAAGGATCTTTGGGATCTAAGCAGAGTGTATGTAACAGGTGAATTTTTAAATCAGAGAGATTCAGGCTCCAGAGAACAGCCATTAGCTGTATGGAGTTTAGTAGAACTAAAACCCTGATTGCTGGTTGAGGGCTTCATCCAAATGTGGCAAGCCAAGATCACCTGACTCAAAATTGGGAAACAGCTTTTTGAGATAGAGCCTTCAGAATCGAGGCAACTCATAACTAGGCAGAGCTACTGGTGAATCGGATTAGGGTTCTTGATCAGACATAAAAGAGGAAAGCGGAAGATGTTTGAAGGGTAAAGTCTGTGTAACCAGGAAGAAAATAGGAGATGTGACCTGCCAGAATTTGGGATGATAATTAGGTAGCACAGTAAGAGGACGGGTTCTTACGGGATGATGGTGATGGTACTTGTTTATAATCCCAAATTGTTCAGAAAAGTATTTGTGGCAGTCTAGAGAATATTGGTAAAAGCTAAGATTCTTTATAAACTTACTGGCTGGCCATCATTATTAACTTAGATTTTCTTAAACAAAAGAAGTATTAATGATTATCAAATAAAGTATAACTTTTCTGGTATTATTAACTGAAAATATATAAAGGATTAAATATAGCTCTAGTAAATTAAGTTTTAATTATATGTGTGTAACTCCACTGACCTAAGGACTGACCAGTCCATAGTATTTGGTAGGTACTCAGTAAACATTTGAAAAGAATGAACATACTGCTGTGTGATTCTTTGGGTTAACCTAGCTGGAAAAAAAAAAAAAAAAAAAAAAAGATTTTAAGTAAGTAGATGAAAGTAATTCTAATATGAATATTCTAATTGTGTTTATTTTGACAATTTGTCTCTCAGCTAAAAAGTTGCCAAAGAATGAACCACAGAATCCAGGAGCAAATTCTGCCAGAGGAAGAGGAGTAGACCTTACTGAACCCACGCAGCCAACCAGGAGTCAGTGTTGTAG
Source organism: Leopardus geoffroyi (assembly GCF_018350155.1). Taxonomy (NCBI): domain Eukaryota; kingdom Metazoa; phylum Chordata; class Mammalia; order Carnivora; family Felidae; genus Leopardus; species Leopardus geoffroyi. The sequence goes on from NC_059333.1 coordinate 136,969,477, forward strand.
TAACTAAACCTCCAGTTTGAACTTGCTGGAATACTCTTCTGCTTCCTCAATGTTAATGACAGTGGAATTGGAGCATTTAACCAGCCCAGTATGACTTCCAAAAAGAAGAGACTTATGATAGAGTCAAGTTTCTAATACAGAATTATTTTAAGTGTTTTGAACTTAATTTTTAATAACATGCATGTGACCCTCTGACTAATGTTTCAGAAGTAGAAAGGGGGGATGAGAGCTGTGTGTGTATGCTTGTTTCCTTGGACGGTTAGGGGGAATCATTTCTCATCACCAGGGATAGAGACAAATGATGATGAAAACCCACAGTTAACCAGCCACTTCTATGAAAAAGATTTGGAACTTCTTAATTTGGGCTTTTCAGAAAACATTCTTGTTTTAGAAGGAGATTCTAAGGATATTTATGCTTAGCTATGGTATTCAGGCAACTGGTAATTTCTCTTAGTATGCATATTTAAAATGTACATTCCACATTTTAACAAATTAACCACAAGAAAACAGTGCCACATCTTTAGTGAAAGGGTGAAAAAAATGAACATTAGTGGCATCTAAATTATAGCCGTCCTGGTATTTTTAGTGGGGTAAAAAAAGTCAAATATAATCTCTTGTTTTAGGAATATGAAAACTGATCTTAATGGATAGTGTTCCCTTCAAACATGTGAGCTCTTCAACAGAAATGAAACAAACCAGGTGTCTGTGATTTCTGTTCAATCACTGCTGGCCATTACATAGGTTTTGTTGTTTGGGGGCAGGGAGGGGGCTTTCGTTCCCTTTGGACGTAATATAGTCAATGCACTAACAATTATGTACATTCAAACTTGATTATTTTAAATTTGATCCTCAGCTGTACTGTAAATAGGGTACTGCACTGTAGTCTCCATATATGTTTATTACTTCTTCTGTAATATTTAAGAGTTGCTTAAAAGTATACAAAATGTACAGTTACTAAAACAGCTAATTTTACCTTTTCTCTCCCTTTGAAAGGAAGGGGCTCCAGTTGTTCCTACATGGCTAGAACCATAATAAACAATGTACCAGTAATTTGTAACATAAATATTGCCGTATGTTAGTAACAATCTTGCAGCCTTGTTTTCCAAAGTTCATTTTATTTTGATCAGTTCAGTATATTGCACTAATTGTTTTAGGTATTTTCATTATATGAAATCTACCACGTGTCAGAGATGATTTAATCTATTTAAGTGTTGAACTGCTAGCAGAACTTGTACATTTACAGTAATTCAGAATTAGTAAGGAAAACAGTTCACCAGTGTTTAGTTTTATATTGAGGTGCTCAGGTTGGAATAAAGTGGTATAAAAGCAAGTACTGGTTTTTCTCTTTTTTTGACATGGAACAGTGAACATATACAAATGGTATGATGTAACCTAAAATACGCTTTTATACTTTCTTTAATACATTTGTAAAAATGATTTGCATGGTATTGATGTATGATCCTAATATCTGGGTCTTTGAAGAATTGTCTTTACGTTTTTATATTCTGGATAATCGGAACTTCAACTGTTATGTCAAAAACTGATACTCACTTCCATTGAGAAGTATTACCATGACTGTAATGTTGTCCCTGGAGCCAGCCACTAAAGCAGCGTTCACAAGTTCATGGCTAATATACTTGGCTGCACCTTCATAGAAATTTTTAGTGCATGATTCTTTTTCTTTTTCACTTGAATCTTTTGGCACATCATTTACACTCGTTGGTCCTTTGGTTTCTTTCTCACTGCAAAGATCGTGATTAGTCTTTTCTGGTGGAAATGTTTGTGCATTTTTAGAATTAGAACATTTTGAATCAGATGCATTTTCTTTTGAATTTGTAGTTGACACATATTTTGTAGATTCAGGTTTATACTGAAATAGTATATGGATACTACTTTCTGATTTAGTATTACTTGGTTCGTTGATTGGGAAAAGCAGAGGCCCTTTGGATGGTAAAGATTTGTTTTGCTTGACAAAACAGTAGGTTTCTTTATACACCTCAAACATTGTCATTGCCAGTGCAGTGACTTCCTTTGTATCCAGAACTTCCCAGAGTCCATGAGTAGCCAAAATAAGGAATTGGCATAAGTCATCTATAGGGACAGAGATAGTATGAGGTGCTGGAATAATGGATTTTTTCAGTTTGAGATTTCCATGAAACCCAAGTCCTCGTGTGGTTTTTATTTGCCCTTCTAGGAGCCCATGTGGTTCATTTGAACTAATCATCGCTCCATTCTGAAGTAACCTTCTTCTTTCGGTTATGTTTCGCGTGGTGTGTTCTTTGGTTATGCAAAAGCCTTTTCCATTTCTGCATAAGACTGCTTGTACATTACCTAGAAGATTATTTCAAAAATTGATCCTAAACTAATTGTATCAAAGTATGCTGTTGACTTTATTAATTCTGTGTTTCAGTGCATAAACAAAGCAAGAAATTTAAAAATATTTTTTACATGTGTGAAGTAATGATATGACTGAACGATTTATGGCCATTAATATCTGAAACTGGAAGGCCAGTTTATCCCTCATTTTTAAGCAACCTAGTGTTTAAAATACTGCACTTAATACTAAAATAACTAAAGCTACAGACAATAAAAATAACCATCAAGTTTTTTATGAACCAGCTTCTGAATATTTATTTTAAAGAGCCAACAGTTGAAATTTTTTATAACCGACATATATTCCACAGAGCAGACATTTTTTACATGTTCAGATAAATGCCTTCTTAATTAAAAACAGGCATTTTTTGTTGTTGTTTTTGGGTTGTTTTTTTTTTTAAGAGTGGAGTTTGATCTTGAACATATTGTAGGTTTGGGTGACGTAAACAGAATACCACTGTTAATGTTGATATTACTAGTTACAACTAGTTGTTGTGTAGTTAAAAAGAAATTTAAGTCAATTAGCCCTAGTAAAGCAAAAATAATATGTATTGTTAATGTATTACATTGATAATAGTCAACATTAAATTAAACTCTTCAATTGAAAACTGACATCTTAAAAGTAGATCATAGTTTGTTCATGGTTCAGATGAACCTGTGATGTGTGCTTCATTGAAATCTTAAAATCTAAACAATGCTCTGAACAGATTAAGGGACGGTTGTATTACCAAAACTTTCTTTGGTTTATTAAAAAGATATACAAAATTTGTTTTAATTTCTTAGAAAAATTATTTTCCCAAATTTTTAGGAATAGGATTATATATTCTAACATAGGCAATAGTTTTTCTTGATATGGAATCATTTATCATTTATAAAAGGTTATGTTAATCTGAGATGGGGTTAATGTTTGGATTTTTTTTTTTTTATGTTTATTTTTGAAGGAGAGAGAGACAGAGTGTGAGTGGGAGAGGGGCAGAGAGAGGGAGACACAGAATCTGAAGCACGCTCCAGGCTCTGAGCTGTCAGCACAGAGCTCGACGCGGGGCTTAAACTCAAACTGCGAGATCATGACCTGAGCCGAAGTCAGACGCTCAACCGACTGAGCCACCCAGGCAGCCCAATGATGTTTGAATATTATAGTACCTTTGAGAATCAAAATTCCTGAGATCATGCAAAATTTACATTAGAATATTCTGGTTTCAAGCATAATGCTATACCTGAAATCTGAATTTTGCTGCTACAGGGGTTCAATTCTAACCTCCCCACCTCGGGTTTTGAGGCAAAGAAATTGAGATATCAGAAGACAAGTCTATACAACTAGTATGGTTGGACAGAAAGAGCCTAAGTTGGTGATGAAGCATTAGTGTCAGTGATAGGCTGAGCCCTATTGGCTCATTTGTGTAATGGGAATTCTAAAGATGATGTATGTGGAAAATGTTTTTAAAACCAGAGAATAGTAAGTGACAAAAACTACATTACCTCTTTTACATCTCTGTGGTTTGGTTATTAATACTTTGCATTGACTTGTCTTTTTTGCTAGTCATTCTAAACACTCTACAGAAGGTGAATCAGTAAAATAATCCTTGACTTTTGCTAAACTGTAAATTATTTCTGTACCAGCAAAGCATGGAATAATAGTGAACACGTCACCTGGGTAAACTGAATTGTTGTATTCAGAAGACAGGATTCAATACCTCTTTTAAATTAGGAAATTTCTTTATGTGTGTACATATACATGTAAATCGCTCTGAAAACACAGGGGACATCATTTGGCTCAGAATGGTCAAATCCACTGATTTGACCAATTATCCTAAATGATAATTTGCATGTGGCAGGCCAAAGCCCTTTTAGCAACAAGAAAAAATACTTTTCTCTGTTGCACGATTTGAAAAGAACTTAATACAGTAATTATGTTGCTACAACGGAAAGGTGGTAAACTGGTATTTTTATTTAAGTTGCCTTTGCAGAGGTTGGTAAGCATAGCCTTAAACTATTTGCCTTCCCCCACCCCCACCCCCAGTAGCTGTGTTTATTTTACTATTGTGAACATCCCTCTGGGTCAACATAATAGAACTTTCTAGAAGAAGGGATATTAAGTTCTGGCTGCACTTTTTGCTCTACAATTTACTTCCTGTCTGACTTTGAGTTAGCTGATAGTTTGCTCACCCTGATAAAAAGGGAAATAGTGCCTTCTGAATAACTTGTATCCTTACCTATGTGAACGGTTCATGAAGGAAAAAGTGAAGGAGGGGGTACCCACTGTATCTCAGCTATTCATACATTACCCAGGAAGTAGAGGATACATAAGATTCAGGCCCTAGAAGAGTACCGTTGGAGGAAATAAGAAAAATTATATGTGCAGAGTTCATTTATATCCTTTGCATAGGTTGCATGTGCTGTCAGCTGTAAATGAGGTTGTTATAAGCAGTTTGGCTACATTAAGCTGAAAGCTAGGATAGACTAGTGAACAAAAAGGCCCCAGGAAAATGGGAAATTAGAAGATTTAAATAATACTGTATTGGGGCGCCTGGGTGGCTCAGCCGGTTAAGCGTACGACTTCGGCTCAGGTCATTATCTCGCGGTTTGTGAGTTTGAGCCCCGCGTTGGGCTCTGTGCTGACATTACAGAGCCTGGAGCTTGCTTCCGATTCTGTGTCTCCCTCTCTCTCTGCCCCTTCCCTGTCTACGCTCTGTCTCTCAATAATAAACGTTAAACAAAAATTTTTTTTTAATAATACTGTATGTCCAAGTGTGTGGAGAACTGAAAGAGGAACAGATTATGACACTTTAAAAGGGAGGACAAATTGGCTTTAAAGAAAGGTTCTTGGAACATCTATTTGGAGGGAATGAGAATAACTAGACAGTGGACTGATTTGAAAACCCACAAAAGTTTCTGTGAATCTGGGCATAAATAATTCAAATTCCTAGACAAAGTTACTAACTTAAGTAGTTTGGAGAGATTGTGCTGTTCAGAAAATGTTATCAGAAAAAAAGTGGAACAACAACAACAACAAAAAATGCAATCTGATTTAGAAAAAAAAAAAGTGGAACAGGTTATTGGAAGAGGACATTAATTATATGGGGATTAGAAAAAGTGCTTTGAGATGATACTCAAGCTTTTTCAAGATGGCATGTATATAGTCAGGCAAAGTGTTCCCTTATGCAGGGAGCAATGGTGTAGCTGCCTCCTGCAATTGCTGGGTTATCTCCAACTTAGGAAAATGAAGAGTATCCCTGTAAACATCAGACTGACCTTAGAATCCCAAACAGGGAATTCTAGATGTGAATGAGCAAGATCAAGATATTTTTTCAGATAAAGCCACTTAATATTGAAGATAACAGGAAAGTTTTAGAACTGGAGGGAAAAGGAAGAGAAATTGTATATGGTGGAAGGAAAGGAAACATACTTAGGATGCAGGAGTGCCCAGGAAAAAAATGTTGCCTTGGTTTGGAAGAAAGAACACTTGGGAATCTGACACACTTGGGCTTTAATAAATTCCAACTTTGTGTTTGATCTTCATTTAGCCACTTTATTTCCCTGAGTTACAGTTTTCCACCTGCAATGTTATTTTTTGTCAAGCTTATTGTGGAGATTTAAGAAAGTTATTCAATAAGTAGAAACTTGATAAAGGTGGTTTTCCTTTGTGTTCCAAGAAGGGGAAACCAGAAGAGAGGCTATCCACAAAAGATGGAGACAAAACTATAAATGTTTCATTTCAGACCCATTTATAAAAAACTTTCAAGAAAATTTGGGACACCTAGGTGGCTCAATCGGTTAAGTGTCCGACTCTTGGTTTCGGCTCGGGTCATGATTTCACATGATCTTCCCTGCTCTCTCTCAAGTTTATTTTGAGAGAGGTAGAGCGGGTGGAGGAGGGGCAGAGAGGCAGAGCAAGAAAGAATCCCAAGCAGGCTGTGCACTGCCAGCACAGAGCCCAACGGGGGCTTAAACCCACGAAGGGTGAGATCATGACCTGAGCCAAAATCAAGAATCAGGCACTTAACCAAATGAGCCACTCAGGTGCCCCTTTGGGGGGGGGGGGGGAGTTTTAAGAAAATTCTTATGAAGTAGATTTATAGGCTTAAGGAAGTAAGGAGCAATAACTTGGAGCTTGGGAAATGAATTATTTGAGAAAGTTAGTGGAGAAAGAAAAAGCAATTGAAAAGCAGCATGAACAAATGTGAAATTGAAACATGAGTGAGGTATACCTAAAATGGAATCATAACAGAAATGCATGTAAATGAGGTCAGGGAAACAATCTATATTCAGTTTGTCTACAGGACTTTCATTTTGCAGAAAAGGCTGAATTTTTTTTTTTTTTTAATTTTTTTTTTTCAACGTTTATTTATTTTTGGGACAGAGAGAGACAGAGCATGAACGGGGGAGGGGCAGAGAGAGAGGGAGACACAGAATCGGAAACAGGCTCCAGGCTCTTAGCCATCAGCCCAGAGCCCGACGCGGGGCTCGAACTCACGGACCGCGAGATCGTGACCTGGCTGAAGTCGGACGCCCAACCGACTGCGCCACCCAGGCGCCCCCAGAAAAGGCTGAATTTGTTTGTATGTGAGGACACTAGGTTTACATCTTCCAACTGACGATTAGCATGAGAGTCTTGCTGATGTGGAGCTAGTTTTCATTGGTTATTCAAAAGATCCCTTTGTTCGTTTTGTAGGATGTATGAGCATGAAACTCATGTTCACCGTTGTACATCTGGAGCCTAACAACACTTTACACGTCAGCCTCAACTATCTGTCAAGTATTTGTTGAATCTATTTTCAGAATCAGGTTTGTATCACCACCAACATACCCCAAGAAAGGGACAGGGAGGAAGAGGCACGTAAAAGGTCAGTGTTATTTAAGAATATGGTTTCTTCCCTGCGTAAAATAAGGTGATTCTGAAATTGAATTAGGTTTTACAGAAAAAGGATAGGGCTGGAAATAATTACCAGAAACTACTTTTGTTTCCTAAGTGACCCAGTTTTCTGTCCCATGAGCTCATTGTAGATCCAGAGACCAATCATAGCTTTACCAAATACTTTCCTATTATTCACAATTCCTTAATTGTTGGACACCTCAAGCCCCAGTCCTTTCCTTCTCAAGGTTACCAAGTGATTCCTTTAATCCTCACAGCCTCTTGAGGTAAGGGTAATCACATATTAATACGTAAGAAGAATGAACCTCACCAGTTATATTAAGGTTGCATCACTAGTACAAAAGTAGTTTCTGGGGCCTCATTAAAAGGAATTTTAAGAACAAATATTTATAATCTAGACATAAAGATATTGGAATCGATACACTAAGTCACTACTTTACCAATGCCCATTTACCATTCCAGAAATCCTAGGGTCCTTAAGTATGGTCTTGAGAAATATACTCTGCCTGTGCTCTATAAATGGAACAACAAAGCCTAGATGACAGTGCAACTATTTATAATACGATTTACTGAGTGTTTTAAGCCTACTCTTAAGACCTACTGCTCAGGAAAAAAAGATCCAAATATTACTGTTCATTGACAATGCAGCTGATCAAGTCACCCAAGAGCTCTGGTGATGTGCAAAAAGAGTAATGTTGTTTTCATGCCTGCTAACACAACATCCATTCTATAGCACATGGATCAAGGAGTCATTTTGACTTTCAAGTTGTAACTTCAGAAAGAGTTTTATGAAGTTATAGCCAGCATAGATAATTATTCCTCTGATAGATCTGGGCAAAGAAAATTGAAATCTTCTGAACATTCATGATTCATGGGAAGAGGTCAACATATTGTCATCAACAGGAGTTTAGAAGCAGATTCCAGCACTCATGGATGACTTTGAGGGGTTCAAGACCAGTGGAGGAAGTCAGTGTAGATGCGGCAGAAATTCAAGAGAACTAGAATGACAAGTGGAGCCTGAAGCTGTGACTGAATGGCTGCAATCTCATGATAAAACCAACGGATGAGGACTTGTTTCTTAGGGATGAGCAAAGAAAGTGGTTTCCTGAAATGGAATCTACTCCTGGTGAAGAAGATACCGTGCAGATCATTGAAATGACAACAAAGAATTTAGAATATCACATGCACTCAAGTTGATAAAGCAGCAGAAGGGTTTGAGACGATTGACTTCAATTTTGCAAGAAGTTCTTCTGTTAGTAAAATACTATCAAACAGCATTACAAACTACAGAGAAATAGTTCATGAAAGGAAGAGTCAATCGATGTGGCAAACTTTATTGTTGTCTTATTTTAAGAAATTGTCACAGTCTCCCCAGCCTTTAGCAACCACCACCCTGATCAGCCTTCAACAAGGAGGCAACACCCACCACCAGCAAAAAGATTGCATTATTAAGACCTCAGATGATACTATTTTTTAGCAATGAAGTATTTTTAATTAAGATATGCACTGTGGCTTTTTAGCCATAACACTATTGTACACTTAGTAGACTACAGTATAGTGTGATCATCACATATGGACACTGGGAAACAAACAAAAATTCTTTTCTCTCGCTTTGTCACGATATTTTCTTTATTGTGGTGGTCTGGAACCAAACCCAAAATACCTCCTAGATATGCTTGTATAAAAATAGACAAGTTTAAAAACTAGATATTTTATACATATAAACAAACTCATATATATGTCATATATATATATATATATCATATATATGTCATATATATATATATATCATATATAGGTCATATATATATATACCATATATGTCATACATACAACTGTATATCCACACAGAAAGGAGGGAAGTTGAACCCCTCATCATGATCAAAATGGATCATAGACGTGAATGTAAGAGATAAAACTATAAATCTCTTAGAACAAAACACTGGTGTAAGTTCCTGCAGCCTTGAATTAGGCAATGGTCTCAGATTTGACACCAAAAGTACAAGCATCAAAACAACAAAGTTGATAAATTGGATTTTATCAAAATTCAGGTGTTTTTGCTCCAGAACACAACAAGAAAGAGAAGAAACCCATGTAATTAAAATATTTCCTAATCATATATCTGATTCTGTGTACAGAATACTAAAAAACCTTGCAACTCAATAGACAACCCAATTAAAAAAAAATGGACAAAAGATTTGAGTAGACATTTCTCAGAGGAAGATAGTGAAATGATTAATAATCACATAAAGAGGTAGTCAATAGTCAACATAGTCAACAAAGAAAAGTGCAAATCAGTACCACTTCATGCCCACTAAGATGGCTAGAATCAGAAAGACAGCACTGGGCAAATGTGTAAATATTAGAGCCCTCAGACATCCATGACAGGATAGTGAAATGGTGTGGCCACTCTGGAAAATGGTGTGGCAGTTCCTCTAATGGTTAACTGTCGATTTATCTTACAACCCAGCAATTCCACTCCTGGGTATGTACCCAAGCAAGTGAAAACATGTCCACACACAAACTTATCCACAAGGTTCATGCCTACATTATTCGTAACGGCCAAAAATTGGAAACAACGCAAATGTTTTTCAACTGATAAATGGATAAACAACATGTGGCACAACTATACGGGGAAATATTATGCAGCAACCGAAAGGAAAGAAGTCCCTATGCAGGTTACAACATTGGGTGAACCTTCAAAACATGCAAAGTGAAAGTAGGCAGTCACAAAAGAACACAAGTCATATGATTACGTTTCTATGAAGTACCCATAAGAGGGAACTGTATGGAGACAGAATGTAGATCAGTGGCTTTTTGGACCTGGAGAAATGTCAGGTTAGGGAGCTGATTGCTAAAGCGTACTGAGCTTCTTTGTAAGAAGACAAAAATTTTCAAAAATTGAATATGGTGATGGTTGCACGTATCTGTAAATGGAATGTACTAAAAACCACAGAACTGTACACGGGTGAATTGTATGCTTTGTGAATTACATCTCAATAAAGCTATTAAAAATAAAAGCACTAGGGAAAATTAAGGGCTCAAATAAGAATCCATTCTGTTTATAAGGAACTAGTGTGGTTAATTAGAAATGTAAAACTTGTGGTTTATTTGATGTTAGGGAAAATGTGTAATTATGTATTCTGTGTAAATACATTTGTTAGTGTTTTAATTCTGTGAGGACTAATTGAAGTAAAATACGAGAGCACCAAGAGAAATTATAAAATGCACTCTAAATGAGATGTGCTAAGAATAAAAACTCAAGAATGTTGGTTTGGAAGTGTCTGTTTCCACATGCACACATTCAACATTTATTCAGTGGCTTCGTTATTGCACTCCTGTTTCATTATAAAGCGAGTTTTTTGTTTTGTTTTGTTTAATTTCAGAGTTGTGATGGCCCTGGTATTTTACAAACTTCAAATAAGAAAAAAAAAATACCCTTGCTATAATTAGAGGTCTTGTATCATAAAATACAAAACATGCTCTTGGTGAATTTCTGTGAACATTTTTTTGTAACCCATTTAAATTGCTTTCTTCCAGGAGCACTCTGTTGTCATTAATCACAACCTCCTTTTCACAAACTGGATTTTTTCCCCTACCTATTTGTTTTTATTAAAATGAAGGATGCCTAAATGAAAACAGTTTAACATAATTATGTAGCCTGGAGATTAGATCCAACAAAAGTCTGACCTGGAGATTAGAACCAGCCAAATGGCAGTGATTCTGGAAGTAGTGAATCATAGTAAATTAGACATTTAATGATAGTGTCTAGTTATTCACTATCTCATAATTCTTCCTTTAATTTTACAAGAACCTTAATGTGTAATGACATTTTCTAATGGAGGTCCCAAGTCCAAGAATATGGGTCAGTTCCCAGATTGATCTGAAATCTGAAAACTGTCTGTGTATGAAGTAGACCTGCTCTGAAGCCATCTGGAACCTCAGCATAAAGCCTAAGAAATGATGAAAATTCTGAGGGAACTAACTGGCATTGCACTTGGCATTGCTTAATGGGAGTTACCCATCTTGGGCTCAGAACCAGAGCTAGAGCAGAAACAGGCTGACTTCCAGGGACCTTGACATTATAGTGGTCTTCGTGATTGTCTGGTTTTTGTTCAGAGCCATCTTGATCACAATGTCCCACTCTCTGAGGGCCAGCCTCCTCAAGCTTTGGAAGCAATCGCCTTCAGATGCAGTATGACATAGCGGGGTTAATTTCCAGCTCCAATTCCTATTACCTCTGAGACCTTGAACAAATTATCTCACCTCTCCCAGTTTCTGTTTTCTCATCTAGAAAACTGGGGTAGGGGCACCTGGGTGGCTCAGTCGGTTAAGCATCCAACTTCAGCTCAGGTCATGATTTCATGGTTTATGAGTTCGAGCCCTGCATCAGGCTCTGTGCTGACAGCTCAGAGCCTGGAGCCTACTTCGGATTCTGTATCTCCCTCTCTCTCTGCCCCTCTCCCACTCGTGCTCTTTCTCTCTCTCAAAAATAAAATAAACATTAAAAAAAAATACAAAATTGAGGTAGCAATAGATACTAGGGCAGGGGTATGGATAGTTTAAGGGTCCAAACTTGCAGCAAGTAATAAGTCCCAGAGATCTAATGCACAATATAGGGAATATCAAGAACAATACTGTATGATAGTCATCAAAGTTGCTAAGACTAGAACTTCATTGTTTCAACCACTAAAAAGAAATGGTAATTATGTAACATGATAGAGGTGCTAATTGTCACCTGAACAGCAATCGTATTATAATATATAAATGTATCATATTAACATATTTAAACTTGCACAAGGTCATATGTCAAATACATTTAAAAAATAATACTTAGAATATATCTTTAGATATCAGGGTTCTTGTAAAACTAAATGAGAAATTAGGCTATCTTCAATATTCAATAAGTGAATGCAATTATTAATAATAACTCTATCCAACTCTTAAAAACTGAGAACAAACTGAGGATTGATGGGGGGTGGGAGGGAGGGGAAAGTGGGTGATGGGCCTTGAGGAGGGCACCTGTTGGGATGAGCACTGGGTGTTGTATGGAAACCAATTTGACAATAAATCTCATATTAAAAATAATAATAATAACTCTATCCAGGGGCACCTGACTGGCTCAGTTGGTAGCCCATGCGATTCTTGATCTCGGAGTCATGAGTTCGAGCCCTGCACTGAGGGTAGGGTTTACTTAAAAAAACAATAACAACAACAAATAACTCTGTTCATGAAAGGGGTAGTGGAAACCTAATTAAGCATCTCATGGAACTCAGCTTAACTTTTCTAAAACTGTTTAACCTATGTGCTTTCCATTTTGGCAAGCTCCTAAGCTAGAACTTTAACACTTAAAGTGAAAAGAATTGTTTCTTGAAATAAAATTCTCTTTTGGAGAAGAGAACATATGCCTATAAAATTGAGGCATAAAGTATTATTTCTCTAAAATCAAATTGATGCTAGTTGACCGATAAGCACACATGACCTATTGCAATTGTGTTATCAGAATAACCAGTTCAGACTGTAACAATCCCCAAAGAACTTTCCATTCTCCTGGAAAAGGGAAGTATGGGAAATGTTTTTTGTTTCATTCAGATCTAAGCAAATGTGCTTTTCCTTTATCAACGGCTGTATTGTTACCCCATTTAGGAAATTTAACATTTTGGTCACATCATTATGTATATGTTCCTCCAAAATTACAACTGTTTTTGTGCCTGCAATCTGCATTTAATCTGTGGTTATTGATCTTTTCTTAAATTAGCCAATGGAATTTCTAGGCATTAATAAGTCACTACGTTATAGGTCACTAAGTATTTCTGGAAGCAAGAGAAGTTTTGCTGCCAGGAATAAAAAATAAATGTAAGGTATAGTGTGCCCAACTCAATGTACATACCAGTGTTTGCAATATGCAATACTCCAGAAATTATCTGTGGCATCATCTGGGAAGGGATACTCTCGGCCACACTAACACGCTTATGGATTCTCTTCTCAGCATAGGGATTTTTAATGTTGCCTTCCAGTATACAAGTAACTGCAGAACAGCCACTCCATCGAACCCTGGATACTTCTTTCCTTCCAAGACGTAAAAGCCTGTCCATTCTCCAAAATGCTTTTGCAAAGGCTTTGTGTATGTTCTCATACTCACATTTCAATGTTTTTGTCTTTTTCGTTATGGAGGAGAAATGTTCTTCTATAGCTATGTATTCTTCTCTAAACACTGTGTGAAAGGATTCGATTATGTTTTGCTCTTCAGGGGTCATTTGGTAGGAAGGATCGAATCTGGAAAGTTGATGGAGAAGTAAAACTGGGAGTTCAACTGATGTCAGCTCTGCTGCTGAGACACCATGATGTCCATCAAACAAACCAAAGAAACACACATTGTGTTTATTGCCAAAATTGTTCACTACAGTGAATTTATCATTCATGTCAGCTCTCCATGTAGAATTTCTATCTTCACAAATGGCGACACCTTTAATCAATAGATGACAGATAGTTTGAGGATGTGTGGAACTCCTATGAATGCTGTCAACAATCTTATAGTATGCTGGTATTTGTTTCTTCCAAAGTAGCTCAAATGCATTGTTAATGCTCTGTAGGATTTTTTCAGTGAATCTAGAAAATGACAATAGTTTGGCGATTATGAGCTGTCTCTGAATGGCAATCACTGAGGGCCCTGGTTTCTTTTCACCCATCCACTGAAACCCCAGGGTGGCCCAAGCCACATGTTGCTTTTTATGGAGGAAAATTTCACGTACGTCAATTTCATGCTTGCATATGGAACAGGGAAATGTTATCATGTGATCACCGACCTGTTGCTTATCATACTCTTCAGAGTCTCTGGATGGTCTGCCCCTTTTCTTCCTCTTAAAATACCTTCTTCTCAATGAAAGTGGTATTTCCTGGTCTGAATTAAATGTCGACTTTCTCACATTCCATTCCCTTGATTTCCAAAACACTCTGCAAACAGGATAAAAGATATTTACGCGCTAGGAATGACACAGAAAGTCTTGTCAGGCAGACCTTTATCTTTGTGATTTGCTTTAGTTCCTCACAGTTTTGTGTGGGCCTACCACTGAATATTCTGATGCATCTTTCTGTCATTCCCAGAAGACCACAAAAGTGGGACTCAAAAAATTGGTGACTGAACTGTGTGTGCCTGAATAAAATTAGGCAAAGTCTCTACAAAGTCAACTAGAAATCTAAGAACAAATACTCCGAGAAATCAACACAAGATTGTATCCCAGCCATTTGAAGGTATATGCTGAGACCTAGGTATTTGATTTAAAATTGGGCATGATTATTTTTTTTAAGTTGATTTATTTACTTTGAGAGACAGAGCATGGGGGAGGGGCAGAGAGACAGGGAGAGAGAGAGAGAATCCAAGCAGGCTACATGCTGTCAGCAGAGAGCCCGACTGGGGTCTCCATCTCACGAACTGTGAGATCATGACCTGAGCTGAAATCAAGAGTCAGACCTTAACTGGCTGAGCCACCCAGGTGCCAAGAGCATGAATATTTTTGTACTCCATTTTATCTTGCTGAAAATATTGTTTTGTTCTACTTAAAGAATTTGCAACAAAATGCATAGGAGATGGCCAAACCAAGCAGACTAATAAAAAGAACTATAGGACAGAATTTTTTAGGACTACGTGGGAAAGGGGTGTAGGCTGAGGAAAGGAAAGAAAAGCTGTGGAGTTGAACGATAAATATCTGGACAGCAGGCATCCTTTCTTATACTACTTCCCAGAAGTATCTAGAACAGTACTCAGCACATAGGGCAATTTTTATCCACATAAGCACAATTCATGAGGCCCAGGGAAATGTTGGAGATCTGAAAAAACTGCTTTAGTTAAAGAATATTTTAAAACCTGAAAAATCCAAGTTAGTAGTTTTAAATGTTTATGACATGCAACATCCCGTTAACTTCAACTCAAGTCATATAATTCTATGTGATGTGAGTACGTTTAATATAGTAGATGCACCTACAATAATATGCATAGTAACAGGTATTCAAGAATGATGACAGTTGTCAAAATAAGAAATGAGTCCATTTAGTACTAATGACAAAATAATGATATGTTTTATATAAAAACAATGCATAATCATTTTTAAGTTCATGACAGAAAGATACAAACTAGAAATGAAAGCGTGTTCTGCTTGTCTCCCCAGCCCCACCCCTAACTCCCAAATCCCAGGCTCAGTTAACCGCCTGTTATCTATCTTTCCAAATATGTGTGTATGTATGTGTGTGTGTATATCATTAAATATATAATGATATGATATATTAGTGTTAACATTAATTACATAAATATATTTACATATATAATATAAATATGTCATCTTTTCTGAAATGTAAGTAGGGTCACATTTTGCATGCCATCCTAGAATCTGCCATTATCACTCAATACTAAGTCATGGCCTCATATTGAAAGTTTGAATATGGAGAGACAAAACAATCTACTGTAAACAATGTAGACTCTGGATTAAAAGAAAATCTGTCTTGGGGCACCTGGGTAGCTCAGTCAGTTAAGCGTCCGACTTTGGCTCAGGTCATGATCTCGCGGTCCGTGAGTTCGAGCCCCGCGTTGGGCTCTGTGCTGACAGCTCGGAGCCTGGAGCCTGCTTCAGGTTCTGTGTCTCCCTCTCTCTCTGACCCTCCCCCGTTCATGCTCTGTCTCTCTCTGTCTCAAAAATAAATAAACATTAAAAAAAATTAAAAAAAAAAAAAGAAAATCTGTCTTCACTTATAAACTATATGGCCTTAGTCAAGTTATTGAGCTTCTCTGACCATCTGCTTTCTTTCTGTAAATGAACAGGATTATTTTTAGCATCAAATGAGATCAATGGAGAAGCAATTGGCAATAGGGGACACTCAGAAAGTGCCTGCTCCTTCTACCCTAAGCAAAAAGGACACTGAGAACCATACCAAATGAAAACATATGACATAAAGACGTGAAATTGCAACGCTTAGGGGGAAATGTATTCTATATAAAACTAATTTAAGGGAAAAAATTAGTAACTCAATGGGAGAGGATTTTTTTTTAAGTAATCTTTATACCCAATATGACACTTGAACTTACAACCTCGAGATGAACAGTCACATGCTGTACTGACTGAGCCAAACAGGCACCCAGGGAGAGGATGTTGTCAATAGCAGAAACTGAATCTGAATGTTTCAGAATTCCTTGATGTGTATTTATTAATATGTTGTGGTAAGTCGTATATATCATTGCTTGGCTACAGTTATGTTAGTTTAACAAATAATAATAAAAATAAACTGGACATACAAGATAGAACACAATTTATGGGCACCTGGCTGGCTAAATTGGGGGAGTATTTGACTCTTGATCTTGGGGTCATGAGGTCAAGCCCCATGTTGGGTGTAGGGATTACTTAAATAAATAAAAACATAAAAAAAATAGAGCCTAATTTTGAGAAATGTATGTAAATGAGAAATGAATGCATAAGTAAAATAATACGATAGCTCTAGAAAATAGGCAAATATCTTTAAGATTCTTCCCAGTAGAATTTTTATTCTATATGCTATGCAAAAATCTTATTTCTTTTTTTTTTTTTTTCACCGTTTATTTATTTTTGGGACAGAGAGAGAGTATGAACGGGGGAGGGGCAGAGAGAGAGGGAGACACAGAATCAGAAACAGGCTCCAGGCTCCGAGCCATCAGCCCAGAGCCCGACGCGGGGCACGAACCCACGGACCGCAAGATCGTGACCTGGCTGAAGTCGGACGCTCAACCGACTGCGCCACCCAGGCGCCCCCAAAAATCTTATTTCTAGGAAGGAAAATTTTCTATGATAAATGATAACTAAGATGGTATACTATGTGATAGGCAAGGGGTTTTAGTAACTTTCATATATGCTTTGCACATGGTAATATGAAAAATTAAAGAAACAAGCAGAGCTCTGAAAAGTTTGAAATGTTTTGCTGCTTTCCTTATTTGTATTTAATTCCCTGAAGGGCACAACTGTATAGTAAAATTTTATTTACAAATTTGCCCTTCATAAATGTTTCTAGAACTCTTAGCATATTAGTAGACCTTCCTAGCTTTGCCTCAACAACAAATTTTTGTGTTTTATTAACAAAAAAATTTAAAAATACACAAAAACAGAAGAGTATAATGAGCCCCCATATAACCATCGCCAGCTTCAACCATTACCAACACTTTTTCATTCTTGTTTCATCTTTGTCTTCAACCATTTTATTTTTTAGTTTCATTTTATGTATTTCTATTGGAATATTTTATCTTTTTAATGTTTATTTGTTTATTATATATATATATATTTAAGTTTATTTTTATTTATTTTGACTGAAAGATAGAGAGCAAGTGGGGGAGGGGCAGAGAGAGAATCCCAAGCACAGAGAGAGAATCTGACAGCACAGAGCCAGATGCGGGGCTTGAACTCAAGAACTGTGAGATCATGACCTGAGCTGAAATCAAGGGTCAGATGCTTAACTGACTGAGCCACTCACGTGC
The DNA here is from genome assembly GCF_018350155.1 of Leopardus geoffroyi. Classification (NCBI taxonomy): domain Eukaryota; kingdom Metazoa; phylum Chordata; class Mammalia; order Carnivora; family Felidae; genus Leopardus; species Leopardus geoffroyi. The sequence continues at coordinate 136,987,212 of NC_059333.1, forward strand.
CCCAGTGTCTATTTATTTTTAAGAGAGAGAGAGAGAGAGACAGAGCACAAGTGGGGGGAGGGTCAGAGAGAGAGGGAGACACAGAATCTGAAGCAGGCTCCAGGCTCTGAGCTGTCAGCACCGAGTTCAATGCAGGGCTCAAACCCATGCACCATGACATCTTGACCTGAGCCAAAGTCAGAAGCTGAACCAATGAGCCACCCAGGCACCCATCTATTAGAATATTTTAGAGCAAATCCCAAAATTATATAAATTTCACTGGTAAATACTTTAATCTCATCAAAAAATTTGGTCAGCATCCAATCACTTCTTCAATACCTACAACAGGCCAACTAATGTGCATGGTGCTGAAGATGCACAGACAAAAAAGGCTTGAAGCTTCCAGGGGAGGAGTTCATAGTGCCACTCATACCTTCATACAAAGAATTAAACAGGTCAGATGAAGCCCAGGACAGTACCCAACCAGGGACCTAACCCCTCATCTGGCTAGGAATGGCATCATGACATCTGAGAAACTGACCTAGAAAAACTCACAGGTGAGAGATATCAGCAAGGTCCAAGGTCCAAGGTCCAAGGCAAATCCAAGGGAATGACCAGTTAGCAGGAAGGAGGAAGAGGACCCACCAAAGGAAACAGGATGCAAAAGCAAAGAAGTAGGTGGAGAAAATGAGTACAAGAAAACATTGGTTTGAGAGCATAATTCATTCCAGAAACATGCAAATAATCCAAAGCACGTGTATATCAAAGCAAATTTCAAGAACCTTTGGCTCAGTTGTGATCATGTGACATTCGGCGTCACGTCCCACTCATATTGCAAGACATCGTTCGTTTATCAAGTTAAAATTGGGTAGAAATGTTTGCTCCTCTTGTGGAACACTTGCAGAACAAGTCATTCACAATCCAAGGTTATACTGTACTGGCAAAGCTATTAACCTCTTCTGGCCAAAATGTAGAGCCAAGATTTTTAATTGCTATTATTTGGTAATGTTCATGTAAAGGGTATAGTTTTTCTGAGGCTTAATGAACTGTTGGGACAATATATAAGGCACCCTATGACTGTGATTTGACATAGAGTCAATCCTTTACACCAGAAGTTTATTTTTCTGTATATAGGCACTAGCCGTAATACAGTTCTCTCCACCTCTCACTTGGAGTCATTCTTAGAATGTAATGTGTCATTCAGTTTTCAACAAATACTTGAGTGTCTGAAATATGCTAAGTACTGTTTTATTTGCTGGAATACAGCAGTGAAGAAAACAGGCATGGTCTGTGATGAAGCTTATACTGACACAAAGGCAGACAATAAATAAAGGAAGCATGTAAACATATATTCCCAGATAGGGGTAAGTACTAACATGAAAAATACAGCAGAATAAGAGCATAGAGAGGGATTGAAGCCCTCTTTTGTAAAAGGTAGTCAGAATAATATATCATTTGCCCCTGTACATAGTCTAACAGGACACCAAGACTTCATTTGATAACTAAAAGAGTGGAGGAAAAAGAATACTGCAGATAAAACTGTTCATTGACTTACGGATGGCCAACAGACACATGAAAAGATGCTCAACATCACTCATCATGGAAATGCAAATCAAAACCACAGTGAGATACCACCTCACAGCTGTCAGAATGGCTGAAATCAACAGAACAAGAAACAAGTGTTGGTGAGGATGTGGAGAAATAGGAACTCTTGTGCACTGTTGGTGGGAATGCAAACTGGTGCGGCCTCGGTGGAAAACAGTGTGGAGCTTCCTCAAAAAATTAGAACTACCCTATGGTCCAGTAATCATACTACTGGGTATTTTACCCAAAGAATACAAAAACACTAATTCAAAGGGATACATGTGCCCCTATGGTTTTTGCAGCATTATTTCCAATAGCCAAATTATGAAAGCAGCCCAATACCCATCAATAGATGAGTGGATAAAAAAGAGATGATATTATTCAGCCATAAAAAAAAAAAAAAGAATGAAATCTTGCCATTTGCATCAACATCGATGGATCTAAAGGGTATTATGCTAAGTCAAGTCAGTCAGAGAAAGACAAATACTGTATGATTTCACTCATATGGAATTTAAGAAATGAAACAAATGAGAGACACCTGGATGTTTCAGTCAGTTGAGCGTCCGACTCTTGATCTCAACTTAGGTCTTGATTGCAGGGTCATGAGTACAAGCCCCACGTTGGGCTATGCACTGGGTGTAAAGACTACTTAAAAAAAAAAAAAAAACTAACAAAGGAAAAAAAAGACAAACCAAAAAACAGACTCTTAACTATAGAGAACAAACTGATGGTTACTAAAGGGGAGGTGAGTGGAGGGATGGGTGAAACAGGTGAAGGAGATTAAGAGTACATTTATCTGAGTGTGGTTTTGATTTGTATTTCCCTGATGAGGAGCAACATTGGGCATCTTTTCGTGTGCCTGTTGGCCATCTGCATGTCTTCTTTAGAGAAGTGTCTATTCATGTTTTCTGCCCATTTCTTCACTGGATTATTTGTTTTTTCGGGTGTGGAGTTTGGTGAATTCTTTATAGATTTTGGATACTAGCCCTTTGTCTGATAGGTCATTTGCAAATATCTTTTCACATTCTGTTGGTTGCCTTTTAGTTTTGTTGATTGTTTCCTTTGCAGTGCAGAAGCTTAGACAGATACCATATGTTTTCCCTCTTATGTGGATCCTGAGAAACTTAACAGAAGACCATGGTGGGGGGAGGAAGGAAGGAAAAAAAAAAGTTAGAGAGGGAGGGAGCCAAAACATAAGAGACTCTTAAAAACTGAGAACAAACTAGGGTTGATGGGGGGTGGGAGGGTGGAGAGGGTGGGTGAGGAGTATTGAGGAGGGCACCTGTTGGGATGAGCACTGGGTGTTGTATGGAAACCAATTTGACAATAAATTTCATATTTTAAAAAAAAAGAGTACATTTATCATGATAAACACTGAGTAATATGTAGAATTATTGAATCACTATCTTGTACACCTAAAATGAATATCACACTGTACGTTAATTACACTGGAATTTAAAAAAAAATGTTAGTTCACTACATTTGTTGTCCACTGGAGATGAAAAAGATTTACCTGAAAGCACTATTAATTTCCATACTTATTTGGAATTGTTACCTCCCTTTGCTCTCTCTTTACTGCCTCTCCCCAGCCTCTGTGCCTCCAGTTTGGATAATGATGTTGACAGCAATAGTGGAGGTGGTTGAGACGGTGGCAGCAATGGTGGTGGTGTGGGTGAAGTGGTGGGGGTTCCACGGATGTGATACTACACCTCTCTGTGTGGAATGTTTATTACATCACCTGGAACCTCAGTCAGAACTCTCTTTATGATGCTGAAGAACTTTGAAGCAGGAGGGTCACAAACTGTATTAACAAACTTGTCTTTGAAGTTTCTGAAAAGGAGAATCATTCATTAAACATACTGTCTTGTGCCTCCATAAGAGGATTAAAAAATAAGAGGAGTAACTGTCAAGTAAGTTTTTGTCTTACAAGTCATGAGACTTTCAAAATTCTGATTTGAGAGGCTATCCCTAATGTATAGACCAATTCTCTCCTCAGTCAGAGGTAAGGTTTCTCAGGCCATCTCTCCAGGACACCACCTCCCACCTGCCCTGTGGGGCCTGCACACTCCATCTTGCTGCCCCAAGCCACTGCCTGAAAGTTATAGACTTGTTTGAACCGTCTTTTTGTTTCCTGAGACTGTCTTCACTCCTGACCAATATCTTTCATTCCAAGTTCATAATCCAAAGCTGCATTCCACTCTCTCACCCCAGGATGGATTAGAACTAGAGCAATGTGTTTGCGTAGTGATGAAATTTGGACAAGACAGGTGCTTACGGGGCATCTCTGTGGGGACGTATGACAATCAACTCATCGTTAACGTGTCTAAAACAGAACTCAATGCATTTCCTCCAGAATCTCCCACCAGTCACTTGGTGAAGCTGGCAACTGTTTTTGCAGAGTCCCTTTCCCTGTGCAGTTCCAGTTTAGAGTGGGCCAAGAAAGGAATTTGGAGGCACCACTTGTGAACGCCATCATGGTTCGATGAGATGACCTGTGCAAGCAGAGGTGCCCGGCAGGTTCCAGCTTGTCCTTGCTCTTTACTCCAGCTCTTCCTCGGGACTGTAGGCCTTGTTGGCCAACAGCAGCCCCAGATCCACCAGCATCTGACTGCCTTTAGATCTCCAAAGGCAAATGCTTCTTCAAGACTTCTCTATCAGTCTCCTCTTTGAGGTCCTACTTCAGTGGCTGGACATTTTTAGCTTCTCAGCTTGCCTGGTTAGGGATTTAACGCCCCTTCCCAGATGTTCAGTTGCTTCCACAGACTGTGCAAGGTCTAATTTCAGCAATGAATTTCTTATTCCTTGAGTCCTAGGGTTCAGCTTTTACTGAGTGAACCCTAGATGCTATAGATACCTCTGCCATTACTACCACCAGCACCCTGTTCTCTCTTTCTGGATGGATGGATGGATGCAATCAATCACCAAGATCTGTCAGACCTCTCTCTTCAATATATTCCTCTACTCATCCACTTGTTTCCTTTCCCACTGTTCTAGGATACAAAAATATTTTGCCGGGATTACTTCACTGGCCTCTTAGGTGTTCTACCCATGTCCAGTCTGGTTGCTTCTCAATGTATTCTCCTCAGAGCAGGCGATCCAACTGTCTAAGGCTTGTTACTGGCTTGCCCTGATTCCTGGGATAAACTTAATGTGTTTGACAATGCTCTCCTTCCTTCCTTTGACCTCTGCTAATTTATCTAGCTTCCCTCTCATCATTACCTCATCCCATGCCAATATGGGGTAGTGCCATTAAATCCTCGCCAGTTTGGTAGGACAGGGCATTTGGTTGTTTTAATCTGAATTTCTTATTATTCAACTACTTTTTAAAAAAATATTTTAATTAAAAAATTTTTTTTTATTTTTGAGGGAGAGAGAGAGAGAGAAGCAGGGGAGGGGCAGAGGATCTCAGGCGGACTCTGTGGTGACAGCAGAGAGCTTGATGCGGGGCTCAAACTCATGAACCACAAGATCATGATCTGAGCCAAAGTTAGATGCTTAACCTACTGAGCCACCCAGGTGCCCCTATTCAATTACTTTTTAATTCATACCATGCATGCCAGTCCTACGTGTTCATTTCCATCAGTTGTATCATCCCCCCGCCACAAGTGTGGAAAGGAGTGAGGTGTGTTCCTTAAGCAAGTAGCGAGTCTCCTATAGGCTCTTGCTCCCTGGGGTAGGGTCAGGCACCTTGCAGGGTGGCTGCGGTATTCCCATCTCACCTCCACATCAGGTCAGGCGAGGATTAGGGTACTTAAAGAAGTTAGCTGGTGACTTAATGTGAACTTCTTTCCAGAGAGGCTAAGATAGAGAAAACATTGTCCTAAAATACTTCCCAAGGAAGAAGATGGGTGTATTTCTACATAGGTTCTCAGCAGCTTGTTTTCTTCCAAAATCTATTTGTGGTCTGTTAATTTTATCTATTAAGTAATTATTTCATTTATGTTATTTTATTAACTTAAATATAAACATGTTGTATTTATATTTATTGATAGATTGGATACCCAATTAATGCATTCTCCTTTTTAATATATTCAAACCATACAGAAGTATATAGAGGAAAAGCAGAGGTCTACTTTGCTAAAGGTAACCATTGCCAAAAATCAGGTGTATGTTGTTCCAGACAGTTTCTATGTGTTTACATATATACATATAAATATAGACACAACCTATTTTCTTAATGTCTAGTCACTTATTTTGAGAAAGAGAGAGAGAGAGTGTGTGTGAGCAGGGCAGGGGCAGAGAGAGGGAGAGAGAGAATCCCAAGCAGCCTTCGCAAACTGTGAGATCATGACCTGAGCCAGGATCAAGGGTCTGATGCTTAACTGACTGAGCAACCAAGGCACCCCACAACCTATTTTTTTAAGTAAACTCTACCCCCAGTGTGGGGTAGACACAACCTATTTTTTAAAAAAATTTTAGGTCTATTTATTTACTTTTTTTTAAACCAATTCTAAGTGGGACATGAACTAAGATTCCTTATTTGTTTATTTTTATTATTTTTTTTTAATGTTTATTTCTTACTGAGAGACAGAAACAGCACATGAGCAGAGGAGGGGCAGAGAGAGAGGGAGACACAGAATCCAAAGCAGGTTCCAGGCTCCAAGGGGTCAGCAGAGAGCCCGACATGGGGCTTGAACTCACAAACTGAGATCATGACCTGAGCTGAAGTCAGATGCTCAACTGACTGAGCCACCCAGGCGCCCCTCTATTTATTTACTTTTGAGAGAGAGAGAGACAGTGTGAACAGAAGAGGGACAAAGAGGGGGGGAGAGAGAGAGAGAGCACGAGAGAGAGAGAGAGAGAGAGAGGGAGAAAGAGAGAGAGAATCCCAAGCAGGCTCCACACTATCAGTGCAGAGCCTGATGTGGGGCCTGAACTCGTGGACTGTGAGATCATGATCTGAGCTGAAGCTGAGAGTCTGATGCTTAACAAAATGAGCCACGCAGGTGCCCCTACACAACCTATTTTTTAAGTTTAGCTTTAATTTACATATTATCAATGGCACAAATTCTAAATGTACAGCATGATGAATTTTTATATGGGAATACACTTGTAGGTTCCATTAAATCAAGTTTCCTGTATTTTTAGAAATAACTGGGTAACATAACCACAAAATTATTCTGTAAATGCTTTCTTTCACTGCCTAGTATGGGATGGGGACTTTTCAAGTTGGTAGCTATCAACTTACCCTGTTTGTTTTGTGATTTCCTTTTCCTTTTTCTTTTTCTTTTTTTAAAGTGGGCTCCGTGCCCAGCATGGGACTTGAACTCATGACCCAGATATGAAGAGTCACATGCTCTACCAACTGAGCCAGTCAGGAGCCCCCACCAACTTGCCCTATTCTTTTTAACTGCTGTATTATGTTCTATGATAAATGTAAAAATGTAACATTACTTAACTATTACCTATAAAAATGTAACTATTTTTGCTATAATGAGCAAAACTACAAGGAGTATGAACACATTTACAGTCTTGCTGCACGTGTTGGTGCTTGTTGAATGTTCAAACGACAGAAAGTCTGACTAGGTGATTATTCTTCATAGTATTGCTATTTTATTTTACATACACGCTTAAAATGTTACTTTATGCCTATTTATTATTTTATTTTATTTTATTTTTTATATGTGTGCTTATTCATTCTTTAAAAAATGAACGAGGCAGCATTGTTTATAGTTAAAAATAAGTGACTAGTTTGCTAAATGACTTGTCAATACAGTGGCATACTATAAAGCTTATACAAATGAACTGATTTATTTAGAAAAAGTCCAGTGAATATCGTTTGATTAAAAGGAGACTACATAGCAGCATAAGTAGGGTGAGCTCATTTTTGTAAAATTGTACAGATGCATAAAGAAATAGCTAGAAAGATGTTTACCAAACTGATATTAGTTTTATCTTTGGAAGAGATTTTTACTTTTTTATTTTTGTCAATTTATATAGATTTTTATTTATTTTTATTATTTATTTTTATTCTTTAGTGCTTATTTTTTGAGAGAGAGAGAGAGAGAGAGAGAGGGGGAAGGGCACAGAGAGAGGGAGACACAGAATCCAAAGCAGGCTCCAGGCTCTGAGCTGTCAGCACAGAGCCCGACGCGGGACTTGAACCCACAAGCCATGAGATCATGACCTGAGCCAAAGTTGGCCACTTAATCGACTGAGCCACCCAGGCACCCCATGATTTTATATAGATTTTTAAATGAACATATATCATTTTCCCTAAATAATTATGGTACTTTCAAATAAATAAATCTTCCCTTTTTATATTTTTACGTAAAAACTTCATACATTTTTATTTAAAAAAAATAAATCATATTTAAACGGTAAACAAACAAACAAGTAAATAAATTTGGGGCTCCTGGCTGACTTAGTTGGTAGAATATATGACTCTTGATCTCAAGGTTGTGAGTTGAAGCCCCACATTGGGTGTAGAGATAACTTAAAAATAAAATCTTTTTAAAAATCTGTTTAAAAGAAAAGCAATTATGAGGCTTGAACTTGCTTCTTATTACAGTGTAAAGTGTAAGCTAGTAAGTGGATTCTCAAGTCAAGGTGTTCTTTTCTTCCTTCCCGGATCCATCAACCAAAGAGAGACTCCCTGGTCAGCATGGATCCTTCAGTGTGGGTCAGAAAACAAGTTGGTTGTATGTTATATCTTCTCATATTATAGATCTACTGTTCTATACTTGGCTTTTTCACTTAGCAGTAATATTGTTGACCCTGTTCCATATCAGTTCGTATAGATCTACCTTATTCTTTTTTAATAGCTACATAATATTCTATTCTATGATTGTACAAAAAGTTATTTAATGTTTTCTGTATTAATGAACACTGAGTCTGGTAATAGCACTTGCCTTTGCAAACAATGCTGCACCAAAAAAATCCTGGACATATATTCATTTGGTAAATTCCAGGTAGTAGCATTCCTCTATTAGCGACTAAGTACATTTTGAATTTTCCAAATTTATGTAACAACCCTTTATTGAAGATATACTATGTGTCAGGCACTGTTTTTAGCCTGGGGATACCATATGAGGAAAACAAATTTCTTCCTACAAGGAACATATATTCCAAATATTGCCAAATAGCCATCTACACATTTTATACCAATTTGTACCATTTTTCTGAGTTTTATTTCCTCTATTCTGATTAATAATGGGCACAAAAGAGAAAAATGGGAGGTTTTTTTTATGTATTTATTTGTTTGTTTGTTTGTTTTTAGAAAGATAGAGACAGCACAAGCAGGGGAAAGGCAGAGAGAGAGGGAGATTGAGAATCCCAAATAGGTCGTGCACTGTCAGCACAGAGCCAGACGCAGGGCTTGAACTCACAAACAAGATCATGAGTTGAGCTGAAATCAAGAGTCGGTGGCTTAACCAATGAGCCACCCAAGTGCCCCCCAAAATGGGAGCTTACTAATATTTCTTTTCATTTTAAATTAAGAGAAAGGTTGATGTTTTTATACATATTTGTAGGGCCCTAAACTTTCTTTTTCTCTAAAACTAATGATTCAGATACTTTCTCCCCTCTTGCGTTATTAATATTTTTTTCACCGATTAAAAATCAATCTTCTGTAATGGTAAACTTTTAATATATGCATTACTTTTCTATGTGGTTTAAATTTTTCTTAATAAACATGCATAATTTTTCTGAAAACAACAAAACTACTTTTAAACACATACGTACCCAACACAGGATAGAAGGACAAAGCTGGAGGACTGACCCTACCCAACATCAAGACTTACTCTAAAGCGGGGCGCCTGGGTGGCGCAGTCGGTTAAGCGTCCGACTTCAGCCAGGTCACGATCTCGCGGTCCGTGAGTTCGAGCCCCGCGTCAGGCTCTGGGCTGATGGCTCAGAGCCTGGAGCCTGTTTCCGATTCTGTGTCTCCCTCTCTCTCTGCCCCTCCCCTGTTCATGCTCTGTCTCTCTCTGTCCCAAAAATAAATAAACGTTGAAAAAAAAATTTAAAAAAAAAAAAAAAAAAAAAAAAGACTTACTCTAAAGCTACACTAATCAAGGCCGCGTGGAATTGGTGAAAGAAAAGACAAAGAGATCAACGGAACAGAATGGGGAGCCCAGAAATAAACCTGCACAAAAGAGCCAAATGATCTTTAACGAGGGAGCAAAGGCGATTCAATGGAGAAAGGGTAATCTTTTCAACAAATGGTGCTGGAACATCTGGACCTCCTCAAACACAAAACTAAACAAAAAGAATTGAGACACAGATCTAACACTTTACACGAAATTAACTCAAAGTGGTTCAGACACCTCAATTTAAAGCAGAAATGTATAAAATCCCAAAAAATAACATAGGAGAAAATCTAGTAACATTGGGTTTGGCGATGACTTTTTAGATATGAAAACCTCAATCCATGCAAGAAAAATTGATGTTGAACGTCACTGAAATTAACAAGTGATCTGCAAAATACACTACCAGAATGGCAAGACAAACCACAATTTGGGAGAAAATACTTGTAAAACACATATTTGACAAATGACTGGTATTCAAAATATGCAAAGAACTCTCGAAACTCCACAATAAAAAATGAAACAACTGGATTTAAAAATGGGCATAAGATCTGAACGGACCCTTCACCAAAGAAAATACACAAATGGCAAATAAGCATAGGAAATGGTGTTTAATACCTGTGTGTCATTAGAGAATTACAAATGGAAACAATGAGCTGTCAGTACACACCTATTAGAGTGGCTGAAGTCCAAACACTGACAGACCTCTCTTCTATCAGAGAGAGAGAGAGGGAGAGCGAGAGGGAGAGCAAGCGAGAGAGGGGAGATGGTGTAGAGTAGCAGGAACTCTCATTTCTTGCTGGTGGGAATTTAAAACAGTACAGTCACTTTGGAAGACAGTTTTGCAGTTTCTTATAAAACTAAAAATATATTTACTGTACGATCTAGCAGTTACACTCCTGGGTAGTTACTCAAATGAGTTGAAAGTTTACATACACAGGGGCGCCTGGGTGGCGCAGTCGGTTAAGCGTCCGACTTCAGCCAGGTCACGATCTCGCGGTCCGTGAGTTCGAGCCCCACGTCAGGCTCTGGGCTGATGGCTCAGAGCCTGGAGCCTGTTTCCGATTCTGTGTCTCCCTCTCTCTCTGCCCCTCCCCGTTCATGCTCTGTCTCTCTCTGTCCCAAAAATAAATAAACGTTGAAAAAAAAATTAAAAAAAAAAAAAAAGAAAGTTTACATACACAAAAACAAAAAACAAAAAACCTGCACATGAATGCTTCCAGCAGCCTTCATAATTGCCAAAACTTGAAAGCCACCAAGATGTCCTTAAGTGGGTGAATGGATAAATAAACTGTGGTACATCCATGCAGTGGAATAGTATTCAGTGATGGAGAGAAATGATCTGTCAGGCGAAGAAAAGACCTAGACAAATCCCCAGAGCATATCACTAAGTGAAGCAGATGTGAAAAGGCTACCTATCCTATGACTCTAGCTACATGACATTCTAGAAAAGGCAAAAACGATGGAGATAATAAAAGGATCAAGGAGCTGGGAGGAGAGAGGGATGAATGGATGGAGCACAAGAGAGTTTTAGAGCAGTAAAACTATTCCGAGTGATATTGTAATGGTGGATACAAGTTATTATACATTTGTCAAAACTTATAGAGCGTACAATGCAAAGAATGAATTTTAATGTGAACAATGGGTTTCGTTCATAATAATGTATCAATATTGGCTCACCAATTATAACAGATGTATCACCCTAATGCAAAATGTTAACAATATGGAGGGAAGGGAGTGAGGTGCATATAGGAAATCTACTTTCTGCTCAGGTTTTCTGTAATCCCCAAAATGCTCAAAAATAAGTTTACTAATAAAATAATATGTGGGTGTAAGTACAAACACTCTAGCAAAATGTCTTTCTGCAAATGTAGCCCATAATTTTATTTTCCGAACTCATGTCTAAAACAGACAAACAGTAGAGGTTATAGGAAAATAGAAGATAGATTATGTTGGGAAGTCTGACCACACAGGAGTTGAATCCCTTTATTATAAGACGGCTGTAGCGATTATTCATTTTATCTACTGAACACCTACAGGAATAGGCACTAGATCTGCATAAAGGCCAACGGCAGGTGTCTGTGCTTAAGGAGTTCAGTGTAATGAGGGTAGACACACAGATGCAGTAATGGATAACAGCAACGTCAGTGAGGGAACTATTTCTGTTCTTTTTTTTTAAGTTTATTTTTGAGAGAGAGGGGAGGAAGGGTGAGTGGGGGAGGGACAGAGAGACAGGGAGAGAGAGAGAACAGGAGAGGGTCAGAGAAAGAGGGAGAGAGAGAAACCCAAGCAGGCTCCACACTGTCGGTGTGCAGCCTGACGCGGAGTTCAAACTCATGAACTGTGAGAACATGAGCTGAGCTGAAATCAAGACCCAGATGTTTACCTAGCTGAGCCACCCAGGCACCCCAGGGCAGGGACTATTTTTAAGTATTTCATCCACATTTTCTTACATCCATACAATGCTGCAAACAGACACTATTAACCTATTTTACAAACAAAAACCCCAAGCTCTGGAAGGTGAGTTAACTTGCTTGAGGTAAGTGACAGAGTTGACAATCAAGTTCAAGAGTGTTGACCAGCAAAATGGGTGACGTTTCTATCATGCCAGGGGCAGAGGTAAAGTCAGTTCATTTTGGAAGAAGAAGACATTCAGTGATTCACGTTGCTTAAGGAGTTGGATTCCGGTTTGAAACTTCTGAAGTTCAAATACATTCAGAAGTCTTTTGTCTCATATTCACTCTTCCTTTCTTGCCTTCTTCCCACTGGAGTGAATTCTTTGGTTTGTCATTCTCCCAACTGAAGGTCAAACGACTCCATGTGGCTCAACAGAAAGATGGCCAGACTAGAAAATACTGAAAGCCAAGCTTTCTAGGGGCCTGCCTTTGTTCGGCTTAACCCTGTCAAATTTGTTTCCTAGATGTTCCACAACCATGATTGTAAAAGTTGAGGCAGCAGGCACCAGCCTGTGTGGAAGAGAGCTATATTTAGTGGTCCTTGAGGAGCTGTCTCTTTGGATATCACAGACATTTCTGGGACAGCTTGTTACAGTTGAGGGCTTCTGGGCCTGTGGCAGAGAAAATGGAGTGGGTGGTTTGCTGAAGTTTTTATAAATACCCCAGTATTTATTTAATGGTAGAAACACACAGAGAGAACACACAGAGCATTAGAGGAAAGAACACAGCTTAGCTCCATTCATCCTCTGGGCCCCGGACCAAGCACTTCCAGTCTGTTCTGAGGATTTGCTTCTAGAGCCAGCTGCAGCCCTGTATCTGGGGAAGTCACCTGCCTGGCTGCTGCAGAAGGAAGGAAGGAAGGAAGGAAGGAAGGAATGGGGAACAATGAAGCCCTTGTTAAAAGCCAAGTTTTTTGTTGCTGTTTGGTTTTGGTTTTTAAGTTTATTTTCCAATCATGTCACTCCTCTGCTTAAAATCTTTTAGTAGCTGGTCACTGCTTCTAGGATAAAGGTCAAAAGCCCTGATACGGGGAGTTGAGGCTCTTTAGAGCCTGATTTTCAGCCTCACCTCTCGCTCTCCACTTTCCTTTTCTTTAAAGTTCCTCAAACGTGTCCGTGCTCTGCCCACCTCAGGCCTGTACATGCTATTCCCTCAAGCTGGAATGCTTTTCCCTCTGCTGGCACTAATTTAGCTCATTCTTCATTTCTCAGCTGAAACATCACTTCTACGAGCTGAACTTGAGAATGATCAGAAAGGTGTTTCCAGAGACCTCGCATGAATCCTCCTCCTTGCAAACACCTTCCCAACTCCTTATGCTTTTCCTTTCTTCAAGTTTCTAACGATGTCTCTGTGTGATCATTTAATTCATGTCTGTCTCTCCATTTCTGTCTTGCTTACCATTTTAGCCCCAGAGCCAAAGCATAGACGTTTAGTAGATAGGTCTGCCATGCAAGAAGAGGTCCATAAATATTTGTTAAAGAAATGAACAAATGAAATAAGTATTTGAGCACTTAAATATTCAGTTTTTGATAAAGGGAGTAAAAAAAGATCCTGGATATTTTCTCTCTTTCTTAGTTGTGCCTTAGTCTATAGATATGTTCCCCAGAAGCTGGCCAAGAGTAGGACTAAGAGAAAGGAGAATATAATATCAGAAGCTCTTAGACTCTGCTGCTGGGAACCTGGTCACCAAATAGTCTGATCTTGTGCTGGCCAATATGGTAGCCACTAGCCATGTGTGCTGTTTAACTTTTTTTTTTTTTTTTTAATTTATGTATTTATTTTGAGAAAGAGCACAGAAGTGAGGGAGGGGCAGAGAGAGAGGGAGAGAGAGAATCCCAAGTAGGCCCTGTGCTATTAGAGCAGGTTTGTGGGGCTCGATCCCACAAACCATGAGATCATGACCTGAGCCAAAATCAACAGTCAGACACTTACCTGACTGAGCCACCCAGGCCCACCCATGGTGCTGTTTAAATTTAAACTAGTTAAGGGGCACCTGGCTGGCTCAGTCAGTAGAACATGGGATGCCTAATCTTGGGGTCAATGTTCAAGCCCCACATTGGGTGTCGAGCCTACTTAAGATAAAAGAAATAAACTAGTTAAAATGAAATAAAATTAAAATTTCATCAGTTAATCAAGTGAAAACTTCATCAGTCTCACCAGCCATGTTTCATATGTCGACAGTTACACATGGTCAATAGCTACCGTATTGGACTGTGCGGGGGTAGCACATTTTCATTACCACAGAAAGTTCTACTGAATAGTGCTGCTCTAGAATGAAAAATACCTCTTGTGCACAGAACACAGGATTCTCAACAGGCTGACAGAAGAAAGCCTACTTTCCTTTCTGCTTTCAGATCAGGAGGTGGGGGGCAAGGCCTGCAGCCATTACAGTTACTATGTCTATTACACGTAATTTCTAGGTGCTGCAGCGGAAGGTCCTTCATCTATAAGCAGGACTCCTAAGTGCTCCCCATGAGAGTTGTTATAAAGATAAAGTTAGTTAGTTATAACACTTGTTTAGGCCTTTAGTTCTCCATAAATGGCAGCCACACTTGTTACTGGCTGAAAGTTACCTGTTAAGAGCCGGAGAGACTCGGGTACAAATTATTTAGCTTCTCTGAGGCTCAAGTTCCTCATCCCTACAATGGGGATAATTAATAACTTGAACATCCTGGTGAGGATGAGAACATCCAGGTAAGGATAAGTGAAAGCCCTTCACACAGCGCCTAGGATATAGTAAGTACCCCCATACTGTTAGCTATTCTTATTTTATTATTCAATGCTACAACAAATTTTAGTTTCTCACGCATTGCCTCAGAAATTGGATTCCAGCTGTTAAAATCATCCCAGGTGTGTGTCTGAAGATATGCTGATGTGGCCAGTAGTTCGAACTTTCTGAAACTTCCATTTGGTTTTGCCAAGGGCTGGCAGCCTAACCCGTAAGTCAAACTGCTGGCAAGAGGGGTGCCTGGGTGGCTCAGTCAGTTGAGCATCCGACTTCAGCTCAGGTCATGATCTTGAGGTTCGTGAGTTCGAGCCCCATGTCGGGCTCTGGCTGACCGCTCAGAGCCTGGAGCCTGCTTCTGATTCTGTGTTTCCCCCTCTCTCTGCCCCTCCCCTGCTCACGCTCTGTCCCTGTGTCAAAAATAAACAAACATTAAAAAAAATTTTTTTTAAAAGAGCCAGTTACATTCCCTTTAACCACACCCACATTTCTGAGATGTCCCCGACTTCTCATTAGGCCAAGATGTGCCTGACACAGGCTATATGTCAGAATTCTACTAAAAAGTATTGGTCATCGTAAATGATTGAATTTTATCTAATTTTTCTGTTTGGGCCACAGCTAGATTCCAATGTGTCGCCTGTCAATTCTGCTGTCTCTCAAATTCTAGACCTATTTCCATGAAGCAACTGAATTCCTAACAGGATATGTATGCTTGTATTTGGAAGATAGAGGGGGGGAAAAGAGAAAGTGAAATGATTTTTAATCTGATGTCAAGTTAAAAGCAAGAGAAGGAAGATGGGGTGGCAAGAGGGAAACCCTAATGTTTACTGAGTACTCACCATTTGCCAGAAAAAGTTATTTTTATTTTTTGTGGACTTTCTTTTTTTCTTTGTCTTTTTTCATTTAATTTTTAATTCAAAGTAATACATGTACATAAGTCAAAATGTAATTGTATTTAAAGTACACAAATTTGGGGGTGCCTGGGTGGCTCAGTTGGTTGAGCGGCCAACTTTGGCTCAGGTCATGATCTCACGGTTCGTGAGTTCGAACCCTGCATCAGGCTCGCTGCTGTTGGCTCAGACCCCCCCTTCAGATCCTCTATCCTCCTCTTCTCTGCCCCTCCCCAGCCCCCCTCTCAAAAATAAGTAAACATTAAAAAAAATTAAAGTGTACAAATTTTGAATGTATTTTCTCTCAAAAATGTGAATGACAATACACGTAAAAAAATGTTTTTAAATTATTTTTCACTTAAACAAAATGCTATCTTCTAAAATATTCAAAATGACCTACCAAAGCTAAAAGGCAAGATGAAGTTATAATCGCTATCAAATTTCTAGTCAAAGGTATGAAAATAAACTACAGGTTTTATTGGCTTCTTAGAAAGTTCAGCGAAGTCTTAAATAATGTTATAAAACTGTTCACAGTGTACGCATCAAATGTTCACCTATTTGCCAAAGAAGAAACTTGCCACGCTTCCCATACGTAATGTTTACCCCGTACCCATATGAGGGTAAAAACTTGTGTATTACCAAATGTTCCTCAGACACCGCAGCGTGAGGGAACACCGTGCTAAGTGATGAGGATCTTCAGAAGCATGAACTGGAGGACAAAGGGGAGGAAGACAAGGGCCGCTTGGCACTCTGGGAAGCAATACTTTGTATGCAAGAGCCTTTTGCATTCACACTAAGAAGGCGGCTTTGACAAGTTAATTTGTCTTTCCTCTTACCTAAGCATTTCTGCCACTCAGATCCTACTTGCATTTCCACACTGTGTCTCTCTCACACAGAAGATTTCTCAGTATTGTGACGCAGGCGCCTTCTGCTTGAGGATCTGAGACAAGAAAGGCAGGGAAGTGAGTCTCCTTAGGGTTTGAGATGGTTAGGTTAGATGAAAGGATGAATGTCTAGGTTTACACGGTGGCCCGGTCTAAGGGCTCAGAGCAAGTGACCAGAGACAGAGAGTCCCCTCCCCCACTCTGCTTTTGCGTGTTTATGACAGGAGAGACTCTACATACTATGGGTCCCAGAGCAGGGACTCCTCTTGCCTGAGGCTAAGGGTGACGCTGGCTGCTTTAAAAACTAATTAGAGAGCGTGCTATCTTTAATGGGATACCAAACTGTTCCTCAAAACACTACAGTGAACTTTCAGTAAAGATGGACCTATAAGGTCATGCTGTCAGGAACTCCTGCTCCAGACATTTCACAATGGTGGTTTAAAAATGGCACACAAAGAGAAAATTTTAATAAGCTGCTGGCCACTCCTTCACACTTGACTCGGCAATTGGTTGAGAGGCAACAGGACTTACATGTGAAAGGTAATGATACAACTCAACGAACACACAGGAGAATATCTTCACGAACTGGGTCAGGCAAAGGGTTTTTAAATGGAAGACAAAAGCACTAAATACAGAAGAGAATATTAATAAACCAGACCAAGAAGGAAGAGTATCTGTTCATCAAAGGATACTGTTAAGAGAGTGAAAGGACCAGTCTCAGACTAAAAGATGTTTGCAACATATAGATCCATTGAAGGAGTCAAATCCAAAATATACGTTAAAAATCTACCAAATCAATAATAATAATTAAAAAAAAAAAAGGGGGGGGGCCTGGGTGGCTCAGTCGGTTAAGCGGCTGACTTCAGCTCAGGTCACGATCTCACGGTCCGTGAGTTCGAGCCCCGCGTCGGGCTCTGTGCTGATGGCTCAGAGCCTGGAGCCTGTTTCAGATTCTGTGTCTCCCTCTCTCTGACCCTCCCCCGTTCATGCTTTGTCTCTCGCTGTCTCAAAAATAAATAAACGTTAAAAAAAATTTTTAAATTAAAAAAAAAAAGACGAACTAATTTTAAACTGGGTAAAAGACTTGAAAGGGTATTTATTTCACAAAAGAAGGAATCTGAAATGCCCATAAACAAATGAAAACATGCTCAACATTACTCTGCATGTTGGAAATGCTAATTAAAACCACAAAGAGCACTCTATAGCCACCAACATGGTGAAAACAAGAGACTGATGATACCAGTTTGATGAGCACGTGCAGCACTGTCGTTTTCATATAATTCAGATAGGAGTATAAACAGGTACAGCCACTTTGGAAAATTGACGGTGCTGGTCAAAGCTCAATGTACACTTGCCCTATGATCCAGCCACCATACCCCTAGCTATGGAGAAATGAGTGTATATGAGTACAAAAAAAGTATTATAAGAATATTCGTACTGGGGTGCCTAGGTGGCTTAGTCTGTTAAGCGCCCAAGTCTTGATTTCAGCTCAGGTCATGATCTTACAATCGTGAGATCGAGCCCCGTGTTGGGCTCTGCACTGAGTATGGAGCCTGCTTGGGATTCTCTCTCTTCCTCTCTCTCTCTTTCTGCCCTTCTCTCTCTCTGTCTCTCAAAAATAAATAAATAAAAATAAAATAAATAAAAAGAGAATATTCATAGCACCTTTATTCATAGTAGTAAGGAACTGGAAATGTTCATCAATAGGAGAATGGATAAGCTGTGGAATAATCATATAATGGAATATCACACAACAGTAAAAAGAACTGACATATGGCTACATGGAACAGAATGATGGATGTCATAAATATAACTGTATTCAAAAAGGAGACTTACAACAAGAGTTCATGATGTATGATTATGGTTCTATGAAGTTCAAGAATAGGCAAGACTAATCTAGAATGATAAAGCCAGAATAATGATTGCCTTAGGGTACTAACTAGAAAGGGGCAAAAGGGAGACTTCTTGGGTATTGGGAATGTCCTATAACTTAATCTGGATCATGAGTGGCCAAGTATATGCACATATAAAAATTCATTGAGTGCGACCATTACAATTAGTACCCTTAACCTAATAGATATATATCTTTAAAAAAAAAAGTCTACTAAAAAAATAGAAGAAGTATCCCAGAACAATATCTCAGCATCTGTTTTCACCAACTGAAAGACGTCTGAAGAGGACTTTGCTTTTACAAAAGAAGCTCATTACCATACTAATGTAGGTCTTTCATAAAAGTTAAGTGGAAGAACATGAACTTTCCAGAAGTGGGGGAAACCTGTCTTCAGAATGTTACAGAAAATCTAGATTCTTTGAAAGTTTGATTTTTAAAAACATTTATTCCCTGCTTAGGCTCTGTCTCTATCTCAAAAATAAATAAACATTAAACACACACACACACACACACACACACACACACACACACACACACAAAGACAAAATACGGGCGCCTGGCTGGCTCAGTCTGACTTCAGCTGAGGTCATGATCTCCCGGTTTGTGGATCTCCCGGTTTGTGAGTTCCAGCCAAGTCGAATTCTGTGCTGACAGCTCAGAGCCTAGAGCCTGCTTCAGATTCTGTGTCTCCCTCTCTCTCTGCCCCTCCCCTGCTCGCACTCTGTCTCTTTGTCTCTCTCAAAAATAAATAGAGAGAGAGAACATGAGTTGGGGGAGACAAAGAGAGGTGGAGAGAGAGAATCCCAAGCAGACTCTGAGTTGCCAGTGCAGAGCCAGATGTGGGGCTTGATCCCACCCACTGGAGATTATGACCTGAGCTGAAACCAAGAGTCAGATGCTCAACCAACTGGGCCACCCAAGTTCCCCAAGTTTGATTTTAAGTAGGCTCTACACCCAACATGGGGCTTGAACTCACAACACTGAGATCAAGCGTTATATGCTCTAATGACTGAGCCAGTCATATACCCTGAAAATTTGATTTTTAAATATAATATTCAAGTTATTCAAAGAGATACATATTGCCTTAGACAAGTAGCCATTTAGCCTGAATTCAGAAGAAAGAAGTCTTCATTTCTTTTGCTTACTTTGTACCTTTATTGCAAATGGTAGGTAGGCTGGTAAATAAACGTGTCAGTATTTAAAACAAAACAATGGGGAAAAAAACCTTTTTTGACAAGGGCAATGCTCAGCCAAATACATTTGGGACTACTCATATTTAATGTGGGAAATTCTTATTAGGAACAACTAAAAATACAAATGAATAAAATAGCACTAATGACAGATTATGGAGTTGAGATTGTATTTGGGGCATGGCTAAGACACATTGTAGAAAAGATGATTCAATTGCATAAATGCTTGAAAACTAGGGAAAAATAATTTATGTCTCCATCCCTTAGGATTCATTTTATAATTATTTTTCAGTAATGTTTCCTTAGAAGGAAAACTTTTATTTTGGAGGTTATTAAAATAAATGTGCAGTAATCACAGTCACTTTCTCCGGTGGGAATTTGGCCCAAAGAGCTCCATGGAAAGGCATCTACCTCACATGCTTTTATTTTATGGTCACGTCAAGCTGCTATCTCTAAAAACAGGTGGCCGTGTCAGAAAGGATGCCAGCCATTGACTACACACAGGGCTAAACCTCCTTCTCATAATACCTGACCCAGACTCTGCCCTTGGAGTCTGGGCCCTCAGTGGGGACAGTTTCAGTCTATCTGTGGTTTCAGGCTTGCCGGTGCTTTACAGATGCTGTATGGGCTTGATAGGAAGGAATATGGCAAAAGTGAAGGCTCCATGGAAGGAAAGAGCTTCCTGAGTTTGGCTGGAGTGTACGATACATCGGGGAGAAGGGCTAGGAGAGATGGCACTTGCTGAATGGATTATGGAGTTGAGATTGTGTTTTAAACGTTATGAGAAGCCATTAAAAGGTTTCACGCAGGGAATTATGGGATCAGGTTTGCACTTACAGTTTTCAGTGGTAGAGGGAATTGGTAGAGGAAGGGCAAAAGCAGAGACTAGTTAGGAAGTTGTTATTAGTAGTCTGGGTGAGAGGGGAGAGCTGTGGAGATAAATATGAACTGATGGAATACAGAGTTTAAAGGTAGAGATGATGGGGCACGTGGGGGGCTCAGTCGGTTTAAGAGCCCAACTTGGGCTCAGGTCATGATCTTGCGGTTCATGGGTTCATGGGTTTGAGCCCTGTGTAGGCCCTGTGCTGACAGCTCAGAGCCTGGAGCCTGCCTCAGATTCTCTGCTTCAGATTCTGTGTCTTCCTCTCTCGCTCTGCCCCTCCCCCACTTGTGTGCACGCTCTCTCTGTCTCTCTCTCTCTCTCTCAAAAATAAGTAAATGTTAAAAAAAAAAATAAGGTAGAAATGACTACTAGTACTTACTAAGAAATTTGAGTGAGGACCTGGGGATATAAATGAGAAAATGAGAAAAATTAGTTTTATTCTTAAGGATGCCCAGTGAAAGACAAGTATATATGAGTTTGCTATGTATCTTTCTGCTGTTTTTGCATTTAAAAAAAATTTTTTTTAACATTTATTTATTTTTGAGACAGAGAGAGACAGAGCATGAATGGGGGGGGGGGGGCAGAGAGAGAGGGAGACACAGAATCAGAAGCAGGCTCCAGGCTCTGAGCCATCAGCCCAGAGCCCGACGCGGGGCTCGAACTCATGGACCGCGAGATTGTGACCTGAGCTGAAGTCGGAAGCTTAACCGACTGAGCCACCCAGGCGCCCCTGTTTTTGCATTTTTACATGCACCCACTGGACATATGCAGAATTGTGCTTATATGTCAGTGTGCCTGTTTTTAATACAAATGGTATTATACTGTACAGGATTCATTCAATAGTACTTCTTGGAGATCTATCTCTGCTATTACATTTGTATAAAGGTCGTCATTTGTAACAGCCACATCATGTACTATAGTATTAATATGCCAGAAGTAAACCCCAGTGGTCAAACTGCCCCCTACAATTCCTATTCCCTAAGCCCTTCATTTTCTAAATTTTTTTTTTTCAACGTTTATTTATTTTTGGGACAGAGAGAGACAGAGCATGAACGGGGGAGGGGCAGAGAGAGAGGGAGACACAGAATCGGAAACAGGCTCCAGGCTCTGAGCCATCAGCCCAGAGCCCGACGCGGGGCTCGAACTCACGGACCGCGAGATCGTGACCTGGCTGAAGTCGGACGCTTAACCGACTGCGCCACCCAGGCGCCCCAAAGCCCTTCATTTTCTAATTGTGGCTTCCTTACCTCAGTAAATGGTGTTAACCTAAATAAAGAGGTAAATCGAGGCAAGTTTGAATGACTAGAAATGGAACTGTTTTGGGAATAGCGGAGGAATTGCCAATCAGGAAACATATGTTGCAGCAAGCTGCAGGTGTGTCCATTGAGGGCTTGGGGTGGGCTGTGTTTATGGGCAGGGAGGAAGTCCGGCCAGAGTCCAAGCAGTTAAGTTTGTTGGCTTTGAGGATGGGTGACAAGAGATTCTTTCCTTCTTTCTTTTTTAAGTTTATTTTTCTATTTTGAGAGAGAGAGAGAGAGAGAGAGAGAGAGAGAGAAAGCATTAGCGGGGGGGGGGGCAGGGAGAGAGGGAGAATCCGAAGCAGGCTCTGAGCTGTTAGCACAGAGCCCCATGTGGGGCTTGATGTGAGGCTCGAACTTACGAACTGTGAGATCATGACCTGAGCTGAAATTAAGGGTCAGACACTTGACCCACTGAGGCACCCAGGTGCCCCTGGGAAAGGATTCTTATTGCATAATCATTGGTCAGGAGATAAGTCTCGGTCTTCTATAAATCAGGTATTTCCAGGAAATCATTCTCAGTTCTTAAGTTCTGTTCTTCTGAGGATGCATGCGTGAGATTCTCCATTTTGTATCTTCTGGTTCCGTTTTATTTAATTTGTTTATTAAATACACTCTATCCCCAATGGGGGGTTCAAACTCACAATCCCGAATATCGAGACTCACATGCTCTACCAACTGAGCCAGCCAGGTGCCTGCTCCGGTTCCATTTTAAATTAAAATCCTTCCACGGTTGCAAATACTTCACAAACGAAAACATTGCCTTTTGTTTTCTTGGTACTCACTTTGTAAAAGGGCCCC
Source organism: Leopardus geoffroyi (assembly GCF_018350155.1). NCBI lineage: Eukaryota > Metazoa > Chordata > Mammalia > Carnivora > Felidae > Leopardus > Leopardus geoffroyi. The sequence goes on from NC_059333.1 coordinate 137,009,820, forward strand.
GCATGTAGGAACTTACTGAGTGCTCACAACAGCCTGATTATGAGGAGGCAGCAAGACTTCTGAATCCTTTGCCCTTGAAATGTCCCTGCCTGGTGTTCCTAACACACTTTGAATAGGCCTTGAAACTGTGGGCCTTCAGCCTAAGGCAGTATGTCATCTGGGTGCCCTGAGCGGGGAAATAATGAAAAATAATGTTCAGCTGATGTCACAAGCCATTCACCATTCAGACAGTGATGGTTTTCAGGCTGGATTGAAATGAATTTGTTTTCTTCTGCTTCAAAACATCCTGGAAATAGCCTGCCTCCTGAGTTCTGGGGCTGGCTGGGGAGGGGGCAGGTGATGGGTGAGTTAATCTTAAAGCTAGCATACTCCTCCAACATTTTATTATGAAAAATTTCAAACGTACAGAAGAGTTGAAAGAATGGCACAGTGATGACTCCTATCCCCACTACCTAGATTCACTTATTAACATTTCACTGACTTGTTTCGTTACCTAATCTGTTCATCTGCCTATTTGCCCCTTCACAAATATATCAATTCATCTTAATTTTTATTTTATTTTGTTTTGTTTGAGAGAGAGAGAGAGAGAGATGGCACGAGCAGGGGAGAAGGTCAGAGGGAGAGAGAATCTTTTTTTTAAAAATGTTTTCACTTTTTAAATTTATTATTTTTTAAATGTTTATTTGAGATGGGGGAGGGGCAGAGAGAGAGAGAGAATCCGAGAGAGAGAGAGAGAGAAAGAAAGAGAGAGAGAGAGAGAGAGAGAGAGAGAGAGAGAGAATCCCAAGCAGGCTCTGCACTGACAGTGCAACTCGGGGCTCCAACTTTGGAACTGTGAGATCATGACTTGAGCCAAAATCAAGAGTCAGACGCTTAACTGATTAAACCACCCAGGTGCCCCTCACCTTATTTTTTGATGCATCTCAAGGCAAGCTGCAGATATCATGATGCTGCACCCGTAAACTTTCAGCATGATCATCATTAACTAGAGTTTAATATTTATAACTTTTAAAGAATATTTGAGGGAAATTTATATCCAGTAAATGCATAAATCTCCAGGGGAGCATCCCACAAGTTTGACAAACGCCTACCTGCGGAACCCAAACCTCCATTGATATCTGCCAACATCATGATGTTAGACTTTGTTCAGAGGTTCACAGCCTTTAAGATTCTTGTTCTGCTGTGGGGAGAATGGCGATTAATCTGCGAAACCTCAGTTAAGCCAGGAGAGGAGAGGTAAGGAGAAGCACATCAAGCATGCCAGGGACTGTCCTGATGGAAAGTGACTGGAGTCTGCCATTTCCCCCTTTAGGTTGGACTCAAGTTGGGAGAGGCTCTTTCCTTTTGTGTGGTCTACTGTCGCGGTTTAGATATACAAACTTTTTATTTTTCATTTTAATGTGTCACTGCATTAAAAGTCAAAAGAACACAGAGACGCTGGGAAAAGAATAGGGAAAATTAACTGGAAAAAAACGGGACTGGCAAGGGGAATGTTTCCAGAGAAAAGCGCATTCCTTAAGGCATCTCTGGCTGAGAGCTACATGGCATGCAAAGAATTTAATAATGCGCACATTATGACCCATATTACATAAAAATTATGACTCATATTATGAAAGCACCGCACTTGTGAAGGGACCTGAGAAATAGCGTTGGGCTTTTAAAACTGTTTTACAAAGGCCGACCAAGGCGCACAACTTTCAAATGAAAAACCGGAATGTGCGCACCACCCTCATTGTCATCAACAATGAAAAGGACAGTTCTCAACCATAGTTGAAAACGCTGAGTCTAGGTTTTGTTTTGTTTTGTTTTTTTAATTGTTTTTTAAGCGTGAGGCCCAAATCAACAGTCATTCTTTGGGATGCGGCTTAAAGTTTTTCCTGGTTAGTAGGAATGCTAGTGATACCAATTTTGAAAACTATGGAACATTATACAAAGAAAATAACAAGGTTATAATCCCATCGATGCAGAGATGAGCCCTGTTAACAAACTTTCTGAATTCAAACTTTTCCCACTGCGAACAGTTTTCATTTTGCTAGTGCTTTTAGACAACCGTTCTTTTTAACCACCAGCGCTTCTTAAAAAAAAAATTACAGAAAATGCTGATTAACACTTTTTTCCCCCCTCTGGCAGACGGGATCCAGGAATTGCTATAGGAAGAAAGCGTTCTTAATTTAAAAAAAAAAAAAAAAAAGTTGCACAGAAAAGTATTTAAAAAGAGAAATAGAAAACATTACGCCTTTATTTTGGTGACTTAGTAACAAAGAAAAGGATTAGCTTGGACGGGTTCTTTTCAAAAATATTTTTTTTTCCTCTGGCTCCCGCTAGGGTGGAGGAAGTTGTCTCCGTTCGGAGAGTGTGGAATAGAGTGGAAGAACAAATGACTGGGAGGCTCTGCCTCGTTGGGGAGAGCGGGGGTCGGCCGGGGGCGGGGGCGGGGTGGGGGGGAGGCTGCCGAGACGGAGGAGGCCAGCAGGTGCCTGCGCTCCAACCCCCTACCCCCACCCTCACCCCCTCCCTCATCTTCACCCCGAGCTTGGCCTCGCCCCCTGGCGGGCGAGCGCTCGGTGCCGAGCAGCGGGGGTGGGGGGCGCAAACCCCGCGGGCAGCGGGAAAGAGGCCGAGGGGGGCCGCCGGGGCCCGACAGGCACTGAGAGGTCGGCACCCGTCGGCACGCACCCTCAGCCCGCAGCCCCAGGAACATGTCCGCGGCCGGCGGCCGGAGCGGAGCCCCGGGGAGGAGGACCGGGGGAGGGCGTGTGCAGCGGCGGCGGCGGCGGCGGCGGCAGCAGCGGAGCCGCTAGTCCCCTCCCTCCTGGGGGAGCAGCTGCCGCCGCCGCCGCCGCCACCATCAGCGCGCGGGCCGCGGCCGGAGCGAGCCCGGCGAGCGGCGCGCGCGGGGGAGGGCGGGGGCGGGGAGGGGGGTGGGCGGAGGGGGCGGGAGGGCGTGGGGGGAGGGTCTCGCTCTCCCGGCGACCAGAGCCCGAGAGGGAGACCCTGGCGGCGGCGGCGCCTGACACTCGGCGCCTCCTGCCGTGCTCCGGGGCGGCATGTCCGAGGCTGGCGGGGCCGGGCCGGGCGGCGGCGGGGCAGGGGCCGGGGCAGGGGCCGGGCTCGGGGCGCTGCCCCCGCAGCCCCCCGCGCCGCCGCCCGCGCCGCCGCAGGGCTCCCCGTGCGCCGCCGCCGCCGCCGCCGGGGGCTCGGGCGCCTGCGGACCGGCGACGGCAGTGGCGGCGGCGGGCACGGCCGAAGGACCGGGAGGCGGCGGCTCGGCCCGTATCGCCGTGAAGAAGGCGCAACTGCGCTCGGCCCCGCGGGCCAAGAAACTGGAGAAACTCGGAGTGTACTCCGCCTGCAAGGTACTCCCTCGCCGCTCCCGGGCCGCCGAAGGGGGGGGGGGCCGGGGTCCAGCCCGCGGGACCCTCGCCCCCTCCCCCTCTCGCCCCCGTCTCCCGCCTCCCGCCTCCCGCCTGGGGCCGCTGCACCGCGGAAGTGCTGCTGTCGCCCGCGCCCAATTAGCTTCTTCTCGGACGAGAGTCCTGTTGGGTTGGACGGAGGGGATCGCCGAGACCCGGAGCCTTTCATTCTTCCCCCTTGGAAGGAGTTGCCTCTGCGTCTGCGCTCCTGGGCTGCCCTGGGGCTTTGTTGCTCTGTAGGAGCTCGCCTGAGGCACCTTCCAGAGAGGGGAGCAGCGCTTACTAAGTGGCGGGCGCCCCGGGGCCGAGGAGACACCTACCGGGGGCCTCTGAGAGCCCCCTCTTCTCCCGTCTTCTCTCCGTGCCCCGTTGGGAGGAACTGGGTGGAAGGGGTGAGAGTGAATTAGGCTCCAGGACTCCGGCGCTTTGGAAGATCGAAGGGGCGGAACGCGCCGGATGGCGATGTGGGCACAGCCCGAGGCGAGGGTCCGGGAGCTCCCAACATCCTAGGCTGAGGGCGGAGGCGTTGCTGCGCGCGGTGACAGCCCCGTCATTATTGTATTATTACTTGTTTCGTTCAAACGCTGTCCCAGCTGCTCGAGGTGTAAACAGGATTTGGCAAGGTGACAGCCCGGCGCAGCGGGCACCACTGCTCAGGTTGAGGACACGCCTTTCTTGCCATCCCCTCTCCATCCCAGCTCTCGGCACCCTATTGCCCCTTAGCTGCAGATCCAGATGTGGGCGCCGCGCTCCCGGGGTGGGAGGCTTGCCCGAGGCCGCGGGGCAGGCTGGCCCTGCGCTGTCAGCAGCGGCTTTGTTTTGACAGGGTGACAGCTGAGGGGGGCGGGGACTTGGCCTTGTCAGCTCCTGCGGCCTGTGGCTGAGGCGGGGAAGAGACACACTCACACCTCCCATGTATCTCTCCCGCCTGCTGCAAACAGGGTCAAGTTCCCAGATTCCAGATTCCCACAGCCAAGCTGCAAGGGCCACTTTCTGAATTTTGATGTAAAGATTATTAATCCTGCTGGAACCTCTCTCCACAGCGATGCTGTTTTTAGTATTTACTGGAGCTTCTCAACCGCAGTGGAAGGTCTCTGCCTACCCCTTTTCCCACACCGTTCCCATCCTCATGTATGTGTTGAATGCCTACTGTGTACCCTGTATTGGTTTAATAAGTATTTGTTGAGTGAATGTGGGATGTAGCCTAGTGCTTCTCAAACTTTGAGGTGCATAGGAATCACCTGGGGAGCTGTTAAAATGCTGATTCTGAATCAGGGTGGAGATGTCTGCGATTCTAACAAACTCTCAGATGATGTGATGCTAGTCCAGTGGCCACACGCCAAGTAGCAAGGCCCCGGTTCAGACCTGGGTGATTTATTATTAATCGCTTTTGGATTCAGTCAAGAAGGCAAACTGTCTTCCTCTGAGGTCAATACATGGTTGGTATTTAGAAAGGACTATAAAGAAGATAGAGGGGAGTATGCTTCTAAGAAAGGTGAAGGGCCAGGAGGTGGTTACAAAGGGCATTAGGCAAAGCGAGATGTGTGCCCAGAATCGAAAACAAGGTCAGTTACCTGGTGGACTTGAGGTTCTGCAGCCAGTGTGGGTTCACGTAGTAAGTGTCAGTTCAGCGTTTCTGTCCCGGCGTTTTACCGTGTTCGCTTCATGAATCCCTTCTCTCCCTGCTGCCTGCTCTTGCCTTAACGCCCGAAAGCTTCCCAGAAGTTTTGGTCCCCAAACCATGAGCATAGGTTATGTGCCCTGCATTGATATTTTTGATCCTTTCAAACTTCTGAAGAGTGAGATGTAGCAGCTTTTCTAAAGTTTGTGATTTGAGTGTTTCATGTTCTCATTCACGACCAAACTTTGGGGAAGGGAAAGCTTCTCATTAAAGGCCTCTTTTTTTCTGCTCCCGGGAGACTCTGAAAGTGTCTATTTTTATTTGCTCATTCATTCGATAAATACTTAGAGGGGTCCCAGCTCGGTGCCAGGCTTTGTGCTCGATGCTGGGGCTGTGGTACCCAGAATGTGTCCTTCTGGAGCTGCTGAGGGAGTGTGTGTGCACGGGCACATGCACGTGCATGCATATGTTGGAGGCTGGGGGAGGTGTGCAGTGAACCATTCACAGCGAAGTAAAAAAAAATTGCTTTCTTAGTTTTTTGTTGGAACTCAGAGGAGGGCAGTTCATGGGCTGGCATGGGTGGGGTAGGAATGGCTTCCTGGAGGAAGTGTCAGTGGGTGCTAAGGACTCTTGGCAGTGCAGGGTGGGGTGATGTGAAGCTTCGTGAAGAGGAGAAACTGAAAGCACTTGTGAAAGCTTGGAGCTGGGCCAACGGGAGCTGGCGCTGCATTGGCTGAGGCCACCAGGTTGGGGGGCATTGTGTGTGGCCCCAGGAATCCAGGAATCTTCACCAGAGGAGTAACAGTCTTTCAGATTTGCCTTTTTCTTTTTCTTTTTTAACTGTGCTTGGTTGGGTGTGAGGGGAGTGTGAGAGAGCAGTTCTGTGGTTCTTTCTCAGCCTGTCTCTATCCTCATATAAGAAAGCCCCAAAAGGATTCCCCTCTACCTTTTGTCACTGACGGCCCCTTGGCAAGTTGGAGGGAGTAGAGAGGTGAGAGAAGGAGGAGGGACCTGGAAAGGGATGAATAGCTTACTGGGGGCTGTTAAAAGAAAACCAGGTCCCAGACCTGATAAAAGATCTGGCCTTTAAACTTTCACAAACGAAACAGAAGGAGGAGGGAGCTAGTTCACAGCCCTGGTGGTATGCCACACCCTGGAGAGAAGAAAAAAGAAGAAACAAACAAACTTGTTTTGCAGGATCCAGGGTAGAGTTCTTTGAACTATGTTCTGGCAAAGGTTGCTTCAGAGAATCTCTTTGCTCCTGTGTGACATGGGAGTGTGATCATTAAAAATGTAGATCTGACCACATTATATCTCTGCTTGGGACCTTTAATTTCTCTTTGCTGGGGTCCACGAAGCCCAGCACGACCTGACCGCTGCTAAGTCTGGCTCCTTTTCGGGGCCTTGCACCCGTGGTTTCCTTCTACCCCAGGGCCTTTGTACACACTGTTTACTGGTACTGAAAGCTTCACTTTCAACGTTTATTTATTTTTTGGGACAGAGAGAGACAGAGCATGAACGGGGGAGGGGCAGAGAGAGAGGGAGACACAGAATCGGAAACAGGCTCCAGGCTCTGAGCCATCAGCCCAGAGCCCGACGCGGGGCTCGAACTCCCGGACCGCGAGATCGTGACCTGGCTGAAGTCGGACGCTTAACCGACTGCGCCACCCAGGCGCCCCTGAAAGCTTCACTTTCAAATTAATTCCCAACTCTTCTTGCAGATCTCACATTCCTTGTATTTCTTTTACCTCCCCCACCTTGGGCCAGCCTTCCCATTATAAATTGTTTGGAACCCCCTTGTGCATACCTTTCCTTCCTAGTGCTTTTATCACAATATTTAATTGTGTGATTATTTGATATGTGTTTGTCTCTGAATAGATTCTAACTGATGTGGTTACTGACTGGATGAATGAATTAGAGAAGAGAAAACAGAGGAAATGATTAGCTCTTACGGATGGAAGTAGTGAAATTTTAGCCTGACTGCTTGCTTCTTGACGGTGGGGTAGAGGGGATTCTTTCACGTAGGACAGTTCTAGGTATCTCACAGGTGTTCGCAGGACTGGGTTTTTAGTGTTATAAAATAAACTGAAGTAAATGTATGAGTAGCCCAAATCTAAATCTCCTTGAATTTAAGTATTATTTATCTACTAAAAAAAAAAAAAAAAAAAAAGGAAAGAAAAAAATATCCCACTAGACTCTTCCTAATGAAATAGGGCACTTTTTCAGGAGAGGAGTCAGTATAGTGGCCAAGAGCCTGTGCTTGTGAGTTCAGACTAATTGGAGTTCAGATTTCAGGATATCCAGCTGTGTGACCTTGGACAAGCCTCCACTTCCTTGTCTGTAAAGTAGGAATAATAATACCACCTCTTTGCATAACAGGGAAGATTTAAAGTGGGCTAATAAGTCTGAGGCATCCAGATGGGTGTCTGGTCCTGGTAAGCCCCTCCTGCAGCTCAGTTTGGGCATATGCTGTTAACGTGGACGTCAGGAAAGAACGTGGGGCTTAGAGGTATCTCCAATCTCAGCTCTGCCTCTGTGTGATCCTGGCCATAAGTCATTTGGTTTTTCTCTGAGCCTTGATTACTTCCAAAGTTCCTAGAACCTAAAAGTGTTGGATTAATGCTGGCTAATGGGAATGGCCGCGTTGTCTGTCGGCCCCGGTGGCCACAAAGCATTTATGGAGAACCCAGTTGCTTTGATTTCTGGGCTGACTGCCATACTTGGAGAGTGACACGGGCTGTAAAATTAGGCTTCACTTAAAAAATAATGGTTTGTAATCTAAAAGTAACACTGCTTGTAGAATATGCAGAGGGCAGAGGCAGAGAAAAATTGTCCTGTGTTGGCCAGGAACTGGTGCTTGGGGCCCTAGAACAAGCCCTAAAATTGGGGAGAGCCCCCAACGCTTTTGTATCTGTCAGTCGCTCCCCCAAAGAGCAAATTTCTTTTTCAGCTGCAACATCTAGAGCAGCGGCCCTTACCTAGGAGCTATTTTGCCCCCCAGGGGATACTTGGCGGTGTCTGAAGACATTTTTGGTCATTGTTACTGTGAGGGAGGAAGTGCTACTGGCAGCTAGTAAGTAGAGGCCAGAGATGTTACTGAGCATCTCACTCCGCACAGGACAGTCCTGCACAACAATTATCGGGCCCCAAATGACAGGGCCAAAGCTGAGGAACTCTGTTCTAAAGGAAAATTATATTGACCCATAATACTGTAAATACATTTGCAGCCTAGGAAACATTAATGCTTTTAAGGTTAATTTGAATAGCACTTGAAACCTGAAAAACCTCACTCTGCGAATCATGGGGCATATTTCTAAACAGCTTTATTGAACTATAATTTATAGATCACAAAACTCACGGGCTGTAAGTGTGCAGTCAGATGCTTTGGGGTAAAGTTATATAGTTGTGTATCCATCACTACAGTTCATTTTTTCCCCCCCCATCACTACAGTTCAGTGTTAAAAGCCTTCCATCTCCCTGAAAAGTTTCTTCCCCCGGGCACCTTTTTAAGGTGATATTTTGTGTTAATTCATAGTTCGTAAACAGAAACCAAATTAGAAATATCCTTTTGGAGACTCAACGGGTAAGTAGAATTATGATAGCAAAGCAGAAAACATGGAAGGGTGTAGCTATAACGTCTACATCTATAGCACATGATTATTTCACATGTGGTAACTTCTCTAAGAGGCGGTGTCATGGAGCCAGGCACACATAGGAAAAATATTTCAATTGGCAGGCACAATATAAAAAGCCCTAGAGAAAGATGACCAAATTTAATTGTTTCCTCATAAACTTTCAGGGAAGATGGAAATTCAAGCCCGCAAAGCCTTCAGATTGCAATTTGCAGTTTTATGTAACTGAGAAAGTAGTTTATAGGGCAAAAGAGAACGTTTTGTTTCAGGAAGCATGTGCTTACACATAGCATTTTGTGATGCAGTGCTGGTGTATTGTTTTTTGTTTGTTTGTTTGTTTGCTTTTTTTTAAACTACTGAGCAGATTTAAACCTGGCCACATAGGCGGGATTTAATTCTGTTTCTATCAGCTACATCCACAGGTCTAACCCGTCGTGGGGAACGTCCAGGTGGAAACGTACAGTTTCACATGAGGTCCCTCGGAACAATCAGAACATGTGCTTCTCACATGAAAGATCTGGATACTCCGTGCAGTGCCAATAAAACTTGGATTTCCAAGGCTCGGGGGCCTCTGATTTAGTTGGTTTGTCTCCGAGAGAGGAAGGTAGTTATTTAGGAACAGTTGTCAGTGGTGTCTTACTCTTAATGGTTTCCTGCTGCTAATCTGATTCCAACACAAAGGCACCTGTGGCAGAGTCGTGGGCGGGCTTCCTATTCTGCGCGCTGCCTGGAGGAAAGGTGGAGAATGCTCTTCCCTCACCCTCCGTGCCGGGCACGATGGGGCAGCCACTTCAGGGTCTTGGGTTTCAGTTTCCCTAGTGGTGAAGCGGGAGTCAAGGTGGCACCTCATCGACGTGAGGATGACATAGTTTTAGCGTATGTGAAAGTTCTTGGGATACAGGCGTTCCGCCTACGTCTATTTTATTTTACTTTTGGAAACTTTCCCTTGGTATCAGCAGTTGTGTTGATAGTGTTTTGCCAAAGTGTTATGCCTCGTGTCATTTGATTCTTCTGCTTGGGGCAAGAGGAAGGTAAGGAAGGTCATTTTACTCGCGGAGAACTGAGACCCAAAGAGGTTAAGCAGCTTCTTGGGAGCAGCGGCGGTTGCTCAGGGAAGAGCCGGCCACGTAGATTTTCTTTCCAGCGCAAAAGAGATTTTGCGTCCTCTTTCCAGACTTTCTTGTGGGGTGGAGGGGATGGTGTTCTGAATCTCAGTGGTTTACAGAGAGGATTTCGTTTTAGGCGTTCGATTGCTCTCGTTTGACATTTATTGTTACTTCTATTGAGAGTATGTTCAAAGGCTTTTCTAGTTCATTGAAACCGTGCAGGCCATAAAGCAAACAAAATAAAGTGTTCTTTATTACTGGCCTAGGGCAGACCGATGCATGCCCTTGATTGTTTTAAAGCTGACAGTCAAGAATGGTCACTGTGCTGGCCCATTACAATTCCTTGTTGAAGGAAGATGAAAGTGATACCTACTCAGGCTGTAGAAGGTTCCAGATGTGTCCTAGAGGTAAGGAACGGACTGTCCGGGACATTTAGACGTCCCCAAATAGCTCTACAGAGGACTGCACACACAGCAGTGTTTCAGTACAATTCAGAAGGAAGTCATTTTTTTTTACCTTTTACTTTTATTATGCAGACAGTAAAGTGCTCATATCGTAAGCATACAGCTTGATGAATTTGTGTGTAGGCACACAGCCATGCAGCTGCCATCCAGATAAAGCTGGAGAGCATTGCCAGCACTTCTGAGGGCCCCCTGGTGCCTCCTCCCCACCTCTGCTCACCCTTATTCTGACTTTTATTACTAGAGATTACTTTTGCTTTTCTTAAACTTGACATAAATGGAATCACATGGTATGAATTCTTTTGCATCTGGCTTTTGTCACTCACAGGATGTCTGGGAGCTGTATCCATGTTGTTGCATATAGGAGTAGTTTGTAAAGACATTTTTATTTATTATTATTATTTAAGTTTATTTATTTATTTTGAGAGAGAGAGAGGAGGAGAGGCAGAGAGGGAGAATCCTGATCAGTGCAGAGCCTGATGTGAGGCTCAAACCCATGAACCACGAGATCATGAACTGAGCCAAAATCAAGAGTTGGACACTTAACTGAATGAGCCACCCAGGTGCCCCAAGACACATGTTTTTAACCTAAAAATAAGTTTAAAAATTGTCAGCTATTTTCAGGATGGAAGTCATTGGATGTGGACAACTTCATAAAATGAATTTTAATTAAATCTTCAAAAGATGGGAATTTGATATTCCAGAATTTAGCATATGTGAAAGTTCTTGGCATATAGGGAAGAACGCATGAGGGCAGAAATGGGGACAAGTAACCAAGGAGGAGGGCGCCTGGGTGGCTCAGTCAGTTAAGCGTTCGACTCTTGATTTCAGCTCGGATCACCATCCCAGGGTTTGGGGGATCGAGCCCTGCGTTAGGCTCTGTACTGACTGGGCTGCCAGAGCCTCCTTGGGATTCTCTCTCCCTCCCCCTCTCTCCCTGTCTCTCTCCCCTCTTTCTTTGCCCCCTCCTCCATCCTCACACACATGCGCTCTCTCTCTCTCTCTCAAAATAAATAAACAAACAAACAAACAAACAAAAAACAAAACCAAGGAGGGCTGTAGATAAGCATTGGGATGAAGGAGGAACAGAATGCTGGGGAGGTGGGTGCTGGGGGCCTGTGATGTCACAGCTGCTGGAACAGCCAGCCTGCATACTTCCTTCTCCTCTGGAATCTGTAGTGGTGAGTCCTTACTGGTAAATACCCATGGGAAGTCTTGCTGTCACCCATCCTTGGTTCTGAAAGATATCTAGAGTTCTACGTTGTATCCTGCAAGCCATGCAGAACCATGGTGGGAGCTGTGGCAGGGTTTCTAGAAGGCTGGCCAGAACCCAGCACATAAAGCTCCAGTAGGCATTGACACCTCTGTTGTGTTATTGGCCAAGGGGATGGAAATGCAGGAAAGAGATCATTTTCCTTCATACTGGAAGTGTGTGCTAAGACCACTAAAGGCCCCCTTCTCTCTAGGAGTGTAGTGAGGAACGCTGATTCCTCTGTAGCCCCACACAGTTTTGGCATAGCAGCTCATCCTTGAAGACTCATATGAAATATGCAAGCTTATTATTTCATGGAATCATATGGACTATCCACTTATAAAGTAATGTTTTCTGTAATTGATGTATTTAATTGTTTTTTAATCTTTATTTATTTTTGAGAGAAAGACAGAATGTGAGCAGGGGAGGACCAGAGAAAGAGGGAGACACAGAATCCAAAGCAGGCTCCAGGCCCTAAGCTGTCAGCAAGAGCCCGACGTCGGGCTCGAACTCACCAACTGTGAGATCATGAGCTGAGCCGAAGTCGGACACTCAACCAACTGAGCCACCCAGGCGCCCCTGTGATTGATGTATTTAACACAACAGAATTTTTTACGTTTTTACTTGTGTGCACATGTACATGGGGGTGTTATAACTAATGCTGTTTGTTTATTCTACATTTATTTCCATGGGCTGCTTTAGATTTCTGCTTAGGTAGCTCCCATCTAAATTCCTTATGACAATTCATCACTTTTCATCACAATTGAAATAGAATTGAATCTTTATAATATTGAATTGCTTTCATCTCTGGCATTTAGTTATGCATGCTGATACCCCTTGCATTGCACACTTTTCTTCTCCAGGTATTGGTGTGGCTTGTTGTCAAACCTCATTCTGGTCTGTTATTCAAATGCCAACTTTTCAGAGAAGCCTTCCTGACCACCCCCACCCCCCCACCCCCTGCCAAATACAGCAGCACCCCATCACTCCATAAGGTTACCTGTTTTGCTTTCCTTTTCCTCATTTTTCAACACTTGGAAATACATATTGTTTACTTTGTGACAATAGAAGTTCCATGAAGCAGGGACTTTGGTTCACTTTGTATTCCAGTTCCACTGACTATGCCTTGCACATAGTAGGTGCTTAATACATATTTGTTAACTAAATGGGTAATTTCGTGTTCACAGCGAATTTCATATTCACAGGCTTCATGAGACTGGAAGAGGGGAGATTGTGTGTAGAGACAAGGCAGCTGAAGCTCAGAGAGGTTTAGCAACTCGCGCGAAGCTGTGTGGTCGCCGGGCTGGGGCTGGAACAGCATCTTCTGACTCTGTTGCTAAGTGTGGTCCCTGGTGAGCTTACAGTTAGACCTGATGACATAGGCAGTACTTGTCAGATGGCCTGGGCTTCTGCTGTAAGACGAGCAGGGAGAGTCACACCCACCGTGAATCCTTTTCTGAGAGGATGATGTGAACTTCTTTGACCACCATCTCCTCTTCTGCAAGTTAGAAGTCAGTTCTCAAAAGTGTGTTGTGAGTATCGTGAGACCAGCGAGTTAAAACCTATGAAGTGGGAAAAAGGCCCTACCACATATTCTAAAAGTCTATACTGTGTTAGTGAACGAAAAAAAAATCACCTACAAAGGCATGTTTTCTTTCTTTCTTTTTTTTTTTTTTATTGTTTATTTTTTGTGGGGGAGAGGGGCAGAGAGAGAGGGAGACACAGAATCTAAAGCAGGCTCCAGGCTCCGAGTGCTCAGCACAGAGCCCCACGTGGGGCTTGAACCCAGGAACTGTGAGATCGTGACCTGAACCGATGTTAGATGGTTAACTGACTGAGCCACCCAGGCACCCCCAAAGGCATGTGTTCTAACTACTGTTTATATTTTTGTTGCTTTGCTGCCTACTTAAACTAAAGGTTACAGTCGGCTTTCTTTAATTTGTTCTTCTGTTTGTACCAGAAGCACAGACACAGGGTTTATTACTTTTTAAATCAGGAGGTGAATGGGGCGCCTGGGTGGCGCAGTCGGTTAAGCGTCCGACTTCAGCCAGGTCATGATCTCGCGGTCCGTGAGTTCGAGCCCCGCGTCAGGCTCTGGGCTGATGGCTCAGAGCCTGGAGCCTGTTTCGGATTCTGTGTCTCCCTCTCTCTCTGCCCCTGCCCCGTTCATGCTCTGGCTCTCTCTGTCCCAAAAATAAATAAACGTTGAAAAAAAAAAATTAAAAAAAAAAAATAGTAAATCAGGAGGTGAATACATTTATTTTGCATCAAGTGTGAATAATATCTTTAATGATCTATTTGGAGTGATACATCACCTAACCTTAGGAAGAGGCTTTGAGTAACTCCTTCAGTCACCTCAGGCGGGACATACGAGGATCCTTCCATTAGTTCTATGCCCTCCTAAAAAGTCCCCATCCGTTGCATGCTCTTGGTCTGTGCAGCCCTCTGTGAGGCTTCTGTGGTATGCAGGAGATTCCAGAAGTACAGGGATGAGACCTGAGTAGTATCATAGTGACTGATGGTGGCAGCTCTAATTTGCATCAGCTCTAACAAGCTGGTGTTGAAACTGGATGGCAGAATGCCAACGAAGTCAAGGTCAGCATACTTTGAAATAGCAAAGTGAGTCATGTAACCCGGGATTTGCACATACCCATAGGACTACCTGACTCATCCCACCTCCAGGGGGACACGTCCATGAGTATTGTTAGGTACCTGTGCCCAGGCTCTGTCCTGGTGGGCGGTGAGTGACAAAGGAAGTGAAAGCCACAAGGAGCCTCACATCTTGCTGGGGAGACAGATATGGAGGGAAAGAAAAATTCAAGTGAATAATCAAGCATGAAGTCAGTTCAGAGAAAAACCATGATAAGCTGGGGGCAGCTGGAAGTGTAGGAGAGAGGCTCAGCCTAGGTGGAGTGAACGATTTAAAACAGCAGAGAAACAAAAGTGAAGGGAGCAGGACATCAGAGTGGTTTGGAATGTGCACCTAGGCAGCAGACTGCCTGGGTTTGAATGCTGAAATGCTGCTTTCTCGCTGTGTGAGCAGGGGGAGATTACTTATCCTTTCCAAGCCTCAGATTGCATAGCTGAATATGGAGAGTGTGATTTTGTCAACTTTATCCATTCATTCAACAAACTGTTACATCGTGTGCCAGGCATTGATTTAGATGCTGGGGATACAGTGACAGATGGGTTTTTATTCTTGCAGAGCTTGCTTTCTGGTAGCAGAAGCAGACAGTAAACAAGAAAACAACAGAAAGTGGTAAGTGCCACACAGAGAATGAAAACAGAGAAGTAAATGAGAGTGCCTGGGGAGTCCTTCCGACATGTGCCCATAAAGGTCTCTCAGTGGATGGGACAATGTCTGGGGCCTGAATGATAACAAGAAGCTTGGGGGTGGGGACAGTGTGTGTGTGTGTGTGTGTGTGTGTGTGTAGAGGATGCCAGGTGGGGAGTGCACAGACTCTGGGGGGAGAAATGGCTTGGTATGCTCAAGGGTGGCCAGGTGACCCTTGTGGGTAGATGGGGAGCAAGGGGGCAAGTGTAGGAGATGAAGTGGGAGAAGTAGATGGGGCCAGATGGCCAAGTGCATATAATTTTCACACAGTGAAATGATCTGATTTCCGCTTCTTTTTTAAAAAAATGACATAGCTCGCTTGCTCTTCCTTTCTTTCTTTCCTTCCTTCTCTTTCTTTCTTTCTTTTTTTTTTCTTTTCTTTTCTTTTCTTTTCTTTTCTTTTCTTTTCTTTTCTTTTCTTTTCTTTTCTTTTCTTTTCTTTTCTTTCTTTCGCTTTCAAGAGAGCACAGGTGAGAGAGGAGCAGAGAGGGAGAAAAGCGTGTTCACCTGAAGCAGGGCTCGAGCTCACCTGAGGCAGGACTCCAACTCATGAACCATGAGATCATGACCTGAGCCCAAGTCAGATGCTTAGCTGACTGAGCCACCCAGGTGCTCCCCATTTCCATTTCTGATACTTTCAACAAATGCATATCAAGACCCAGAACATTTTTTTTTTTTAGTTTTTTTTTTAATGTTTCTATTTATTTTTGAGACAGAGACACAGCATGAGCAGGGGAGGGGCAGAGAGAGGGGAGACACAGAATCAGAAGCAGGCTCCAGGCTCTGAGCTGTCAGCACAGAGCCCGACACGGGGCTCAAACTCATGAACAGTGAGATCATGACCTGAGCCGAAGTTGGATGCTCAACCGCCTGAACTACCCAGGCGCCCCCCAAAACATTTTAATCACCCTAGGAAGTTCCCTTCTCCTTGCCATTCAAATTCCTCACTATCAGAAGCAACCACTGATCTACTTTGTATCATGATATATTAGTTTTGATGTTCCAGAATTTCATATAAATGAAGCCACACAGTACATCCTGTTCTTCGTTCAGTGTAGTTTTTTTGAGATTCATCTATGTTGCATGTATCAGTGATTAATTTCTTTTTATTGCTGAGAGGTACTCGACTGCATGGATGAACCAGTTTGTTTATTCATTTACGTGTTGATGGGTTGTTTCAGATGGATTGATAAGATTTTCATTTTAAAGCATCTCCTTGGGCTGTTTTGGAAAAAATAAAGTGTGCAAGAGGAAGAAAAGAGGGCCAGTTGAAGTTGCTGCAGGGTTAGGTATAAGTGGGATGGTGGCTTATGATGGGGGATGGCACTGGAGGGGGTAGGAGTAGACATTTTGGGCAATACTATGAATTCAGAGGCAGCGGGACTTGATTTGTTAGGGGATGGTGGTGAGGAAGAGACAGAAATGAACTTGATGTCTAGGCTTTTAGCCTGAGCAATGGAAAGGATGGTAGTTCCATTTACCAGCTTGGGCAAGACTATGAGAGAGGCAGGTTTGGAGTAGAGGAGAAGAGTCCTTTTTCTGGATGTGTTTAGTCAGGTGAGTCTTTTAGTAGTCACGTGTTGTCTTGATAGTAAAATGAGCTAATCCACTTAGCAGTATGCTTTAGTATCTGGAATATTCTAATTGCTCAAAAAAATGGTAGTTACTGTTACAGTTAAAAGCAGAGCTAAATAATAACTACTGATCTTAAAGAGGTCGGCCAAATTGGAGGAAAAGGAAAAACAAGTACACAGAAATAGTGGGAAATAGGATCCTTTCTTTGGGTGAAGAAGAAATCAGTTGATAGAAAGTCTTGAGTTTCAGGTAGAAAATTTTGGACTGAACTCATTAAATAAAAGTAAGTCTTTGCACTTTAAGAAGGAGGAGACCCGAGATATTTTAGAGTGCCAGCGAAAAGCTCTAGGTTTTGGTTTTGGCTCCCTGCTCCTTTGCCAGCTGGGGTAGCTCAGGCAAGCCACACCCCTTCTGTAAGCATTGAATTACTTGTCCTGTGGGGTTATAGGGAGAGGAAAATTAGATGATGTAGGCGAAAATTGCCTTGGAAAGTATAAGGCAGAAGTGCTCGATGTTGTTAGATGGCATTTTATGTTATGTTCTTTTGAGAGAGCATGAGCAGGGGAGGGGCAGAGGGAGAGGGAGAGAGAATCTTAAGCAGGCTACACACTCAGCATGGAGCCTGGTATCAGGCTCAATCCCACGATTCTGGGATCATGACCTGAGTCGAAATCAAGTGTTGGACACTCAACCGACTGAGCTACTCAGGTGCCCCAATTAGATGGCATTTTATTTATTTATTTTTTTTAAGTTTGTTTATTTTGAGAGAGAGACACGTGTTCAAGTGGGGGAGGGGGAGGGAGAGAGGGAGTGAGAGAGAATCCCAGGCAGGCTTCGCACCGTCAGCAGAGAGACCGACTCAGGGCTCCATCTCAGGAACCATGAGATCATGACCTGAGCCAAAATCAAGAGTCAGATGCTTAACTGACTGAGCCCCCCAGGCGCCCCGGATGGCATTTGAGAGTAGGCTGATGTGTCCGGTGCTTGTTAGATGGAGGAGGAGTGGGGATATACTGAAAGTGAGAAGAAAGCTATTCCTTCTAACTGGCTATTAACACATTGAGCCGGGGCCCTACCCATGAGAATGGAGAAGGTGCAAATCTGGGAGAGACTTGGAAAGAAGAATCAGACGGCCTTGGGTGAAGGCACTGAATGCAGATGTCCTAAGGAAAGCAATGCCACTGGAGGGAATAGGCTAGTTGAAGAGGGGTGTTGGGGTTGAGGGCAAGCCTAATGTAAAGCTTACCGGGCAGAGATGCCAGGTGTGGGCAGTTGGGAATGCAGGCTGGAAGTTCTGCTTTGCAGGTTCGGCTGGTTATGTGGATGTGTGAGTCATCGGCCCAGATAACGACAGATGCCATGAGAACGTGAGCTGTCCAAGGAGCAGTGTTTATGTATGGCACTGTTGGTTTTGCTCATCCCGGCTGACTTGGTGCCAGAACAACAGGCTGAAGAATGACAAATTCTATCTGTCAGCTGGTTGTCTGGCCTGCTCAGTGTCAGCCAAACAGTTTGACAAGTCTTTCCACTGTGTGGAAGACTGAGTTGTCGCTTTGGCAAGGTCACCAATAAAGTCTGAGATTGGTCCTGTGTATATTAAAAGAGGTTCCAGAGGTGCCTGGGTGGCTCAGTCGGTTAAGTGTCTGACTTTAAAAAAAAATTTTTTTTAACGTTTATTTGCCTTTGAGACAGAGAAACAGAGTGCGAGCAGGGCAGGGGTAGAGAGAGAGGGAGACACAGAATCTGAAACAGGCTCCAGGCTCTGAGCTGATAGCTCAGAGCCTGACATGAGGCTCGAACTCACCAGCCATAAGATCATGACCTGAGCCAAAGTTGGCCCCCCAACCGACTGAGCCACCCAGGCGCCCCAGTGTCTGACTCTTAATCATGGCTTGGGTCATGATCTCATGGTTGTGAGATCAAGTTCCACGTCTGGTTCTGCACCAACAGCGTGGAGCCTGCTTGGGATTCTTCCCGACCCACCCCGCCTCCCCTCTGCCCCTCTCCTGCTTACACACTCTCTCTCTCTCTCTTAATAAACAAACAAACATTAAAAAAAAAAGTCTCAGTGATTGTTTGGGATTTAGGGTTCTGGGGCACCAGTTTCTTGGCCTTGGTGTCATTCAGGACCTCTTGAGGCCCTTCCATGGGTGATGTGTGTTTGGGTTGGTCCTGGAGACATGCCCCAGATGTGATGAAGAGTCTGGCCCATCCCTAGGCAATTTGGTAGCACTGGAGTCATTTAGTACCTTTCGAGATAATGCCTGAGGGTGTGAGCCTTTGATTCCGGCAGACCTGATTATTTAGCATAAAGAGGGCAGGCAGTTCCTGATTGAGCTTCAGCCCAGGCATAGGACTTCTTCCAGATGGCAAGGTCACGAAGGTTTTCTGTTGATGTTGGAGTAATCTTGAGAGCTTGAAAGAGGAGCGTCTGACTAGGGTGTTTATACCTAGGTCATTTCCTCATGACATATTTTCCATTCTCCTTGTGTATCCTTGACTACTCTTCAGTATTTGCTTTGTGTCCTTGTGACTTTCCAGACCCAAATGGCACTCTTCATTAAGGTCTTCAGAGATATTTCTCCCTGGATTACCACACTGGTTATCTTTTCTCCCCTTTTACGTCTGTTTTTACTTTGAATTTCGGGCAAATTTGTCTTCTGAGGGAAGTCTCCCACCCCACTACCACCTTCTTTTCACTTGTGCCCAAAGTACCCAGATTTGGGGGGCACCTGGCTGACTCAGTTGGTGGAGCATGTGACTCTTGACGTTGGGGTTGTGAGTTTGAGCCCCACATTGGGTGTAGAGATTACTTAAAATCTTAAAGCACCCAGATTTTTTAAATCCCAGTTTTAAGTCATAGCTTTATGGTGCCTGCTGGCCTTCCATGTACATCTGTGTGAGCTGGAAAGACTTTCACAGTGGAGAGAGAAAGAGTCTGTGTCCCCGAAAGGATTACCTAGCTATTTGCAGTTTAATTGTGTATGAGAAGCTGCAGTTAATCCCGGGAAAAGAGGAAGGTATTAATACATGCATCAGACCACTTTGTCCTTTCAAGTCTTTGATACTCTAAGGGTGGTCCTCACTTGGGAACTTTTTAGGAATGCAGCATCTTAGGTCCCCACCCTAGGTTTACTGAATGAATCTGCATTTTAATGAGATTTCCTAGGTGATTCCTGAGCAGATTACAGTTTGGGAAGCACTGCTTGAAATCACGAGAGTATTATCCACATTGCCCCCAAAGCAGTTCACCTCCAAATTTGTTGGGATCACTACCGCTTACAGAGACTCCAGGTGTTGTTTTTTAAAACAGGATTAAGAGATTTTTTTTTCACAGTCACACATGCACACCGTTGAGAGGAGAATCCAGGCAGCTGACGATGGAGGCACATGAAAATATTAGCCCTCTCACCTGTCCTCCTCCATCCTGGCTTTCACTACCTTTCCTTGTCTCCAGATCCAGAACGTGTCAGTCCCCCCCCCCCCCCCCCCCCCCAGACTGCACCGTGTTGTTTATACCACAGTTCAAGGAGGGGAACTCGATTCACTGTACAGAAATCCATTTGGATTCCTGTTAGGCTCGAATGAAGCTGTGAACATGCCAGAAAGTTGGATGTCAGCAAGTCAAGAGTGTTGGATGAGGGTAGCCCAAAAGAAGCACCAGCAATGCGGCCTTATTATTACCAAGTTTTAATTGTTTCAAAGTCTCCATTCATTTTAAAAACAGGACAACCTACTTAAAGACGTATTCCCATCCTTTGCTGTTTCTCTTTTGCTGACAGTAGAGGTGTGGCCACCTAGACAACTAACTTCTTTTGCTTTTTTAGATCGGAGAAGGACAGAGATGGAGACCCTCATTTTCTGGTTTGTCTGTTGTTTTTTTCCCAAATGTAGCTTATTTAAGCTTCTTTAAATTTTTTTCTTTTTTTTTTTTCAAACGTTTATTTATTTTTGGGACAGAGAGAGACAGAGCATGAACGGGGGAGGGGCAGAGAGAGAGAGGGAGACACAGAATCGGAAACAGGCTCCAGGCTCTGAGCCATCAGCCCAGAGCCCGACGCGGGGCTCGAACTCACGGACCGCGAGATCGTGACCTGGCTGAAGTCGGACGCTTAACCGACTGCGCCACCCAGGCGCCCCTATTTAAGCTTCTTTAATTTGTGAGGAGAAAATGTGCTTCAGTTTTGGGACACAGTTTGGTGAAACTTTCCAGAAGACCTGTATTTGAAGTGATAATTAGGTATTAGCAGTTCTTGCCTTTTTGAAAAACAACTTCAGTGGGATATAATTGGAGCCCTAAAGTCTCTGGTTTTAAGTGTACAATTCAGTGATTTTTAGGAAATTGAGTTTTAGATTTCCATCTCCCCAGAAAGATCCTATTTGCAGACAACCCCGTTTGCACTCCGGCCTCAGACTATATCTATTTCCTTCCTTCCTTCCTTCCTTCCTTCCAAGAGAGGGTGCAGGAGCAAGAGAGGGGCAGAGGGAGGGAGAGAATCTTAAACAGGCTTCCTGCTCAGTGCAGAGCCCAACATGGGGCTCGATCTCACGACCCTGAGATCATGACCTGAGCTGAAATCTAGAGTTGGACTCAACCTACAGAGCCACACTGGTGCCCCCAGACTAATCAACTTTCTAGATCTATAAATTTGCCTTTTCTGGACATTCATATAAATAGGATTATATAGTACGTGTCTGTCTTCTTAGCATAATGTTTTTGAGGTTCATTCATGTAGCATATATATATATATATATATCAGCATCTCAGTCTTTTTTTAATGCCAAATAATATTCCACTGTGTGGATATGCCATATTTTGTTTATGTATTCACCAGTGATGGATATTTGGATTCATTCTGCCTTTTGGCTAATTAATATGAATAATGTTGCTGTGGACATCTGTGTGCAAATCTTTGTGTGGATACATGTTTTCATTTCTCTTGGGCAGATACTTTGGAATAGGTTTGTTGGGCCATGTGGTAAATTTATGTTGAACTTAATTAAGTTGTGGTAAAATACATCTTGCATAAAATTTGCCATCTATAAAGAATGTTTTTGTGAACTTGGGTGTACAAATATTTCTTTAAGTTCCTGCTTTCAATTCTTTAAAATTGCTAGATCATATGGTAATTCTATTTTTAATATTTTGGGGAACTGTCATACTGTTTTTCATAGTGGCTGCACTGATTTTCCTTTCCACCACTAATGCACAAGGGTTCCTGTTTCTCTGCATCCTCACCAACACTGGTTCTGGTCAGTAGCCATCCTAATGAGTATGAGGGGGTAGGTATCTCATTATGGTTTTGATTTGTATTTCCCTAGTGATTAGTGATGTTGGGTGTCTTTTCATAGGCTTATTGACCATTCGTCTTTGGAGAAATGTCTGTTCAAGTCTTATCCCCTTTTGGGTTGTTTCTTCTTTAGTTGTTGAGTTGTAGGAGTTCTTTATAGCTTCTAGATATTACCCTTTATCGGGTATTTGATGGGCAAATATTTTTTTTTCATTCTATAGGTTGCCTTTTCACTCGATTGATTGTGTTCTTTGATGCACAGAAATTTTTAATTTTGATTAAGTTAAATGAAGCTATTTTTTAAAATGTTCATTTTGGGTGAGAGAACTGGAGAGCAAGCGGGGTACGGGAAGAGAGAGGGAGAGAGAATCCCAAGCAGGCTCCCCACTGTCAGCACAGAGCCTGGCTTGGGGCTTGATCTCATGAATAGATAGATGAATACTTTCCTCCTACAGGATGGAATAGAATAGAGAGCCCAAAAATAAACCCTCATGTAAATGATCAAATGATTTCTGCCAAGACCAGTCAATGGAGAAAGGGCAGTTTTTTCAACAAGTGAGCTAGAAAAACTGGATATTAACTTGGAAAAGAATGAAGGTATTGGACCCTTACCTTAAACCTGGGTGGCTCAGTCAGTTAAGCATTTGACTCTTGATTTCGGCTCAGGTCATGATCTCATGGTCATGAGATCAAGCCCCAAGTAGGCTCTGCACTGAGCACAGGGCCTGCTTGGGATTTCCTTCTCTCTCTCTCTGCCCCTCCCTTGCTCATGTACCCATGTGCACACTTTCTCTCTGAAAATAAGTGAATAAATATTTAAAAAAAAAAAAAAACAGGAAAAGCTTCATGACATCAAATATGGCAATAATTTCTGATATGACACCAAAAACACATGCAACAAAAGAAAAAATAGACAAGGGGTATCTTGGTGGCTAGTCAGTTAAGCATCTGAATCTTGATTTTGGCTCAGGTCATGATCTATGTTTAACTTTGTAAGAAACTGCCAAACTCTTTTCTACAGTGGCTACCATTTTACATCTCCTCCAACAATGAAGATTCCCATTTCTCTACATCCTTGTCAACATTTATCATTACCTGCTCTTTTGTTTTTTAATTTTGTTTTTGTTTTTTAATTTTTAGAGAGTGTGAGCGGGGGAGAGGGGCAGGGGGAGAGAAAGAGAGGTCGAATCTTAGGCAGATTCCATGCCTAGTGTGGAGCCTGATCTGGGGCTTGATCCCATGACTCTGGGATATGACCTGAGTCAAAATCAAAAGACAACTGAGCCACCCAGGTGCCCCATTATTATTATCTGCTCTTTTGGTTGTAAGAGCAAGGTGTGAAGTGGTATCTAATAATGGTTTTGGTGTTGACTTTTAAACATTCTACTTTTGTCTCACCTGGAGTAGAGAGGTAGTAAAATAGAGTGAGGACCTCCGCACACAACCACAGGACCAGTTATTTGCCTCAATGTACCCAATGAGTGCTTCTGCAGGGTAGACTGAGAAAGTTCTGGCAAATCTCTTAACATCTTAGAGCCTCAGCTTTTTCTTCTGAATAGCGGGGCAATTAATACCTTCCTCCTACAGGATGAGATAAGAACAAGTATACAAGTGCTTTTTCTCATTTTAGGTGCTTAATACATGTTGGAGGCACAGGTTTACTCCATCAGTTTCCCTTCAGTGTGTTCTTGCTATGAGACATCCCTGTCACTGATTTAAGTTTTCCAGCAAATAGGACTTCCCAGTATTGTAAGCATGACTGAATCCTAGTCATCTTGGCTGTCTTTCTCTTGTTCCTCTGGATGTCACCCAAATATCTTCATGCCTGTCTCACTCATCGACACTGAATGAACTGTGAGCACCCTGCTCCCTTGTCTAGCTGTCATCTGAGTCATGATCCTGTGTTTCTCCAGTGTAGCTTCCTTCTCGTCCTCCATCCTGGCTTTGCATACCACAATGAAGGCTGTTGCCTTCTCTTGCCATCTGACCTTGGATTCTACTGGGGCAAGACCATTTACATCCTGGGCCTGTTGAAGCAATCCGGTGGCTTTTTCCTTCTTGCTTGGTTCTGCCAAGTCTGCAGAGATGTGCTCTTGGGGGAGATGAAGTCATCTGGGGAGCTCTCTCCTCCTTGTGCCTGGGTTGCTAGCTGCAGCAGTAATTGGCTTTGCAGCATACTCCCTAAAAGGTTGTCCTTCAGATGGTACTTTGTTAAAGCTGCAAGGCCAGTCCCCTTGGGAGTTCCCGTAGATAGCAGCTGTCTTGCCTAATTAAGGAGAGATGTGGGAAAGGTATTTTGAAGGAAAACCTCTTATCTGGAAGAACAGTGGCTGGGCCTGCACATCTGGAAGGGAGAATTAAAGGCCAAGGCAGAGGGCATGGTAGCAACAACTTGGAACATGTGGCAGAAAGTGCTTTGCTGGCAGTCAAGGATAAAGGCAATGAATGTTTTCTTTAGTATGTCCTCTTCAGTAAATTGGGCAAGAAGTCCCACACATACTACAATTTTTTTGCACTTAGGTTTCCAAGTGCCCAAGTGCATGTACACATGTAAGAAGTGCTTTGTATATCCTACTAAAAAAAGAAAAAAGAATAAATCCTGAAACAAGTGGGCCAAGCTGAAGGGATTTCCAGGTATCTCAGAGAGGTATAACTCAAACCACTAGAACCACTTAGGAAATGTTAGGACTTTCCTAGGCATAAGCTCTTAGGGTCTATAGCAAAGACGGGTTTTGGGGGGTAGATCCCTTTTAAACTCTAGTGCGGCAATAGCCAGTAGAAATGTAGCATGAGCCACGCATGTGACTTAACATATGTATTTTCCAGTGGCCATACGTATTGGTTTCCTAGGACTGCCATAACAAATTATCACCAATAAGGGGGGTTAAGTAACAGAAACTTTCCTTATTTACAGTTTTGGAGGCCAGAGGTCTGAAGTCAAGGAGTCAGCAGAGCCATGCTCCCTCCAGAGGCTCTGGAAAGAATCCTTTCTTGCCTCCTGGCCATCTTCAGCATTCCTTGGTGTATAGATGTATCACTCCAGTCTCTGCCTCTGTCTTCACATGGCCTGTGTGTCTCCGTGTCTATGGCTCAATGTCCAAATCTCTCCTTTCTTTCATAAAAGCACCAGTTATTGGTTTTAGGGCCCAGTTGATGTTCGGGATAATTTCATCTCAGCATCCTTAACTGTTCATATCTACAAAAAATCATATCTGTTTTCAAATAAGATCCCGTCTGGTGTTTCAAGTCCCGGACTTGGCACCCACTATGCCAAATTAAAAAAAAAAGAGAGAAAAACCAAATATTAAATTTTATTAATTTTAGTATATTATTTAATATTCTACAATATCATTGTAACATGTAATAATATATAATAATTTTTTTTAACATTTATTCATTTTTGAGAGACAGAGACAGAGTGTGAGTGGGGGAGGGGCAGAGAGAGAGGGAGACACAGAATCTGAAGCAGGCTCCAGGCTCTGAGCTGTTAGCACAGAGCCTGACGCAGGGCTCAAATCCATGAGCAGTGGGATCATGACCTGAGCCAAAGTTAGAAGCCCAACCAACTGAGCCACCCAGGCGCCCCTAATATAAAATAATTCTTCATGAGATATTTTAACATTCTTCTTTTGTTTTTGACACTAAGTCTTTGAAATCTAGTGTTTATTTTACTCTTAGAATGCATCTCATTATAACATGTAATCAATGTAAAATAATTCTTCGTGAGATATTTTAACATTTTTTGTTTTTGACAGTACGTCTTTGAAATCTAGTGTTTATTTTACTCTTAGAATGCATCTCAACTTGGACCTACTCCCTTTTGGAGACTGGATACCCACTTGTGGCTGCCTGCTGCACACTGGCCAGCTCAGCTCCAGTGCTGTGGGGCTCACAAAACTTTTATACTTCTCAGTGTTTTGCTTATGTTTTCTCCCTCCTTTGTTCTCTCTGTCCTTTTATCTTCCGATTAGTTTTCAGGGAATTTTCTATTTATTTGGAAACAGTCTCAGTTGTTCTGAACAAAAGAAATAAAAGTCTACTTTGTGAAAGCTACTGAGATCCCAAGACTCAGTGGGGGAAGCAGAGTGAGTCCATTTTGAAAGAAAAGTCCTTTATTCGGTTACATGTTTAAGTGTTTATTGTTGGTGGAATTCATTAAGTACTTCTATCACAGGTAGCTTAAGGAAGTGAAGTTAATACTTGGGATGTAACTTTTTTTTTTTTTTTTTTTTTTTAGCAGAGGTACTTTATTATTCCAAATCTCTCTGCCCTGAGATCTTTACCCATTATCAGACCCCCATGAACACGGCCATTCTTCTCTGTCATGTTAAGACAAGGAGTGGAATAAACTTTTCTTTATGGGCTGATTCTTCTAAGTCTGTTGTAATAATGAAGTCAGAATTTCTATCTCTAAAAATCTATATTGTCTTTTTCAAGAATTGCAGGCTTGTTATTTTTTGGCTTGAACCTCAGGAAAGGGAGGGAGATTTTATAAGCAACCCCATGGGGGAAAAGTTTTGGATCCTTGAATTCTTAAATGTGGTTTGTGATAAGGATGTGGTTTCTGCACTTCCTCCCCCACGACTGATTTATGCTGAGCCTCTGTTACAGTCCTTGGATATTTTTCTGGAATTATATTTTTCCCTCAGATGAATTCATGTTAAAGAAAATTAGCAAGCAACCCATGAATATGAATACCGTAGAGAAAAATATAAAGTACAGTGTGGGGACATCTGGGTGGCTCAGTTGGTTAAGCATCTGACTCTTGATTTCAGCTCAGGTCATGATCTCAGGGTTTATGAGATAGTGCCCAATGTTGGGCCCTGCACTGACAGCTCAAAGCCAGCGTGGGATTCTCTCTCTCATCCCCTGTTTGCTGTCTGTCTGTCTGCCCCATTTGCTTTCTGTCTCTCTCTCTCTCTCTCTCTCTCTCTCTCTCTCAAAACAAAGAAATAAACTTTAAAATAGAAAAAGAACGATAAAGTACAATATGAGTGTCCCTCTCCCTTTCCCACTTCTGCCCCCCTCCATAAGTATGTATCTGTCTAGTTTCTCTGTATATCCAAATACATATTACATGCTTAAATTGCATATTCTCTTATTTTATTAAAAGATATATTGGATTATGCTTAGTATTGTTCTGTAGTTTGCTTTTTCTGCCTTTTACTGGGACTTGGAGGGGTCCCAAGTCTACGCGGTTAGTTGTATTGATAAATGTGGCATAATAGTCTGTGGCACCAATCTACATAATTTTATAAATTCTTATATTAATGATCAGATTTGACCTGACATATATTTTTTCTTTTGCTCTAATAAATGGTGTACAGATATCATTGAGCACATGTGAGTATTTCTGTAGGAAAGCTTCCAAGTAGTGCCCTTGGGCCAAAGGGCACAAACAGTCCAGTTTGGTTTCTCAAAGTCTGTACCAATGTTTCCTGCCACACATGTTATATGACGGTGTGTGTTTCCTCACATCTTGGTCAACCTTAGATATCAATGTCAACTTTTTCTGTATTTTTGCCAACTTAATTAGTATGAGGAAATACCTCACAGGGCTTTCACTTTTTCATTTCTACATTACTAGTTATTTTGACCATTTTGTATAGGTTTATTTAACATTAGCATCCGTTTTTCTTGGAATCATCTGGATTTGCAAATTTTTCCCTGTCAGACTGTGCTTTTTACTTCTTGTTTTATAGATGATCTTTATAAATTCTGAATATTAATACTTTGTTATATATGTCATAAGCGTATATTCTTTCAACTGATCTGGTTTATGGAACTTATACGTTTGAGGAGAATTGCTATCTTTACAATACAGATTTACCATATTGTAAATTGTAAAATTAATACGTTTACATCCTGTCATGAACAATGCATATTTCTTCATTTCAATACAGAAATTTATCCAGTCTTTAGTAGAAAGTTACAGTTTTCTGTATACAGATCTTACTCATCTCCTTGAAGATTTATTCCTAAGTATTTGATGGTTTTTGCTATTAGGATCTTTTTTTTCCCCTATTACATTTTCTAAGTGGTTCTTGCTGACATAGAGAAAAGATTCTGACTTTTATATGTTGATCTTATTCTTTAGTCAATTTACTGATTTCTGTATAAGTTTTGATAATCTCTAAGAATTGCCTACCAATTTTTACAGTCTTTATCTACTTCCAGGACAGTGTTGAACAGTGGATATGTTGAGGGCTTCCTTGTTATGGTAAATTTAATAGGAATAATGTATCTCTTTATTTAATATAATGTTTTTGAGTTAAAAGAATTTTCTTCTATGGCAAGTTGGCAATTTTTTAAAATCAGAAATTGATATAGAATTTTATGAAAAGCTTCCTTGGCATCAATTGTAATTATTTTTTCTTAATTTGTTAATGTAATTTGTTTGCAGTGATTGATTATCTTTGCATTCTTGTGATAAACTTTGCTTAGTTCTTAGGTGTCGGTCAAAATGCATGATTTTAATTGTACTGTTGGATTTAATTTACAAATATTTTATTTCCATTTTCTTTAAAATTTTTTTTGTGAGATTGGGCTAGTGATTTTTTCAGTGTGTTTTGCTGTCTGTATTCTGTTTTTGTGGCAGGGTTATACTGGATTCGTAGAGTGACATGTGAGTGTGCGTCTTTTTCTAACGCTCTGAAACAGTTTACAATACAAAGGACTAATCTCTCCTGAGTCCAGTATGGTAGCCACCAGCCACAAATGACAGTTGAGCACCTGAAATGTGGCTGGTCTGAATGGAAATGTGCTATCATATATTAATGTCATATTAATAGTGTTTTTATACTGATTACATGTTGAAACGGTAATATTTTGGACATACTATATTAAATAAGTTTATTTAAATTAATTTTACTTTTTTTTTTTTTTTACTTTTTAAAATGTGGCTACTAGAAAATTAAAAGTTTTATGTGTGGTTCACATTATATTTATTTTGGATAGTTCTTGAGAATTAACTGGAACTTACCTATAAAACCATCTGATCCTGGAGCCTTTTTTTTAGCTCTTTGACTACCTTTTCGTTTTCTTCTAGGGTTGTTAGAAAACTTTACTACTTATTAAATCAGGTTTGATAATTTATATTTTCCTAGAAAGTCACTTGATTCATCTAGTTTTTCACATTTAGTGGTATAAAGTTCTACAGAGTACTTATCTATAGTTGTAAAATAAATCTGTAGTTGTATTTCCTTTCTCATTGTTCTTTTTTTCTTGCCTTCATTAGAATTGTCAAGAGTTTGTTTCTTTTAATGTCTTTTAAAAAATCAACCATTTATTATATTGGTTAGGTATATGATTTTCTTTGTTATTGATTTCCTGAAAAAATTTTTATGTAAGTTCCTTTTGTCAATTTTTCTTGAGTTTATTTTGTTACTCTTTTTCTAGATCATTGAGTTGAATGAATAGTTTACTTATTTTCAGTCTTCATGTTTTTCCTGTATATGCATTTAAGGGTATATGTTTTCCTTTAAATGTTGCCTTGACCATATCCCATGGATTTTGATATATTATGTACTTACTGGGTGATTGTGTATATGTATCCCGGCCATCATTTTCTCTTCACCTCTGCTTTTTGTAAAAATGTCCACCGAGATCACCAGTGAGCCGTTGAGTGACTTCCCACTGTTCTCGCCTATAGTGGACATGGAGTTGATTTATTCTTTGAGGAAAATAATTTTTTACATAACTTATAAGCTGCTCAGTCTTTTATTCAGTAAGATCTGCAACCTCTTTCATAGTGATTGAGGCCAGTGTCCTCAAACTACTTCCATTGGTTGCATCCTCTTCAAGTCCTTGCTTTAAAGTATTACTCAGTCGGGTAAGCGCCCAACTTGGCCTCAGGTCATGATCTCTCAGTTCACGAATTTGAGCCCCGCGGTGGGCTGTGCTGACAGCTCAGAGCCTGGAGCCTGCTTCAGATCTGTCTCCCTCTCTCTCTGCCCCTCCCCTGCTCATTCTCTCTCTCTCTCAATAATAAATAAAACATTTAAAAAATTTTAAAAAAGGTGTTAACTGTCATAGTTCCTCATGATTTATAGAGCCCTTGTTCCTTGTTCACCTTTCACCTAACAGAATACTCCTAGCATATTAGCATTATCAGTGCCACTGTAATCTTTGTTACAATTTCCATTTATTCAGCATCTACCCTCATTAATTGCTTAATACCTCCAACAGTCTTGTGAGATAGGTACTTTAAAACCCACTTTATAGATTAGGAAGCTTGGAGAGGTTAAGTGATTCACCCTAGGTTCACATAGTAAGTGTTGGAGTTAAGATTTGAAATTGTGTTTCTTTAATTGCAAGTCCTTTCCTCTTGACCATGGCATTGATGCTGTATACTGTCACTTGTGGTCTTTCTACCAACTGCAACCTAAGCTGAAACATTTTGCTGACCTTCAGTTTGCCTCCATTCCTTCTGTTGCTGCTATGATTGGGTTGAGGGCAGGGTGTTGAGGGGTAGTGGAGAGAGGGAAAGAGCCCTTGCAGGAGTGCTCAGAAAGAACTCTTTCTGAGTTTCCTGCCAGTCTTTTTTTACGACGGTGGATAGCCTCAAACTCATGTCTTTCCTGTAACCTGGCCCCTTTTTTCTATCCCTGGCCTCTTTGCTTCTTCAGAGTCTGAGGAAGGCTGTTCA
The DNA here is from genome assembly GCF_018350155.1 of Leopardus geoffroyi. NCBI lineage: Eukaryota > Metazoa > Chordata > Mammalia > Carnivora > Felidae > Leopardus > Leopardus geoffroyi. The sequence continues at coordinate 137,040,152 of NC_059333.1, forward strand.
GGAAGGCCTGAAAGAATGTTCTAGTTCTTAGATTTTGCTGCAAGAAGATCTCGTCTCTTTCCATACAGCTATCTGGGAAAATATCTGAGAATGTATTTCCTGAGCAGAGCTTCAGGAGGAATAGGTATGCATCACCTATTTGATTCAGTCCCAGAGTCTTATCTATTCTAGGCTGATGATTCTCAACCTTTGTTTTTTAATTTAGACTGAATATTTATTATTTTTATTAAAAAAGTTTTTTTTTTAATGTTTATTTATTTTTGAAAGAGAGAGAGCATGAGTGGGGGAGGAGCAGAGAGAGAGGGAGACACAGAACCTGAAGCAGGCTCCAGGCTCTGAGCTGTCAGCACAGAGCCCAGTGTGGGGCTCGAACTCACAAACCACGAGATCATGACCTGAGCCGAAGTTGGATGCTTAACTGACTGAGCCACCCAGGTGCCCCTAGGCTGAATTTTTAAGATAAATATCATGACTAAAAAAGGCAAGGTTCAGGCAGAGATCTATAAATGATAGCCCCCCCCCAAAAGGAGTAATTTTATAATGTATTTGTTTATAGTGATAATTTTAGAATTTTAAAACTATACATATTCATTTATCCCTTCATAAAAATCCTAGAAAATTCTGACACAAAGATGTTAACCACCCGCTTTTCTCCTCTGTCACCCAGCCTCAGGAGAGTACAACTGGTCTCTAATTACATAGAAATGTTATGGAGAAAGCAGGCACCTACATGTTTAGCTGTACATGAAGTGATGGGTAAGAAGTATGTTCCAAAGCACACATCTGCTGTTTCCCTTCTAAAATGAACTCTTGTTCCCCTCCTCTCCTCCCACTTGAAAAGCCCCTTGTCTGTATAGATCTTCCTGACATGGCCTATTAGTATGCATGTGTGTTTTATTTTTTTTTTTTAATGTTTATTTATTTTTGAGAGAGAGAGAGAGAGAGAGAGAGAGAGAGAGAGAGTGACTGAGTGTGAGCAGAGGAGGGTCAGAGCGAAAGGGAAACACAGAATCCAAAGCAGGCTCCAGGCTCTGAGCTGTCAGCACAGAGCCCAGTGTGGGGCTCGAACTCACGAACCATGAGATCATGAACTGAGCCAAAGTTGGACGCTTAACCAACTGAACCATCCAGGCACCCCAGTGTGTGTGTTTTTAATGGATCCATTACTAGTAACTCTTCCTTTTAGATCAGAGATGCTCAAGTTTGTCTACACATTGGAATCACTAGCTTAAAAAAATACTGATGTCTGGGATCTATACCCAGATATCCAGATTTAATTGATCTAGGGCCAGATGTGGTATTAGGCTTAGCAGAGCTCTCCAGTAATTCCAGTGTGCCTCTAACATTGAGAACCACTGGGGTAGGTTTTTATTTCTGGAGAAATTACTTGTGTGTCTTCTGTATCTGGTCCTATGATTGATATGTAGTAGTGCTCAGTGTTTGAAGAATGAATACGTAGCCAGTGCATGAGTCAGTAGGAAAGGTTCACATTCTGTCTATTCTTTTCCTTCTGCATTCTTCCCACCCACTGTCCAAATACAGAGAAAACATTCCCCGTTAGCATTGTCTTCTGAGATAATCCATTCCCAACACTGCCTTAGCTATGGCGTGATCCCATGGATTTCAGCCCCAAGCACAGTATGGAGAGATTTACCTGTAGACTCATACCTTTGAACTGCGGAGTAGTATTTTGTCAAGGCTGATGCCTCTTGTAGAGGTGAAGTACATAGGCTAGAAAGACTTTTGGATCAGTTCAGAGCAAGTTGGCTTCTCAGGCTTCCTCATAATGAAGGAAATTCATGTCTCACTGGGTCACTGTCTCTCTGAAAATCTGGAGTTATAAATGCTGGCAGTGGTTAGTCTTACTCTGGTCCATGCAGAGTTCCTACTAGTTTTCCTGCCTGCCCATAGACAACCTGCCAAAGAAGGAGACGTAGGCTGTCGTTGCTAATGTGCCCAGATGCAAAATCCATCGTTTGTCAAAAGCTAAAGTGAGGGGCGCCTGGGTGGCGCAGTCGGTTAAGCGTCCGACTTCAGCCAGGTCACGATCTCGCGGTCTGTGAGTTCGAGCCCCGCGTCAGGCTCTGGGCTGATGGCTCAGAGCCTGGAGCCTGTTTCCGATTCTGTGTCTCCCTCTCTCTCTGCCCCTCCCCCGTTCATGCTCTGTCTCTCTCTGTCCCAAAAATAAATAAACGTTGAAAAAAAAGCTAAAGTGAATGAGGACAGAATCCCAGATTACATTAATTCCTTGGGGTTTTGAACTTGTTATTACCCACCTGATCTCTAGCCTAAAGTTAATCTTGGGCCTTAGTAAGTGATGAAACTCTTTTTTTTTTTGAACGTATGCAAAATCTGTTTATTGGGATAGTTCCCCACTCACGTTGACTCAGGGTGTGCTTAGTGCTGCTTCCGTCTGAAGGAGCATCCTTCCGTGAGCCTTGCTTTTCCTCCTGTCAGCTGGCACAGGATGGTGGAGCAGCCCACACACAGCACCACTGTCTGTACATGGCTGAACACGGTGGTGATTTTGTAGCACCCCGGGCACTTCACGTCCATGAAGTAGGAGTTGGGGCTCTGTACCAGGCGCTTCTTCTTGTGTTTCCTCTCCTCCTCTTCCAGGGATGGCTGCAGGAGGTCCTTCGCGAGGGGCATGTTCTTGTGGGCAGGTTGTCACTGCCAGAAAGGCTAAGTGATGAAACTCTTAACTAGACAACTTGGCATCTTTTGGTAGTTTCAGAAGAATCCTTTGTTCTGTTGCTGGGCCTTGGTTAAGGTATTAGAGTAGAGTTCCTTTCTATCTAGATAGCAAAGAGATTTATAAATTCTGGAATGTATGAGTAGTTATTGTGCTTCCCTGTGTAATAGAATAATGCATAGTTGATCCTGGATTGGAAGTTAAAAGTGAAAGGAAATTGGATTATTTGCTCACATAAGCTAGTGACAGAAAAATGGATGCCTCTGTGAGTGATGCTAAAGGAAAAGAGAAAGTGGGAAGGCTTTACACAAATGAGGAAAGGAAAAAATGAAAGAAACAAAGGAGTTTGGAGACGTCTTGCCTCATGTCCTTGTGTTCTGTCCCTATCCCTGTTTCAAGCCCAGAGGATCCTGTTGGAGAGGGAGACGCGACAGGTCAAGTAACCAAGCTGAAGTCCTTCTTACTGCCTCTGAGGCTTTGCAGGATTCCTCCTACTTCCAGCTCAGCTCTTTCCTTTGCTCACTGTGCTCTAGCCGTGCTGGTCTTTGCTTTTTGTTGATCAAGCCAGCCACTCTTGACTTTGCTTTATTTCCTCTGTCTGGGATATTCTTCCACCAGACATCTAATGGTCGCCTCCCTCTGCTCCTTCCAGTCTTTGCTTTATTGCTCCTTTCTCAAAAAGGCTACTTAAAATTGCAGATTCTATCCTATCCTTTCCCCCACCCCCTCTCCCATCTCTTCATCTTTCCTTCCATAGCACTGTCACTTTCTAATATACTATATACTTCGTTAATTTGTGTTGCCTGTTTGCCCCATCCTTCATCACCATGAGGGCAGGATCTTTAGTTCTTTCCTTCCATACTTAGCAGAAGTACTTGGCACAGAGTAGGCCCTCAATACATACTGTTCAATGAATGACTCAATATGCATAGTAGTTCTTTGGCTTGGAATTTAGTTCTACAAACTGAAAGGCTTTGGGCCATTGCTATTTTTCCTTTTAGATTTGTCCTGCTGTATTTAATCCATTTGTTGGGACTACTATTGTCATCATTTTTCTTTTTCTACCAAGAGTTTTTTTTTTTTTTTTTTGGAAAGGGCAGCTGCTCAGAGAAGCCAGAGGCCATGGGAGTCCCTTGGGTAGCTATTCCACTGCTAGGAGAGGAATGGTCCACAGTGGGGGTGTTTTCCTCCATCCCTACAAAGATTATAGGGATGCTTTCTTGGGTGGAAGTTGTCATGAGAGTCCTTCTCAAAAACATGGCCCTTTGAGACCTTTCCAGTCTCTGAAGAAGTGGATGGCTCATTATAGGGAATTTCACGGCCCAGTTGAGCTTAGTAAGTGAGGAGTAGGGTTTGATAGTCAGATCCTTCCTGATGCCTGGCCAAACATAAGAGGGTTGCTTGAGCTACTACTCATTGGGGGTTGTGCTGTTAAGTTGCTGTTTTTGGTCTTGCCTTCTCCATCTTCATGGATGATAAAATGTGATAAAATGTGAGAAGCAGTCAGGCTGGGCTTGCCAACATTCGCAGGGCCCACTGCAAAGGACTTATCTTCAAAAGCATAGGGTCTTATCTGTAGAAACATGTTTTCCTTCTTTCACCTTGGCCCTTCTTGCCTTGCCAGTTATGTATTCTTTCATTTCTTATTCTCCTATATGTGCACACACTTCAGAAACTGTCCCTGTCTTGGAGAATTTTCTGTGTGAGGTTAAGGTAGCAGCCTTTCTCCAATTTTCTACAAATTAGACTTCTACTAACTTCAGCCATCTGCTATGGGGTTTGTGGGCTGGCCGGTGGGAGGTGGTGGGAAGCGGGAAGAAAAAAATCTCTGATCAAAGATCGAACACAAAGCCTGAGCACAAAAATTTATGCGATGTTTTGTAGACCAGTGCTACCCAAAGAAGTAGAATGTGAACCACATACGTAATTTTAAATGTTCCAGTAGCCACATTAAAAAAGTAAAAAGAAACAGGTCAAATGAATTTTAATATCTTTTATTTAACTCCATGCACCTAAAATATTAATGTTTCAACATGTAACCAGTGTGAACATTAATAATGCGATATTTTATTTTTGCATTAGTGTTTTAAATCTGGTATGTAAATCTGCAGCACATTTCAGTTTGGACTAGCTACATTTCAAGTGCTCAACAGTCACATGTGGCTAGTGGTTACATATTGGACAGTGTACATAGAAGGCTCTCACCCGCAATCAGCCAGCTATGTTTCATGCTATTTTTACATTTGAAAATAGTTTATCTTTCTATCCCTCGTCCTACATTTTATAACCCAAGTCACTATAAAAAGGCTAGATTGTATTCACTGTTCTCAAAGAAGGTAGGGGAATGTGGAGAGTATGGAAGATATCTAGTAAGTGTTGCCAAAATAATAAATAATAGTGTTGCAGTTCAGGAAACCTCAGAAATATCACAGGTAGAAATCCCAGACTACACGGTGAGACCCTCTCTCTTTCTAAAGCTGGAGCCTACTTGGAAGGACTTGGAAGCCAGCAAATGTGGCTTCCCCTGGGCGTGTCCCTCCTCAAGTCCTTAAGATTGCTAACTTCCTCAGTTTCGAGGGTTTCCTTTCTGGTCCGTGGGACAGAGTTGCAGCGGGGTGGGGGGTGGGGGGCCTTCGAACCTGCAAGGCTCAATCATGGCCAAGGCCCCGGCTGTGTTCCAGGTACCTCAGGAATCTGGCTTGTTGCCTTGGGAAGCTTTCTGCATGGATTCCCTAGGAACTGACCACTCCATGGACATTTGCTTGGGGCAATGGTACCAAAGTGTATGGGTCTGCTGTCTGAGCTGCAGCACTCACATTCCAGCCAGCAGAAAAGAAAGAAACAAAAAAACTACAAAAACACAAAATGCCTGGATCAAACACTCCCTTTGCCTTTTTCTCTGTTTTTGTTTCTTGTGCATATGTCGAAAGTTACAACGTCAGGAGCGGGGAGGATAGCTGTCCTGTAACTAGTGTGTATTGATCTCACGTAAAATGTTGAGTCCATTGCTGCTTGTTACATGATTTTCTCTATTCCTTTTTTAGGCCGAGGAGTCTTGTAAATGTAATGGCTGGAAAAACCCCAACCCTTCTCCTACTCCCCCCAGAGCTGATCTGCAGCAAATAATTGTCAGTCTAACAGAATCCTGCCGGAGTTGTAGCCATGCCCTAGGTGAGTTCCTAAATCTTCAAGGGAACGTGAACGATGTCCTCGTTGCCTGAAAGTTCTAACTTACTGAATTCCGTGGGTTAACCAAACTCGCATGCTATTTAACCTCTTTTTGAGGCAGTAACAAAAGAGTCTATTTAGTCTCATGAATTTGCTTAATGTGAGACAAGCTCTGCACTGTTTGCCCTGAGTCCTTATCCATCTCTCCCCCCTTCCCTAAGAGCTGGATTCCACTGGGGGATTGCTGGATAAGATGGACCACGGCCATTGAGCGGCTTAGAATAGAGTGTAATGTGTCCTCATTCATTCTGATGGGAGCCTGAAGGTCTTTGATCTCCAGGATCTAACCCTCAACCAACTGGGTCTTTGTCTAATCGTTATTGTTATTATTATTTTTATTATTTTATTTTCTGATTCCTTGAACTTGCTGGAAGTGCTTCATTTTATCTTTATATTGTTTATTTTCTTGCATCTGGTAGCTCTTTCTTCACTGGGGTTGTGTTTGGTGAATGTTTACTTGTGTTCTCCCTTTCAACTTTCTTATCTATCCCTGGCAAGATAATGATTGTCAGTTTGGAAAGATAGGCTCTGCCAGAGTTACTCAACTGGACTGTGCTAATATGTTCTTGTCTTGATACTCGTTTTAAGATAAAATTTTAAAAATTGTATTTGGTTTGGCTAGATAAAAGTTAATGGGTAGTTTTCCCTAGATATTAAAATTCTAGTTCATAAAGGACCATCTTGGAATATTATACTTACTTTTCCCCCTTTGGTTATCCAGTCTCCCAGAGAACGTCTTGCATGTTCAGTTTACTGTCCAGGGTTGTTCTGGGCAGAGCCTGGTCACTGAAGCGGTTTTTTCCCCCTGACCATTTGTAAGTAGGTGGCTTCTTTTTGACATCATCTTTCTTTCGAGCTTCCTGGTGATATGAAACGGTGCAGCATCAGCCTTCAAGGTAGCGTGATGTCAGGCCGAGTCTGAAGTTTTATTTTGTACTCAGCTGGAGAGTATTTCAATCCTTACAGAGCAGAAAAGTAGATAATGTGATCCTCCCAGGAAGTTACTGCACTGAAGTAACCTTCTGAGGAAGGAAATAGAGAACATTGATCTCACAAAAGAAATAAACATACCATAAACAAATAATTACATCATTGTATAACTGGTGTCTGAAATAATGTAAGTTCTGATTTTTTTTTTAATTTTTTTTAATGTTTTTATTTATTTTTGAGACAGGGAGAGACAGAGCATGAACAGGGGAGGGTCAGAGAGAGGGAGACACAGAATCTGAAACAGGCTCCAGGTTCTGAGCTGTCAGCCCAGAGCCTGACGCGGGGCTCGAACTCACGGACCGCGAGATCATGACCTGAGCCGAAGTCAGCCACTTAACCGACTGAGCCACCCAGGCGCCACTAAGTTCTGATTTTTGAAAAAACCAGTGCAAAGGATGGATTCCAAGAGTTACAGAAACACCTTTGCTTATAACTTACCTTTTCCACAATTGATCCCAGAGCGAGTGCCCTTTAGAATTTGCCTCAGGAAATATGATGCAATAAAAAGCTGGCTCAGGAACTTCTTAAGCACTGTGCTTGAACTGTATTTGGTATTGATTGGGAAATCCAATTATCTTACATCAATTAACATTTAAAAACAGAGCCTTCTTTCTTAGCTGAGCAGATTGTCTCCATTCTGAGCATGTAAACACACATGAATGCCCAAAGGCAGAAATGGCCTTTTACAAAGAAAAGCTAACTTTGTTCCCTTTTATATTTCTCAACTAGCTTTGAAAACAAATACCCTTATTTGATACACAATCAAGAATAGGGAAAAAAGTACATATCCTTTGACCTGGCAGATCCATGCCAGAAATTTAACCTATTTGTAAATCAAGATGTGTCCTCAAAACTAAAAGAACGTTATTACAGCTTTATTCATGATATTAAAAGACTAGAAACAACCTCAGTATCCCAGAGTAGGAGATAATTGCTTGAATTATGACAATCTATATTATAAAATTCAATATGGCTATTAAAAATGATGTATTTTCCAATATGGAAAGACATTCTTAACATATCATTAATGAAAAAAGCAAGTCATAAAGTAGCTTAATTGGAGCTTTTATAATTTAGGACTTAAGGATCCACCAGCCCAAGATAAAATCTTGGTTCTACAACCAGTAGCTGTGAGTGGGGCATGTTATTCAGTTTACCCGCAGCTCCATTTTCTCAGCTCTGAAACCGAGTTAGTAACAGTATTGATAACATAGGATTGTTGTGAGGATTAAATGAGATAAAACATAAAAATTTTAGATCAGTACCTGGCAAATTAATGCATTACTCTTAGCTCTTCTTGCTGTTAGTGGTAGTATTACCATACTCCCAGAGTTCTTGAACTTCGGCCAACAGATAGGAGTTCTGCTTAGCTTAAATAAGAAAACAATGTTTATAAGAAGGTAGCTTCCAGAGGCTGAAAACACAGGGAAACCCAGTTTTAGTCTTGTTCAGGGATCTCAGCTGCAGAAATCTGTGGGCCTTCTGTCCAGGACACCCCCACTGGATGATTCAGCTCCATCTGCCCAGCCCCCAGGAGTATCAGCTTAGGAGGATTTACATCCCTGGAGGATAGGATCTGATTGGTGTAGCATCTGTCACATGCCCAGCCCTCCGCTGCACCCTTGGAGAACTGCATGGAAGGTGGTCATTCCCACGAAGGCGTGCTGACTTAAGAATGGCATCATGAGTATAATCTCATTTTATCAGTTTAGAAGATATGACATATTTTTTTTCAATATATGCTAACAGGAAAGGATCTGGAAGGATTATGTTGAGTTGCTGACAGTGATTTTCTCAGGGTATTGAGGTTGTTGGTGTTTTAAAAATATTTTTCCTCGTCTCTGTCCTTTCCCTCCCCACCCCTTTTACCTCTGTCTCTCTTCAGTGTGTTTTTCTAAAATTGAAATGTCTGTACATTTTCAAGTGCTCTTAGAATTATTGGCAGAATCTCACAGTTTATTTTTTGGTCTTAGTATCAGAGCTCTAGAAAACCTTTTTCTGAGGTTATGTTTCCTCTCTCTTATACTCCTTTTAAAACACTTTTTATTCTGGAAAAGTTCACAGTATGTAAAGGTAGGAAGAGGGGCGCCTGGGTGGCGCAGTCGGTTAAGCGTCCGACTTCAGCCAGGTCACGATCTCGCGGTCCGTGAGTTCGAGCCCCGCGTCAGGCTCTGGGCTGATGGCTCAGAGCCCGGAGCCTGTTTCCGATTCTGTGTCTCCCTCTCTCTCTGCCCCTCCCCCGTTCATGCTCTGTCTCTCTCTGTCCCAAAAATAAATAAACGTTGAGAAAAAAAAAAAATTAAAAAAAAAAAAGGTAGGAAGAATAGTTTAATAAGTGCCTTGTACTCATCACCCGCTTTAATAATTATTAAAATTTGCCAATTTTCTCTCCCCTTACTTTTCTTTTGCCAGAGTATTTAAATCAAGTTCCACACGTATTTTCCTATTTATGCAGATTAAATTATGCCAACAGTAGAGATTAGGGTATAAGGAATTCTGTTAGAAATGATGGCCTGAATTCTCAAATATATTTAAATTTGTGTACAGCATTCTGATTCCACAGTCACTATGCTGAGCCTGGTGGATTTAGTCCCCAGTGATCATGCACATGTTTCAACATGTAACATTCCCATGCTTATCAACACATAACCTTCAGGCTTATCGATTGAGATGATGTCTGTTCTGTTGCTTTGCTGTCCGATACTGTTTGGTTCAGCCATACATTTTCTTTTGACAGTGAGCTCTGGTTTCATGCGGTCTCCTGACAGTTACTTCCCTCCCAGGTGTCCTTGGCCTGTCATTGGACACTCTTCCCTGTCTCCTGGGTACAAAACATAGGACTGACAGTCTGGCCAAGTGGAAAGAACGTTCAGTTGTGAATTAGGAAACCAGAATTCTAGGCCTGGCACCGCACTTTCCCAATCCCTTTGTGATTCAGAGTTTTCATCCACAGAATAAAATGGTTAATCTAGACCCATGCTGTCCAACGTTATAGCTACTTGCTACTTGAGTTAGTGAGCGCTTGAAATATAGCTACTCCGAGTTAAGATGAGCTGTACGTATAAAATACGTGCCAGATTTTGAAAGCTTAGTATGAAAAAAGGTAAGATGAGCTCTCTCATTAATAGTGATTATATGTTGAAATGGTATTTTAAGTATATTGGGTTAATAAAATATATTATTAAAATTAATTTCACCTGTTTCTTTTTCCAATGGAAAATGGTCTTCCAAATGGAAGACTTAAAATTACACCTGTGGTTCACATTGTATTTCCTTTGGATAGCGCTGGCCTGGCAACATTCGAGTCCATTGTCTGAAATTATTTGTCATTTGAGACGGGGACAGTCAAGTTCAGATTACAGAAATTTAACAAAGCACTTCATTGGCCCAAACATTTCTCCTTATTTTAGTATTAATAAAAGTTCCTTATTTGGGGATTGCTTATTTGATTGAATAGCAGTCTGCTTCTATGATCGGGAAGGAGGAAATGCTCCATTGTGATCAAACACAATTGGAATTTTTGTTGTCATTTTGAAGTTCATTGTTCTGACCTCTGCCAGGATACCCTGATTATTAAATTTGACTAATGATAGTTTTCTGCAGTTGTAAGTAGGAGGTTTTTGGTTACTGTTCCCGTGCCATCACTTTTTCCTGATAAAGACACATAATATCACACAGATACACTCGTGTTTAAACATTACAATGGTAGAAACTGACAGTTCTTTTTTACTATGGTTACCTCTGCTTACTTGCTTATTTACAGTGGAAACTTTCTAAGGAAAGTAAAGACTGGCACTAACCAATTACACTAGAGCTTATTTTCTTGAATAGCACGAGGTATGAAGGGACTACCAGTGTTTTCCTCATGGACTAATTCAGACATTTAAATCACAGGTAAATCATTGACCCAACACATTTTCTTCAGCCTTACCGCACTGCACAGACCTCCACCACTTAATCACTTCTAGTTCCCATTTACGAATGTACTGTGTAGATGCCAAATGATAGAAATAGGGGGCCCAGCACACTTGACCCAGCCATCTGGGTCAAGTCAGCATGTTTCTCTGGCTGGGTGTTCTCCCTTTTGTTTTGTTTGTAAAGATTTTCTCTGTAAGTAATGTCTACAGCCAATGTGGGGCTCAAACCAACAACCCCTAGATCAAGAGTCGCGTGCCCCACCGACTGAGCCAGCCAGGCCCCTTTGTGTTTCTAATGCTGTCTTTTACACATAGGTTTCAGAGTTGTCAGGAGCTGGGAGTCTGGTATACAGTAGGAGTTAAGGGGATAGATACATCTGGTAATTTTTTTCTGCTCGCTTCATGTGAGTTACTTCTCCCTACCTTCCTTGGATCATGAAGTCCTTCCTGTTGCTTTTCTCGCCTGTGCCTCCTTCCAGCTTTCCCTGAATTCAGGTTTCTTCTCTGTAGCAGGAGCACCTGGAGTCCCCAGCTCCGTCCTCGTGCACTCAGCGTCCCAAGAAAGTAGTGATCTAATGTGAGCTAAGCGTTCTCGTGTTTAGCCCCTCTGAGCCTCCCATTATTCTCAGAGTGAAGTTCAGCTCTCCCTGAGGATTGTTGGGCCTCTGGCGTCTAGCCCTCACTGCCCGCCCCATCTCTGCTGCATTTTGGCTACCAGGCTGGTCCATGTTCTCTGAAGGTCTTTTTTTTTTTTTTTTAATGCTTATTTATTTTTGAGAGAGAGCCTGTGAGCACACGCATATGCATGAGCTGGGTAGGGACAGAGAGGGGCCGGGGGCGGGGTGGGGGACAGAGGATCTGAAGCAGAGTCTATGCTGATAACAGAGAGCCCGATGCGGGGCTCAAGCCCACACATTGTGAGATCATGACCTGAGCCGAAGTTGGATTCTTAATTGACTGAGCCACCCAGGCGCCCCTCTGAAGGTTCTATTTTCTCCCACCTCTACTGTGGATGCAGAGGCTCACAACACCCGCAGTGCCTTTCCTTCGTTCTCCTCCAGGGGAACCCTGCTCACCCCCAAGGTTTGACTTGTCTAGAACTTGGTGGAGAGAATAAAGGCCTCTTGGAGCTGTACTGCAATGTTCCTTGCATAACTATAATTATTCTTAATTATACATCTAAGATATATAATAAATGATTATATAATATATAGCTATATAATAGTGTATTGTAGGCTTTCTGTAGTAGACTAAGGTTAAGTACTTTTTCTCTAGTTCCTAATATATTCAGTTCCTTGGGCATAATTGGGCTTATTCCTTCATTGATAAGCACTCACTGAATTCCTTAATATTAAAAAATGGCTGGTAGCAATTAGGGGAGCTTTCACAGTTTAAAATCTGTACCCCACTGTCCAAAACAGTAGCCACTAGTCACGCGTGGCTAACTTGAATTGAAAAACACTGAAAGTGTAAAACGCACACTGGTTTTGAAGACTTAGTATTATAAAAGAATGCAAAATATTAATAATTTTTTACACTGAGTGCATGTTGAATAATGTACATATTGGGTTAAATAAAATGTATTAATAAATTAATTTCACCCTTTTGTTTATGTATTGTTTTTAATTTTTTTTAACATTTATTTTTGAGAGACAGAGACAGAACTTGAACAGGGGAGGGGCAGAGAGAGAGGGAGACACAGAATCGGAAGCAGGCTCCAGGCTCCGAGCCATCAGCCCAGAGCCTGACGCGGGGCTCGAACTCACGAACCGTGAGATCATGACCTGAGCAGAAGTCGGATGCTTAACCAACCGAGCCACCCAGTCACCCCTAATTTCACCTTTTTATTTTTATTTATTTATTTATTTATTTTTTCAACGTTTATTTATTTTTGGGACAGAGAGAGACAGAGCATGAACGGGGGAGGGGCAGAGAGAGAGGGAGACACAGAATCGGAAACAGGCTCCAGGCTCTGAGCCATCAGCCCAGAGCCTGACGCGGGGCTCGAACTCACGGACCGCGAGATCGTGACCTGGCTGAAGTCGGACGCTTAACCGACTGCGCCACCCAGGCGCCCCTAATTTCACCTTTTTAAAAGTGGCTGCTAGTATACTTATATATACATATGTGTCTTATATTCTATATATATTGGACTGAACTCATCTAAAGGGCTCTTAATCTTAAACTTCTCTTTTTCTCCATCCAGATCTGAGATTACAAAAGAGGAAACCACTTGTAAATTATAAACTTTTAGACGTTAGTCAATTCAGAAGGTTTCATTGAAGGAATCTGTTTTACCTCTTCTAGCTTTGACCTCAAATTCCCATGAGCAAAAAAAATATATTTGAACAGCTTACAAACGCTACGGGTGCTGTGCTGTTTGCTTTCTTTCCAGTCCAAGGGAGCGGAGACATGTTAGCCGCCCGCCCAGCTGCTGCCTGTTCACACTGCAGGGCATGTGAGGACGGGCATGCTGTCCTCAAGAGAAGTGCAGGCCAGTGATGCACGGAGCCAGAGCTTAGAGAGGGTCACAGCACATGGTGACAGTGTGCTTCCTGTTCCCAGCAAGGCAACAGCTGCACCGTGATCCTTGGCAGCAGGCCTTTGGCAGGTCTCTCTGGGGCACCCTGGGTGTTGCACTGAGAGGTGCCAAGGTACATCCTCCTGGAGAGACACGAAGAGAGCAGACCCTCCCCCCCAGTCTTCTGGCTCACACCTTCCCTCCGCTTCCCCCTGTCCTCTGCACATGATGGGCCCTGGGGGAAGCCATGGCCCACCAGAAAGAGCAAGCTTTTCCCACAAGTAAAGGGTTGGCCAATTTTGGAAAATTATATCGATGCTCTGTGCCATGTCCTTGGAAGACTATTTGGAATGAAAACAGGGTCCTTTATAGTTGATTATTAAATTCCAGGTGAATGAAAGATTTTTTTTTTTTGGCAGGGGTGGGGGTGGGGATGAAAGATTTTTAAAAAGCCTTTTATTGGGAAATAATTTCAAACCTATAGAGAAGTCATTAGACTAGTAACAAAGGACATCCCATATAGATTTTGCTCAGATTTACTTCAGGTTTATGCCCAATTTCCTTTGTTATTTGCTCTCATATATGTATAAATATACATAGAGACTCACATGTTTGAGTTTGTGTGTATTTTTTTAGGTTTATTTATTTTTGAGAGAGAGAGAGAGAGCACGCATGCATGCGTGAGGGAAGGGACAGAGAGAAAAGGTGGAGAGAGAATCCCAAGCAGGCTCTGCACTGTCAGCGGAGCTCGACTGGAGCTCGAGCTCATGAATCATGAGATCATGACCTGAGCTGAAATCAAGAGTCAGAGGCCTCACTGATTGAGCCACCCAGGGGCTCCTGTGTGTATTTGTATATACATTCCCCCCCCCCCCCGGACCATATGAAAATAGTTGCATATATATACATCATGGCCCTTTCCCCCTAAATACTACAATGTGTATTTACTAAAAATAAGGACGTTCTTTTACATAATCCCAGTTCAGTTACCAACTTCAGTATATTTTAGCATTAATGTAATATTTTAATCTACCATTTGTATTCTACTTTTATCAGTTGACCCCAACTGATATTGTCCTTCACATTAAGCACCCAGTCTAGAATCACGAGTGTGCTTAGTTGTCATGTGAAAGGAAAACAGTTTGCTCACAATCAATACTTCCCGAACGCTTCTGGCACCAAATGTGTGGGCTTTTTCTCATCAGCAATACTCTGGCCCTCCAGTGGACAACTACAGGCTGTCTTGCAATTCTTAACTCAGTTCTGACGCTAATGGCCTTATAGTCAGTACAGACCCCACAGGTTAAGGGCTCGGTCCCCCTCCTTCCTCCCACTTGAGATGCCAATGGCAAGTCCCAGTTTCACTTGTGTTTCTGACCAACTGGTTGTAAGCTGGAGATTCCCATGCCCCCCTCCTGGGGTTGGATAATTTTCTAGAGTGACTCACAGATCTCAGGAAAACAGTTTCTTTGATTACTGGTTTATCATAAAAGGACGCTGTTCAGGGGTGCCCAGGTGGCCCAGTTGAGCATCCAACTCATGATTTCGGCTCAGGTCGTGATCTTACATTTCATGAGTTCGAGCCCTTGTGTCAGGCTCTGCACTGAGTGTGGAGCTTGCTTGGGATTCTGTGTCCCTCTCTGTCTCCTCTTCTTCTGCATGTGCAGGCTCTCTCTCTCTCTCTCTCTCTCAATAAACAAATAAACAGGGGCGCCTGGGTGGCACAGTCGGTTAAGCGTCCGACTTCAGCCAGGTCACGATCTCGCGGTCCGTGAGTTCGAGCCCCGCGTCAGGCTCTGGGCTGATGGCTCAGAGCCTGGAGCCTGCTTCCGATTCTGTGTCTCCCTCTCTCTCTGCCCCTCCCCCGTTCACGCTCTGTCTCTCTCTGTCCCAAAAATAAATAAACAAATAAACATTAAAAAAAAAAAAACAAAACACTGGATTATAGTTCAGGGACAGCCAGTTGGAAGAGAGGTTGGAGGAAAGGAGCACGAAGCTCCAAGCACACTACTCTCCCAGCACCTTCCTGTGTGCACCAGCCTTGAAGCTCTCCAAACCCCTTCAGCTGGGGTTTTTATGGAGACTGCATTATATGGGCACGATTGATTAAAGCTTTGGTTACTAGTGATTAATTCAGCCTCCAGACCACTCCCCACCCCCATCATAGGTAGAGAAGGTGGGACTGAAAATTCCAACGCTTAGTCACTTATTTGGTTCCGCTGGCAATCAGCCCCCCCATCCATAGGGACTTTCTAAAAGGTCAGTGACTTAAATTCAGGTGTGGTTGCAGAGGACTTGTTATGAATAACAAAAGATACTCCTTTCGCATTGTTGCTCTTATTACTTAGGAAATTCCAAGGGTTTTAGAAGCACAGTGGGGGGTGGGGAGGAAAAAGCACTGTGCCAGGACAGGGGACAAAGACTAAATATATATATTTTATTACAAGTTACAATTTCACAGCAGGTCCCTTTAGTTTCCTTTAATCAGGAACAGTTCCTCAGCTTTTTTTCTGTATTATTTTGTTTTTTGTCTTTTATGACTTTGACATTTTGGTGGAGGAATGTTTTATATTTTAAAAACAAACCTGTTCTGGGGCGCCTGGGTGGCGCAGTAGGTTAAGCGTCCGACTTCAGCCAGGTCACGATCTCGCGGTCCGTGAGTTCGAGCCCCGCGTCAGGCTCTGGGCTGATGGCTCAGAGCCTGGAGCCTGTTTCCGATTCTGTGTCTCCCTCTCTCTCTGCCCCTCCCCCCCATTCATGCTCTGTCTCTCTCTGTCCCAAAAATAAATAAACGTTGGGAAAAAAAAATTAAAAAAAAAAAATAAAAACAAACCTGTTCGGCTGCCTTGGTGGTTCAGTTGGTTAGTGTCCTACTCTTGGTTTCTGGTCGTGATCCCAGAGTGGTGGGATCAGGCATGGAGCCTGCTTGAAATTCTCTCTCTTTCTCTCTCCTTCCCTCCTCTCGCTTGCTCTCTCTTTCTAAAATAAAAAATAAAATAAATTAAGAACCTGTTAAAGAGCTAGGAGAAAATACATTTTTGTCATCTTCTGGTTATGTAGGGAAGACCTTTGCAAGCAAGGCCTTAAAGAAAGGCCTAACATAGATTTGACTTTATAAAAAATTTGAGATTCCTTTACAACCTACCCCAAACCGCAACAAAATCCAGGAGCATTTACAATGAACATGAAGGACTTAAAGCTCTTTCAAGGCAATGAGAAAAAGACCAACATCCTAAGAAAACCAGGCAGAGGACATGAATAGTGCTCAAAAGAACAAATACAAATGGCCAGTAACACGGAAAAACAAACACCTCCAAGGGCATTTCAGTGAATGCAAATCAAAGCAGTGGGGGACTCATTAATTTTCAAAAGGCTAATTTAATTACCGAGAATGATTCTTCACTGGAGGCAGGAGTGGGGGAAGGCACATTATGCTCTCACAGTTGAGAGTCTACATTGATGCAAACTTCCCTGGTGGAGGAAGCTAAACTAGGGAGCATATACAACAGCTTTATTTATTTTAAAGATTTTAGTTTTTTATTAAAAATTGTTTAATGTGTATTTATTTTTGAAAGAGAGTGTGTGAGTGGAGGAGGGGCAGAGAGAGAGAGAGACAGAGACAGAGACAGAGACAGAGACACAGAATCTGAAGCAGTCTCCAGACTCTGAGCTGTCAGCACAGATCCCAATGCAGGGCTTGAATACACAGAGCTTCAAGATCATGACCTGAGCTGAAGTCAGACATCTAACCAACTGAGCCACCCAGGGGCCCCTGAAGATTTTATTTTTAGGTAATCTCTACAGTCAACATGGGGCTCAGACTTGCAACCCTGAGACCAAGAGTTGCATGTTTTACCATCTGAGGCAGCCAGGGGCCCCTACAAAAGCTTTAAATAGCAATGATTCAGCCTTACGAGTTCTGTGGCAGATTAACTGCTATAGATTTGTACAACGTAGTTTACAGATTTTTACTTTTATTTTTATTTTTTAGTAATGTGCTTCCAAACTGAAGCACAGATTGCTTTCCAAATTGAAAGAAGGGTTTTTTTCAATTATGAGTGACTTTTTAGTTAAATATGAGTTGATTATCAGTATAGTAAATAGTTTAGCTTTGTAGTTAGAGTGAAGTGCACCTGGGTGTTTGCATGGGTTGGGGTTGATTGTGGGCTCCTGAGTAAGTCCTGTCCACTTCTGGTCAGCAGCCACAAGGAGTCAGTCTTTGGATTTGGTAGGGAAGGGGTTGTTTGAAGAAAGTGGTGTTTTAGGAAGGGTATCCTGGGAGTAGAGAAAACAGTCTGGGGCTATTTTGGTACTCTAGGCTTGAGATCCTAATGACCAGCAAGGTAGGGACAGGGAAAAGTGGTTACTCTGAGAGACAGTGAGGAAGTTCGCCTGAATCTGGGGGCTGGTTTCACCCCACACCCACCCTTATTCTCAGAGGAAGAGATACCTACCCTCTTGTGCTGCAAATGTTAGCCCCATTTGCCCGGCACAGCCTTTCCCCTTTCCCTCCCTCCTTCTGGGAAACTTGCTGTTCCATTTAACCCACAGGCCTCCCGGTCTTCAGCTCCTTAGTCCTTTGTGCTTTGGCTTACACACAGAGCTTTGAGGAGAGATCATGGATTTCATTATGGGCAGAATCAGCAGGAAAGAAATTTCCTTGGGTCTTACTTTTTAAGCATTTTAATGTCTCTTTTTCAGAATATGCTGGATGATGGTTCTAAACAGTGGTTTTCAAACTATAGAGCCCCAACAAGGGGAGGGGATGCCCCCCCAAGCTCGCCTTCTGATAATAGATGCCTCCAACTTCTGTTTCAATCAGAGCAACTTTTTCTAATTCTGATTAAGCATTCCTTTGGGCTGGGGCTCCTGGGTGGCTGAGTCTGTTAAGCATCTGACTCTTGGTCTCAGCTCAGGTTTTGATGTCAGGGTCATTGGTTCAAGAGTGGCATTGGATTGGGCACGGAGCCTACTTAAAAAAAAAAAAAAAAAAAAGAAGACGAAGAATTCATTTGGGTTAAGTGTTTTGTGGCTTAAAGAAAGTGAACCACTGGTTTTAAAAATAAATCATGGCTTGTACTTCTATGAGTTAAACCCACTTATCTTAGCACCTTAATTAGACTGTTTCGTATGGTGGAGAATCTGAAGGAATTGATGTTATGTTATAAACCGATTGCTTTCATAGCTTATCACTGGAAAGCAATTAAACATTACAAGGCAAAAGCAGTTTTCAGTAAAATTATTTCTGTAAATAACTGACATAAAAATTTTGACCTAGTTGTCTTCAGAATGAGGCCTGTGTCCCAAAGGCTCCAGACTGACCTCAAGGAAAATTTTGCACAGACTTAAAAAAAAAAAAAAAAAAAAAAGTGACCTGGCAAACATTACACCTAAAAGGAAGTCTAATTTTGGGTAGCTTTTAGGAAATGATGAAGTCACATGTTGGATAGCCAAGTAGGAAGTAATAGATTTGAATATTAATGTTTTATGTATACTCATATATATTTGTAATTTTTTTTACGATACAAGTTACTTAAGTTCTGAGAAATAGTTTAGTTGGTTACTCTTTTTCTATTTGGTAATGTGATGATACAGTGTTGGCATTTTCTAGTTTAGATGTATCCATTAGATTTATTCCACAGTGCCTAAGGCAGACAGATAAACAAATTTCCTTCTTCTCTTACCTTTAAAAGTGTTCTATGGGGTGCATATATGCAGGCACACGCACACCACGCACACGTATGTGCACATCACGCTGATTTACCAATGGTCCATGACCTTGGGCCCATCACTCTGCCTTTCCATCATTTTTCCACGTGAGAAAGGAAGGAAAGTTGGGTGTCCTCTGCCTCTCTAATTCTGAGTTCTTTAATCTGGCTTCCTTGTGGACAATTTACAAGTCTCAGCCTCTTGGTATTTAATCCTCTTGAGTCTCTGAAAATGCATTTGACTGCATATTTTAGTTTGAGCTCCCTCAGAAGCAGGGATTTGAATGCCTGTAGTTTATTTGGCATGAAGCTAGGGGAGTAGAAGGGTGAAGTGAGGAAAAAGCGGCCAAGAGAGGGTGAATTACTGAGCCAGCTCCCACCTTGGGCAACTGCTACTTAATTTTGCATGGGGAGTGGGAAATCTGGGAGCCAGTTATTCAGCCTGAGGGATGAGGGATCTGGGGTATTTATTTATAGGCGGATGTCTTGGCTTTGGGTTAAGGGCTGCTGTTGAGGGGCAGGTGGATGGCAGAGCAGATTACAATGACTGGAAAAGCCCTTAGGTAGAGAAATGGAGCTGCCCGTAATTGGACGCCAGAAGGTATACCTGAAGTGGTAAGGGGAGGAGATAGCCCAGGGTACCAGCAGCGTTCTCTGTCCCAGTCTGATGATTGGGTTTCGTGGATTAATGACAAGAGCACCATGGTCTCTGGGGTAGACTGACCCATGCCTGACACCTGACAAGTATTCCTCAATAATCTTTAGGTCCATCTCTTTTTTTTTTTTTTTTTAATTTTTTTTTTTAATGTTTATTTATTTTTGAGAGAGACAGAGACAGAATGCGAGTAGGTTAGGGGCAGAGAGAGAGGGAGACACAATCTGAAGCAGGCTCCAGACTCTGAGCTGTCAGCACAGAGCCCACGCGGGGTTCCAACTCACGAGCTGTGAGATCATGACCTGAGCCGAAGTCGGATGCACAACCGACGGAGCCACCCAGACGCCCCAGTTCCATCTCCTTTTAAGAAGGCAAGGGAAATCTTCTACGTGGTTTAGTCTCTCTTTAAAAATGATCTCAAACACTTCTGTGTCTAAGCATTTTTAAGCCAGCATGCCAAGAGCTGTTCCTAAGAGGTTTCCCTCAAAGTGCCATTGCCTATTCTGTGGCAAGCATAGTGATAAATGCTGGGGATGCAGAGATGAGAGAGGGGATCCTGACCCAGGAGAGCTCCTGGGATAGGGGTTGAGTGGTTTACCTAGAGGAACCTTTGCAAGTGAGGAAGGACTTGAAGTGAATCAGCTAATCAACAAAAAGTGTGCTTTTTGGGAATTTGGAATTTGGGTCAAGCATTTTTCACTTTTAGACCCTGGCTCTGCCTTGTTGGCTAAGTGACATTGGATGAAACAGCATCCATTCTCTCTGAGCCTCAGTTTCTCCAGTTGTCAGATGGGATGACTAATACCTATTCATGGGATGGTTTGAGGATTAAATGCAATAACCTTGATAGATGGACTGGATTTGGGTAGAAGAGAGGGCAGGGGCATGGGAGAGAAGGTCAGTGGCTAGGTCACTAACTAGAGATCTTACAGAACAAAGGTGAGAAAAATGCGTTTGGGGGCTTGACCGTGGAAGGCATTGAATCTGAAGCTCAAATAGGTCTTGGGACTTGGCTGCAACGATAGTGAGATTTCATTGCATTGCTCAGAAAGGCTGAGGGAAAGGGCCGTTATTCAGTTTTTACACTAATATGATATTCTTGGCTCACTGAACTATTCACAGGCATGGGGAAACATAGGAATTCTTATGTGGAAACATAGGAATTTAACGCTGTCAAAAAGCAGAAACAAACCCATAAATACAGAGAACAAACCAGTGGTTGCCAAAGGACAGGGGTTGGGTGGATGGGCAAATTGGGTGAAGCGGGGAGGGGGAAGCTCAGGCTTCTACTTATGGAACGAACATGTCATGGGAACGAAAGGTATACCATAGGGAATATAGCCGGTGATTTTGTGATAGCTACACGGCTGGTGAACATACTGTAACATATAGACTCGTTGAATCACCACGTTGGACACCTGAAATTAATGTAATGTTGCACCTCAGCTCTACTTCAATTAAAAAAAAAAAAAAAAAAAGAATTCAACACTATGAGGACCAGACTTTGGTGCCGACAAGTTCTGGATCTTAAAGCATATGTTTATTAGAACACATTAGCTGCTGGCCCACTTTGGGTCTTGGAGGGGGAGGCCAGGGCTCAGCAAGTCGACAGTCTTTTATTTTATTTTTTTTATTTTTTATTTAAAAAATTTTTTTTTTCAACGTTTATTTATTTTTGGGACAGAGAGAGACAGAGCATGAATGGGGGAGGGTCAGAGAGAGAGGGAGACACAGAATCGGAAACAGGCTCCAGGCTCCGAGCCGTCAGCCCAGAGCCCGACGCGGGGCTCGAACTCACGGAACGCGAGATCGTGACCTGGCTGAAGTCGGAGGCTTAACCGACTGCGCCACCCAGGCGCCCCAAGTCGACAGTCTTTTAATTTTAAGTTGACTTTGAGAGAAGACTGAGGTCTGTCAGGAGTACAGAAATTCCTCTGTTTACAGTGCAACCTAATGCATTGGTGTCCCCGGAGATTTTGAGAGAGACCCTTCTGTTTTAACGTCAAGAACGTTTGCTGTCTCCAGCTCCCGTGTCACATATGTTCCCTTGATTTTTGTCTTCAGCTGCCCACGTTTCCCACCTGGAAAACGTGTCAGAGGAAGAGATGAACAGACTCCTGGGAATAGTGTTGGATGTGGAATATCTCTTTACCTGCGTCCACAGGGAAGAAGATGCAGACACCAAACAAGTTTATTTCTATCTATTTAAGGTGAGGTTTCACCCTTTTAAGAAGGCTTTTCTTCTCTCTCTCTCTCTCATTGTTCAGAGGTGCTCCGTTTCTGTATCCCAGGTCGGGGGTGGGAAGGTTTCTCAGCTCATGGTATGTTTCGCCCGCAGAGTTTGTGGAAGCATGCATTTCTTCATGAGGGAGTCTCTAAAGTGACCTGCCATGTGCTGAACACATCACTCTCCTTGAGAGCCTTCATATTTGTATGCAGATTTGAATATCTTTATTTGCTTATGCTTATGGATTTCTTTCCATCCACCCATCCATTCATCCATCCAGATATGTATTGCACACCTGGTCTGTGCATGGCACTCATGTAGGCATGAGGGATAGATCAGTGGGCAAAACAAAGTCCTTGCCCTCACGGAGTTGACATTTCAGTAGAAGAGGCAGACAATCAACCAGTAAATAATATATTTGCAGGTGGTGATAAGTGCTGTGAAGAGAAACAAAGTAGGGTAAGTGGAATCAGAATGGCAGGGATGGTGGTCGGTGGGGGGACATGATAATGAGGAAGGGTAGTTAAGAAAGCCTTTCTGAGGAGACCACAGTTGAGCAGGAACCTGAATTGGGGGACAGGAGCCATTGCCGAAAAGGGCTGGGGGCAAGAGCTTTCCAGGCAGCAGAAGGACCGCCGTCTAGGCCGTGCACTGAGTGAGTCTGATGTGATGTGGGAACAGTAAGGAGGCCAGTGTGGTGGAGCCCAGTGAGCCAGGGGAAGGTGGGAGGAGATCTGGTTGGAGGGTGGCACCAGGGCCTTGACTCTCGCACTTCAAGGGGAGGAATCAAGAATTTCCAAATTTGGGCACCTCGCCACTGTCCTCTGTGTCTCCTTGACCCCGCTCACCAATTCCTGCTGCCACTCCCTGTAGCTGCTTCCTCGTGGCTCTGCCTCAGCTGCATTTGGGTCACGTCCGTCCCCTCTCTGCAGACCGTTGTCTCCCCAGTTTCTGATTGCTGTCAGGATGGACAGTGTGGGAGAGGAACTAGTGGTGGGAACAGACAGAAAAAGTTCAGGCTGCCAAAAATGACATTTTTTAAAGGGGGCTGACAGGAAATAATTAAAAACAAAAACACCTTGCTGTTGAGGCACTGTTGATTATGTCGTATTATTTAATACTTACTAGATTCTTTTAAAAACAAAGACAGCAAACAAAACAGTATACTTAGAGCTTATAGCCAGGAAAGGTTTGCCCCCCGCCCCTTTTTTTTTAATGTTTGTTTATTTATTTTGAGAGAGAGAGGCAGAGAGAGAGATCAGAGAGAATCCCAGGCGGGCTTTGCACTCTGCATGGAGCCAGATGTGGAGTTCTGTCTCACGAACTGTGAGATCACGACCTAAGCCGAAATCAAGAGTCAGACACTTAACTGACTGAGCCACTCAGGCGCCCCAAGGTTTGCCTCTTTTAATGAGCACCGTGCTTCATTTCATATGATAAGGATAGGAAAATTTTCCACTGACTTCCCTCTTTTGCTTTGGCTGCTAGGAATCTCATTGCAAATTTTGTGCCCATTTCCATAGCTTTTAAAAAAAAAATTTTTTTTTAACGTTTATTTATTTTTGAGAGACAGAGAGGCAGAGTGGGAGCAGGGGAGGAGCAGAGAGAGAGGGAGACACAGAATCAGAAGCAGGCTCCAGGCTCCGAACCATCAGCACAGAGCCCGACGTGGGGCCTGAACCCACTGACCTCGAGATCATGACCCGAGCTGAAGTTGGATGTCCAACCAACCGAGGCACCCAGGCACCACACTCCCTTTTTTAATGTGAATTTACTTGATACATAATTTTCCCTTCTCATTTATTTATTTTTGTGTTTTTTTGGGGGGAGTACTAATGGGGGTTTGGGGTAGATAGGAGACAAACAGGTAGATAGGAGAATTGTATTTTTAGGTTTTGGGGATATCCTTTTTTTTTTTTAATTTTTAAAAATATTTATTTATATTTGATAGAGAGAGAGAGAGAGAGAGACAGAGCACAAGTGGGGGAGGGGCAGAGAGTGAGGGAGACACAGAATCCGAAGCAGGCTCCAGGCTCTGAGCGGTCAGCACAGAGCCCGACGCGAGCCTCTAACTCACGGACCATGAGATCATGACCTGAGCCAAAGTTGGGTACTCAACCAACTGAGCCACCCAGGCACCCCTAGGGGATATTAGTCCTAAAAAGGTTAATGGGAGGTGAGGGAGAGGAGAGAGAGAGAGAGACAGAGAGAGACAGAGAGAGACAGAGAGAGAGAGGAGCGGGGTGGGCAGAAAGAGGACAAACAGCTGAATCCCCCACTACCATTAGCAGTCACTAGGCTACTCCAGGTGACAACTTGTTGACATGGCTATGAGGCCTGAGTCATCCAGATTGAAGCTTGGCAGGGTCATGCTGTTTAGAGCTTCTTTGGAAAAAGATCTTCGTCGAAAAAAAACAACATCTGCATGACTGCCGCTATTATTTGTCTTGGAACGACGTGCCCTGGCAGCCCCCACCGCCGGCTGGAAGTGAAGGTGGTGTCAAGGTTTCCATCCTGCCAGCCTCCTCTCGATTCCCTTTATAACTAACCAAATAGGCCAGAAAGCATTGCTCTGCTTTGAAGTACGTTTTCTCTCTCTCACCTCCCTCGTCTTCAACAGTGCAAATATGTTGGCCCATGGGAACGAAACCTCAACTATTCAGCGTTCTCCCCCACTTCCCCCAGAGTCCTTTTTTGGGCAAATAAGTAATAAATCACCCATCCCTTAGCTTTTGAAAGGCAGTTCCTGTGTCTTATGTCTCAATAATTAAATTAAAATGAAATGTATTACACATTTGTGTAACATCTTAAAAACCTCAGGCTTAGATGTTGAAGATAAACCCAGTGAAAAGCTGCCTCGTAAACCTGGGTGTATCTCGACCCTGTTAATGTGGCTCTGGAAGTCCACTGTCTGGGTTTGAACCCTGGGTCCATCACATTGGAAATGTGACTTTGGGCGGGTCATTCTCCCTGTGTCCTTATCTGTAAAGTACAGACAGTAACAGCACCTGCCTCAAAAGGTTGTTATGCGCATTCCAGGAGATAAGACCTGTAAAGAACTGTGAAGAGTGCCTGGCAAAAGTAAGGATGTAAATGCTTGATGCTAGCATTAAATGTCTTTCATGTGCCCACTTATCCCAGCTCTGTCCTTTTGTAGATGAAGAAACTGAGATTCAGCAACTCCCCAACCTGTTAGTTTATCTCCGTTTTGAAACCCCTAGTGGACCAAGTTCCCAAGAGGTCTTATTTTAACTGGATAAAAAAAGTAGGCAGTGGGAATTTATTTGTATTTAGATTTTATGATCAAGCTTTCCGTGTCCTTAGAAACAGATATAGTGACTTATTTTTGCATACTTATTTTTGTAAAAATGGGCATAATTCCTTGAAAAGATCAGTGAATGTCCCATGCTAATAATGTATTGGCACCCGAAAAAGGAATTGAGGCCCTTGCAAAACATGGCCCAGGGGGAGCACATGGTGATCCTCAACCTTGGCCATTTGTCCATTTCCATTAACTCCTGGGAGAATGGTTGCTGTGTTTTGTTTCCACTGAAGAGGCAGTAAGTGGAGAAAGGAGGGAAAGATTGAACTTCAATGTGTGGTCATGTGATGACTGGCCCCCATGTAAATGTTATGAAAGATTCAAGCAAAGGTTGAAAGTAAAGGATTTCAATACCAAATCTATTTTCAAATTAGGTCTTGATTAGTGACTCTGTGTTCCCTTTTCTCTCTGATATTTGCTCTTTGAGGGCTTTAAATTCCAGTGGCAAGGATTAAGAGCAGTGTTTTGTTTTGTGGGCATTGAGATGCCAGAACACTTGGCCTGCATTCTATGGATGGAAAGGAAATGAGAAAAGACCGCAGCAGTGAAAGTTGCCAATTGAGAGCCATAGAGAATTCCTTCCCGAAGGGCCTGGGCTCTAGATGATGCATACGACGTATGGAAGCTACAGACATCCCTCTCCCCTGGCCATACTTGTGCAGAATGGATCTCTGCCTTTCAGGGGTTTAAATAAAACCCTCTTGAGCGTGCCTGCATTGGCCTAGGTGGGCATGTGCAAAATGTGCGTGTTGCATGCCAGGCCTCTGGGTCAGTGGAATCTGGAAATGGTGGGGAGAAGGGAAATGAGTCGGAGAGAGAGTCCCGGTGGCTACTGCTGCTGTGCTAGTCTGCACAGAACATGAAAGGGGTATTAGTTTCTCATAGCTCTGGTCATGGGTGTGAAGGCAAATTTGGGTTACCTGGTAGTCACCCATTTTTACTGATTTAAGGATTTATTTACATGTAGTTAAGATAATTAGAATATGGTTACTTCCCTTCAGAGGCTATGTATGTGTCTGTGTGTGTGTGAGAGAGAGAGAGACACTGATTTTCTTTTTCTTAATGATTTTTTTTTTGCAGCTCTTGAGAAAGTCTATTTTACAAAGAGGAAAACCTGTGGTTGAAGGCTCTTTGGAGAAGAAACCCCCATTTGAAAAACCTAGTATTGAACAGGTAAAAAGAAAAAAAAGAGAGAGAAGCCCTTTTTTATTGCTCTAAGGCTGAACAAACCTAATCTTCTTTGCATTTTTACATGCGTCTTCCTTCCATCCTCTATACCCAGCTTAGAGATGCTTAGAGATGAGTATGGAGAAATTGTTTTGGACCCTTTGCATCACAAGTGAATATTTATTTTGATAAATGATCTAGCTTTTGTCTTTTACGGTTGCTGTATACTCAGAATTCACTGTGTGTTTGGGGAAGAAAAAAATTAAGAACATGTAGTTCACAAGAACACACGGAATGTGCTCTATTTTGGTGTTGATGTTTTAAAATTAAGTCTTCGTCCTCTTATTTGGCACTATCTGAAAAAGCCTGTTGAGGTGAGGGAATTCAGGATCATTGTCAAAAACATTGTAAGTCAAGCAAAAAGCACAAATAGGAAATGAGATTTTGCATCCAGAAATTGACTTTCTGTTACATTATGATTCCTGGAAAGAAACTGGTTTACTTGGGGAATCTGTTGACATGGATAGACTTTCTCTGTGAGGTGTTCTCCTCGTCAGAGTCACTTTTTAGCCTATCATTGTTTGGCTAAATAAATCTTAGATTCTCTTGACTGAATTTCTTAATGAGAATGATTACAGAAGATAGGACATCAGAGTCCCTAGTACAAATAAATGTATTTTTATAAGTCAGTTTTCAGTAGAAGAAATTTTATTTTGTCTCCAAACTCTGTTAAACAAGAATTCATTGTTCTTTTATTTGAAATTAGATTAGATGGGAGTGTTCTGCAGAAAGATTAAATGAATCCACAGATTCTTTTAAAAGCTCATAATTCTGAATAAGAATTTTTTTTCCCTTGGTAAGCTTGCCAAAAAAAAGTGATAGTAAAGAGTTTAAATTCTGTTGGTTTAGTTCAATGGAAGACGCCCTGGTGGCCTTTGGATTCAAATTTTGGTAATGCAAAAACATAATGTTTATCCAAGAACCTCATCATATATAATCTATGTAGATAGTGCAGGAAGAATTAGTTTACAAAATAGTCCTATTTTATCGTTTGAAAGGTTTTGACCTTTTCAGTCTGTGAGTTTGATTTTCTGTGACGCTTGAGGATTGCAGCAGGCACAGAATAGCAACTCACAGCTTCTCTGTCTTGTCGCTTTTCATCCACTGTGATCTGTGGTGCAGTTCCCTCCGGGCATTCCTGTTTTCTAATAGGGAAAAGGAAGAGGCTTTGTGAGTAGAGAAGTGTCTGTTCTCTTGCTAATAACCGTCAATGGTGCTGTGTGGGTGTTCAGAATTAGTATGCTCGCATAACTATATGAATAAATGGCCTTCCCTCCTTTTAAGGGTGTGAATAACTTTGTGCAGTACAAGTTTAGTCACCTGCCAGCCAAAGAAAGGCAAACGATAGTTGAGTTGGCAAAAATGTTCCTAAACCGCATCAACTATTGGCATCTGGAGGCACCGTCTCAACGAAGACTGAGATCTCCCAATGATGATATTTCTGGATACAAAGAGAACTACACAAGGTAATCAGACGATCAGTTCCTTTCCCTTGGCCCTTGTAGAGCCTGTTGCAGACATAAAATTGCTGCCTGTGTCTGTGAGCCGAGGGGTGCCCAGTTATTGTGGTAATCCATCAATTCAGAGAGAATGTTTCTAGAATGTAGCTTTTTATTAATATCACGATATTTTGGGGGGTGAAAGATCCAAACCACCTAGTCCTATACTATCCAGTATGATAGTTGATGGCTACATGGAGCTACTGAACACTTGAAATATGGCTAGCATTGAGATTTCTAAGATTATACAAAAAATAGGAAATTTAAAAAATGTAAAATATTTCATGAGAACTTTTTTTTAAACTACATTTATTTTGAGAGAGAGAGACAGAAGGAGAGAGTACACAGGGGAGGGGCAGAGAGGGAGAGAGACAATTCCAAACAGACTTGTGCCCACAGTGCACAGCCCAGTGCGGGGCTCTAATCCACAGTGAGCTCACGACCTGCGCTGACATCAGGAGTCCGAAGCTTAACTGACTGAGCCACCCAAGCGCCCCTCATGAGTACTGATTACATGTTGAAATGATAATATTTTGGATATATTCGATTAAAGAAGATATTTTAAAGTTAATTTCATCTGTTTATTTTTACCTTTTCAATCAGATTGCTGGAAAATTTTAAATCAGTTATGTGGCTTGCATTATATTTCTATTGAACATCAGTGATCTAGATAACCATACTGTGACTCCGTAATTATTATATAGAAACCTCAATCATTTAAAAAAACAAAACAAAAGAACAATGACCGTGAGTATAATAGTGGTAAAGAATTTTTATAAAGAAGGAATGATCACCCTAGTCCCAGAACCATGATGGAACTAATATCATTATACAAGTTGTCTTCCAGTCTTTGCCCTTTAAATAATATTTTATATTAGTTAGAATGAAAAAATATATAGAATTTGCATCCTTTATGTTCCCTACTTAACATCATATCAAATATTTTACTGGTTACACTATAGTTTGTTGGGTTGATGTACTATAATTAACCCATCCGTTTCCCTGTTGGTTGACATCAGACTGTGCAAATGTTCCTGGATTGCACATTTTCTCCTTAATGTGGGAATTTGTTTTTATTGTTTATGAATTGCAGAATAATAGAATTAACTTAAAAAAAATCTTAAACATGGGCCACACAAAACAGGATGACTACATTTATTTTCATTTAAGTAAGAGAGTGACTTGAATTATCCATTTTATTTACCTTTTTGTACTTTCCCCCTTTTATAGTTTATTTATTTAAGTAATCTCTGTACCCAACATGGGGCTCGAACTCATGACCTAGAGATGGTGAGTCGTATGCTCTACCTACTGAGGCTCCTGACTCCCTCTTATATTTTATAGACACATCAAGCCTGGTTCAAGAGGTATTCCTGACTTAGAGTAGGCAATGTTTTTTGATAGTGCAAAGAGCACTTCTACCTAGATTATTTTCTATAATAGCAGATGACACGTAGGAATGAGATAAGCTTTCCTCTCAGATCATTGACCTGATATTCATGAGTAATACCCCTTTTCTCTGTCCTCCCTTCTTTTACAATAGATATAATTTGAGTTATAAATATTTCCTCTTACTAATTGACTTTTATGAGAATTACAGATATCTTCAACACCAATTTTTTTTTTTTTTTTTTTGAGAGAGGGCACAAGTGAGCAAGGAGGGGCAGAGAGAGAAGGAGAGAGAGAGAATCCCATGAGGGTCAGAGAGAAGCGGGGTTCACCTGAAGTGGGTCTCAAGCTCACCCAACACGGGGTCTGAGCTCATGAACCGTGAGATCATGACCTGAGCCAAAGTCAGATGCCTAACCAACTGAGCCACCTAGGTGCCTAGCATCAATTTTTTTTAAATTATGTCTTTATTTCTATACCTTCATTTCAGAATTTTGCATGAACAATAGGTCCTATAGTGTCTTAACTGTCATTTATAATAAGAGTTGAGAAAACACATCTATCAAAAATATAGGGACACCTGACTGGCTCAGTCAGTAGAGCATGTGACTCTTGATCTTGGGTTTATGAGTTTGAGTCCCATGTTGGGTATAAAGATTACTTTAAAAAATCTATCTATCTATCTATCTATCTATCTATCTATCTATCTATCAATCATCTGTCTTATCTATCTTTGTCTTAAACCTGCCTGTTAATGATTGGAAAGCTGAATATTTGCCAAAGGCAGACCCCTGAAAGTATTTACCACTACTAACAGAGGAAAAAGTGTTTCATCAAGAAGAATTAAATGTGAAGCAGCATGGAGATATTAGTGTATTTTAGAAAACTGTAAAGATACTATGTAGCACTTGGAAATTACCCGGAAATGGGTGGCACTTACAAATAATACTTAAGGAGTAGTAAAGTTAGAGATGGAGCTTTGAAATGAACAGTGGGTATGAATCCTAGCTCCATTTCTCGCTAATTCTGTGTGCTTTTTTTTTTTTTTTTTTTTTTTTTAAATTTTTTTTTTTTCAACATTTATTTATTTTTGGGACAGAGAGAGACAGAGCATGAACGGGGGAGGGGCAGAGAGAGAGGGAGACACAGAATCGGAAACAGGCTCCAGGCTCTGAGCCATCAGCCCAGAGCCCGACGCGGGGCTCGAACTCACGGACCGCGAGATTGTGACCTGGCTGAAGTCGGACGCTTAACCGACTGCGCCACCCAGGCGCCCCAATTCTGTGTGCTTTAAACCAGTCACTTCACCTCCTTGACCTTCAGTTTCTTCCTCTGTCCGAGCCTCATGAATACTGAGTGTTGTGTGTAGCGTCTGGCACACAGAACAGGCACTGGGGAGATGCCTAGTCATCATTTTCCTCCCACACACGTTGTTCTCTAAAACTCAGCCACTGTGCCCGCGTGGGACTCTTAAGCTAGAGCACGTACAACTTAATGAGAGTGTCGTTATTTGAATATGACTTAAGAAGCCAGCATCATAGGGAATAGAAAGATAGCCGCAGATTCCTTTCCAGCCCAGTATCCTGAGCCAAGGGCTGAAGGCAGAAGAGTGGAGTCTGACAATGGTGAAAAGAAACCTGCTGAGAGTCTGGAATGAATACACCCTGATGAGTTCTGAAACCTGCTGATTTCTAGGTGGAATGTAGACCAAGAGCCTCTGTTAATAATAAATAAGGAAACGAAGGTAGACAACACTCACCTCCCCCGCTTGCCCACTGTCACGCCATGTTGACGAAGAAAGGGAAGTAGAGAGAAACAACCTGTGAAAATTATGAGAATCAGTAATTGTTTCAGAGTAAAACCTCACTGTCATGACCACTTAGGATTTTAATAAACCACACGCCACTACAGCATGGTGTCTCCTTGATATAATCTTCTCGAAAATGGGTAATATTACAGGCTGCAGGCACCACCAGGCTTTATCTTGATGTGTAAGTGAGCCTCAGGACCTGTCATGCTGGTTCCACATATAATTTACAGCATTTGTAGCAATCAGAGCAAAGCGGTTGAACACTTCTTGGAGCTTGTACGTCAGCACGGAGGTGGGGTGATACAGGATTCTCTGTGGAAGAGACTGGATCCTGAAAATGAAAGAAAATGAAAGAAAACTTCCTGAAAGAAAACTTTTATATATTGAAAATATGACACAGTAATGTTAACATATACTTAATAATAGCAATATGTATCCCCCAGAAATCACTGTGGTCTTAGGGAAAAAAAAAAAACAAAAAAACTCTGAACAAGTATTTTGAAGTTCCCTGAATTTCATGATGGTGCACTAATATGGTTTCATGAAGAAATGACCTGAAAATAAAGTGTCAGAGAAATGTGACTTCTTAAAATACATCTGACAAACAGAATCTGCTGTTGGAAGTGGCAAATATTTAGTCTTAGATGCTAAGTTGTGCAGACTGTCTGAAAGTTGATAACGGTCATCCCATATTGGGGAGATTTTTTTTTTTTTTAATTTAAATTTAAGTTAGTTAACATATAGTGTAGTCTTGGCTTCAGGAATAGACCCCAGTGGTTCAACACTTACATATAACACCCAGTGCTCATCCCAACAAGTGCTGTCCTTAATGCCCATCACTCATTTAGCCCATCCTTCCCACCCACCTCCCTCCAGTTTGTTCTCTATCATTTAGAGTCTCTTATGGTTTGCCTCCCTCTCAGTTTTTATCTTATTTTTCCTTCCCTTTCCTTATGTTCATTTGTTGTGTTTCTCAAATTTCACATATGGGGAGATGTTTTGTAGGAATACAGAGCAAGTTTGATATAACTAAGTTGATTTTTTTACGTAACCATTGTTGTGTGTTACTGAGCGTTCATCATCAGGCATGTACATCTAGGACAGTATCACGAGGCATGGAGAGAAAGTGGATGAGGTGAGAGGAGACCCTAGCCTTTAGTTCAGGTGCACTAGGAGAGATCACAGGATTCCTACAAACCTTAGGATTTTCACGCCAGTAAGTAGGGCGGCATGGTCTTCTGTGTTCAAGTTCCATAGTTCTGTTCGCATTTTGAAGAAAGCAAGGTGGTTGCAAAGCATCATAATGGTGTCAAAAATCTGAGAGAGTTATTTGAACTACCAGTAAATTGCACACACATGCCATTCTTATTAGGCATGCAAAGATGAATGGGCCATATCCCTGTCATTACTTCTTAGATGATCTGACACCAGTCATTTAGGTAAAATCTTTTCTTACAGTTAAGTGTTTGGAGGAGTGTGTGTGCAGAGATGCACACAAATTCCCATTTCTTCTTTTCATCCCACTATGCGTGATGACGATGTCATTTGTTAAAACAGCACTAAAACACCACACGTTGACTCAGACTCTGTCTTATCATGCTGTGCACTTGACAGATTTATAAAATAATATTAATCTTGGAAGCAAAAACAAAACAAAGCTAAAAAGCATAAACTATGGTCTATAAAATGCTTCTTAGAAGAAATGGATGGAAGTCCATTGCTTGAAACATTTTACTAGACGATAATGGTCTGTGCTGCCTTCCCCTACCCTGGGAAGATTGCATGGCCTGTTACGCCCTTCTTTATAACACTTCATGATTTTATGGTGATATTTAAAACCTACCATTGCTGTAGCAGAAATAACATCATTTTTAAGTAGAGTCTCAGACATCTGTGACCCCTTCACAGATGGAAATGCTCTGTAGACTCAAAATCAGCACCTCCCATAGATACATAATGTGAGCTGCAAATGTAATTTAAAATGTTCCAGTAGTTAACGTTTTAAAGAGTAAATAGGCACAGGACATTAATTTCAATAATGCTTTATTTTACCTGATGTATAAATATTACTGCACTGTGTAATCGACGTGAAAAATTATTAATGATATATTTTTACCTTCTCTTGTGCTGTCTTTGAAATCCAACGTGTATTCTATACCTACGGCACATCTCAATTCATGCACTCAATTTAAAATGGTTAAAGCTCAGTGGAGTCCTACCAAAGCAATAAAGTTATATTTCATGGAAAAATATTTCACACTAAAAGTAAATTTTAAATTGATTAAATGACATTACAAATTAAGCTTCTCAGTTGTCCTAGCCACATTTCAGGTGTTCAGTACTTACATGTGGCCAATGGCTACTGTAACTGCACAGTATCAGTATAAACCGCTGTTTTGGACAGTACTGGTCTAAATTCTGAGAGTCTTCTGTCTTCCATTGCAGAAAATTGGACATATTTTTAATATTAAGTCTTACTGATAGTCTTGTGATGGCCTAAGTCTCATGAAACCGAATTTCTGATTATTAAGGTCTGTAAACTGTTTAACTCTTAACATTTGTCGTTTCGTGATTAGCCACTTGGTGGCTGGCCTCCCTTCAGCCCTGAATATCTTAGAACGTCATTAAGTGGCCATGGACTAATACCCAGCAAAGACTAGCCTTGAAGGTGATACAGTTCTGTGTGCAGTGCCTTAGGAAGCACAACATAAATGCGCTTCCTGGCCTTTCTGCTACCGAGGTCACTGTTTGTGATTTGACAAGATCAACACGTAAGAGGCCCATTTTGGAATTGTAACCAACAAAGTGACATTTGGGTGTTAATTAAGACAGAAAAGCCGAGAGAAGAGAAGACATGGTAGCAGGATTTTAAGGTCAGGTTTAAATTTAGGCAGATGAACTAACAGTAACGAAAGTTTTCTTTCCCAAAGATGAACCACTGCCATCACCACCACGCACAGGGGAAGTATGAAGTCATACAGAGTGAGATAAAAAAACCAACAAAAGTTAGGTAACCACTATTATTCCACTCTTTATTAAGGGTTTGAAAGTTCATTGGGAGCTTCCCAGTACCAGTTTGGGCTCATTAGAGCCAGCCTTCCCTCCCACTTTAAAGGAGATCAGGAAGGCACACAGAGAGGAGGGGTGTTAATTTTTGGAAAGCAGATCCTGCCCTGGAAAGAGATATTTGGATCTGCTACCAAGGAATGAAGATCTGTGCAACGAAGCTTCTGACCCCTGGTCTGGTGCCACCCCCTGACCCCCACTGTACATTTGTGTTGCTGGGTCCTGGGAATTTGAGACCTTGCATCCTGGGAGACTGTAAAGAAAGAGGGCTGGTGTTGAATAAACTTGCATTCTCTAGCTTCTCTTGGGTGAGTGAGCTTTCCACATTGTATGCCCTAACACAGCCAGTGTACCCCAGAACTGTGGTCTGATCTCAAGAAAGCCCCTGGTTTCCCTCTGGGCCTGGGCACACACCCAACTTTTGCAATGCCAAAGTGCATTTTTAAGTTTGAGACTGAGTCATTGAAAATGCACCTTAGCGACAGATGGTGGGAGCTCATTACTTCCTGTGTTTTGACTGAGTTTTGAATAGTCTTGAAGATCTTTATCTTCCCACCAAGGCTTTGGAGGTATGTGAGTGCTGTGTAGGCATTTTAAATTTTACTCAGAGAACTAGATGGTGGAATTCTCATCTTTCACAAATGGGACTTCTTCAACTTCCTCTTCTTAATTTCTTCTTTTTATTTAAGTTACCATTTACGTACCAGAAACTCAAGTTGTACTGTGCACTTTCCATATGGTATCTCATATAATGCTCGTGATCACCCAACAAAGTAGGTATTATTGCTGTCCCCATTCTACAGATGAGGAAATGGAGACTTAAAAACATAATTAAATTCTCCAAGTCAAGCAGCCCATTAAGTGGCAAAGCAAGGATTTGACCCCAGGTGTGTCTGACTACAGGACTCACCACGCGATGTTGCAGAATAGAATGGTTGTCCTCGAACTGGACCCAACTGCTTATATCGGGGCGAGCGAATCTGACTTCAAGTTCCATTAGCTGGCAGTGATACTGACCTAGTTTCTTCCCCTGTGGTTAGTGGTGTGAGAGTCACCATGCTTGGATATTTCAGATCATCTGGGATGTTGAAGGGATATTGATGGTGCTTGTCTCCTCTGACCACAGGTGGCTGTGTTACTGCAACGTGCCCCAGTTCTGTGACAGTCTACCTCGGTATGAAACCACCCAGGTGTTTGGGAGAACACTGCTGCGCTCAGTCTTCACAGTTATGAGACGACAACTCCTGGAGCAGGCGAGGCAGGAAAAAGACAAACTGCCACTTGAGAAACGAACTCTAATCCTCACCCACTTCCCAAAGTAAGAGAACACTCCTGCAGGTCTTTGATCCTGGAGGTTGAGATCGATGCACATGTTCCAAAGCCTGTATCAGCCACGAGGTCAGGAATGATAGCAAAAGCGTCCCAGGGAGGAGGCAGAAGGGACCCTCTCCTTCTCACCTCCCTTTGTGAGTCGTCTTGGGAATTGCACAACGCATCTGTTATTAGCTGCAATCTGTGTTGCTGGCAGTCATAGCTCCCTGAGCCCCAGCTCATCCTGCCCGAGTCATTGTGTCTGGGTCTCAGGATGGGGAAGCTGCCAGGAAGCTAGGGGACCATGGGGGAGAGTGGTAGAAGCAGTTTCCATCTACTCAGAAGTGGTGCAGGACAACTTTAGTTTGCTGGTTTTTTTCCATCCCAGATCTCTAACCCTTTCTAAGACCTGGTGAATCACTCCTGCCTCAGCCACAGTCGGCCTGCCCCCTCACTCTAAACTAGACCCCAACAGTGGGCTGGAAAGGAGTAGAGAGGCATCCTTTAAAATGATCTTTGTACCTCTCTACTCAGTTTCTTTTTCTTTATTAAAAA
This sequence comes from Leopardus geoffroyi, assembly GCF_018350155.1. Lineage (NCBI taxonomy): Eukaryota > Metazoa > Chordata > Mammalia > Carnivora > Felidae > Leopardus > Leopardus geoffroyi. The sequence continues at coordinate 137,076,272 of NC_059333.1, forward strand.
ATTTTTTTAATGTTCATTTTTTTTTTTTTTAATTTTTTTTTTCAACGTTTATTTATTTTTGGGACAGAGAGAGACAGAGCATGAACGGGGGAGGGGCAGAGAGAGAGGGAGACACAGAATCGGAAACAGGCTCCAGGCTCTGAGCCATCAGCCCAGAGCCCGACGCGGGGCTCGAACTCACAGACCGCGAGATCGTGACCTGGCTGAAGTCGGACGCCCAACCGACTGCGCCACCCAGGCGCCCCTTTAATGTTCATTTTTGAGAGAGAGAGAGAGAGAGCAGGGGAGGGGCAGAGAGAGAGGGAGACACAGAATCTGAAGCAGGTTGCAAGCTGTCAGCACAGAGCCTGACGTGGGGCTCGAACCCACGAACTGCAAGATCATGACCTCAGCCGAAGTCAGACGCTTAACCAACTGAGCCACCCGGGTGCCCCTCTACTCAGTTTTTTAGAGAATATGCCTGACTCCTATGCACCATGCTTTCTGTACCTGCCAGAGCTTCCAACATATAAATAATCACTTATGTATTTTTCAAATGAAAGAAGTGTGTCAAAGAAATAGGGAGTTGCAGTGCTGTAACATTGACATTGGAAGTGCATTTTCAGTGCTAAGAACCAAAAGTTGAAGCTAAAAGGCTGACTGCTCATGAGAGGGGCTGAGGATACAGTGGCCAACTTGTCATGGAGCAGTGACAGCAAGACATGAGTGAGATGGTTCATTCTGGGGCATCATTCTGCCCAGAGCAGCACTTTGGTGTGGGGGAAGTCGAAGGTATAATTTGAAAGGACTTTCTAGGTATGATAGAGTCTGTCTTCCCCCGCCCATTAAGAACTGCTCATGTAGAGAAGAGATGGAGAAAGGAGATATTCTTTAACCAAAGACTGATAATACCCTGTTTTAGCAGGGAAAGTAGATTTTTATTAAGTTACAATTATTGTATTACCCAGTTTGTTTCTCAGGAAAGATAGCTTTAATTAAAAAAAATTTTTTTTAATGTTTATTTTTGAGAGAGAGTGTGAGAGACAGAGCACGAGTGGGGGAGGGGTGGAGAGAGAGGGAGACACAGAATCCGAAGCAGGCTCCAGGCTCCGAGCTGTCAGCACAGAGCCCTACACAGGGCTCCAACCCACAAACCATGAGATCATGACCTGAGCTGAAGTCAGATGCTCAACCGACTGAGCCACCCAGGCGCCCCAACGTAGCTTTAATTTTAAAGAATAAGTTAGGTCTAAAACAAGCACAAAAATGGTTTTTTGATAGAAATTGACTGAAAATTCCTTGGCAGTGTAACACAAATCTTGAGCCGTGGGTAGAGGGCATCATGGGTAATTCTGATGAGCTTTAGCTGAATGCCCAATGTTTGTACATAAATCCTAGCTTCCTGATTTTCAATGTATTATTAAGCAGCTGGTACCTAAGACAGGCATGACACGAACACTTTGGCGTTCTCCAGGAAAGAAGGTTCAACACCACTGAAATTGGAGTTTGGGTGTTACCCCTAAATGGCTTATGATCTCTGGGCACACTCGTGTATTCGGTGGCTGCCTTTTAGCTTTCCTTAGGGATTTAAAGCAATTTTCTTATTTCTCTATTACATTTGCCACATAAGCAGCATTTTACACTTTCAGATTATAGTTGTCATTCTCTGTCTCCAAGCCAAGGAACAAAGAGGACCCTCCCCCTACCCCACCTTTTGCGGTACTTAAAGAGAAATTTTAATTACCTAACATAGTAACAGTTTTTCCCCCATAGCAAAGTCATCTTGCTTCTTGGAGATATTTGCTAATTATAATGTGTTATGTTCCTTCATCCCATAGTTCTGGCGTGCTTCTGCTACTGAGTTAAAAAATCAGTGCTGCTTTTTTTTTTTTTTTTTCCTTCTCTATTACTAATGGTAGGGTAAAACTACCACCCACTTCTCCTTTGAAATCCCTTGTCATTGAATATAACAACATTGGGCCCAATAGGGATTTATCCCCACAGCCTTGGCAGCTGAATCATATATATTGAAGCTTGAGGTGCTGTGTGGGTCCTGGGCACCGTCTCAGACTGAGAGCTGTGACTGGCTTCATGCCATTGTGCGGGGTGGCTGTGGCTCTCACATGTACTTACGGGGCTTAACGTCCTTGTTGTTGTCCTCCTCCTATGTGCCCTTTCTTCCACTTGGCTTTAACTCGTGCCTCTCCTCCCATCCACCTACTTACACGGTTGTTTAAAAAATGTTTAGTGTCTGTATTTCAATCTACAAGTGATAAATGCACCTGCTGATGAAAATACGAAAATTTGATTAAGAGAGAACAAAGAAGCAAATGACTCCCTCATAGCCCTACCACTCTGAACTACTTTTAGTGTTTTTAGATATTTCTCTATTTCTCCATGTAATGTGTTCTTTTATTCTATATACAATTTTATATTGTGTGTGTGTGTGTTTATATATATATATACATAAAGCAAGCACTTTCTCATGACATTTCATGAGGCTGTTCTTTATTACAATGAAATAAATGTATTTACGTATATACATAAAACACACATACATGTGCATATAAAATTATTTTTCCTAAATTATTAATGGCATTATTCCTTGATGAGTCTTTGGAGGGCTTTGTGAAGAGTGTTCTGACCATGTAATTACTGATAGAGAAAGAGCCTAGAAAAGGAAAGGAAATTTACTTCTGTGATGAAGGGCAGTTGGGAAAATCTTGAGGGCTGTGTAAGGTAGGAAAAGAGGAAAAGACCTCAAGCACCTTCTTTCTCATCAGCAAGATCAAAATGATCTCAGAATGTGTTGCTGTCAGCCTTTCCATAATTGGTAAGAAACACACTAAAATGTTTTAAAACGTAAGATAATGGTGGCTTGCTTAGGAAGTAGAAGTGACTCATGCAGTTTCTAGAAACCATGAATTAAACTATCGAGTGCAGGTAAGTGTTCATTCAAGTGGTTTGTTTTTAAATCTGAGATTTAACCCGAGCAGCAAGTAAAAAGACCCCTTAGGACCTTTCCCCATCTGTTTTCACTTATGCAAAACAAGCTTCTCCAATCCCTGAAACCATTTAGAATTTTGCAGTCATTGATAAATGAGAATAGTGGTACTTTTAGTGATGGTGATGAGGAGGATGATATAGATCCTTGATCAGTTATCCAAAACCTTGATACTAATGTTTCACAGTTCAAATTTACAATATTTTGTAAAGGTAATATATAACACATATATTATTAGGGCACCTGAGTGACTCATTCGGTTAAGTGTCCAACTTCGGCTCAGGTCATGATCTCATCGTTCGTGAGTTTGAGCCCCCCCTTCAGGCTCTGTGCTGACAGCTCAGAGCCTGGAGCGTGCTTCGGATTCTGTGTCTCCAACCCCCTCTAACCCTTCCCCGCCCCTCTCCCTCTCAAAAATAGATAAACAAAAAAAAAATTAAAAATAACGCATACTATATATCATGGCTCTAGGGATGCAGGCAATCCCCCTAAATCAAATCCATTTATAATTATAAAAATTACAAATAGTTTTATGTTTGGGTCAGATTGTTGCCAGATGGGTTATGGAAGATCTTTTTTTTTTTTTTTTTTTTTTTTTTTTAATGTTTATTTATTTGTGAGAGTGAGAGTGAGAGTGAGAGTGAGCAGGGGAAGGGCAGAGAGAGAGGGAGAGAGAGGATCTGAAGCTCAGTACAGAGACAGATTGGGGGGCGACAACTCACGAACTGTGAAATCATGACCTGAGCTGAAGTCAGAGGCTTAACCAACTGGGCCACCCCAGCACCCCTGGAAGATCTTTTTTTTTTTTTTTTTTTTTTTTAATTTTTTTTTTTTTTTTCAACGTTTATTTCTTTTTAGGACAGAGAGAGAGACAGAGCATGAACGGGGGAGGGGCAGAGAGAGAGAGGGAGACACAGAATTGGAAACAGGCTCCAGGCTCTGAGCCATCAGCCCAGAGCCCGACGCGGGGCTCGAACTCACGGACCGCGAGATCGTGACCTGGCTGAAGTCGGACGCTTAACCGACTGCGCCACCCAGGCGCCCCAGGAAGATCTTTTTTTAAAGAGCTTGTGGATTTCAGAATTTCAGAGACAGGAGAGCGGACTCTTCATATTCAACCTTTGTTACACGATTGCTGTGTGAACTTCGGGAGGGCAAGGTGGTGGTTCTGTTCACTCTGTCCTAACAGCACCTGACACGGTATCTGGTGCTGGGTAGACACTCGGTCAGTGTTTGGTGAACGAATGAGTGGAACATTTACTAGGGGTCAGGCACCATTTCGCGCCTGCACCTCAGCGTATCCCTCACGACTACCCTGCACAGGAATTACTGTTGATATTTCTGTTTTATGGAGGAGGAAGCTGAGGAAGAGAAAACTAAGAATGTGTCCCAAGGGTCACAGAAATTAAGTGTTGAACTTGGCAAATGGATTCTAGAGCCCAGGCTCTTAGTCTCTTTTCTGTATCCTTCCGCTAGAATTAATGTGCCTTAAGAAGAGGCTTGTAGGAAGGTACTTCAGTACCAGATGTATAGATCTGTGTGTGTAGTTAAATCATAGTTCTTCAATTTTGGTGTACAGAAGTCTAAGGTACTTATCAAAATGTGGTTGCCCAGGCCTGTTCTCATGGACTTCAATTCAGTAAGCCCAGGTAGGGCTTGGTTATCCGTATTTCTAACAAGGTCTCATCCATTTGGTTTATAATATGACTGGAAGTATAACATAGTAGTCACTGGTTCTTTTTTAAAAATGTTTGCTTATTTTTGAGAAAGAGAGAGACAAAGTGCGAGCAGGGGAGGGGCGGAGAGAGAGGGAGACACAGAATCCGAAGTGGGCTTCAGGCTCCAAGCTGTCAGCACATTGTCAGAGCCCAACGTGGGGCTTGAACTCATGAACCACAAGAGCATGACCTGAGCCGAAGTCAGATGCTTAACTGACTGAACCACCTAGGCACCCTGGTTCTTTTTAAAAAAAAATTTTTTTTAAATTAACTATTTATCTTTGTTAAGTAATCTCTGTGCCTAACGTGGGGCTTGAACTCACAACCCCTGGATCAAGAGTCATATGCTCTTCTGACTGAGCCAGCAAGGTGCCCCTCAATCATTTATTCTAATCCTAGCCCTGCAGTTTATTAGTTGTGGAACTTTGTACCAGTTATTTAATCTCTTTGCTTGAAGTTTTTCTTCTGTAAAACGAGTATAATAATGGGTTCCATTTCATAGGTTTGTTAGGAGAGCACCTGAGTTAATAATACATCAACCACGTAGAACAATGTCTGTCATGTAGTAAGAGTATGTGTGTGATAATAAAAATAAAATATGTTACTCACTGGGTTGGTATGATGATTCAATAAGAAGTTCATAGAACAGTGCAGGCACATGGCAAGCGTTCGATAAATATTAGTTTTGCGGTGAACAATGACAGCTACATAGATGGTGGGAATCTTGCTCTGGGGCTCACTGAGGAATGCTCAGTGGAATGCATTCCTACTGATGTATGCTCTGTGCATTCTATGTTATGTCAATCTGTGCAGAATCAAAAGAGAATAAATTTGTGGAAATGCATTTCTTTATTTGAATATACCAGGCCCACCCACAGATCATCATTTGAGTCATCATTCGCGATCGTATTTCTGAGTTGAAGGTGAGAGGCTGATGTTGGGGTGCTTGCCATAAATGGTTAGGGTTTTCATCCTTCTAGTAATATATTAGTAATATATTTTGATCTTATTATTGCTTTCACTTTTGTGTGTAGGTTTCTATCCATGTTAGAAGAAGAAGTTTATAGTCAAAACTCTCCTATCTGGGATCAGGATTTTCTCTCAGCCTCTTCTAGAACCAGCCAGCTAGGAATCCAAACAGGTAAATTTCTTTTTGCATAAATCAGAGAACAACCAGAATGTGTTAGTCACAGCTCACTCTGCATTTATTTGTGGTTTTTTTTGTCAAAAAATTGAAGAACAGAGCCGGCCAAAAAGTAACACCTTGGCAAATCTTACATGTGCATCTCGGTTAATGAAGAGAGCAGGTGCAAATCAGTTAAAACAACCCCTCCTTGTGCTATTGAGTTTGCTTAGCTTGCACATTAGGAGGTGTAAAATGCCCTACAGCTCAGCTCTGTAGTCAAATGCTGGCTTTTTAAAAAGACACTTAAAGTCTTGGTCAGTAGTGGCCAGATATGCCCAGGAATCAAGCCTTGGTCTGGTTTCGGAATCTGTGATGTCAGTTTCGTGCAGCAAGTTACTGTCATGGATAAAGGTAGGGTGGTGAGTGGAGGAGAGCCGTCTAGAGTCTCAGGTCGTGAAGTTCTTCCTAGTGGGGCCAGAGCATCCTTGCCGTTGCTTTGGGTGGCAGCAGCTAGTATTTTGTGACGGAAGAAGGCATGTGACTTCTAGAGTCCCACTGATCTCAGAGAGAGGCTCTGAACTGCTGCCTTTGACGCTAGGAAGACTCGGAGAAGTTTGGCAAGAGATGCCAAAGCAGTCATTCCTATGTGGCCGTGGGGAAAGCAGAATGCAGAATTTCCATATTAGAGCTTTTAGTACATTTAGCTCAGTGTATAGTATTTTTGCCTCTAGCAAAAAAAAATCTTTTTTGCAAACGGTAAAAGTCACCTTCTTTACTGTACGGTTCTGTGAATTTTGACAAACACATGCAGTTAAATAACCACCAGTACCATTAAAATACAGAATAGTTGCTTCACCCCGGAAAATTCCCTTGCAACCCTCTGTAGTTCGTTCATTGCCCCACCACCGGCCTTGGCAACCACTGATTTGTTTTTTGTTCCTGGAGTTTGCTTTTTCTAGAATGTCATATGAATGGAATCATATGGTACATCATTTTCTGAGTCTGACTTCTTTCACTCAGCATAATGCATTTGAGAAGGTGATTAATAATGTTTTTCTTATCTAGCGCCTAAGTTTGGATGTAAATATAATTAAATCCCTACAAAGCAGAGTACTTAGGGAATGAGGTATTTTGGTTTGGATCAAATCCTTTTTGTTTGAATTCTTGTTTTTAGAGACCCCAGTTTCTAGCATTTATGGACATATCCTCTGTAGTGACTGGGCATGTCCTCTGTATTGCTCTCTCTGTCCCTGTGCTGTTCACTTTGTCTTTATCTCATCTGGTTTTCCAATAACATCTCTCCCACAAACCCTCTCCTTGCTCCTCCCATGCCTTCCAGCAAGGACTGCATCTGTTTTCTTCCAAACTTTCACAGAACCTTGAATATATCTTATCTTTGGTTTTCTAGCTTGGCTGTGTGGTGGCCTCACTTGTGATTGAAAATAATATTGATTTCTGAGGCTTCTCCCAAAAGAGTGATGTAATTGGTCTAGCCTGGACATTGAGAATTTTAAAAGCTCCCCAGGTGATTCTGATGTGCAGCCGTATTTGAGAACCGCTGTGTCACGCAGCACTTACCTCGTGCTGTCCTAACCCCACTTTTTTTCTGTAAGTCTTCTGTCTCCAGTGAGTGTGGTGGTCAGAGGCTGTTTGCCACAATCATAATAACAGACTTCCATTAAGTCCTTGCCTGTGAAGTCTGCTTCATAGTGAATTAGCTCAAGCCCGGAGAAGTTGGTATTATTATCCCCTTTATATAGATGAGAAATAGAAGCTCACAGAGGAGCACCAAGTTGCCCACAACCAGAGCTCCTAAGTGATGGAATTGGGTTTCATGCCCAGTCTGTGAAATTCCTCAACTACTACACCCCATGAAGAGCCAGCCAGACCTCGAGCCAGGGTTTCTAGCATGTGCTGTGAATGTGCCGGCAGATAGACGCCTGTGGGAGGAGTGAGTGAAGAGCAGTTTCCTCCTTCAGGCAGGAGGACACCAAAGCAGTTCAGCAGGATCAGCTGAGTTCTTTGCTGGAGGGTCTTCCAGAGAGGATTCCTCTTTGTGAAAACTCCCCTTAATCCTTGCCCTCCCGGAATGCCTCCCTTGTGTGTTCAGCTTCTAGCGCATTTTATGTCTTAGCACAGGATGGAGAAGGCAGAGGTTGTGTCTGACTCTTGGGGAGTTCCACATTTATTTGTGTGGCTGAGGTTGTAACCCGGTTGAACTGCATTGTCCTCTTTAGTGTTACCCAAAGCTGTCAGAAGCAGGCTGCCTTCTCCCTTTTTTTTTTTTTTTTTTTTTTTTACTGTAATTGCAGTGTGTTCTCTGGGGGGAAAGAAGAGTGTAATCATCTACTTAATTGGCATGTCTGCACATCTATGCAGCTGTGATAAATGACATTCGTAATGATGGCTCTGAAGTTTTGCAAGATACTCAAATGTCTTCAGAATAACCAGAGCTTCCCCTTTGTGTGCAATCACTCCAGTGCACTTTGAGATTCAGAAGGCCTGTTTCCTGGAAGGAAAGCCATATGTATGTGTGTATATATACACACACATATATATATATGGCCTGGCACTCTGGTATATTCTCCGTGCTGTGGAATGGTGTCTCTCTGTAAACTTACTCCATCACTTTCTTGGCTGTTCAGAACGTCCTCTGGGGACCGAACTGTGGCTGCATTGAAACTTAGTTGAACGTTCTCTCTGGGCATCTGGCTTTACTGCTATACTCTGTACTGTACGTGACCAGTGCCACTGAAAATGTCTGTATTCTTCATCTGCTCTCACCACACTAGCTACAAATCAGCAGCACACTGGCAAAGCAATATCCTATTTCTGACAATGGCTTTTATAAAAGAAAAGAAAAGAAAAGCAAAGAAAAGAAAAGATGTTTTTTTAATTTGTAAATATTCTCAAACTTACAGAAAAGTTATAACAATAGGACAAAGAAATCTGGTATATTCTATATCCTTCGCCCACATTCACCACTTGTTAACATTTTGCCATACTTGGTTTATCATCCTCCCTTCTTTTTTTTTTTCTAAGCTATTTGAAAGTTGCAAATCTCATACCCCTTTACAGAGCGCAGTGAATATCTCCCAGGAACAAGGACATTCTCTTACTTAACAGCAGTACAGTTATCAAAGTAAGGAATTTAAGCTTGATGCAATATTATTACCTAACCTATAGGCTATTTTCCATTTTTGCCTCTAATCACAATCCTGTGGTTTATAGCAATTTTTGTCTGACCTCAGGAGGCACATGATGTTGGCCTCCCTCATTAATTGTTGGTATAAGCTTGATCACTTGGTTATGATAGTGTTTACATGGTTTCTCCACTGCAGTGTTAACCATCTTTCCTTTTGCAGTAAAGAAGTATTTTTGTAGAGAGATACTTTGAAACTAGCCTGTCTTCATCGAAATTATACTCCCAAGGTTTAGCCTGCACAGACGATTCTTCCTTGAATCAATTATTACATGCTGGCTGTCAAGTGTTTTTTTTACCCCCTAACGTCCATGATTCCTTCCTTTTTATTTATTGGTATTCTCCTATAAGGAAGACCTTTACCTTCTCCCCACTTATTTATTTATTTAATGATTCATTTATTATTATCATGTTCATTTTGGCCCCATGGCTCTTATTTTATTTTAATTAATTCATTCATTTTTAAAAGATTTTATTTTGAAGTAATCTCTACACCCTACGTGGGGCTCGAACTTATGACCCCAAGATCAAGAGTCACATGCTCCATCGACCAAGCCAGCCAGGTGTCCCTCCATGGCTCTTATTTTAAAGATGATTTTGTTGTGGTGTTGGGAAGGAATGGGATGGTTGCATGTGTACGTGGTTCCTTATTGCTTAAGAAAGGAGTCACCTAATTCCTGTTTTTCTTTTTGGGGCTAGTTATCAGTCCACCTCCTGTAGCTGGGACCATTTCATATAATTCAAACTCATCTTCCCTTGAGCAACCTAATGGAGGGAGCACCAGTCCTTCCTGCAAAGGCTCTTCTGGGCTTGAGGCAAACCCAGGTAAGCTTGTAAGGGGGCATAAGAGAGGGCAATGATTGCCATAGAAGTCCTGTTATCTCAGGAGTGCAAAAGGTAGATTTAGACCAGCTACAGATTGTGTATGTCCAGGATTTTTATGGCTGGAAATCACTTTGAGCTGAATTGGTTAGTTACAAAATGCAACCCAAATGCAGAGTCTTAAACAACAAAGCAACCCAAAATGCAGAGTCTTAAAGCCATAATCATTTATTATCATAGCTCACTCATTCTGTGTTTCCTGGTAGGTTGTTGATCTCAGCCAACCTCATTCAGTCAGTCAGTCTTTGCTAGGCTTGCTCATGAGCCTACCTATTGACTGGGGGCTCTGTTCTGGGCTAGAGCACTTAAACTGGAGCATCTCTGTTCCAAATATTTCTCATCTTCCTCCTGGGATCACTGGGCTGCTTTTCTTGGAGCAGAATATGTCCTTCTGACAATGGTAGAAGTACCAGAGAACAAGTAGAAATACAGTTTCTAGAAGCCTGGACTCAGAACTGGTATACCATCATCCCTGCCTTATTTTGTCAACTGAAGCCAATTACATGGTTGAACTCTGATTCAGGGGGTGGAGAAATGTACTCTTACTTCTTTTGTAGGAAGAACCATAAAGTCACATGGCAAGAGTGTGGATACCAGGAGGGTAAAGAATTTGGCTGCTAATGTAATCTGCCATGTGGGCAAAACCACCTCTTAACCCTAAAGGCATTTCATAGTTACAGAATGTTTTGAAGGTTGTCCTTCTGTCCATGGGCTTAACATCAAACACATTTTGGATATGACCAAATCTTGACATTAAAGAAGTGTCAGGCCAGAGGAAAGAAGAGAATTTTAAATGCAGTACCACATATTTAACATGTGTGCCACCATTTACTTTCTCACTTCCAAGGGAGATACCACTCATCAATCCAGAAACTCTTTGCCAGTGAGCTTAGATGTAGCCTCAGATACTTTCTTACAATGACACTAACAGCAATTTATCAAGTTTGGGGCATGTTATTATAAACCTTGGCTAGAAAATAAATAGTTCAAAGCATTACTTTTTGGGGAATCATAGAATTTGGACGCATGTTGGTCAAATGACTGAAAATATTCTCATTTACAACCAAAAAAGAGTTATAATAACAAGAACTCAACAAAAGCCATTTAATAAGTGGCATAATGTTTATGGAAGCATCTCATACAGACAAGATACATTACATTGTTCTGCTCCTTTAACTAAAGATGTGTGGAAATGTGCCTAGTGGGATTCACAAGTGAGGAATAATTAGATTTGAACATCTAAACAAATTTTAAACTTATTGTAAAAATAAATTTATGACATTTTATGACAGGGGGAAAAAAAGAGGAAAAACCAACCATGATAGTAGAAAGAACAAACAAGCCATCATGTAATCTAAGGAAGAAAGTGGGAAAAAGTTCTCTTTGCCTGGCCTTTCCCAGCATGTGACTTGTCAAGAATGGCCCTACTCACTTTGTAGGGTATCATTTTATGGCAAAAAAGTATCGTGAGAGATAAAGAGGGATTTATTTATTTATTTGTTTAAAGTTTATTTATTTATTTTGAGAGAGACAGAGACAGCACAAGTGGGGGAGGGGCGGAAAGAGAGGGAGGGAGAGAGAGAATCCCCAGCAGGCTCCACACTGTCAGCACGGAGCCTGACGTGGGGATTGAACTCATGAAACCATGAGATCATGACCTCAGCCCAAACCAAGAGTTGGAACCTTAACTGATTGAACTACCTGGGTGCCCCAAGAGGGTTATTTTATAATGAGAAAATTAAATTCTCTAGCAAAATAAACATTTCATTAGTATAGGTCAAATATATATAGTCATACATAATATACACGTACCTGTACATATACACGCATGCATACATCATAAAAGAAAATTACCAGAACTGGAAAGAGAAACAACCCAATCAACCAATAGTTGAAGGCTTGAAGCAACATCTCTGAGTAATTCATAGTTCAAATGGACAAAGCTATCAAAAAGATACAGAAACCCTGAAAACATAATCAGTAAGCTTACTCTAATGGATATACAGAGATCATTACTCCTAAAAGTCATACAATACACATTACTTTCAAGAAGACAATACACATTTACAATTAATTGGTCATATTTTAGGTTCTAAAGTAAGTTTCAGAAATTTTTGATGTTTTGTTATCATATGAACCATGTTCTTTGACCGCAAAGGGACTAAATTTAGAGATTAATAACCAGTGATAACTGAAATCACCCCCTTGCATTTGCAAATGAACACATAACTCATATAGCAAGTTAAAAAATTATCATAGAAAGTAGAAAATATTCTGAATGTATCTGTGGTTGGTGATTATTGGGACCTCCTCCCTTCTGTCTCCCATCTTCCACAGCCACCCCTTCCTGGGTAAATGGAGAGTTGACTTCCATGCCCATCAATGTTAATAGAAAATTAGTTGGATTAGTTGTCACGTATTATCTGCTTTGTATTTATGATCACCCATTGTTTGCCCTTTTGTTTTGATCATCACAGGAGAAAAGAGGAAAATGAATGACTCTCATGCCTTGGAGGAGGCCAAGAAACCCCGGGTTATGGGGGATATTCCAATGGAATTAATTGACGAGGTCATGTCTACCATCACGGACCCTGCAGCAATGCTTGGACCAGAGGTCAGCAGGGTAAACCAGAGCAGCCAGCTGGTAGCCCTTTTCTGTCTCCAACTGTTGGAAGTGGGGGTGGTATCACTGAGAGATAGCATGTTATGCTACCCTGGTTTACATTCAACCAGGTGGTCAAGGTGTGGAGGGCAAGAAAAGCTGGTGGAGAGGTGGTTCCCCTGGGTGGATATCACACCACAGAGAAATATGCTAATAATCTCACACAGTTGAAGGTGTTCCCACCTCCCTCAGCTCTTTAACTTGAAAAATTTAAATCCTGACAAATGTTATAAAAAATTCATGATGGAGATTCATAGTTTTTTCCAATTTAATTTTTTTTAATTAAGTTTATTTATTTTTTTGAGAGACAGAGAAAGAGAACACAAGAGGGGAGAGGCAGAGTGAGAATCCCAAGCAGGCTCCGTGCTGTCAGAGCAGAGTCCAATGCAGGGCTCAAACTCACGAACTGTGAGATCATGACTTGAGCCAAAATCAAGAATTAACCAAGTGAGCCACTCAGGTGACCTGCCCCCCCCCCCGCCCCCCCTAGTTTCTTTATTTAGATTCACCAATTGTTGACATGCCACATTTGCATTTCCTCTGTCTCTCTCTCCTGTGAACCATTTGGAACCATTTCAGGATTAAATATAGATGTCACAACATTTCACCCCTATTTTTACCTGTATTTCTTAAGATAAAGACTATTCCTTTACATTACCACAGTGTAACTACCACTCAGAAAATTTAGCCAGGTCACAACATTTTTTAATATATGGATTGGCAAACTACAGCCTACAGGCCAAATCTAGCCCACTGGCTGTTTTTGTAAATAAAGTATAATTTAAACATGTTGTCTATGTCTGCCTTGCACTACAAGAGCAGATTTGAATAATTAAGACAGCTGGTGTAGGATCTACAAAGCCTAAACTACTTGTTACCTGGCCCCTTTATAAGAAAGTCTGACCCTTGGCCTAATGTATAGAGAGCCCATATCTGAATTCCCCATATAACCATATTATGTCCTTTATAACATTTGTTGCTGTTGTTCAAGGATCAGCCAGGGGTCATGAATTGCGTTTAGTTCTTTCTCTTCATCTCTTTAGTCTCCTTTAATGTAGAACAGTTCCCCAGTCCGTTTTTTGTTTTTTTTTTTTTAAATGGCAGTTCCATTTTGAAGAATCCTGCTCCCTAGTTTTCCATAATGACCCCTTTTGGATTTGTCTATTTATTCACGATTCGATTCAAGTAAAGCATTTTTGGTAAAAATTTTGCTGTTATCCCATTACATTGCATCCACGGGCAGGGCAGTTTAAGACATTTGTGACAGCTTCCAGGAAATGAAGAGATGTCTTGGAGATTATCTTATAAAATATCTTGTAAAATTTTTTTAGCGTGGCTCTGCTCCATCAATTTTTAATTTGTCATGTTTCCTTAGATATTTGTTTGATAGTATTGAGGATAATTCAGAGAACAGGAATGTTTTAAGAGAAAGATCTCATTGTAAGATTATTCTTCTCATTTCTTGTTAGATATATCCAGTCCTGGGAATCTAAGACTGTAGTACCTTTTCTGTACTTGTCTTTCAAGGAGTTAGTACCTTCACAGATTAGTTCAGCTCGGTTTTTCAGCTGTGACGTGTGGATGTGATCACACATTTCCAGATTTGTTGGGTGGATTTGATAGTGAACTGGAGTTGGCTCGTATAGGCGTGCACAAGGCAGTAGTTAAATTTTCAGGAATTTTGTGAGCTGGTTGTTAAATGCAATGTTAGCTTGAAGTTGACCACAGTGGAACCTGGTCACCTGGGCAGCCAGCTGTAGACCAACGGGATGAGCAAGTGCTACCATTTGGGGCTGTTCTTCCCCGGGAGCTATTTGTTGAACATTTACCTGCACATCCCTGGGTGGATTAAATAGGATGGGGAGCATGAAGTGCCAGCACGGGATTGTGCCACCAGCTGTGGTGGAGAGTGGGTCAACAGATGACCCTCTGGAAAGAAAACTATCTTCCAAAAAGAGGTGCTGACACTGTAAACGTGACTGCCACTGTCGGGACTGCAGTGAGAATTTGGGGGGTCTGTCATCCTGAGGGTTCTACAAAGTTCAGCCAGATGGGATTCCTCTAGACCGAAGAGTAGCACACAGGCCAAATCTGGTCTGCTCTCCCTCTGCTTTTAAATACTGTTTTATTGGGACACTACTACGCCCATTCACGTGTGTATGTCTTTGTGGCAACAGTGTTGACTAGTTGCCACCGAGACCTTCTATTTACGATCTGGCCCTTTGCAGGAAGGTTTGATGACTCCTAATCTACAATAAATATCCATGTACACATATAATACTGTAATCTCTCAAAATGTTTTGTCTCCCTTTTCTGTTTTGTTTTCGTAACTTGTATATGTTGTTTGGGTCCCTGAAAATCCACAGATGAGCATCTTATTAGAACAAGTAAGAGAAACATTGAGATATCCCATCTCCATTGTCTTAAGAGAAGAGCACTGCCTAATTTCTCTTGTCTCCCACATTGCAGACCAATTTACTGTCAGCACATTCAGCCAGGGATGAGGCAGCGAGGCTGGAGGAGCGCAGGGGTGTGATCGAATTTCACGTGGTCGGCAATTCCCTGAACCAGAAACCCAACAAGAAGATTCTGATGTGGCTAGTCGGTCTCCAGAATGTGTTCTCCCACCAGCTGCCCCGGATGCCCAAAGAGTATATCACACGGCTTGTCTTTGACCCGTAAGTGGTGCTCGACTGCCTGGCTCTTCTTTCTTTCTTATTTCCTTTTTAAATGAAGGAGGAACCACTCAGATACTAGAAGTCAGCCAGGGTCACTGAATCCTGCTGCCTCTTGTCATGCCAGGGAATACAGAGCTCCATCAAGCTAAGTGCCATGATTAAAAGCAGTAAGATTAATTGTTCAACAATTCATACATTTTTTTGTTAATAATAACGAAGGTTTCTACTTTGAGTGGCTGGTGACTATCCTGTGCTTCATTCATTACAGTAGTGAAGTATTAACACCAAGAAGGGTCCCAACTTTTCATAGCCAAAAACATGCTTGATTTTGGTATCTTAACAGGTACCACTGTTGTTGGGTCTTAACTATGGGAAGATTCCTGGGCTATCAGACAGGTACATTTGAAAGTCCATTGCTTTAAGTAAAACCCCAACAACAGAAAACCTAAAGGTCTCTAATTGAATGTATTTTAACGCATATAGCCCCACAGCCTATGTGGACTGTGATCCCTGCATGTGACCATTCAGTGTGACATTTTGGAAGTTCTGAAGAGATGCTACAGTACAGGTTTTGACGAACTGTACATGTGGATTTGTATTCTCTTCCATCATGTTTCTGTAATATTTTTGAGTAAGCGTAAACTCTTCAGAAACATGTGCCACATTTGTCCACGACTGTGCCTTCCCTCTGAACCCTCAATTTGGGACCCTTGGCATTGAGTGTAGCACCATTCCAGTACTGGTGAGCACCTCCACACATACTTTGTCCTTTATTTGTAAACCTCAGGCCCTTCGTAGGTGGCTGACATTTTTTTTGGATGAATGAAGTCTTGTGCAGGCAAGCTTACTCTAGAGTCCACATTGAGAATGTTCTGTGCTGGCTTCAGCAGCTCATACACTAAAATTGGAACGATACAGAGAAGATTAGCATGGCCCCTGAGCTAGGATGACATGCAGATTCTTGAAACATTCTGTATTAAGTAAAAATGAAAATAAAAATAAAAGAATGTTCTGCCAAGATAGTGGTTAGATAAAGGAAGCAGCCATAGAAACTCCAGAAAACCACTCCCCTCCTATCCTGGTTGGTTCATAAGGCACACCCCAAAAAGTATTTTTATATAACCAAAATGATAAAACTTTGCCATAATCTTATTCTTTCAGGAAACACAAAACCCTTGCCCTAATTAAAGATGGCCGTGTCATCGGTGGTATCTGTTTCCGTATGTTCCCATCCCAAGGATTCACAGAGATTGTTTTCTGTGCTGTAACCTCAAATGAGCAAGTCAAGGTAAGGGTAACCCAAGGTGTTAGAAGAAAAACCGAATGCAGTGCTTCTCCCTAAAGTTGTGGAGCTTGGCAAGGTCTGTCCCTGTATCATGTCTGCAGAATGTCTAAAGTGGAGTTCAGGACTTTCCGAGAAGAGTTTTCTGGCTGCAGGTGTCTGTGTATGTGTGTGACAAGAGTAGATGGTTCCATATCCCAATAGGTCAGCTTCTCCCAATGGTTTGGACCTGGGGCAAGGAACAAGGACCCCACACAGCCCCAAATGCAACTGAAGTACAGTCTATGGCAAGTGAAGGGAGGTTTGAAAAGAAATCTCACTGTTCATTGTTAATTTCCACACGCACAGGCACACACACACACACACACACACACACACACACAGTTGGTAATGCTGAACCACCAGAAAGGATGTGGCGTGGGCTACATGATTTAGGTGGCTTACACTTAAGGAAGATGTCTTATGGCTTTGTCTCTAAAACCAGTCAAGGGCTAAAGAAATTCTAGAAGGGAAGTCATGAAAAATTTGAAGAAATTTAGGTCTGTGTTTTAGAAGTATTCATGCTGGGTTTGGAATGTGGGGTGTGTGCGCGCATGTGCGTGTGCATGCCTACCTGTGTGTGTCTGTCTGTGTGTGTGGCTCATTTACCTTCCCACTTGGCCTTGGCATTGGTTCTTTCCTCCCCAGGAGCGAGGCTGTTACCTTGAAACTGCATTTGGTGTTGCAGTCTGACTGGAATAAACTGTAGACTCTCTGTTGTCAGAAAGACCTCAGATCTAGTGTATGTCTTGTTCTATTCTGCTGCTGCTTTTAGGGATATGGAACCAGGAAATGTGTTTTTATTATTCATTTGGTATTTTGGGAACCCTAAAAACTATCATGCAAGACTAGGGCAAATAGTGGGAAGACAATTAACTCAGGATTAGATAGCTGCTGAGAAAAATGACTGGAATGTCTGAGGCAACGTTGTCCAGTGAAATATGATGCAGTGTGCAAATGTGAGCCATGCATGTAATTTTAAGTTTTCGAGTAGCTACATTGAAAGAAAAGGAAACGGGCAAAATTAATTTTCTTTTCTTAATTAAATTTTCGTTTTTTTAAGTTTTTATTTAGAGAGAGAGAGCGCGAGTGCCCGTGGGAGAGGAACAGAGAGAGAGGGAGAGAGAATCGCAAGCAGGCTCCCCGCTGTCAGCAGAGAGCCCAACACAGGACTCCCTCTCACAAACCGTGAGATCATGACCTGAGCCGAAATCAAGACATGGATGTTGGGCGCCTGGGTGGCTCAGTTGGTTAAGCATCTGACTTCGGCTCAGGCCATGATCTCACGGTCTGGGGTTCGAGCCCCGCGTTGGGCTCTGTGCTGCCAGCTCAGAACCTGGAGCCTGTTTCGGATTCTGTGTCTCCCTCTCTCTCTGACCCTCCCCTGTTCATGCTCTGTCTCTCTCTGTCTCAAAAATAAATAAATGTTAAAAAAAAAAAAATAAAAAAAAAAGAGGTGGATGTTCAATGGACAGAGTCATCCAGGCACCCTGGCAAAATTTCTTTTCTTTTCTTTTCTTTTCTTTTCTTTTCTTTTCTTTTCTTTTCTTTTCCTTTTCCTTTTCTTTTCTCTTTTCTTTCCTTTTCTCTTTTTTCTTTTCTTTTCTTTTCTTTTCTTTTCTTTTCTTTTCTTTTCTTTTCTTTTCTATTTCATTATTTTTAAATGTTTATTCTGAGAGAGATAGAGATAGAGATCATACAAGCATGGGAGGAGCAGAGAGAGAGAGAGGAGAGAGAGAATTCCAAGCTCACAGAGCAGAGCCTGAATGGCAAATTTAATTTTAACAACGTAAAATTATGTATTTTATTTTACCCACTACCCAAAGAGGTGTCACTGTACTCAATGTCACAGAGAATCACTAATGAGACATTTTATATTCTTTGTTTTGTACTAACTCTCTGGAACCTAGGATGTGTTTTACACTTAGAACACGTCCCCATTTGGACTAGCTACATTTCAGGTGCTCCCTGGGCACATGTGGCCAGTGCTCCCATATCGGGCAGTGCAGGTCTAGGAACACTGTTGCTTGCTCTAGCTGCAAAGAAGCAATGCCGTTTACAAAAAATAGCAGTAATTCACTGGTAGGAATCATTCTCTGATTGAGGGCTACAGCCAGTGCTGTGGGTACTTTGGTTTTCATCAACAGCTTTACTCTGGTCACAGAGCCCATGATAGCTGCTGATTTCTTCTCACGAAGCACAAGTGGGGCTTTTTGTCTTTGACTCATAGTACTGAGCAGCAAAGGATAAACAAAATTCATCAGTCATACATCTGTCATTCTGACTGGGGAAGGTGAGAGCCCAAATTGGCTCAAAACTGATGTCTCGCACTTTTTCCAAGGAATTCTGACAGCGTGTCTTTAGATGGTGCTGTTGCTGTGCGTATCATTTTTTAGTTTCTGCTCGCCAAAGTGGGAAACAATTTCAAGTATGCAGAGTTTAGAAACGTACTTAAAAGCAAAATTTGTTTGGCTTTTCATAGGGAGAGGGAACTGGCAAGCATGTCCTTAGTTTATGATTTCAGAAAAAGATTGCAAAGTTTTTGTTTGCAGAGAAAACTTACACCAAGCACCTTGTTTGGAGAGGTTGATTGAGGGTGACGTGGACGCTTTTAGGGCCACCAGAGGAAAACTAAAGGTATTTAATATGAATTGGATACTCTGTCTTATTACTTCCCAGAAGGGCAGTTTATTTTTTTCCCAAACCGTGTAATTTTCTAAAGATTTGCAGGCAGGTGGCCAAATATTACAAACCCAGTAGGAGGAACTAGAAAAAGCCACTTTTTGTAAATGACTTGAAACTGTAGTTCTAGAAAATGAAGATTAGTCTTGATAAATGGGGAAGTTTGATAAAAGCAAGTGTTGGTGGCACCTATGTGGAAAAAACCTCAAGTTCATAAGTGGAGGTTTTAGATTTCTATTTAATATGTTAAAAATCTTGGCTAAATGATACTTTCAAATTTGCCTCCTCTCGTTTTAGAGAATCCAGCTTGCATATAAATTCCTGAGAATGAGGAAATAAGATTTGTTTGTGACTTTATCTCACTCAGAGCACACGCAAGATAACATTTGAGATTTTACTTGAAGCTCGTCACCTGGTTTTAGAATTATCTTGTCATCTCAAAACTATTTGGATTTGTTATCATGCACACTTAAAGTTATGGAGCTAATATTTATATATCTTAATATTTAAATAAACACTGAGGTTGCTAGATGGATTTAGAAAAGAAAACCTTTGGTGCACCTGGGTGGCTCAGTTGGCTGGGCGTCCGACTTTGGCTCAGGTCATGATCTCACGTTTGTGAGTTCGAGCCCCACATCAGGCTTGTGCTGACAGCTCAGAGCCTGGAGCCTGCTTCGGATTCTGTCTCTCCCTCTCTCTCTCTGCCCCTCCCCTGCTCATGAGCTCTGTGTCTTCTTGTCTCTCAATAATAAACATTAAAAAATAAAAAAAAATAAAAAAAGAAAGAAAAAATAAGGTATCAGAAACTCAAATTAAAAAAAAATAAGTAAATAAAACCTTTGGTGATAGTTAACAATAAAGGTGGACCAATAAAGGGAGAAAGTTCTAGGTGAAAATCTAAACATTTGTATATAGTGGTTTAATATTGCTAATTGCCTGCCAAGGAAACATTTAAGCTAATCAAGGAAATGTTTTACCTCTACTGCCAGTCACAGTACTAGACAAGATTTAAGTTAAAAGATACAACCCTTACTCTTAAGCGATTGGAATCTGGAAAATTTATTTGGCAAGGTGACAAATAAGTGGCCAGAGATGAACAATATCTTATGTGGGTTTTGAGAAGCTATTTATAAAAGAACCATTACTGTTCTTCTTGAGAAAAATTATTGGATTGTGGGCAAAGCTTAGAAAGTTTATGGCCTATTAACCCCTTGTAACAAAAGCCTCGCTTTCTTCCATCAACTTTATCTATGTTAAAGTGAGTTTTGTCAGAAGATGCATTTCTTATGAATTCCTAAATATTGCTATTTCTATGCCCATGCAGTTCCCTCCAACTAGCCGACCTTTTCTTTTTTCTAGTTTTCTTTTAATTTTTCTTTAAACATAATTTTTTTTTTCAACGTTTATTTATTTTTGGGACAGAGAGAGACAGAGCATGAACGGGGGAGGGGCAGAGAGAGAGGGAGACACAGAATCGGAAACAGGCTCCAGGCTCTGAGCCATCAGCCCAGAGCCCGACGCGGGGCTCGAACTCAAGGACCGCGAGATCGTGACCTGGCTGAAGTCGGACGCTTAACTGACTGTGCCACCCAGGCGCCCCTAAACATAATTTTTAATTACATAGATCATACATAAATACACTTTTAGGTAAAGCAAAAATCCCACTCCCCCTTCCCCCTGCCATCCCACTATTGTCAACTTCGTGTGCAACCTTCCAGATGCTTCTTTACTGATTTACGTGCAGGGAAATGTACCTGTTTATGAGAGCGGCTATGTGTTTTGTTGCTGTTGACATAAACCCTCTATCTAGGGATAGAGAATTAGATCAAATGACTTCAAAGATCCTTCTCCCCCTGTGCAACTACATTTCCATGAGTAAGCACATTTGAGTTCTTTAGAAAAGTGTGTCACCAAATTCTAAAATATTTATGTGAGGGTATTTGTGTCTGGATGCTTGGATTTGCTTTCCCCTCTTTTAATGAAGTTCTAAAACAGTCACTTTAAATGTATAGATTTTGTCTAAGCTTTGTATATGACTGAAAAACCTGATACTTGCATTTTTTTTTTCGTATTTCAATCATTAATTTATTCAGCATTGTTCACTGTCTTTAGTTTACTTCTTATGTCTTCTGACTCTCTCAGAGATCCTGGGTGTCTTAGACCTCGCTTGGAAAGGCCTGATAAGACAAAGATGAAAACCCTGTCTATGTGATATGATTACATTTCTTTGGAAGGGTTGCTGATTTGTATACATACAGGAAACACTTGGGTTAGTATTCTAGTAAAGATTAGCACTTTTTTTTTTAGTGTTTATTTTTGAGAAAGAGAGAGAGAGCATGAGTAGGAGAGGAGCAGAGAGAGGGAGACGGAATCTGAAGGGGCCTTCCGAGCTGACAGCAGAGAGCCCGATACAGGGCTCGATCTCGCAAACCATGAGCTCGTGACCTGAGCTGAAGTTGGATGCTTAACCAACTGAACCACCCAGGCGCCCCTAGCAGTTTTCATTTACATTGCTCTTTGCATCTCAGGTTCTCAAGTACTTTAAAGATAAGCAGAAATCAGAACATTTAGTCCCCAAACTGCTTTATTAATATTCAGCCATCACTCTTTAGGTTTGAACTAGCCGCTTGTAGCTTTGGTGTGTTTTTTTCAAAGAACCAGAAGCTTGTATTTTTAAATGTTGATTATATCTCAGTTCAAGGATTTTGAATTTTTTGGTTTTGTAGGTCGTCTTCAAAGTTGAGAAATGCGAGAACGGATGTTAGTCTATGTTGGTAACATGTACCAAAGTACCAACTCCTAAATTTGCCAACATTTCCCAGTGAATTTGTAGGAATGTCCTTTCTCCAGAACCTAATATGTTTGTGTACTAACTTTCACATAGGGCTATGGAACACACCTGATGAATCACTTGAAAGAATATCATATAAAGCATGACATCCTGAACTTTCTCACATATGCAGATGAATATGCAATTGGTTATTTCAAGAAACAGGTAGGTTGTTCACGTGTAATTCTGTTCTGTTGTTTCTTTTCTTAGTATATTCTCAGGTAGGCTTCATCCAAATAAGTTTTTCCTCTATCATTTTCTACTTACAAGAAGGACATGCATTTTTTAATCCTTAAGTCAGTAGTAAGCTTCAGACTGTAGTAGAGGGTATAACCAGCCCATAGTAAGTACTAAATAAATATTTGTTGGGTGAATGAATGAATGTCATCTATAAATGAAGTATTCTATTGCATCCTGGAATTCTAATACATGGTATCCCCGGGCTAAGGAGAAATTTCCAGCCTAAGGACTGGGTAAATAGAGTTCTCCATCTATCAAACAAATAGTTTCAGCCTCTGGGAAGCTGCCATTTATGACAGCAGAAAGAAAATTCTGAAGTTTATGAAGGGCTTTAGACAATCCTTCTTCAGCAGTGCACATAAGGCTAGGAATGTGACTGCCACCTTGGTCCTTTCTTACCAGAAGTTTTCACCTCAACTTTTTTTTTTTTTCGGGTTAAAGATAATATTTGTTTGTTTATTGTTTTATTTTTTATTTATTTTGGGGGGGGTTAAAGGTAGTATTTAAAGAATTATATCTAGGGGTGCCTGGGTGGCGCAGTCGGTTAAGCGTCCGACTTCAGCCAGGTCACGATCTCGCGGTCCGTGAGTTCGAGCCCCGCGTCGGGCTCTGGGCTGATGGCTCAGAGCCTGGAGCCTGTTTCTGATTCTGTGTCTCCCTCTCTCTCTGCCCCTCCCCCATTCATGCTCTGTCTCTCTCTGTCCCAAAAATAAATAAACGTTGAAAAAAAAAAAATTTAAAGAATTATATCTAAATTTAGAAAAATGATGTATAATTGACTTATAAGATGCTCAGATCTTAAACCAACATTTTGATAAGCTTTGACAATTGTATATACCTGTGTAGTCATGACTGCAAACAAATAAGAATAGTGGTGTTCAACCCTGTCAGCTCAACTTTTTAAGGATTACTCTTTGGCTGCATATTTTTTTTTTTATAGTGCTTTATAATTCCTAAACACTTTCCTAACTACAAAAGTGATAACACAGTTATTGTAGAAATCTTGGAAGACCTAGTAAAGCAGAATGAAGAAAATCCACTCGTAATTTTACCGTCCCAAAGACATTGACTGTTAATGTTTTGATATATACCTTTCTAGTAATTGTTCTCTGTGTCTGTGTGTTCATGTGTGTGTATATATATAAATAAAAACTTGGCTTGTAGTATATGTGATTTAATTACTTGCCTTTTTCACTTACTATATTCTGATCATTTGTTATGTAATTTTTGATGGTTCTCTGAAATTTTATGGTATAAGTAGAAAATCATTAAACCATTACCACATTTTTAGGACATTTAAGTATTTCTTGCACACAAGTGTACATTTATAAGTGTGTGTGTGTGTGTGTGTGTGTGTGTGTGTGTGTGTGTGTTGCCCTCATCTATGTTAAGTTTGCTTAGAATAAGGGTCTAGAAGTAGAGTTGTTTCCAGACATATTCCAGGTTTTTGTTATGCATTGACAGGGACTGTAACAACTATTCTTGTTAGCAGTATGTAAGGGGTTCAGGAATATATTTTTACTCCTTTCCTAGATAAATTGTGTGTGTTTGCATTTATTTGATCTTTGTGAAGTTCGACATGTTTTTTTCTTGTTCGTTGATCCTTTGTATTTCTTCTTCTGTTTTTGAATTGCCAATTCATTGTCTTTTTGCCTCTTTTTCTACTAAAATCTTTATTTTCACAGTGACTTATGAAAAGTCTTGTATCTAAGGATATTAACCTTTTATTTTGTGATTTTTCTACCTTTCGTCAGCTGTCTCAACATTGTTTATGGCTTTGTTTTTCATGTACAGAACTGTATTTCATGAATACATAAAATCTATTAACTTCTTTTTTTATGTAAGTCTTATGTGACTAGAGAGCTTATTTTCCTCTGATGTCAGATAGTTCATCTCCTATTTATTTTCTTCTCATTCTTTAGGATCTGTTTGTGACTTTTTAAATACAACTCACTTGGGAGAACTTGGTGGGATTGTTTTACTGAGGGCTTAAACATCATCCTTAGGCTGTAAATACATAGCAAAGCTTGAAATATCAGTCATGTTTTTTAAATGACTTGTCTGTAGTCCTCTTTGAGGATTATGGCAATGATTGTTTGGAAAATAAGTTTTTGCTGAAAGGGAAGCAGGAAACTGCTGGTGATAGTTCTGAATTTCAAGTAATTTACTGCAAAGAAGTGAAATAGGCACTGTAAGGAGAGTTATGTTTATAATATATATTTAGAATATATATCCTGAAATACTAGGTTACTGCAGGTTAAAGTATGTAAAAGAATAAATTTTAAATAAATGTCACTGAAACAGCTACACATTATGATGGTCTAGAAGTTTTTGCCTATACAGTAGGGGTTTCATTTCCTCAACATCAAAGTTCTAATTCTTGTATATATAGGGGCGCCTGGGTGGCTCAGTCAGTTAAGTGTCTGGCTCAGGTCATGATGTCATGGTTTGTGAGTTTGAGCCCTGCATTGGGCTCTGCACCGACAACAAGGAGCCTGCTTGGGATTCTCTCTCTCTGTCTCTCTCCCTCCCTCCCTCCCTCCCTCCCTCTCCCTTTGCCCCTCCTCCACTCATGCATACTTGAGCATGCTCTCTCTCTCTCTCTCTAAGTAAACTTAAACGAATTTGTATATATATTTAAAGATTTTATTTTTAAGTAGTCTCTATACCCAACGTGCAGTTTGAACTCACTACCCCAAGATGTAGAGTCACATGCTGTACTGACTGAGCCAGCCAGGTACCCCTAATTAATATACTTTTGGATAAGATTTTCTTTCAGAATTTAGATCTGTGTTTGATTTGTTGAGAATCCTGCGGTCCCCTCCCCATGTTGGGAGAAATTATGCATTTAAAGCTTATTTTAATTTCTGTGAAAACTGTTTTGTATAATTCGTGTTTTACTAGGATTATGGGTTTATGTCATCTTGCTTCCTGCTTGCACAGTTTGATTTGTGATGTTTTTGAACTTCATGGAGGGGTTTCTCGCTAATCCTTCCCTGAATAATGTGATGAGAACTTGAAAGAAGCGTATCTTGAGGCCTACCACGTGGTTTGCCCTCAGTAAGTACCTGATGCACGACACCCGTATGAATGAATTTAATCTCATTGCAGGGTTTCTCCAAAGAAATTAAAATACCTAAAACCAAATATGTTGGCTACATCAAGGATTATGAAGGGGCCACTTTAATGGGATGTGAGCTAAATCCACGGATCCCATACACAGAATTTTCTGTCATCATTAAGAAGCAGAAGGAGGTAAGCATGTGACTCAAATTCCTTCCATACAGGTTGGTCTTCGTTGGGTGAGTTGCGTACCAGTGGGTGCCAGGTGCATGGCTCTCCCACGTATCGTAGCCTTAGTTTACAATGGTTTGTATAGATTTCTTCTTTGATCGTATCCGTGATCTGTCTCCTCTCTAAGTACCATTCCTAAGAGTCAACACTTGTTAAATTGGTGTAAAATACAAAACTTATAAAATATGATGACGTATCTTACTTTCACCTTCAAAGCCTTTTACCTTCCGGCCTCTTGCATCCTTCCCATACTTACCTCTTTGGTTTCCTAAACTCTTCTCTAAAAGTCATTACTGATGCTTTAAGCCTCTTTCTTGGTGTCTTTCTCCATTACCCACCTCACTCTCCCCAACGCACATACAAATCGGACTACTTGGGCCTGTTCAGTTTCTCCTTTGAACTTCTCTAGCATATGTTTGATCCGGTCATTTGAATTTTTGTTATTAATTATCTTACTTAGGGTTTATCTTCGTATGTATCCATCTCTTCTTTTAACGTTGCAACTTCTGAAGGCTTATACTTGTAGGAATTCAGTGATTTGTTACCTGATTATGGGGAAGTCTTTTATGCACAGGAACTAAAAGAGAAACGGTAAGGGGAAAGGTTGATAGATTTGACTGCATAGTAATTTTACATTTATCCAAGACAGAAAAGAAAATACCATAAAAAGAGCAGAATTGGGGAGTGTGCAGAGGCCGTTTATGAAATGAATGCGTTTTGTGTGAAGCCACCTCCTTGCTCCCGTAGTCCGTTGGCCTTCAAGAACGGGCTTTGCGGCTGTGTCTTTGCACATCAATTCCACTTCATACCTCTGTTCTTCTTTCTAGTGCACTTTTCTCCTAGCAGGTAACCAAAAAAAGACGTCTGTCTTCAACCCATCTTTGTTTTCTGGTCTCTACTCATGTTCCTTAGCCCTAGTTCTTAGTTGTTTGTCAGACATGAC
The DNA here is from genome assembly GCF_018350155.1 of Leopardus geoffroyi. Lineage (NCBI taxonomy): Eukaryota > Metazoa > Chordata > Mammalia > Carnivora > Felidae > Leopardus > Leopardus geoffroyi. Next base: position 137,102,833 of record NC_059333.1, read on the forward strand.
CAACATGACAGACGTAAAACTCCTTACATAGAGTTTGGTGCATAGTAGGAGCTCAATAAATATTTTCCTTTCACTTAAAGTGGGTCAGACTTGTTCTTATGAATGTGAGCATGACTGTGAGTAAAAGCTCCCCCCCACTTTGTTTTAAGTTAGAAAATAACCACCTTTGTTGTTTCTTGCTAAGAGATGTCAGCCTTAGAATTACAAATAGGGTACTTGGAGAGTTAATAAAAGCACAGCAGCCCCCCCACCTCCCCCCTCCATCTCTCTCTGAAGAGCTAGCTTTCTTCATTGTTCTCTTTGGAGTTTAATGAGCAGGTCTGTATTCAGCGGCTCAGTGTTCAGCATGGGGGGCCTGCCGGCCAACTAGAGTCATCACCGGGCAGTCAGCTGCCCTTCCCTCATTCCTCCTCCGAGCAGGACTCCTGTGTCTCTGGGTGGAAGCTGAGAGCAGGATTCCCCTGCAGATTCACCTAGTCTGGATCTTTTGGCTCTTACTACGTAGAGGGGAAAGGCACACACAAAGAGCTAGCAAAAGCAGGCGCTTATTTAGACGACAGTGCTCCCTCCCCCTTCCTCTTTCTCCCCTCCTCTTGGATCTCATCTCCCTCTCTCCTCACCTTCCCTGTTTCCCTCCAGCCTTCTCTAACACGTGCCTCGTGCCTTGGAGTGGTTCATGCTGGCTTGGAGCTGTTAACCTAGTTCCTTTCAAAGAGACGTGAACTCACCATAATAAAATACTTGGATTCATGTAGTATCTTCTTCCACAGAATTCAAGTGAGTGTCACAAGTCTCTTTATTCTAACTTTTGAAGACCTCCTTGTGGAAGGCAGGGACTAGTGGTGGTAGCAAACAAAGTTACAAGTGTGTAGAGGGCTTTCCTGGCCCCTAGAAGCATGCAAGAGCAGAATACACTGTGGTTGTGGCTGGTGGAGATAGAGAAGTTTGCAGCTGGACAGGGGAGCAGAGTGGGAGTGGAGGACTACTTTGTGAGCGTTGGCTCCAGGAGGAAAGTGCGATCTGTAAGGGTCTAGCATCATTGGAGGTGTCTTCATGTGAGATGTATTTTGAGCTGTTTTGAGCCTGCTAAATCCCATCAGCATGGGCACAGATTCAGAGTCCAGCATAAATAGATTCAGCTAGGACCATAGCTGTGCCAGTGATAAAAGGCACTATTTGAGAAAGTGTGACTAGACCCTGAGCAGACGGAGGTGAGTGTATGAGTGCATGTGCGTGTTGGGGTGAAGGGCCTGAGAGGTGGGGATACTTCTCAAATCTTCATCCAAGTGTGAAACAATGAGGGGGGCTGGGTTTGGAGGATCCAAAGTAAGGGTGAGGCCAACTAGCGTGATTTCTTTGTAAGAAGATGTGCTAAGACTTTTTGGCATATCACAGATGGGGGAGTCCCCCTAAATCTTCGGTTTGGGGAGACTAAAATGGACAGTGATGGACCGGAAGAAGGATTGGAGGAGAGAAGGATGATGACAGGTGGAGAAGTGGAGACATTTTTGAGGGAAGTGAAGATAAAAGACTGGAACAGAAGTGAAATGTCTCCTTTTTCCAAAGCGATCCTTGGAGGCTCAGAGGGGTTAAGAAACCCTCTACTGCCATTACCAGTCACTCACTAGGACCCCAAACCTTCAAGGTGCTACACAAGGGGTGTGGAACCCACTGGGGTGGGATATCACATCTGAGGGCATTCCTGATAAAGAGAAAAGCTTTTAAAATTTAACTTTGAAGTTATATTTTTTTGAAGGTGTTTATTTAAGAGATTGCCATTAGGATTCTCTTTTAAAAAGACTTAAACTGGAGGAGGGAGGCACCTAGGTGCCTAAGTTGGTTGAGTGTCCAACTTCAGCTCAGGTCATGATCTCACGGTTCATGAGTTGGAGCCCCACATTGGTCTTGCTGCTGTCAGCGCAGAACCTGCTTCAGATCCTCTGTCTCCCTCCCTGTCTGCCTCTCCCCTGCTCATTCCCGCTCGCTCTCTCTCTCTCTCTCTCACAAAAATAAACATTAAAAAGAAATTCTAAAAAAAGGCTTAGACTGGGGGAGGGGTGCTTGTTGGCTGGCTCAGTTGGAAGAGTATATGACTCTTGATCTCGGGGTTGTGAGTTCAAGCCCCACATTGGGTGTAGATTACCTAAATAAATACAAAAACTTAAAAAAAAAAAAACCAAAAACTTAGACTTGGGGTGCCTGGCTGGCTCAGTTGGTAGGCCATGTGACTCTTGATCTTGGAGTTGTAAATTTGAGCCCCATGCTGGGTGTAGAGATTACTTAAAAAAAAAAAAAAAAAAAAAAAAGACTTAGATTCATAAATAAACAAGGGAGAGCATCCATCTAGATCTGTCTGTCCAGAATGGGAGCCACTAGCTACATATTGGCTATTGAGCACTTGATATATAGACTGCTGAAATTGAGATGCACTACAGTTTTGAGGACTTGTTATGAATAAAAGAATGTAAAGTATCTCATACATATCTTTATTTTTTTTTAATGATTATATACAGCTGTGATAATATTTTGGATATATTGGGATAAATAAAAACATACTGTTAAAATCCAATTTTACCTGTTACATTTTGCTTTAAAGAGTGTGGCTACTGGAACATTTAAAATTACATGAGTGATGGGGCACCTGGGTGGCTCAGTCGGTTGGGCATCCGACTTTGGCTCAGGTCATGATCTCACAGCTCGTGAAGTTTGAGCCCCGCATCAGGCTCTGTGCTGTCAGCTCAGAGCCTGGAGCCTGCTTCGGATTCTGTGTCTCCCTCTCTGTCTGCTCCTCTCCCATCCATGCTCTGTCTCTCTCAAAAATAAATAAACATTAAAAAAAAAAATTACATTAGTGGTTTGCATTATATTTATTTTTTTTTAAATATTTATTTAGAGAGAGAGAAAGCACAAGTTGGGGAGTGGCAGAGTGAGAGGGAGAGAAAATCCCAAGCAGGTTCCATGGTCACGTTCCAGCAGGTTCCAGCCCCAACGTGGGGCTTGATCCCATGATGGTGAGATCATGACCCGAGCCTAAATCAAGAGTCTGATGCTTAACTGACTGAACCTGCCAGGTGCCCCACATTGTATTTCTTTTGGACAGCATTGAACTAGATTTATTAGGAATATAGTTTGATTAGTCCTATTCACGTTATGGAGTTCTTTTTTTACTTGTTAGGATTAAAATGTATTCATGCTAGAACATTTACCAACGATGTGTTTGAGATCCAGCTGTTAGGAACTGGAATTTTTTGTTTTCCTTTGTAAATTCAATTAATGACTGCTACTGTTTTGTTTTTTCTTTTCCAAAATTCAGTTATGACAGTTTCTGGATGGCTATTTTTAATTTATCTTTTTCCGGTTTTTTTTTTTTTTTTTTTTAAATGGAAAACTGTACTGTTTTGGAAATAGTTAACCTCAGTACATTAGGAATTATTTTACAAAATTCCCTTATAGGTCCTGAATGCTCACAACAGGAGTTGTGTTGCCTCAACAATTTGGAATTGCTTTTTTGATGCAAACAGCATGGGTTAGGGCTATTTGTTTTGAGAGAGAGTGAGCATGAGCCGGGGAAGGGCAGAGAGAGAGGGAGAAAGAGAATCCCAAGCAGGCTCCGCACTGTCAGTATGAGCCTGACGTGAGGCTTGAACTCATGAACCGTGAGGTCACGACCTGAGCCAAAATGAAGAGTCGGACACCTAACCAACTGAGCAACCCAGGCACCCCAAGCCTTGACAATTTTGAGTGCTAGTAAGGTCATCCTGTCATTGGCAACTTTCTGAGGCCTGTTCATGTGCCCTCCAGTCCGAAGGGAATAGTTCCTGCTCTGGGGACCTGAAGGGGTCCTGACACGGGGCTCAGCTGGGTTAGCTGATGCACAGGGCTGCTTGGCTGCAGCTTGGGCAGAGGCCCCTCAGAGAAGCAAGACAAAATCACTGGCTCCTGTGCTAGAGAGGACCGCCGCCCCTGAGGGCAGTGTGCTCTCTCAGTCTTGGCTGTTTTGAATGGCAGGGGACAAGGTTTCACAGACAGTTGTGTGAATGCCACCGAAGGGGCATGGTGTGTAATAGAATGTTTTTATGTCTTACCCGTAAAATGGCATTCACCCTTTCTCCTTTTTTGTGTCCTGAAGGCTATATTTAGGGGCACAACTTCCTAGGTTGAGTAGCTTAATCTGTAGCCACAAACTTCTGTCACTAAACACATTTTCTTCCTGTGCTTTACAGATCATTAAAAAGCTGATAGAAAGAAAACAAGCCCAGATTCGAAAAGTATACCCTGGACTTTCGTGCTTTAAAGATGGAGTTCGACAGATTCCAATAGAAAGCATTCCTGGAATTAGTATGTACAGATCTTCCTTTAAAAGCAAAACCTTTTGGTCATGCCATGAGATAGGTTTGAAACAATTGCCAGAGTGCCGTGATTTGGAAAGCTTTTTGCCCAGCCTGTCTCCATTCATGGTGTTTGTAGTCTTGGGAAGGGAGCGCATACTTTCCCTTTATGTCTTTTCTCTACTTCTCAGTGTGGACAAATCAAGGAGAATTCAGATGACCCCTTGTAGCTGATAATATCTGCCATTTATCGAGAGGTTGCTGTTAGAGCACAGGGGAATTCTACTTCTACAAATGGGGAATTTGAGTCTCAGAATGATGAAGTCCTTTCAGCTCACATAGTACATGGCTAGTAACTGTCAGAATTAGAAGCCGCCTGATTCGGATCTCCCGACATTTTGCTGTTCGTACCTGTTGCTCGTTGCCGTCATGATTGCAACCTGCCCACATGTGTGCTCGGCCAAATCAGTCTCTCAGCATTTCTAAAAAAGATGATTGGAAACATATAGTTTGTTTCAAGTTCCCTATTTTAGAGTAGTTTTCCCAAGGGTTCTTATCTGTGAGTATGTGAGAGGTGAATCATCCTGGGATAAAACACACAAAATAGCTTGTTTTTGTAGATTGAAAGTATTGAATAGCTATGCTTTGATTCAGTTCAAATCCAGCATCTTCTAGTATATTGAAGATTTAATACAGAAAACAAAATGCAACAAACTACAGTTCTCCAGAAAAAAAATAAGACATTATTTGGGCAAGATATATTCCTTCATTACAATGGCTACCCTATAGCACATCTTACTTTTACTTCTAGCCCTAGAGATTTCACTTCCCTATATCATCCCTGTTAATGGCACAATAGCTACCATATTGCCAGGCATTTTTCTGTTTTTTTTTTTTTTTTTTTTTTACATGCATCAACTAATCTCAAAAGCGATAACGTCACCTAATTTGTAGAGTTCTGTTTTATAGATTGATAAACTGTAGAGGCAAAAAGTTAAGTAATCTATCTAGGATAAGTTAGCTTTTAAGGAGTGATCAAGAAATCAAATCCAGGTCTATTGGATTTGAGGCTGTGTTTTCTTTCTGCTGCGCTAAACCATCTTGCATTGCAAGCAGGTTCTTTGCCAAATAAAATACAGACCAGGAGGGATAAGGTTTGTTCTAACCTAAAATAACAGCTTAACTCTTTCACATGTGATTAGCAAAAAAAATGTGACTTAGAGTTTAAAATATACACATGTCCCCGGTACTGACATATTTATTTTTTATACTCTCCTCTGAAAAGTTGGAGTTCCTCCTTTAAAAAACACTAACCTAAAGTAGTGTTGGTTATCTTGGAAATGTTGGAAATGTTTCAGGTTTGTAGCCATATACGGAAGAAAACTAATTGCAGTTGATTTCTGTCTCTTCCCAGAAATAGACTTTTATTTAGGCATGCGTATAATTTATTGCATTTTGATAAGTATTAATGTTGTTATTCTCTTGACCGAAAGCAGTTCTCATTCAGTGTTTAATTTCGTTGACATGTAGGAGAGACAGGCTGGAAGCCGAGTGGAAGAGAGAAAAGGTAAGTCAGATGGGCGAGAGGATGTTAATGGAAGTGATTTTTCTTTCCTCCCCGCAACTTAGCGGAAACGGGCAAACTGACTGTAATCACTCAGGCGGCACTTGCTGCGTTTCAGTTTTCATAAAAAGTGCTGGGATGGTTCCAATCTTAGGGTTTTGTGAAAACGAGCTGAATAGGAATCCCCTGGCAGGAGGGCAAAAAACTAATCATTGTTCCTTGTTGTTTGCTCTTTTCCTTTCAAGTAAAGAGCCCAAAGACCCTGACCAGCTTTACAGCACGCTCAAGAGCATCCTCCAGCAGGTGAAGGTGGGTGTTTTCTTTTCATTCACCTCATGCAGATATTTTGAAATGATTTCCCACATGGAATTTCCATATTAGATACCTTACTTTTTTCTTTACTCAAGAGCCATCAAAGCGCTTGGCCCTTCATGGAACCTGTGAAGAGAACAGAAGCTCCGGGATATTATGAAGTTATAAGGTTCCCCATGGGTAATGCCATTAACATTTTCTAAGTATAGATGTAACACTCTCTGGATGGCGGTGTGGGGGACAAACGGTTGCTGAGGTTGATTTGTAATCTTCTGTGGTAGGGTAGGGTTTGTGTGATGACGGGCAGTGGGATTCCCCGTCCCCGCGGAGGGCCAGTGACGTAGAGCAGCGTGATAAAGGAGACGTGGGTGGCTGTGTTCAGGAGACATGCTTGCACCTTTCAGAGCTGCACCCGACAGCACTCGATGCAGAAAGCCCACGCGGGGAACTGCACTCAGCACTAGATGTGAAAGCTGGCTGTGTGGACACAGCCTTGTTTATACTCCCCCATTTGGTTGCAAATGGAGAAACTTCAGGTTGTCCTCTTGATATATTGTGAGCCTTTTGAGAATTTTTGAAAGCAATAAAAAGAAGTTGGATTAAGCTGCTTGTCTGCTATCCTAGCAGAGGGAGAAATTCTTGATTTTCCATGTTCTTGATGGATACTGGTAGTGTCCCTGTTTACACTCCTTTTTAAAGCTTTATTACACATCCAATACCAAACAAACAAGAAATGCCTTTAGAAATGTACAAGTGTGGGATTTGCTGCTGTGCCTGCAACATGCTAAATGATTAGTTGAACCAATTGAGAATCCAGTTAAACTAATTTGGCATTGTGTAGATGACAGAAAACTAGCTGAAGTGTTTTCTTTTCAGTCACTTGTGTGGCCATTGTTTGGGAGACAGCCTGTGTCTTCTGTCCCTTTTCCACCTGTAATCTATTCCTGGTACCAAGCAAGTATTAAAATATGAAAGGAAGAATGAAAGGGACCCATTAGCTCCCTGGCAACAGAATTATTTGTGGGTGTTTTCTATAGCCTTAATTTTCACATGAATGTGTTTTATATAGTCATAGTAATGATTTGGGTAGTCTGTACTCCTTAAAGTGGACATACATCTATATGCTTTTCTTTCCCTTTGCTTTCTGCCTTGCTTCTGTGTATTTCAGTTATGAAAACCAAAGTGTGAGGATTGACTGAGTCTAGAATTCTGTATGGAACGGTGTTTGCGGAGTCTGTATATTCTTTTCTTTTTTTTTTTTTTTTTTTTTTTTTTTTTTTTTTCAACGTTTATTTATTTTTGGGACAGAGAGAGACAGAGCATGAACGGGGGAGGGGCAGAGAGAGAGGGAGACACAGAAGCGGAAACAGGCTCCAGGCTCTGAGCCATCAGCCCAGAGCCCGACGCGGGGCTCGAACTCACGAACCGCGAGATCGTGACCTGGCTGAAGTCGGACGCTTAACCGACTGCGCCACCCAGGCGCCCCTCTTTTCTTTTTTAAAAAAAAATTTTAAGAGGTTTTATTTTTAAGTAATGTCTACACCCAACATGTGGCTCAAACTCACAACCCTGAGATCAAGAATTGCATGCTCTACTGACTGAGCCAGTGATGTGTCCCTCGGTATTTTCCATCATGTAAAAAATATGTTAAGACCAGGGTACCTGGGTGGCTCAGTTGGTTGAACATCTGACTTCAGCTCAGATCGTGATCTGGTTTGGGAGTTCAAGCCCTGCATCAGATGCTCACTGCTGTCAGCACGGGGCCCGCTTCGGATTCTCTGTCCCCCACCTCTCTCTGCCCTTCCCCTACTTGTACTCTCTCTCTCAAAAATAAATAAACATTTAAAAAGTATATGTAAAGACCATTTGTGCCCATTTCCAAACTTAAGTTAACTGACCTCTGGAGTTAACTCCAACTGACCCTGGACCATCTCCACTCCTTTTATGAAACCCTCGTGGGAGGTCGTGTGAGTTTGGGGAGAATACTTATCTTTTAGCCCTGCTCATGTATGCTCTGAAGACCTGCAATAGTAGTTCTAGAAGGTCCTGTTTGTCATAGCCTACTCTCAGCCTGCTTTCTGGAAGTGTTTTTCCTGGTCCAGCCAAGCAAAGGGATGAGCCTTTCCAGTTGGATACCACCTGTGTGCATAGCTGAATGCTTCCGAGGGCAATATTGGCCCCGTTGAGCAAGACCAGTGGTGAACTGAGGTGTGGTCTAGACAAAGAGAATTAAAACAGTAAATGGTGCTCTTTAGGGGAGTAATGATATTTTTTTTGAGATGTCTTTAGGTGCTGAGTAAAATGTGTAGTCTTGCCCCTAAGATGGTCATGCCCAAAAAGATGGTCTTTTTTCTGAGGACAAGACTGACAGATCAATAATTTTACTTTCTCCCATTTTTGCCTTCTTGGCTTTTTCTAAAAGCATTTCTTCTCTTTCCCCTTTGCCTTCAAAAACTCTTTTCTCCCATATGAATGAGACCTAACCTGTGTCATTTGGGGCATCTCATTCAGAACATTGTCTGAGTAGTCTGGTTCAAGCATGTCTTCTTGCCATGTGTGGATTACTAGTTAGAGTTTTCCTATTTACCCAGAACTCCCAAGTTGGTGGGGGTGGGGGATGAAAACAGAATAATCTTATGATTTCTTCCTATGTGGTATCACTGATGTGTAATCACCTTCTTTTTTAACACATGCCGTTTGGCCAGCCAAGCCTCTTAGAAGGCTGGAGGAAGAAAGATGTTATTTATAACTGAATAGAATAGAAAGATGGAAAGGAAATGTACGGAATTGGCTGTAATTATTCTGAAAGGTTCAAATACTTCTATGACTCTTGTTTTGTTCCTACTGTATTTTAGGCTCTCCCCATCTCTTCTTATCCACTCTCTTCCAAATAATAGTTTGAAAGCTTTTGGATAAACTTCTTTGTGCCATGTTTCATTCTTTTTTTCCCTTTTTGGTTACATGTCTTTTCCTTCTAAAACATAAAATTAGGGGCGCCTGGGTGGCGCAGTCGGTTAAGCGTCCGACTTCAGCCAGGTCACGATCTCGCGGTCCGTGAGTTCGAGCCCCGCGTCAGGCTCTGGGCTGATGGCTCAGAGCCTGGAGCCTGTTTCCGATTCTGTGTCTCCCTCTCTCTCTGCCCCTCCCCCGTTCATGCTCTGTCTCTCTCTGTCCCAAAAATAAATAAACGTTGAAAAAAAAAATTAAAAAAAAAATAAAAATAAAAAATAAAACATAAAATTATATCAGGTAGCATATCTTAAGTGGTAGGCATGTGGTGGAAGGAAGGTAAACATCTAACTTACTTGGAGAGACACAATTAATTTCATTAGTCTTTCTTCATTTAATGAGAGGACATCTTCATCTGTTCAGTCACACTCGGGTGAGACAGCTAGTGGGGTATTTGCTGAACCTTTAGGTATCTTAACACTTGCCAGTTTTTCTCTTCTTCCAAACTGTTTTAGTGAGAGAAGAAACTTGAACGTTGAACTCACAGATTGATGACATAGCACTACCAAAGATAAGCTTTGTTCAGAGGAAATAGGCGAGAGTACATATTTCCCATTTTTTTCTTTGGTGTTTTGGTAGATTTAAGATTTTGATCTAAATGAATTTCCATTTTTGGTTGTTGTACATAATTTTATATATCTGACTAACTGATAATCCCACTGTAGTTGGTTGTAAGTTTCCTTGCCTCTGGAAAATTTGATCATATAGTGGGAATTTGGGTTATGGGTAGTCAGAGGTATTTCTTTAACAATTTTGACTTATTTTTCCATGCACAGTTAATATAATTTTTTTTAATGTTTATTTTTGAGAAAGAACAAGCAGGGAAGGGGCAGAGGGGGGGCGGGGAGACAGATGATCTGAAGCGGGCTCTGCACTCACAGCAGAGAGCCCTACATGGGGCTCGAACTCACAAACCATGAGATTATGACCTGAGCCAAAGTCAGAGGCTTAACCAACTGAGCCACCCAGGTGCCCCACAGGTAATATAAGTTTTAATGATAGAACCAGACTTAGAGTCAACTAGGAACCTATCAGTAGACAAATGTTAACATCTTCTAATCTGCATGGAATTTTTTTTTTAATATTTATTTATTTTTGAGAGAGAGAGAGAGAGAGAGAGAGAGAGAATATATGGGCAAGTGGGGAAGGGGCAGAGAAAGAGGGAGACAAAGAATTTGAAGTGGGCTCCAGGCTCTGAGCTGTCAGCAGACAACCTGACGTGGGGCTTGAACTCACGAACCGTGAGTTCATTACCTGAGCTGAGGCCGGATGCTTTACCGACTAAGCCACCAAGGCGCCCCTGCATGGAATTCTTTAAATCAGTCCTAAGAGTGGGGAGTAAACAAGCCCCATGGTATTCTTATAAGTTTAGATAAGTACTGTTTTCATTTGTAAAATAATATAATTTAAAGGAAGTAGATATATTGGGAAAATACTATTTTACAGTAGTCTCTCAAGGCTTACTGGCTTTAGAAAAAAATTTTTGTGATTTTTTTTTTTTTTTTTTATTGCTTGTGATTCTTATTTCATGGATGGAGCATGAAACTAAATTAATTTGAATCTTTATATGCAAGGACACTGGTGTATCTGCAGATTTATTTATGATCAGTTTCTGTACTTTAGTTCTGTCTCTACAGCACCAAAACAACTGTGAATTTATTGAAACAAACTCAGTCTGATTGTTCGACTTAAGTAATGCAGTGATTCAGTACAGATGTCCCACCTGCTCTACTCTGTGTAGATAGAGCCTCTTCTGTGTAATTCCGAATGAATAGCTAACAGTACTTAGTTTATCATACTTATCACTGCTAATCTACTTAGCTTCCTTGTGCTGAATAGGGGATTGGGCCAGATGACTAATAATGGTCCCTTCAATGTTAAAATGCTGTGATTTTACACAAGGAACCCTCACAACAGAAACAACCTAAGATTTAGGAACTGTTTTCCTTGATCATATGAATTTCTTATAAGCAGGGGCATTGGGGTGGTAAAAATGTAGCCAAACCAATGACATAAATTTCTCTCCCTGTCTCCCTTTTGTCAGCGACTGTTTAAAATAGGAGTCAAAGATTGCTAATATTTTTTTTTCCTGTGCAGATCTGAAAACCATGAGCGAACGCCTCAAGAATAGGTACTACGTGTCTAAGAAATTATTCATGGCAGATTTACAGCGAGTCTTTACCAATTGCAAAGAATACAACCCCCCTGAAAGCGAATACTACAAATGTGCCAATATCCTGGAGAAATTCTTCTTCAGTAAAATTAAGGAAGCTGGATTAATTGACAAGTGATTTTTCCCCCCTCTGCTTCTTAGAAACTCATCAAACAGTGTGCCTAAAGCAAGGTGGTTTAGTTTTATAAAGAATTGGACATAATGTATTGAAGATACTTGTAACTGTATTAATTAGCACTTTTGAAAAACAAAAAAACCTCCTCTTAGCTTTTCAGATACGTATTTAAATTGAAGTCATAGAACATTTTTATTTTATGGAATAGATTTTAATCTATTTACTACTATTAAATGTAAATTTTCTATGGCATGTCCATTAGCTGAATATTCAGTGATAGATGATCAGGGGTTTCCTCAAAACCTGTGTATGAGGAAATTGCACATAGTACCAAGATTTGGGGGAATGCAGAAACTTTTCAGACCATGAATGTTTCCATTTTTTCTAATGGAATGTGAGAGTTTATTTTTATTTTATTCTGAAGGACTTTAAGGAAGGGATACATGATAAAAAGCCCGTAAAAGGTGAAATATGTGATGTTTGAAGTCTCATTGTAGACTTTTTATATATATTTTTTAAAAACACTCATCTAGATGAGGTGCTTTGAGCAGTTCTGAAAAAATGCAGTTCCAGAAAAGCAACTGCTTTGATTCCTAAGGAAGAAATTCTAAATACTGCAAAGTTTTTTATAAGCATCTGGGTTTTTGATAATTCTGTCTACCTACAATAAACTTGTGAGCGCATAACCACTATTTTAATAATTATTTTCTCTACACAAATGTGTAATATTATATTTGACTTTGCTTATGCAGGCCATAAGTTCCAAAAGGCAATCTCCTGTTGCACAAAGGCATACATTTGAGAACACTTGAGATCGAATCAATGTGCTTTAATAAGAAAAGATGCATAATCTACGTATGTAACAAATTTGGTGGATCCTTGTTCTAACTAATAAGGATTGTTTTCGTTTTCTATGAGACACACAACCCCACTGATAATGTACGATATGAACATTTTTCCTGTTGCATCTCTACATTCTGTTCATTGTCTGAGGTGAAATCAATTACCAAGATTTGCTGTCAGTATTTTATCACCTACATTGGAATACAGACCCAGGGTGATATCCCACTGAAATCCATCGTACAGACGGATTAACCTGTCTCGGGACTCCAGCTTAGCGCTTGGGTTTATTTTCTGATTAACACTACATAGAGAAGTGGGACGTCTGCCATCCCAACTCTGGGAGAACCAACTAATATCAAAACAAATGAAGGCCATTTTGATGGTCTTTGACACTAATTTTTATGATACAAATTTATAAACTGATTTTTGTAAAGGACTAAGTTTTAAAAGTGTATTTAACTTGATGGGGTTTTTTATCAGCATAAGTGAATTAAAGTGATCATTTAATCATTGTTAAAAACAGTTGCCAGAGATAATCTGCATGATGGAAAAAAACCCTGCAAATGGCTGTTAAGCGGGAAGTATTGTTTTTAATAGGTAAGGGATATTCAGAATGCTCACACTGAAAAATGCCTCAACTTTTTTAAGTCTAAGAAACTGCCTCGAGTGGCATCTAGATTTCTAATGAAGAATGATGATACACTTTGGATTAAGTATCTTGGACTGGTTTTAAACAGTGCTTTGTACTGAATCTGCCGAAGCATCTGTCCAGCTTGGTATCCTGTGAAAGTTTGTTATTTTCTGGGTAGACATTCTTATAGAGTATTGTCTTTAAAATCAGATTGTCTCTTCTATATTGAAAGCATTTTTATGTTTTCTAATTTAAAAATTAATATTTTCTTATAGATATTGTGCAATAAAGCTGAAGTAGGATGTGTGGTTTTTGCAAATGCTTTAACAGCGGATAAAATTTTACATTTGTAAAATTAATATATTGTACTGGTACAACATAGTTTTAAATTATATTTTAAAAAGCTCTCAATGTGGTGTTGCGTTTTCTTCTTCTAGCCCATTAAATTCAACGGGGCGATGGTTGATGACCATCGAATAGATCCGTAATTCTTGCCTTTTAGGCATTTCGTTGAAGATGTTTAGAATTGCTGCATTCGTTGGAAATTTCATAAAAATTCACAAACCACCATTGAGATAATTCCATGAGGAGAGACACTTGTCTGGGTCTGTGTCTTTTGAGTGGTCCACTGCATTTTGCCCGCTGTCACTCATTAAACAAAGGGGAGAAAAAAGCAGTGAGAGAGGAGTGTTATTGGTTTAGAAGTTAAGTCCCCCCTCCCTCCCCAGTTTTTCTGCTTTCCATCTGCAAAAAGATGAATGAAGACGCAGGTAAAAATATAGCTGGTTCTTAGACATCTCCTAATGAGCTTCTAATTTCACTCAAAATGCCGACTGCAGGAAAGAATCCTATATCCTGTTGGGGTATGAGAAGTACTGTACCTTTTCTTACTCAATCCTGAACCAACTGAGAAGTCAAAGGAATAAGGCACATGATGACCAAAGTATCTTCATTAATAATAAAATGGATATTGAAGAATGTGGCTTATATATCTATGGAAAATGGGCTAATACTGAACCCCAGAATGTGACTGACTCGCCAGCGGCTCTGCAGACACTGCCAGCTTCCCCTCCAAGGGCAGAGCCTGTACCATTGAGTTTAGTGCATGGCCAAGAGCAATGGTGCTCTCTGAAGGCAGGCCAACTCTGAAGAGGCACAGGGGATGGAACCGCCAAACCGTGCAGTCCAGGGCCTTGCTGTAACTCATCAATTAGGTAAGTCCCTCCCAGGGGAGGAATGAATGAGGGGCACAGGGAGGCCAGGGGGTGATGTCTGTCCTTCCACAGGGATGCAAACATTGGGATTGGAGGATAAGTCTCCTTCCCACTCCACCCCATGTATCCGTATCAAAAATTGCTCTGAAGTTGTATTCAACACATTTAATAACTGCTTGTATTCATTAGAATAGTGAAAAGAAGACCGAGGTTTTCATATTACTTAGAAGTAAAATTTAAAATTGTGAAACCTAAGAAGTAGAAACAAGATCAGACTGAGGTACTATGGACAGGTTAATAATGTGTCACGTCTTTTAGCTGACGTCCTTCAGACCAATGTTGAAGAGATTCTAAGAGCTGTACAAGGAAGGGTTATTGGTGGCAGCCTATGGCCTTTTCCGTATTGTTCTGAGTCTGCTCGGGCCCTCCGTAACTAGCATTCTCCCCTTAGCAAAGTAGAACCAATAGTTTGGAGGGAGAGCATCAACAAAGTACAGAGAAGATGCTGAAAGAGGGGGTGAGAGAACACCCTTAAGTGCCATGAAAAGTTCCCTACTGTAATTTATGTATACTTATGCCTTGGCTTTTTTATGGTAGTGTCTTTACTTTTTTGTGGAAAAAAACTAACAGAGACAAAGCCGCAGATTTTCTCTGGGTTTATTAAAAAGCGACGCAGAGAAAAGCAAGGAAAACAAAAGTCAGTCTTCCTGCTCCCTCTTGTTATTGGGAAGTCCAACACAACCTTGGCAGAATTAGTTTAAAAAGATGAGAAACAACACATCTAATTTGTGTACGTGTGTAATTTTCTGAGCTGAACCGAAGGTTGTCAGTTTTAGTTTATCTAGGTTTGAAGTTCTTCAAGAGCAATCCCTTGCGGGGGCACCTGGGTCACTCAGTCAGTTAAGTGTCTGACTTGGGCTCCTGTCATGATCTCGTGGTTCCTGAGTTCAAGCCCTGCATCGGACTTTGTACTGGTCCTGTGAAGGCTGCTTGGAATTCTCTTTGCCCCTTTCCCAGTTAGGCTCTCTCTCTCTCTCTCAAAAGAAATAAACTTTGAAGGAAAAAAAAAAAAAAAGCGATCCCTTGGAGAATTTGCTAGAAGGTAAGGACCTCCTTGCACACGTTCATGCATATGCGCTTTCTGCAATACCACTTCATTTGGTTATTGGGCCCTTTCTAAAATTCACTGGTCTCTGTTCTTTGCTCTCTGTTAACCACCCATTTTCTGCAGTTAAGAGAGATGGGTATGCTATTTATGCTTAATAATATCTAAGAACAAAAAATCTGCCTTTTTGTCCAATAGGGCAGTCCAACAAGAGAATAGGAAAAGGGTTATAAGAGAGTGCTTAAGTTTGGTTAATGTTGGTTGTTTTAAAAATTGAATAGAATACATAGTTCATACAAATTTTATGATCAAGCTCTTATTAAAATCTTTTCTCCCCATACAGTGCTATTGATTCAGTGTGCCAGCACTGCTTCTACTCAGCACATTCACACCTATATAGTTGTATGTTGTTTTGTGGAAAACTCAACATTCCCTTCTATATTTAACATTAAAAAATTAAAGTGGGGCATCTGGGTGGCTCAGTCAGTTAAGCATCCAACTCTTTTTTTTTTCTTTTACTTGTTTTAAATTTATTTATTTTAAATTTATTTTTGAAAGACAGAAGGCAAGTCAGGGAGGGGCAGAGAGAGAGGGACACACAGAATCTGAAGCAGGCTCCAGGCCCTGAGCCGTCAGCATAGAGCGTGATATGGGGCTAGAACTCATGAACTGTGAGATAGTGACATTGAACCCTGCGTCCGGCTCTGCCCTGTCAGCACAAAGCCTGCTTGGGATTCTCTCCCCCTATCTCTGTCCCTCTCTCACTCATGCTCTCCCTCTCAAATAAACTTTAAAAAATAAAGTATAATTAGCAATATACATGCAGTACAACACAATACCATACAAAACGCACATAATACAATAAAATACACAGATCTTCAGCGTAAGCAAAAAAGTAACAGAAAACGTGGGAAGACTTCTGAAATCATTTTATGAGGCCAGTATTGTTACCCTTGACACCAAAGTCAGGATAAAATTTACAAGAAAACTATAGATCAACAACCCTCATAAACACAAATTCAAAGATCTTTAACAAAATATTAGCAAATGGAATTCAATATATAAAAAATATCAGGGATCATGACCAAGTGGGGCATATCTGATTAAGTCAAGGTTCATTTAACACTGAAAATCCACTAATGTAATATGAATAGCATAAAAAAAAAAAAAAAAACATGTTCATCTCAATAGATGCAGATAAAGCATTTGACAAAGTTCAACACCCATTCCTTTAAAAAAAAAAAAAAACTAGCAAAGAATAAAAGGAAACTTCCTCAATAGGGTAAACGTAATCAATAAAAACTTATAGCCAACATCACAGTAATGCTGAAAGACCAAATGCTTCCAAGGTTGAGATAAAGGCAAAGATGTCTGCTCTCATCACATCTATTCAACATTATAGCAGAGGTTCTAGTCAATGCAGTAAGGAGAAAAGGCACACAAGATAGAAGTGAACTGTTTTTATTTGTAGACTATAAGGTCATGTACATAAAAACAATTCTAAGCAATCTATGAATAAAAAATACTAGAACTCGTGAGTGAATTTAGCAAGGTCTATATATGAAAATCAGTTGCATTTCCATAAACTAGAAGCAACTACATTTCTATAAACTAGCAGCAAACAGGTGAAAATGAATTTTAAAATATTAAGAAATATTAAGAAATCAATTCCATCCATGTCTTTTAAAAAAACTTGTGACTTACAAGAAAAGATATGGGAAAAACTTCATGACATTGGATTAGGCAATGATTTCTTAAGTATAACAATCAAAAGCAAAGAAAACAAAAGGAAAAATTGATAAATTGGACTTAATCAGAATTAAAAACTTGTCCATCAGAGGACACTCCCAACAGTAAAAGGGCAACCCACATAATGGTGGAAAACATTTGCAAATCACAGATTGGATAAGGGATTAATATCTAGAATGTTTTAGGAACTCCTCTAAGATTCAACAACAAAAACATCCCAATTCAAAAATGGGAATAGGACTCGAAGAGACATTTTTCTGAAGAAGGTATGTAAATGGACAATAAGCACATGAAAAGATGTTTAACATCATTAATCACTGGGGTAATGCAAGTCAATACCACAATGAGATGTCACTTCACACCCATTACGATAGGTATTCTGAAAAAAACCCACAAGTATTAGCAAGGATATGGAAAAATTGGGATCCTTGTGCATTGCTGGTGGGAATGTAAAATGGTTCAACCACTCTGGAATACAGCATGTTGGTTCATCAAAATATAGTTACCATATTATCAACAATTCTGCTTCTGGATACATATCCAAAAGAATTAAAAGCAGGATCTCAAGCAGATCTTTGTACATCCATGTTCACTGCAACATTCTTTCTTTTTTTTAATGTCTATTTATTTTTGAGAGACAGAGATGTGGCATGAGTGGGGGAGGGGCAGAGAGAGAGAGGGAGACACAGAATCAGAAGCAGGCTCCAAGCTCTGAGCTGTCAGCACAGAGCCCAACATGGGGCTCAAACTCATGAGCTGTGAGATCATGACCTGAGCTGAAGTCGGACGCTCAGCTGACTGAGCCACCCAGGCGCCCCTCAACATTATTTCTAATAGACAAAAAGTGGAAACAACCCTAATGCCCATTGATAAACAAAATGTGGTACATAGATCCAATGGAATACTACTGAGGCTTAAAAAGGAATGAAATTCTGGTATGTGTGGACATGTATGAAACATGCTATGGCATGGATAAAACATTATGTTAAATAAGCCAGATACAAAAGGGGAAATACTGTATATACTCATTTATATGAGGTACCTGGAATAGTCAGTTTCATAGAGCCATAAAGTAGAATAGTGGTTACTAAGAGATGGGGTGGGGTGGAGTAAATGGGCAGTTATTTAATGAGTACAGAGTTTCAGTTTGGGATGATGAAAAAGTTCTGGAGACGGGTAACTGATGATTGCACAGCAGTGTGAATGTACATAACGCTACTGAACTATACACTTAAAAATGATCAAAATGATACTATATTTTACCGCCAAACCAAAAAAAAAAAAAAAAAAAAGTGATTATACAATACCCAGCCCATACCTAGACAAATAAACCAATAGAAATTTCGGTGTGTGACAAAGAGAGTGGTATTCATCAGTGGGGAAAAGATAGATTAGTCAATGAATAGTGCTAAGGCAATGGGCTATTCTCATGGAAAATAAAATCAGATCCCCATTCCACAAAATGCTACACAGTTAAAGACCTAAGTGAAAAAGCAAAACAAATTTTAGAGAAAAATTTTAAGGAAAAAGGTGACAGAGGATAGTAATATTTAAAATTCTTGAACATGAAAAAACATAAGGTAAAAATAAAGTAGAAAAAGAAAGCTATAGCCCATGTAAATAAAGACAAGGAATACTATCTAGAATATATAAAGAGCCCTATTCTATTAAGAAAAAGACACTCTAGTTGAAAAGTGGGCAAAATATACAATAATTCATAGAAGGAATGAGTGACCAATATTTGAATTCTCACAAGTAATTAACTCAATGAGATAATATCTCATAAGTAATTAAAACAAAAGCCATTTGACATTCATTGGCTTAGGTAATTTTATGTCCAATAATGCCAAGTGATACTGTGTGGGGAAACTAGAACTTGTAAATTGCTCGTAGGAGAGTGATAACACTCCTTGTGTCAGGAGAATTGGTACAACCACTTTAGAGAGCAGCTCCCCTTCTAGGTATCCACTCCATGGAAACTTATTCACATGTGTGCAAGAATGCAGAATATTCACCAAAGCACTAATTTGTAATAATGGAAATAGTGGAAGCAAATTATCTCTCAAAATAGTAAGTCTAGTTTATTTATATAACTGTACGATGAAAATAATCTACATCTGCCAACATGGATAAATCTCAAAAACATTGGTGAGTTAAGTAAAAGTCAGTTGCAAAAAGGTACGTACAATATAACATTCACGTAAAATGTTAACATACAAAACGATTCTTAACAGTCTAGGGATAAACAGTAAGAATACAGAAATATTAAAAGTATAAAAACACCAAACTTCAAATTGCCCAATAGTGCAATCACTTTCTATAGTGATGGAAATGTTCTATACCTGCACTGACCCTACTATGGTAACGACTAACTAAGGAACTATCCTGAAAGTCCAAACATAATAATTTGCTGAGGTGTCACTGAACAGTATACACCTAGATAGCTTGGTATTTAGAGCTAGTCACTTGCCTAGTCCCAGAACCTAAGCAACCATCAGTTCATTATCTCACATTTTACTTTCGCAGAAGATACATTTTGAGTAAAATTAAAAGTTTTAGGCAGTTTAAGAAACTGGGCTTATGTCCGGTTATTTTTATTTAAAAGAAAAAATAAACCAAATTTATTAGTGGTATGAGAAAAAAGCATCACATTTGAAGTATAGTTTTGAAGACATTTTCATGATCTAGGGTTCAGTCAAAGAATATTCCATGGCAATAGTTCAACCCTTCTGTGGACTATCTTACAGATTCTCTCTTGGAGAGATAGGAGGTGTAGTAGGATGAATTTAAACAGCATCCAAAAAACACTTCATTGTATTTGTTTCATACTTTTTTTTTAGAACTGCGTCTGGGATCCTTTTTCTGTTTGAAAATAGGAGAATTCAAGAAACACAAATCTGTAAAAGGGTCTCCTCTTCTCAGTTTCCTAGAAGGATAAAAAGAGCTCTTAGGAATAATTATAAGCATCCCAGCACCATCTTACCCTTCAATATAAAGTTATTGTGACATATGCCAGTGTTAATATTCCCACTTCAGTTTTTAATCAAAATTTGATATTTCAAATAAGACTCACTCTTGAACAAAGCTCCAAACCTTACTCCCCTCACCCCCGACATTTATCATTAAAAGTGGGTTCCCACAAATACTTACGAAATGAGTGTGGGTTCCTTATAGTTCATACTGACTGTGCACCTACGCTTTGGCAGAGACACTGCTGGGCTTTCTTTATTCTTTTTTGGAGAAAGAGAAAGTTTTCTGACTTTCAATACAGGATACAAGGGAGCATTGGTGATATCCTTCAGGCTAAAATGAGGTGAGCGGTGAGTTTTAGGTAGTGCACCTACGAAGACAACAACTTTTACTGAATATGGTTCCAAATTAAAAAAAAAAAAAACAAAGCTGGAACTAAAATCATATGCAATTACAGATCTTAAACATATACAAATCCAGCATTGTATTATATAGATTTTTTTTAACCCATTCATCATTTTTCCATCCCAGATAACACTGAAATATCAATTACTATAGATGTGAAGAGCTAATACAACAGGTTACTAAGACTTAAAATTCTTTTTTTTTTTCCTAAGACTTAAATTCCTTAAAAAAATTAAAATTCTTCTAGGATAGCTTGGGCATAATGAATTACCTTAAATCACAGAATTTCATTTTAGTTCCATCTTGCTTTGTAGAATCATCAAGGCCTCCATCTTTTTCATAACCATAATTTATCAAGTGGCTTCCTATAGTCTTAAAAAAGCTACGTAAACTCACTTTATTAAATAAATGAGAATTCTACATCATAGTCTCTGTGTAAACCAGCAGGAAGGGGATTCCCTCTGGTAAAGCTAGTATGTTAAAAAGTTACCAATGTTTTTCCTATCATAAACATTCAAGTTATTCTACTTTGGAGCTAGATCTATATTGGGTGTCAGGTACCCAGCACACAAAGAACACTGCAAGACAATTCTTCAAACAGCTCTAAAAAGCAAGTTGTTTTTCCAATACAAACGAAATTATAACTGTAAAATGACTATTTTTAGCAACCATGCTCTCCAGAGTTATCTAGGTTTCAAATACTGTCTTTTTGTCTCCACTTACACATATTGCACTATACCATTTATTCCAACTTTTAGTTTGGAAAATATGGTTAAGCAACATCTACTCACTTGCTATATTCTGGAATATTGCTTCTCAAAATTAAAGTATCTACAAATCCCCCAGGGAACTTGTGAAAATGATGCAGATTCTGATTCAAGGGTATGGCCTGAGATTCTGAATTTTTAAGAAGTTTCAAGGTAATGGTGATGCTGATGATCTGGGGATAAAATTCTGAGTAATACTATCTTAGAGTGTAATTTTTTTCTTTTAAAAACTTATGTAAAATTTCAAGTATACACAAATATGGAGACAACAATATAATGAACCCCAGTTACCCAGCTTCAGTAATTATCAACATTTTGCCAATCTTGATTTACATTAACATTACAGCATATTTAAAAAAACAAAACATGGTTGCATACTACCACTGCCTAATTTTGGGAAGTCATTTAAATTTTTTAGGCTTTCAGTTTTCTTATAAACAATATAAGGATGTTGATACCTACACTTTATTTATTATTTTGTTTTACACCTGCACTTTATAAAGTTATCCTGAGGATCAGATGTTTTGGGAATGCTACAACCTGATCACATATATTAGTTTTACCATAATAACAATTTCCCAGATGAGAATCTTTGTGGGCAGATGCAGGCTGTTATCATCAACTTTTGAACCATGCTACTTTTGATCTATAAAAGCAAGATTTTCTAAGCCACAGTTTTCAGATATCTTACAAATGTCTTACAAAAAAATACTAAGCCCAATAACTGAGGGAAAAGTTTGGCTTAGTGTTTGGCCACCTTTCACTAACTAGAACGAATCAATTTAAAATCGTGGTTCCTGTCAAACTGAATATGAAGCAAAGCCATTAAAATGATAGGTCACCGGATTCAAATTTGATTTCACTTTCAAAGACCTGTGTCAGGTGAGTGTATAAAAGATATTTTAATTCAACCTAACGCCACCAAAAAGTTTTTCTTACTTTGGAAGTCTTCATTTACTGAAGTTAAAAATGCTTTCTCCATAACAAGTAGTATTGTTCTTAAAGAAGATTTAAATTAGCTTAAAGTAGGTCATAGCCATACAATTGTGATTTCCACCCCCCAACCCGCCATTGTTTAATCAGACTGTAACTACCCCCAAAGAGACAGATGGCAAGTCTCTAACCTCCCCCAGAGAAACAGATGGTAAGTATAGCCTATAAGCATCAGGAGTGATCATTTATTATAAACATTAAAAATGCAGGCGAACAAGTACATCACTTACTGATAGGAGTTTTTATAAGCTTAGTGCCCTCTATCTCTTTTTCAGCCCTGTGTTTTAGCGCTCTTTTAGGTCTCGGCCTGCTGACTGGGCTCCCAGCTGGTTCACTGGAGAGACCTTGACTGTACTTGCAAGTGGGCAAATAGAGGTCATCAGAGTCATCTCCTGAACCACTTGATTCACAGACGCTCACTTCAGGTTCATTGGTGTTTTCTCCTCTGTTAGAATCATTGTTAATTTTTTGTCGGAAAGGAGTGAGATGAATTCCTTCTTCCAAATTAAAATTGTAGGCATCACTGGAAGTGACAGATTCATCCAATTTTTCTTTGGAGACAGTTTTTTTATTTTCACTTTTGCTCGCTTTATACTTTGATACAGATTTTGATTTTTTCCTTCTGTTACCTTTTCTTTTCTCTTCTCCTTTTCTTCCTTGTGCACCTCTGCGCTTATTTTTAGTTTGTTCAGGTTTATACTCTAAGATGTCTTCTTTTGTTTTAGTGGATCTTTCTGGGTCAATCAGCTTTGGTGATAAGTTAATTTGATCATTATTCCATTGACAAACATTTTGTTCCATGTTTTCAGGTAAGTGCATATTTACTACTGGGTCTACACATCTAATTCTTTCCAATTCAAAGGACTGCTCTGAGAAATGACTGATTTCAAAATCATCCAAGGTATTGAACTGACATAGATTATTAAAATGTTTCTTTAAACTGCGACGGACAGATACAGTTCTAGGTAAGACATTATCAGTAGATTTATCGTCATCTGAATTCAAATCAAATCCCAGTCTGTCTTGAGAAATAGGTATTTGCTCTGAGAATTTAAAAGATAAATGAGAAAAAAATAGTTTAACTTTATGGAAATTTTAAATTCAGTAATCTTAGAACTCAAAAATGAAATAAATGAAAGGTCAGTTTGTAGTTCCGCATTTGCTCTAAGCAAATAAAAATCTGGGGAACTTAGTACTATCATCTAATTTATTTGGCAATGATCAATCGATGGGTTCTATCTGACTTGTGAAAGAATCTTACATAACGTCCAAACATGTTCTAACTGGGGGTTTTCTGTGTCCCTAGTTTAAAGGTTTAAAGAAAAAGTAGTTGGCTATATGTATCTATGTGTATAGGATTCAGTGGGAGAGAACCTCATATTCTAAAGTAAAGTAAAGTAAGACCAGGACACTGAGAAAGTGGGAGCTAAGATGTTCTTTGAAATCCCAGTAAAACTGCGATAATTACAAAGCCTTTCAGGTAAGAAATATAGTAAGCATTTTTAGGGAAAGGTTCTGCTTATTCAAATGCCATCCCTTCTTCAAAGCATTGAGAACAGGGACACGCCAATTTAGAAATGGAAAGAATGGCATAGCTTTGGAGGTCGGCTTTCAGTTAAATGCTAGCTCTTACCTTTTGGGCTACTTCTTGTGCGATACTTTACTTCTTTGAGTATATATAAAATGGGACCAACTGTACCTATATTCTAAGGTTGTTGTGAGGGTTAAGTGAGATAATGTAAAATGGCTAACACAGCTTGGCAAATAGTAGGGCTCAGTAAACTGCAGCCAGTTAGAGCTGATAGCTGGTAACAAGATAAATAGATATATTTTTAAACTGTTATATTCTGTGTAAAATAAACAGATTTGCTTTGAGCAGAAGAATGCCAGATGAGCAAACTTAAAAAAGTTAAAAAAAAAAAAATTAGAGAAATTTAATTATGTTACTTGTTCTCAAAGATCTCATCTTGCCCTTAATATTTTTACATTTTCACTTGAATTACCTTCTATTTGGAATGATTCTCCTTGTCCTGGAAGGTGAGCTTCCTGAAGAGGAACTTGTCTAGCCAATGAAAAACAGAAATTTATTTAAGAATTATGTAACAAAAAGAAATTTAAGATTTTCTTAAGTTTTTCTCTTTCTTTAGTATCATTTCATAATCCTATTCTAAATCTGCTAAGTATCAAAGAAAACAAAAAACCTTTCTGCTGATTATATGGAGCCTCGTTTGTTATAAGTGACATTCAACTCCACTGGAGGAACTACCTTATCTATTTGGACACTTATTCCTGATGACATGCCGTAACTCATAATTCCATTTACCTGGAGAAACAGCCAATCAAAACTGACTTATATATTACAGAAACGCAATTTGATTACTCAACTCTTTAGCAGCCTATTTCATCATTAGCTGACCTGTGATTTTTTTTTTTTTTTTTTTTTGTAGCATAGGTTTTTATGGTGCCTAACTACTGACCCCTCTGAAGTTAATACTATTTATTTTCTTTAAAAATCTTGTCCCCCCTGTGGCTCATGAAACAATTTTCTTTATGCTTTAATACTATTACTGGCTGTTTCATTCTAATTATAATTTTATTCTTTATTTCCTATAGAGAATTTTCCCTCTAGACATCAAATTTTAAATACAGGTTTAGGTCACAGAGTTATGGTAACTAATTAATAACAATTTCAGGAATCTTATAAAAATTCAATTACCCCATTTTACTTTTTGACCATTACATAAATATTTTGTCAGGTGTTACAGTTCAACAGCTTTTAAACTATTCATGATTAAAAATATGGGGGCAGAAATGGTCTTTGTGATTACTTTTGTGAAGAGAAGGGCGTAGACTTGAAAGGGATATGAGGAGATGGTTTATAGCAGTTCTTAATTGGGGATAATCATATCCCCTCAGCAGATACATGGCACTGTCTGGAGACATTTTTGGTTGTCTTAACTGGGGGAAGGAAGTGGCATTGGCATTTAGTGGCAGAGGCCAAGGATGCTGCTAAATATCCCAAAATGCTTAGGATAGCCCTCCACAACAAAGAATGATCTGGCCTAAAATGTCAATAATGCTGAAACTGAGAAAGCCCAGCTAGAGGGACAGCAGTGCTCTATATCATAATTGAGATTTTGGTTCCACAGGTGTATACATTAGTCAAACTCATTGAACTGTATAATTAAGATCTGCACACTTCACTGTATGTAATTATATCTCAATAATTCATAAACAAAGTGTACTTGATCCAAGAGAAGGGGAAGAGGGTATATGGGGTCTGACTGTATTTAGGAATGAATTGGATTAGCAAGACAGGGTGATAGCTGTGCTAAATGTGATGTTTTATTATATTTCATTTCTAAACCAGACTATTTGTAGCACTGGCAAAATACCGTCATTTGAATAAACAATCCTTCTTAGAATAAAAACATGATATCACAAAAATATAACTGAAGGAATTCAATTATATTTAAATAGCTAGCTTAATCCTAACATCAAAAAGATAAATATAAGAAAGTTTTGGCTTAGCTACATGTAACAGAATATCAACATATCAAATTTTTTAAAATGCATTTTTAGTAGAGAAACATCAGACTCCAAACACAAGAATCAATACGATGCAAATTTTCTTTCATAAATGTGTCAGAGAATTAAATCTTTTTTGACATTAGTAATCATAATAATGAATTTGATACCAACGGTAAATCCTTCACAAATAAATCCCCGGAGTTGTCACTACTGGTGGCCATTCCAGAGGGACATACTTCCTGGTTCTGTTAATATATGAAAACAAAGAAAACATTGGTATAACTGAAATATTCATAACAAAACATTCATTTATTCAACAATAAAAATGTACCAACAGTCTACTATGGTGCCAGGCCCTGTTCTAGGAACCAAGTCTCTAGCAGCTAAAAAATATATTTAAGTCCAACTCTCTTAAAGCTTACATTCTAGTGTAGGGAGAGAAAAATTTTAAATGAAAGGAAAGAGATACATAAATAATTTCAGATAGTGATAAAGTGCTATGAAGGAAATACTCAGAGTGGAAGTGACAGAGAGTGATTGAGGTTGGAGGTTCCCTTAGACCTTCATCTGAAATCTAAAGAATGCAAAGGAGCCAGCCACTGAAAAGAGGAGGGAAAGAAAAAGTGGTGGAAACAACAAATACAAAAGTCATGAGGTAGGAAAAGCTTTGCTGTGTTTAGAAAAGAAAGGCCGCTGTGGCTGGACATATATGAATTCTCTCATAGTGAGAACAGGAGGGGATGTGTACTCAGAGACCAGGTAACACGGCGCCTTGGCAGTCAGGAGTTTGGATTTTAGTCCAAGTGTGATACTTAATCGTTAAGCAGGGAAGTGAAATGATTTAAGTTTTAAAAAGATCAGTCTGACCACTATGTAGAACATGGATTGAAAGGGGCCAAGAGAAGAAGGAGTTAGGAAGTCATTGTAGTACATCTAGCAAGACGTGTATCAGCTAGGACTTGAGTCCTTTAGCTACAGAGGTGAAGCCCAGCAGAAGGTGTTGAGAGAACAAAGATGCTGAGATTGAATCGGCGTGGAAGTGGGGACAGTGAGGGAGAGGGAAGCCTCTTTGGTTTGGACTTGAGCAAATGGTAGGTTGTTTTATGAGATGAATAAGACAGACAGACAAAGGCAGAAGTACACAATATCTTTGGGAGAGGGAAAATAGAGTTGTACTTTGTACAAAATGTTTGAGATCCTTGGGGCGCCTGGGTGACTCAGTCGGTTATGCATCCGACTTCACCTAAGGTCATGATCTTGCAGTTCATGAGTTTGAGCCCTGCGTTGGGCTCTGTGCTGACAGCTCGGAGCGTAGAGCTTGTTTCAGGTTCTGTGTCTCCCACTCTCTCTGCCCCTTTCCTGCTCATGCTCTGTCTCTCAAAAATAAATAAACGTTAAAAAAAAATGTTTAAGATCCTTTATAAATATTTCAGTGGATAAATCAAGTAGTAGTCGTGTGTGTGTGTGTGTGTGTGTGTGTGTGTGTGTGTGTGTGTTGAGCTATAAATTTGGAAGTCCCCAGCAGAGAGTATTTAAAGCATGGGAAGGGGGTAAGATAAGATGGATCTAGGACAATTGACATTTGAAACTAAAGAAGTGAGCAAACGAGACAGACATGTAACAGTCAGAAAGGCAGGACAACTACAAGAGTATGGTAGTAGGAAAGCTAGGAGATTATAAAGTATGTTACTACATAAAGGTCAAGAAGAAAGAGAGGTGGCCACTAAATTTGGTAATATGGGAGTTGTGGGGACCTTGGCACAGTGACCATAGAATGATGGGGATAAAAGCCAGATAAGAGGGAGTTCAAATGGAAATAGAAGCTGAGGAAGTGAAAACAGTAAGTGCACTGTTTGTCTCTGCTAAAGTTCTGCTGTGAAGGGAAGCAGAGAAATGAGGAGGTAGAGGGATATGAAATCAGGAGAGGTTTCATTTATTTTCTTTTCCTCTTAAGGCAAAAGATGCTAAAGCACATCTGTATGACAGCTAGAATGAGTCAGTCAAGAGGCAGATCCGTGTTGAAAGAGTGCAAACTTTCAGGACCAAAGTGCTTGAGGGCAAGAGGAAAGGGGAATGTGATGCACAGGGAAAGTCTTGGCCTTTGATAGGAGCAGAGACACTTCTCCCACTGTGACAGGAGGGAAGACAGAGAACACACCGCAGATACGGGCAGATTTGTAGATTTGTATTAGGAAGGTAAGAGTTCTGGACTGATTCCTTCGAAGTCACTCTAATTCAGTTCAGTTGTTTCTTGAAATTTGATGCACATATAATATGCTGATGTTATGATAGATTAAAACTGTTCAAGAGAAACAAAACAACTAGAAATTTAATCCTGTTAAAAGTTTTAAATTTATTTTCAATATAGCTCCTGTTCTAAATTTAAGTAGTGGTATTACTGAAGGTAAATAAAGGAGAATATTTAACTACAGAATATTATAATTTAGTAACAAGTTACTAAAAAGATCTATTATAAAATTTAGGAAACAAAAGGCTATTAGAAATTACTTTATGATTAATCCTTATAAACCAAGTTAACTATTGGTAGGCAAAAAAAAACCCCATTCTTCTTATTAAAGCATTTGAAGTTTCTCCATTACTGATTAATTGACTTGATAAACATGTAAGCACAAGTATAGAATGATGGTTGAGGAGTGACACATATAGCAAATGTATGGCAGAAAACAAACTCTGATGTTTTAAATGCTAAGAACACTTTTGCCCAGCAACTAATGTTTTTGTTTTTGTTTTCTTTAAGTTTATTTATTTTCAGAGTAAGACAGAGGAGGAGAGGGAGAGGGAGGGAGGGAGGGAGGAAGGGAGGCAGGGAGGGAGGGGGGGGAGAGAGGGAGAGAGAGAGAGAGAGAGAGAGAGAGAGAGAGAGAGAGAGAGAAAATCCCATGCTGGCTACCCACTGTCAGCGCAGAGCCTGACATGGGGCTCGATCCCACAAACTGTGAGATCATGACCTGAGCTGAAACCAAGAGTCAGATACTTGACTGACTGAGCCACTCAGGCGCCCCAGCTAATAATATGTTTTAATAAATACTCAGAAAGCATTGATAAATGTCAAAAGGCCTGCAATAACAGATTTTTTCCCCCATTGTTTTTGTGATTGTCTCATTGGGTATTCATTTCTCACTATTTTATATATGATTTCACCAAAAACTTTGGAAAGGGAAAAGGAACATTCAAATGTCTTTGGAGGGATTTTTTTTTTTTTCTTACTAGTTGACTGAACAAGGAAAAGAAAAAAAATTAGGAAAGATTATATTCTGAAGGGGAAAAAAATCCCAAAAAAACAAAAAGTTTTAAATAATCTAACCCTCACATAAAGGAAAATTATATCAAATCTTTTATAGCCAATTCTCTGCTATACCATATATGTATATATTGCATATATGTATGTGTATGTACATTCTGTATATCATACACAGAAAAAATATGGAATCACTTTCATCACTGACTCTTGCTGTCAGTGGAGAGGTGACTTTAATTCCCTTCCCAAGTCTTTACCCTTCCCCTAATCGCTATGGTCTGGCTTTCTTCTCTGGTTTCCTGGCCTAAGTGCCAACACAACTGTCTTCACTGGCACAGCAAACAGATGGCCGCCCAGGAAAAAAGTAAACTTGTTTCTGTCAACACCTGACATGCACCACTGCTTTCTCTCTCTCTGCCCCAAGTAGTTTTCCTGGGAAGAGGAAAGGAGAACCTGGCTCATCATTTCTCTCTTCTTGGGATCAATGTGCAGTGGGACACAAAGAATATCAAGCTTTCTCCACATCTGTTATATTTTGGCTGACCCGTCCATGTAACCTTGAATACAACAGAATAAGAGTAAAATATAAACAGCAAAATGTTTAGGATAGTTCTTGTTTGGGAATTAACGTATACCTTTCCTTATTTAACCAACTAGTAGGTAAAAAGGACTCTCCAAAAAACACTTCAATGCCCCCTCTCCCAAATTAAGGCAGTTCTTATAAGACCTCACTAGGTATAACACAACTACATAGAAAAGCTAAGATTTATAGTGCTGATTAAAACTTTTGGACTAGTCCGCTTCACCTATCACTTTTAGACCTTTAGCTGAGTTGCCCTATATTTGACTCACTTAGCTGAACGTTGAAAGGACCAGCAGTGCAAAAGGCTAAATTATTTCTTCTGTACTTTGTCTTGCTACCTGCTTTCAGAACCAAGTTATACAAGCACAAGCCTCAATCATGTATGTTTTGATCAATTCACTAATAACAGAGCTATCGGTCAGTAATGAATTTATATAACATAATTGATCTAAACTACCAATTCACTGATTTCACATTTTTTCCTAAGAAATTCATCGTTTGTAATGAAAATACCTGAGTAGTTTCTCCGGTTTGTTGTGAAGTCAGTTTTTCTTTCAATGCATGTAGCTGACATGTGAGGTAGTAACATTCTTTTCTCAGTTGTAAGATGATATCTTGGGCTTCTCTCACTTTGGATTTTTCATTTTCCAAAGCTAAAGCTAACATTCTGTTGTTGTCTTGGTAGTTTTTTAACAGTGTAGAAGTGTTGGCTGAAAGAGGATAAATTTTTTTTTATTATGTATTAAATATAAACTTAAAAAGTGACACAAAAGGACAACATGAAAATCTCTTACTGATTATTTGGCATGGAGCAGCTATAAAAGACTTTCGTTTGCCGATCTCTGCCAAATTTTTACTCCTTTTCTCTTTCATTCGTTTCTTTATGTCTTCAAGACTATCTTGAAAGGACTTTTTAAGGCACCTTTCCTTGGCCATCTTCTGCCTAGGAATTTAAAACAATAAAAAGTATTTAATTTTTCTAAGAGATAATATCAAATATAAAACAAGATTGAAAACACAGGTTGTTCATAAAGAATGGATTAAATAGACTTAGTAACTGTAGAATCAGCTTAAAGAAGCTGGCTAACCTGGTAATAACTTAGATTTTGCAGCTTTTAAACCTCATTAACATTTTGGCATAATGTTACCCTCCTCAGGTACTTTACAGGGAAAATTAATAAATATGCATTTCAACCCAAAGACTCTGTAATATGCCACTTATTTATTCCTTAACAAATACCCACTGGGGGCTTGCTATATACCAGGCATTATGGGAAATACTTAATGTTATATTTTGATGTTATTATTATTTATGTTTCCTACAGACAATGTTTATGACCCGCATTTAGTGTTTACTAGACTTACAGCATTAGTTCAGAGGTAATCTTGTATGTGGGCTTTGTTTTCCAGTTCTTCTCTACATTATTAATTTATCACATTAGGTCATTGGGTAGAATTAATCAAGAAACAGTTATTCTTCCACACTCTTTTAACCCAATACTTAAGGTTTGCACACACTCCCAAGACAGTCAAGGTAATCCTCAGAGGTTGAAACTATGTAGCACTATATACAATCTTAATAGGTTATTATAACAATTATAGAACTAGAAAGAGCAGGAACTGAGGCAGAGCAACATGCCAGTTTTCTCAAAGTTATTTTTAAAACTCAGGTCTGTTAGCTCTTAGTAAATCATGAGAATAGCAAACAAGACATTAAATAACAGTTGTTCTACACACAGTTGAAAGTAGTAAAACAAGCAGTGACAGTGAAATATGCTACTGAATATATTAACACATAAATATATTTAAATCCTTCAATGCTGCAAATCAGATTTGCTTAAATATTCTGCTACTAAGCGTATCGAACTACTTTTCATGAACATCTTTTACCCTAGATTGCACTTTGCAGATCACAAAATTGCAAGAAATAATTCCTGTTTCCTACAACCATACTTACAATTTTCACTACAAAAGATACCTTCATCTGCTCTAAGCTAGTCAAATAATTTTGCTGAACCTTACGTTTTCTTGAGTATTTTCTCCAGCCCGTATTTATTTTCCTCTATGCACTGTCTGGGGGTGTTCAATGTAGAACTCATTTGTTATTTTCCCTTTGACAATGTAGATACAACACATACTGGGATGTTTCCAGTAGAGCTAACACAACTCTTTTTTTTAAAGCACTAACGTTAAGTGGGTTGTATAAAAACAGCGTATCACAATGGGAGTTTTTAAAGTTCGAACAGGAGATGTTTGAAAAGTCACCCAGATTAAGCAACTGATCAAGTTAGTTTAACAACGTACCTAAAATATTTTCGTTATTACCTTTAATTAACTTAAAATCACAAAAGAAAACTGCCGTATAAGAAGTTTCCTATCTAGGCCGAAGTATAGGGGGTGTGGTGGAGAGAACGAATGGAAACAGGTCACAGGGCGGGAAGGGTCAGTCTCTAGAGCATTCGGGTAAGGGGTCTGGATTCAGAAGAACCTGGAATATCTATCCGAACTCCGTCATAATGCTTCCATCATTCCTGCCGCTGAGGCAGCCAGGTACGACACTGACCAGTGCTAGCTTCTCCAGGCAAACCGAAGAAGCAAAACAGGACGTCAAGGGAATAGGGCTGCACAAAGAACAGCGGCCAGTTTGTGTGCCCTCACGTCAAGCCTGGCTTTAACTACTAATGCTTTTACAGATCACGGAATCTACAAAACTCTGCAAGGCAGGAGGTTCGTGTCCCCATTTACTCAACAAGAGGAAAATGGAGCCTCAGGAAGCGCAAGTCGAGTGGACGAACAGAGAAGGTGTCGGGGTCAGACCGACTCCACAGCCCGAGCTTTTGGCCACCGAACTTAGAACGACAGAGAGACCCCTGAGGGCAGACGAACAGGGACCACGACACCCCAGTTCCACACCTGGAAACCCCGCGGCTTTCTCTTTCACGGAGGGGCTCGGGGAAAGTCGGGGGCGGGGGGTGTTGCCGGAAGAGGGCCGGGAGATCTTCCTCCCACAGGTACGTCCAAAACAGTACCTTGGCCGCCACTTCTGCCGCAGCTGTCGCCCTCCTTCTTACATTCCAAGGTTTCGCGAAGCTGTCCGGCCGGCGTAGCCTGTGCTTCGGCCCCTCCAGGTCTAGGCCCCGTCCCCAGTCGCCCGCCGGCTAACGCCACCACATTCGAAATTCGCCGCCGCGCTCACCCATTGGCTGACTGGCAGGAGGTCACGTGAGGCGACTGAGCTGCCAGGAGTCCCGCCTCACCGGGCTGTGTCACGTGACTCACACCGAGCATCCACATCCGGGTATCTACCGTGCCCCCTCCCGAGGGGGCGGAGTCATTAGGGAGCGCCTTGACCTGTCGGTACGTTTCTGCACGGAGTCATTGGCTTTTCGGGTTGGATCGGCTGCGATATCGCTAAGGGTGGGTATTTTAGGGCGTTCAAAAGCTTCCTGTTTCTTTAGTCTTACAGTTTCCCGTCTTTGGGATTGCACTCGAGGGCTCCCTCTTGTGAGAAGAATTTCCTTGATTTTCTGCCCGCCGAAGCGGTCGGCCGGCTGCACAGAGGCATCTTGTAGGGAACATTAAAACCAAAATAGGAAACAAATTTTGGATGAACAGGATTAGGGAAGTTGCAGATATCTGAAATATTCAGCCCCAGGTTCTTTGTCTGGCTACCTCTGACGCTTTAACCCTCGGGAAATGGCACTAGCACACGTAAAGCTACTGCTCCAGAAGTCTGGGAAATTTTCTTTATTGATATTTTATTCTCCCTTAGCCTTTCCACGTCCCGTCAATCACTGAGTCCTGTCAATTCTACCTTTTAGGTATTTTTCACGTCCAAACCCCACTATTTTCCATACCCCAATCCAGCCAAATACCTAATCTTAACTGTGCACTGTACTAGTACCTACTCTGATCGCGGACTCCACTTCCTTATGTTATTCATAGAATGATGGTTTGACAAAGCAAATATGATTGAATATGAAACTCTTTTTTTTTTTTTTAATTTTTTTTTTTTTCTTCAACGTTTATTTATTTTTGGGACAGAGAGAGACAGAGCATGAACGGGGGAGGGGCAGAGAGAGAGGGAGACACAGAATCGGAAACAGGCTCCAGGCTCTGAGCCATCAGCCCAGAGCCCGACGCGGGGCTCGAACTCACGGACCGCGAGATCGTGACCTGGCTGAAGTCGGACGCTTAACCGACTGCGCCACCCAGGCGCCCCAGAATATGAAACTCTTAAATAGCTCCTCACTGCATTTAAGATAGAGTTCAAACTCCTAAAGGTATTTGGTCATTGAAGAACCCCATGGTTCTATGTTCCACCTCTTCTGAATTTTCTTTCATTTCCTTGTAATTCATCTTGCTGCTTTTGCCCATGCTGTTTTGTTGGTCAAGAACAGTCTTTCTTCTCTCTGAGACCAGTTAGTCTTATTCATGCTGCAGGTCTCATTGTAGAGGTGAATTCTTCCAGAAAGCCTTATCAGTTCCCAAAGCCCCCTTAATAGTCCGATTTCTACATCCTTAGTGCTATGCATGCACTTTTCCTTTGGTACCCCTTGTGGCATTGACTTGTCATTCATTGCCTATTTATTCAACTTGCATAAGGGTAGAACTATACATGCCTGCTTATAGTTGAATATTCAGCCTCTAATTAGCAATTTGCAGTTAGTAAATATTCATTGGGACAATAAAAGAATAAGTAAATGAAACCTAAGCAATTGTTTTCAATTTAGATATTCAACTCATCATAAAGAATTGTTTTGTTTTGTTTTTTTTTTTTAGATAACATTTACCTCCTTCCCTAGTCTAGTCCTCACCTCACACCTTTCTGGCTTGAGTGGAAAGATGAGAATATCTGTCTTTAGCCAACAACTTGGTCTCCAGGTGTTATGAGCCACATCACCTCCACTAGTCCTTAGTTTTCTACTCTGGGCAGTGTGGCTTACAGGTGCAGAAGCATCAAGAAGAAAGGCCAACCCAGACATGTTTTGCCTGCTTTGGTGGTAGGTGGCTGCACTGCAACTTGGGGCCAGGGGCCTGCCTCTTGCGCCAACCTCCACGGAGCCATTAATCACTCTGCTCTGCGGGTGTGGGTTGGCGGCGTCAGTCTTGGCAGTTGGCTCCGGCAGTGGCCACGGCCCTGGCAGCTGGGGCAAGGACCTGGCCACATCAGCACTGGTACAGGCATCAAGCAGGTGCTACTCCGCACGCACACTGGCACACTGCCACAGGTCTGCCCTAGTGATCCCGTGTTGTCCTAACCACCTGCTGGTTAGGTCCTGCTGGGCGTGGTCTAGACCCCCTCTCCCCCGCCCCTACTACCGCAAGCTTACTGGCACTACGTCCTGGCCAAGGCGGAAAATTTGCAGCCAGAAATAAAAAGCATTGCAAGTCATCTTAACCAAGAAGGTGCAGTTAGTGCAGATCAGTTGAGGTGGTCCAAAAGAGTTGCCAGGCCAACTTACCTAAAGAATACGGGGAGGCTTGTTTCAAGAGCTATATGTTCGGGATAACTGCCACCCTCTCAAAGCCTCTGTGTTGGTCTGGATTCGGTTTCCAATGTGGATCTTCATGTCTGTTGCTCTTTGGAATCTTAGCACAGGGGCAACACATTCAGATGTAGGTTTTTCTATTCAGGAACAGTTACCTACTAGTGGGGTCCTGTGGTTTCCTGACCTCACTGCACTGGATTCCTCTTGGATTCTGCTTATCTCTGTTGGTGTCATCAGTTTATTAATAGTGGAGATTTTTGCTCTGCAAAAAATTGGAATGACTCCTTTTCAGATGTATATTACGTGCTTTGTTCGTGTGGTATCAGTGTTGATGATTCCGATTGCTGCAACAGTACCTTCATCAATTGTCCTCTACTGCTTATGTTCCAGATTCATGGGCCTTTCACAGAATTTGTTGTTGCATTCTCCTAGGTTTTTGCCAACTTTGCCAAATACCGTTGACCAAGTCAGATTCAGACACGCCTTGTAAGGACCTCTTTGCCACCTTTTATGCTAAGTTTATTTCAAGAGAATGACATGCTTTCCAGGAATTTTGGAACAATTCCAAGTGTCACTATCTAATATATTTAGGTTTAGAAATTCAGATGTGATTTAATTTGTCTTTATTTAAAATCATGAATTGTGGGGGCGCCTGGGTGGCTCAGTCGGTTAAGCGTCTGACTTCGGCTCCGGTCACGATCTCGCGGTCCCTGAGTTCGAGCCCCGCGTCGGGCTCTGTGCTGACAGCTCAGAGCCTGGAGCCTGTTTCCGATTCTGTGTCTCCCTCTCTCTCTGACCCTCCCCGTTCATGCTCTGTCTCTCTCTGTCTCAAAAATAAATAAACGTTAAAAAACAAAAAATAAAAATAAAAAAAATAAAATCATGAATTGTGTGAAGTACTGTGGGTTAAATTATAATCCAAATATGTTTGACAAATCTTTTAAGTGCTAGAAATGTATGTTTAATTGCATCCTAAAAATACAAAAGTGAATCAAAGTGTCTAGTTCTGTTTATAAAATTATAATTTCCTAGAGGTGCCAGAACTTTGGAAAACAGAGTTAGATGCTGAATGATGCCAGATTATACTGACCAATCTCATACTTTGAAGTTTTATCAAGTAAGAGAATCCAGTGAGGTGATTCTTAAAATTTTTGAGGTGTGGAGGATCATAGACCCATTTGTACATCTATTAAAGCTCTAGTTTTCTTTTTTTTTTTTTTCTATGTTTTTATTTATTTTTGGGACAGAGAGAGACAGAGCATGAACGGGGGAGGGGCAGAGAGAGAGGGAGACACAGAATCGGAAACAGGCTCCAGGCTCTGAGCCATCAGCCCAGAGCCTGACGCGGGGCTCGAACTCACAGACCGCGAGATCGTGACCTGGCTGAAGTCGGACGCTCAACCGACTGCGCCACCCAGGCGCCCCAAAGCTCTAGTTTTCTTTTCAGAAAAATCCTAGGACTCACAACATGGGGGCCTTTTCTGATGACTCCCTTCATCCACCCTACGGCTTTCTGGTAATTCCTGGTTGAGAATTGTTATTCTAATGGAACACATATTCTCGTGGATTCTGAGTTAATATGTGACTTGAGATAAGAATGGACTAGGGGCGCCTGGGTGGCTCAGTCGCAAGAGTCCGACTTCGGCTCAGGTCACGATCTCGCGGTCTGTGAGTTCGAGCCCCGCGTCGGGCTCTGGGCTGATGGCTTGGAGCCTGGAGCCTGCTTCCCATTCTGTGTCTCCCTCTCTCTCTGCCCCGCCCCCGTTCATGCTCTGTCTCTGTCTCAAAAATAAATAAACGTTAAAAAAAAAATTAAAAAAAAAGAATGGACTGGAGATACATGCAGTAGGGTAGTCCATGGAAGAAAGTACCTAATATGGTAGGGGATGTTGCCTTTCAACCCTCCTCTGAAAGAATACAAAATGGGTACATTCTACGCTGAAGAAGTCTAGAATAGAATACAGCACTAAGTACTGCTACAGCCCAAAGTGGAAAATCTTAAGCATTGTTTGTTTAGTCAAAGGAAGAAAACTGGAAGGGCAACTGCCTCTTACAGAGGTGATTTTATAAGCTTCTTTACTTGGAAGGATTAAGTACCCAAAAGGTTTAAACTATGGTAGATGTTTAATATAGGAAACAATAACAGGTAATATAAGTTGTGGATCCAGTTGTTTGCTTGTTTGAATTGAAAAGATGATAAAACTAATTGCGGTTGGGATATTTATGAATACGTTTGACAGTCATTGGAGAAGATTAAAGAGAAGAAGAAAAAAGGGTTAGAGATTTTTAAAAAATTTTTATTGCTTGAGGCCAGAGGGTATGAATTGGAAAGTTAGAGCAGGGCTGCTTCATGAACACACGACCTATGCTCAGAAAGGCCTTGCACTCGGTTTAATGCTCTGCTTTTGCCATCTTGAAGTGCTTAATAATTTATTTTTGCACTTGTGACTTGTAAGTGAAGTCTGATGAGACAGTGGAACAGGCACGTGAACAAATGAGATAACGTGCACTTTGTGTGTCCATTTGTGTCTCTTGCTGCCCCAATTGCCATATCGTCATCAGGATGCCCACTAAATGGCTTCTGTGACACACTTTATACTTGGGGCTCCATGCTCAGTAGGGCTTCATCCTGGTATAGTGCTCTGCTGTCATCTTGAAATTCTTACCAATTAAAAAACATTTTTAATTCTAGTATAGTTAACATACGGTGTTATATTAGTTTTGGGTATACAGTATGGCAATTGAACAATTCTATATATTACTTAGGGCTCATCATGATAAGCATACTTTTTTTTTTTAATTTTTTTTTTGAGAAAGAGTTAGTGCGTGTGCATATGCCAGCTTTGGAGGTGGGGAGGGCAGAGAGAGCGGGGGACAGAGGATCTGAAGTGGGGTGTGTGCTGACAGCCTAGAGAGCCCAATGGGGACTCAGACTCCCAAACCGCAAGATCATGACCTGAGCAGAAGTCAGACTTTTAACCGACTGAGCCACCCAGGAGCTGGATAAATGTACTCTTAATCCCCTTCACTCATTTCACCCATATCCCCACCCACCTCCCCTCTGGCAACGATCAGTTCGCTCTCTATAGTGTAGAGTCTGTTTCTTGGTTTCTCTTTTTCTTTGTTTGTTTGTTTTGTTTGTTTTGTTTCTTAAATTCCACATAGGAGTGAAATCATATGGTATCTGTCTTTCTCTGACTGGCTTATTTCACTTAGCATTACACTCTCTAGATCCTCCCATGTTGATGCAGATGGCAAGATTTCATTCTTTGCTCATGGCTGAGTAATATTACACACACACACACACACACACACACACACACACACACACACGTCTTCTTTATCCATTCATCTATAGATGGACACTTGGATTGCTTCCATAATTTGGCTGTTGTAAATAATGCTGCAATAATCATGGGGATGCATATATCTTTTCAAATAAGTGTTTTTGTATTCTTGGGGACTTACTGGATCATATGGTAGTTCTATTTTTAATTTTTTGAGGAATCTCTATACTGCTTTCCATAGTGGCTACGCCAGTTTGCCTTCCCACTAACAGTGCACAGGGGTTCCATTTTCTCCACATCCTTTTTCTTTTTTTTAATGCTTTTATTTATTTTTGAGAGAGAGAGACAGAGACAGAGACAGAGAACAAGTGGGGGAGGAGCAGAGAGACAGGGAGACACAGAATTTGAAGCAGGCTCCAGGCTCTGAGCTGTCAGCACAGAGCCTAACGTTGGGCTGGAACCCATGAATCATAAGATCATGACCCGAGCCGAAGTCAGATGCTTAACCAACTGAGCCACCCAGGTGCCCCTCTCCACATCTTTGCCAAGACTTGTTGTTTCTTGAGTTTTAGACATTAGCTCTCTGACAGGTATAAGGTGATATCTCATTGTGGTTTTGATTTTTACTTCCCTTATAATGAATGATGTTGAACATTTTTTATTGTGTTTGTTGACCATCTGTGTGTCTTTGGAGAAATGTCTATTCATGCCTTCTGCCCATGGTTTAATTGTGTTATTATTCTTATTCTTATTTTGGTATTGAATTGTATAAGTTCTTTATATATTTTGGATAGTAACCCTTTATCTGATATGCCATTTGTAAATATCTTGTCCCATTCAGTAAGCTGTCTTTTAGTTT
Organism: Leopardus geoffroyi; assembly: GCF_018350155.1. Classification (NCBI taxonomy): domain Eukaryota; kingdom Metazoa; phylum Chordata; class Mammalia; order Carnivora; family Felidae; genus Leopardus; species Leopardus geoffroyi. Next base: position 137,142,022 of record NC_059333.1, read on the forward strand.
TGTTGACTGTTTCCTTCACTGTGCAGAAGCTTTGTATTTTGATGTAGTCCCAACAGTATATTTTTGCTTTTCTTTTCCTTGTCTCAGGAGACCTATCCAAATTTTTCAAAAATGATTCCAAGGGAATTTCAGGAAGCTTGAGGTTTGGGTGGGGAGATGATTTAGGTTGGAGCCATGGGGGAGGGAAAGAAGGAGTGGGGACTTTTTTTTTTTTTTAATTTTATTTGTTTTGAGAGAGAGAGAGAGCGTGGGTGAGGGGCATAGAGAGAGAATCCCAAGCAGGCTGCGCACTGTCAGTGCAGAGCCCAATGAGGGGGTTGAACGCACTAACTGTGAGATCATGACCTGAGCTGAAATCAAGAGTTGGACACTCAACCAACTGAGCCATACAGGCACCCCTGTTGCTACGGCTCCTGTCAGAGAAATTATTGCCTATGTTCTCTTGTAGGATTTTTATGGTTTCAGGTCTCATGTTTAGGTCCTTAATCAATTTTATTTTATTTTTAAAAAATTAAAAAATAATAATAATAAAAAATAAAAAAAATTTTTTTTGAAGTTTTATTTATTTTTGAGAGAGAGAGTGAGTTGGGGAGAGGCAGAGAGAGAGGGAGACACAGAATCCAAAGCAGGCTCCAGGCTCTGAGCTGTCAGCACAGAGCCCGATGTGGGGCTCGAACTCACAGACTGTGAGATCATGACCTGAGCCGAAGTCAGACACTTAACCAACTGAGCCACCCAAGTGCCCCTAGATCCTTAATCAATTTTAGCTTATATTTGTGTATGGTGTAAGAAAGTGGTCCAGTTTTCATTCTTTTGAATATAGCTGTCCACTTTTCCTAACATCATTTGTTGAAGAGACTTTTTTTTTTCCCATTGCATATTCTTGACTCCTTTGTCAAAGATTAATAGTGGGGTTATTTCTTGGCTATTTCTTTGTTTGAAATTCTTAACGATTTTATCTTTGAACTTCTATATTCACTTTGGGTCTCACTGAACTTTCATGCTTCTTAGCCGAAAGAGACTTTTAAAAATGTAATCTGAGATTACTTCTTATCAGACAGTTTTAAGAATAACTAAAGTTAATTATATATGGAGCCAATGAAGCCCCTTGGATATTAGCAAATCTTTAACTGAAATATCATATTTTAAAACATGCATAAAATCACTGTTCTTGCTGCACTTGTGTAAATAACCAGGCCAAATTTAACGAGACTAGACCTTTTTCACAAAAAAATCAGTGTTACCAAAATTGTCTTTGGTAAAAATAGAGTGGCTACAGACAGAAAAATTGTGTTTTAGTAGAGAACTGTAGTATGCCCATTACAGATCTAGTCCTGTTCATTGTCTTGGAGGTTTTGTTATTAGCCTGTAAGCTGTATTGAACACAGAATGGCAATGGTGTCTATGAAACATGACTGAAGAACATTACTATTTTCTAACAACTTACACTAAAAATGATGACATAGAAGGAAAAAGATAGGACAAGCCAAAATTCTTTTTCTTTTCAGTCCATCTCATTAGTGGAAGGTAGAAAATGTTGGTAGAATGTGCACATTTAAAGAACTAAAAACAGTTCAGTGAGTCTTATGCAGCTTTTCTACTGTTCTGGTAAGAATGAAGTACATATGCATGCAAGAGCTCTGAGATATGAATGATGTGATTTTGGTGATTGTGCACATTCAAGTTAAATGTTTGCATTTAAAACTAGCATTGTATGATATAAAGATGAATGGTACAATTCATGCTAATGTTTGAAATTTAAAATTTGCTTTTACTGAGAATGACTTTAAATGTCAGATGAATAAAACACAATGATGAATTGAGAGAGATATGGAAGAAAGGGAAAAACTTTATATTTTTGTATCTTTCCTGGCACATTTGTCTTGCATTTTGAAGAAGGGCCTCACACATTTTCATTTTGCATTGGCCCACACAAATTATGTAGCTGGCCTTCAGCAAGGTCTTGAAGGTTCTGACTTTGGAAGGTACCTTGTCCCTTCTCATCTTGAGAATGATCAAACTTTAGATTGAGTCTGTTTTATAGGGCCTTGAAGAATAGAAATGGCTGAGCTTGGGGTCTCTGATCCACCAAAGAGACAAAATATCACCAGAGTAGAAGTATAGATAACTTTTGTACATTTCAGAGTGGCTTAGTTCTTCTTTTTCTAGGTCCTTGATGTGTAAAGTTAATTATTTAAGATCTTTCTTCTTTTCATGATGAATCAAACTAGCTCACTATGACTCCACAATGTGTAAAGTTAATTCTTTAAGATCTTTCTTCTTTTCTTCCCCTTTTACAATTTTTTTTTAAGTTTTATTTATTTATTTTTGAGAGAGGGAGAGCATGAGCAGGGTAGAGGTAGAAAGGGAGGTAGAGAGAGGATCCCAAGCATGCTCCATCCTGTCAGCGTGGAGCCTGATGTGGCTCAAACCCACGAAGCATAAGATCATGCCCTGGGCTGAAATCAAGAGTTGGTCACTTCGACTGAGCCACTCAGGCGCTCCTTCCCTTTTTAAAATGCAGACATTTATTGCCACAAACTTTCCTCTTAGCACTGCTTTTGTTGAGTCCCATAAATTTTGGTATGTTGTATTTCCATTATTGTGTGTTTCAAGATGTTTTTTGATCTCCTATTTTTAAAAAAATTTTTTTTCTATTTTTAAGTAATCTTTACATCCAACATGGGACTCTGATTTACAATCCAAATATCAAAGGTCACATGCTCTACCAACTGAGCCAGCCAGGTGCCCTGATTTCCCTTTTGAGTTCATTTTTGACCCATTGGTTGTGTAGGAGTGCGTTGTTTAATTTTTACATATTTGTGAATTTTCCAGTTTTCCTCCTATTAGTGATTTCTAGTTTCATACCATTGTGGTTGGAGAAGATACAGGGTATGACTTCAGTCTTTGTAAATTTGCTAAGACTTGATATGTGATCTAAGAAATGATCTATTCTGGAGAATGTTCCATATGTGCTTGAGAAGAATGAGTGTTATGCTATTGGATAGAATGTTCTGTATATGTCTATTAGGTCCATCTGGTCTAAAGTGTGGTTGAAGTCCCATGTTTCCTTATTGATTTTCTATCTGGATTATTATCTTTTGTTGAAAGTGTGGCATTAAATTCCCTTCCTATTTTTGTATTGTTGCCTATTGCTCCCTTTAATGTATTAGTATTTGCTGAATATATTTAGGTATTCCAGTATTGGATATGTGTATATTTACAAGTATTATGTCCTCTTAATGAATTGACATCTTTCCATTATATAATGACCTTTTTATCGCTTGTTATAGTTTTTGCTTACAGTCTATTTTGTCTGAATTAAGTATAGCTACTTCATTTGGTTTCTGTTTGTGTGGAAAATATTTTTCTATCCCTTTACTTTGTCACATATGCAAATTCCACCTTCTTAAAATATGTTTAATGGGATAATGATTGGTTAGAATTATCTAGAGCTTCTTGATTTTTGTTTTCATTAATGTTGTTATACTTGTAAAAATCCATGGTAGGAGCACACTTAAAACAATTTGAGGGGTGCCTGGGTGGTCATGATCTCACAGTTCATGAGTTCGAGCCCTGCATCAGGCTCTGCCTTAACAGCATGGAGCCTGTTTGGGATTCTCCCTCTCCCTCTCTCTCTCTGCTCCTCCCCCACTTATTGTCTCTCTCTCTCTCTCTCTCTCTCTCTCACACACACACACACACACACACACACACACAAAATAAATAAACATTAAAAAAAACCCAATTTGTGGGGCACCTGGGTTGCTCAGTCAGTTAAGTGTCTGACTTTGGCTAAGGTCATAATCTCATGGTTGGTGGGCTCAAGCCCAGTATCGGGTTCTGTACTGACAGCTCAGAGCCTGGATCCTGCTTTGGATTCTGCCTCCCTCTCTCTCTGCCCCTCCCCTGTTCATGTTCTTTCTCTCTCTGTCTCAAACATTTTAAAAAATGCAATTTAAAAGACAAACAGGGGCACCTGGGTGGCTCAGTTGGTTAAGTGTCCGACTTTGGCTCAGGTCATGATCTCACTGCTTGTGAGTTCGAGTCCCGCATTGGGCTCTGTGCTGACAGCTCGGAGCCTGGAGCCTGCTTCAGATTCTGTCTCCATCTCTCTTCCCCTCCCCTGCTTGCACGTGTGCACGCGCGCTCTCTCTCTGTCTCTAAAATGTAAAAAACAAACAAAAACCCCAATTTGAGACATGTAGTAATTGTCATGATAGAAAGTGGTTATTTCCCTTATTTCTTTTTTGAAGTATGTTATTCCTTCAAATATTGGGAATTACTTACAGTCTGAGTATTTGTTTTCTTCCCAAATTGTTATGTTTGAAATCTTTATGCCCAATGGGATGTTAGGAGGTGGGGTCTTTGGGAGTACTTAGGGCAGGAAGGCAGAGCCCTCATGAATGGGATTAGTGCTCTTACAAAAGAGATCCCACAGAGCTTCCTACCCCCTTCCACTCTGTGAGGACACAGGGAGAAGTCATCTGCTGTGAACCAAGGAACCCTCACTAAAAACTGAATCTGCCCGCACCATGATCCTGGACTTCTCAGCCTCAGGAGCTGTGGGAAGGAAAGTTCTGTTGTTTATAAGCCATCAGGACAGTGATATTTTGTTAGAGCAGCCCAAACAGAATAGCGGACTTATTAAGTGAAGTAATTTATAGCATATTGATGGTATTCTATAAATAAAAAGGTATTCATAGGGCTTAATTTAGTTGGGAGAACAAGGTATACACCTGTGTAAAGTTACATAACAGTGATGTAATAATAATAATAGTTAAGGATGCTAATGATCTAAGATAGTAAGGGAATGAGTATTGCTAAATGGGAGTGAGAAAATGAATATTATTAACTGAAGGAATTGAAGCAATGGAGTGACTTTAAGATTTCATTCATTCACAGAACAAATGTATTTTGAAACACTCAGGCAGAGACTGCTCTTGCCTACCTGATATCCCTTCTTCTCTCTTAATAATAGAACCACTATATTATTGGAGTAGCAATGTGTGCAGCTATAATGAACGTTTCAAACCTCCCTTTTGCAGGTATATCTAATAAGTGTAGAAGTCCTGGGGCACCTCGGTGGCTCAGTCGGTTAAGTGTCTGACTTCAGCTCAGGTCATGATCTCAGTTTGTGAGTTCGAGCCCTGCATCAGGCTCTGTCCTAACAGCTCAGAGCCTGGAAACTGCTTCACATTCTTCAGATTCTGTGTCTTCCTCTCTCTCTCTGCCCCTGCCCTGCATGTGCTTTTTCTATCTCACAAAAATAAATAAACATTAAAAAAAATTAAAAAAAAAAAAGAGTGGAAGTCCTTATATAGGGAACTAGGTAAGTTTCATGACATATTTTCTTAAGCTTCTAGCTTAAGAAGAGTCTAATCCTAAAGCAAGTATAGCAAAAATGGTTTCATCTTTCATGTCACATTACATCGTCATAATTACTTATTTCAATGTCTCTCCTAAAATGTATAAGCTGTATGATGACAGAGTTGTGTCTGTCTTGTTTTATATTGGATCCCAGAAGAGGCACAGAGTAAATAAATCTTTGTTTGCATGCATGAATAAATGAAGCAATGACTGTCAACTTGTGTTAAGAAGGATTCTGAGTTAGCATTATACTCAGGTGAAATAATGTCCTTGTCAATTTGTTGTTAATGTCATAGGTGTGTCATAGGGGAGGGGATATGCACCTGCCAGACATGAGTCATTTTCATTAAAGCTTTATGTTATAAACACAAATCACTAATGTTATGCTATTTTTATGGCTAAGTTGCTTTTGTGTTATGTGTTGATGTAATGAACTAGTAAGCACCTATAGATCAGTAAAACAGTTGTGTTAAAGGGATAATAAGAATGTTGAAATTGAATTAAAATTAGTTTGTTTTGTTTGATCTCCTTCAAGTTATAGATTTTGGTGGTTATATGATTTACTGAAAGTCTCACAGTTTCTTGAAGTGGTTTCTTGTATTTCCCTCCAACAAGTGTTCATGCCTCACGTTATTAACAACCTCACCTAATTTAGCCACCCATTACAGAGATGCATGGCTCATTATTTTAGAGCAAAGGAGGGATAAAAAGAACAATCACAGAGATTATTTCAAAACTGCATGCAAAGTCCTGAAACTGTGAAATTTCAGTTGCTACCTTCTTCCAGTGCCCTCTCACTCCAATTTTTAGGTGAAATTAAACAAAGATTAAAATTCTGCTACAGTTCTCCTTCTCATTAAAAAAAAAACAACTTTCTGAATCATACACACTGAACTCTATTCATTGAGACTAGAAGCATGTTTATTCAACATTCATTTCTATTATACAAATATTCTCAAGTGTCTACCTTTGACACTCTATTTTGACACATTTCTGTTTATCCTTGGAAATCTTAATTCCATTTGATTATGTTATTTTATAATTTCTTTCATAAACAATTTTCTTGAAAAAAACCCCCAAACAAACAGCATCTTTGTTAGGTCTACAAGGGCTGAAGGACTAGACTGGCAATGTGCATTGAGAGAAGGTAAGTTTTGCCTTAAGACGCTACTATGTATCAGAGTAAAAGGGGGCTGATATCTGAGAAAGAGGCCAATGGTAAAGGAGGTACGGTAACTAGAATGCAGTTTCTAGAATAGTCTAGAGATGTCCACATACTTGTAAAACTCCAAGCTAATTATTTCTTAGACTACCTACGGCAGTCCTGTTATATTAGCATGTGTAGTTACATATGAAATGTATCAGCTTCTTGTGCAATGTGAAACAATGGGAAAAAATTCCAATTTACTATTACTCCAGCATTCTTATCCTTTAAATATTATTTTGCTCAAATAGAAAGGTAATGTTTATTAATAGCATCAGATTTTTTCATGATTTAGTATGGAGTTATAATAAAGAGAAAATATGGTTAGCTCTAGGCACCTGTAAATTTTACTAGTAAATTACCTCAGCTGCAGAACATTAAATAGTGAATTATTGCATCTAACAGTGGTTGGCTAAGTTTGCCAGATTGGGAGAATGGAAATGTGCACTGAGGGAAAATAAATTTTACCTTACGTAAGAGACAATTGGGATGGTCAGATACTGAAACTCTTTCACTGAGGAACTGGGTAAAAATACAGAGGTGTGGGCCTTATCCTGCCTCGACAAGCCTGGGCCTTTCTCAGCTGTATTTGTTCTCCAGGTGATTCTGATGTTCATCAGACTTTTATGTGCATATCAATCACCTGGAAATCTTGTTAAAATGCAGATTCTGATTCACTAGACGTGAGGCTGAGCCCGAGATTCTGTATTTCTAACAAGCTCCCAGGTGTTGCTGATGCTGCTGGTCTGTGGGGCACGTTTGGAGTAGCAGAACTCTAAGACAGTGCTTCTCCAGCTTGGTGCACACTGTGATCACATGAGGACTTTTAAAATTACTATCTAGTATCCATCCCCAGATTTCTTGATTTGGTAAGCAGATAGATGGAGTGACGCTTAGGCACTAGGGATTTTTAAACGCTTCCAGGTGATTCTAATATACAGTCAAATCTGAGAACCATTGTAGTGAATGCCCAATTCTAGAACAACCGGCCTCCTTTGGCCACCCACCCTCATGACCCCTTAGGTTCTAAACCTCATTCTGGAGAGTGACCTATCATTCCATCTCTACCTGGGAACAGATCTGTTCCATTTGAAAGTAAGTAGAAGACACAGTGCTTCTACTGCTAAGAAACCTTACATGTCTTTCCTAGGAATAAAGGACATTCTCTTAACACAGTCTCAGTACAACGATCGAAACCGGAACATTCTACATTGATAGAACACCATTTCCTAATCTTGGATTGTATTCAAATTTCATCAATTGTTGCAATAATGTTTTTGTGTAGCTATATTTTTTCTCAGGTTCATGATCTAATCTAGAATTACTTTGTTAGTTTGCTCAAGATTCAGTTTGATTCTAGCTCCTTTGCTACAATATGCTAGGGCAAGTTGGCCAGGTTCAGTTCCCTTTAGTTAATTGTCTCTTTCCTTTTAAAACAGAGCTGTTTCTGTGTTGGTATACCAGCTTGCCATCGAGGCCTTCACACATACAAAGGTCACAAATAAATTTGCTCTAACTTTCATTCCAGCCTACATTTACTCCTGGAATAAGTATCTTGGATTGCAGACATGACTCTTCACCCAGTGCCGTGAAATAGATGGGCCTCACCTATTTGCTTCTCAAGTAGCCCATCTTACAAAAGGTAAAAAAGGTAAACTTCTGGACACTAAAAGCATGATCTACAAAAGGAAAAAATGATAAATTGTACCTTACGAAAATGAAAAATTTTTCTTGATGTGTGAAAGGCCCTGTTAAGAGGATAAAAAGACAAGTTACTGACTGGGAGAAAATGTTTGCAAACCACCTGTAGTAGGCTGAATAATGGGTACTTACATATATCAAGTCCATTCCCTGGAACTTGTAAATGTTATTTGGAAAAAGGGTTTTTTTTTCCTTTAAAACTTTTATTAGGTAATATTTTCAAAATAGATGGGCTGTGACAAGGGGTCTTTGCAGATGTAGTTAAGCTAAAGATTTTGAGATAAGGATATTATTTTCAGTTACCCAGGTGGGCCCTAAATGCCATCACAAGAATCTTTGTAAGAGAAAGGCAGAGGGTGATTTGACAAATACATGGTGAAAGAAAGGTGATGTGAAGATGGAGGTAAAGGGTGGAGAGATGCAGCCACCAGGCAAACACACAGAGAAGGCGATGTGAAGACTGAGCAGAGACAGAGAGAGGTGACCGTAGTTTAGGAATGCTGACAGCTACTAGACACTGGAAGAAGCAAAGAAGGCTTTTCTTCCAGAGGTAGTACAACCCTGCTGATACCCTGGTTTTGGACTTCTAGCCTCTAGAACTGGGGGAGAATACATTTCTGTTGTCTTAAGACACCCTCTGGGCGGTGATCTGTTACAGTAGCCATAGGAAAATAATACAACACCTATCCAACAAAGGACTACTATCTTGAATATACAAAGAACATCAAAACTCAACAGTGAAAAACAACCCAATTAGAAAATAAGCAAAAGACGTGCACAGACCTTTCACTGAAGATGATACAGATGGCAGTAAAGCACATGAAAAGATGTTTAACAGGATGAGTCATCAAGGAAACGCAAATTAAATCCACAATGAGATTTCAACTACACACCTATCGGAATGATTACAATAAAAAATAATGACAACACCAAATTCTGGTGAGGGTGCGGAGAAACTGGATCATTGATACATTGCTAGTGGGAATGTAAAATGATACACTCATTCTGGAAAAAAGTTAGGCAGGTTCTCAAAAAACTAATGTGATTATCCTATAATCCAGCTATTGCCCTCTTGGGTGTTTTCCCCCCAAAGAAAAGAAAACTTACGTTTACACAAAAAAATTGTACATAAATATTCATAAGAAGCTTTATTTTTAGCAGCCCAAACCTGGAATCATTGCAGATGTCCTTCTTCAACAGGTAATACACAAATTGTGGTACATCCATACCAGTGTAACAAAAAAGAATGTTGATACATGCAACAACTTGGATGACGCTCCAAAGAATTATGTCAAGGGGAAAAAGTCAAATCCAAAAGATTACGTATTGCATGATTCCATTTATGTAACAGTTTTGAAGTGACAAAATTTTAGAATTGTCCCTGAATAGAAATAGGGATGGGGAGGTTTAGGAAGAAGGTGCGTATGCTTATAAAAGTGCAACATGAAGGATACTTGAGATTTACCTTTTTTTCCCCTAACCTTTAAGAACTAAATAAGTGCTTTATTAAGTTATAAAGTTATCGAAAGTGTACAAATCAATTTTTTTAGTGTATTCACAAGTATTTGCAACCATTCTCACAACCAATTTTATTTTCATCATTCCAAAGAGAAACCCAGTAACTACTAGAAGTCATTCATTTTTCCCTAATCCCCTCCCTCAACCCCAGGCAATCCTTAATCTATTGTCTGTCTGCATATATTTGCCTATTTTGCATGTTTCATATAAACAGAATCATATATGGTCTTTTGTGACTACCTTCTCTCAGCATAATGATTTCAAAGTTCACCTACGACGTAGCACATACGCATTCTTTATTCCTTTATATTGCTGAATAATATGCTATTGTATAGATATGCCACATTTTATTTATTCGTTCATATGTTGGATTTAGGTCCTTCCTGCTTTTTGGCTATTATGAGTAATTCTACTATGGACATTTGTGTAAAATTTTGTGTGTGGGCATATATTTCTATTTCTCTTGGATATATACCTAAGAGTATAATTGCTGGGTCATATGGTAACTTCACATTTGCTCATTTGAGGATCTGCTAGCCTGCTTTTCTTTTTTTTTTTTTAATTTTTTTTTTCAACGTTTATTTATTTTTGGGACAGAGAGAGACAGAGCATGAACGGGGGAGGGGCAGACAGAGAGGGAGACACAGAATCGGAAACAGGCTCCAGGCTCTGAGCCATCAGCCCAGAGCCTGACGCGGGGCTCGAACTCCCAGACCGCGAGATCGTGACCTGGCTGAAGTCGGACGCTTAACCGACTGCGCCACCCAGGCGCCCCTACTAGCCTGCTTTTCAAAGCAGCTGTACCATTTTACAATCCACTCGCAGAATATGAGGGTGGAGATTTATCTACATCCTCATCCACACTTCTTATTACCTTTCTCTTTGATTCCAGTCATCCTAGTGGGGGTGATGTGGTATCTCATTTACTTTTGATTTGCATTTCTCTGATGTGCTAATGATACCGAGCATTTTTTCATGTGTTTATTGGCCACTTGTATATCTTCTTTGGAGAAATGTCCATTGAGATAATTTGTTCATTATCCAGATTCGGCTATTTGTTTCTATTTTTGACTTGTAAGTGTTCTTTAAGTTCTCTATAAATTTTAGATACAAATCTTGTTATCTGATATATGATTTCTAAAAATTTCCTCCTGCTATGTTGGTTGTCTTTTCACTTTCTTAATAGTATACATTGAAGCACAAATGTTTTTAATCTTGATAAAGTCCGATTTATCTTTATTTTCTCTTGCTTGTGCTTTTGTGGTCATATCTAAGAAACCATTGCCTAATCCAAGGTCACAAAGATTTACACCAGTGTTTTCTTCTAAGAGTTTTATAGTTTTAGTTCTTATATTATGGTTAGGTACCTGTGGATTATCTTGACTGTGGTGGATACATAAACCTACACAGGAAATAATAAAGAATTTAATACACATACATGCACCCACACAAACAACAATGAGTATAAGTAAAACTGAAGAACTCTTATTAAGATTGGTGCATTGTATCAATGTCAATATCTTGGATGTGATATTATACTACAGTTTTGCAAAATGTTACCGTTAGAGTAACATGAGCAAAGTGATCTATGTGTCATTTCTTAGAACTACACATGAATCTAAAATTATCTCGATAAAAAGTTCAATTAAAAATAATAATCTTTAGGGCGCCTGGGTGGCGCAGTCGGTTGAGCGTCCGACTTCAGCCAGGTCACGATCTCGCGGTCCGTGAGTTCGAGCCCCGCGTCAGGCTCTGGGCTGATGGCTCAGAGCCTGGAGCCTGTTTCCGATTCTGTGTCTCCCTCTCTGTCTGCCCCTCCCCCGTTCATGCTCTGTCTCTCTCTGTCCCAAAAATAAATAAACGTTGAAAAAAAAAATAATAATAATAATCTTTAGAAATTGCTATTTTTCTTTTTCTTGTCCAGTTAGTGGTAGTCATTTTTTTTTCTTTTGCATCGAGGAAAGGGCAACATAATAGGCAAAGATTGCCAGGTGAATTAAGAGCATAATGTGGGTCTGGGTAATTCTTGTCTTTAAGCAATAGACATATAATAGTTTTAGTGTTAATTTTACATACATTTGTGTTTCAACATGTAGTACTGATTTTTATTTCCACCAAATGCCTGATAATAATGGCATAGGTAAGTGAAATTTTGCCAAATAGAAATAATTTTAAGTACCAATACTTTCTAAAAAGTATCTATATGTTGGAATATATCATACTTAACACATAAGTAAATAAAAGCACAGGTTACCTAATTACCTCTTGAAATTTTAAAATTAAATCTTCTCTGAAAATTTTATTTTTGCTAAGCTTTAATCTTTTTTTTTTCTTAAAGAACAACTGTTAATAGGCAATTCACTGTTGTATTGAATATGAGATAAACCACCGCATACCATATTAATGCAAATTACTATACTAAGTACAAGGCAAAAGGGCATAGTAATCTTTTGTGGTTTTATTCTTTGGAACAGGTTGGGAGAATATTGGCTTGAACTCTATCATCCTGTCTACTTAGTTTTGTGTTCTTAAAAATAGTGTTCATTAGGTGACAAGTTAAGCTGAACATTCAATGGAACGTTAATAGCAAATTATTTGTGAATGTCTATCTTAAGGTTTTTTTCTTTCTTAGTGAGCTAGAATTTACCGTGGAATATAAGGCTTCTTTGTTTTTCAAAACATTTCTTTTAGTTTTCCTTAATTATAGTCTCTGATTATAAAACTTTGTTATTGTTATTTGTCCTTTGAGAATTTCTAAATACAAATTAAGTTAAACGGTTGTTCCAAAACCTGCTGTGTCACCGAAAGGCATGAAAACATTTCTCGTGGCAAAAAAGGATCCTGTTAGTTTTTGGTTGCTATTGTCTGGGATTAACAAATAAGAAGAAATGAGGAAGGAATGGCTAACATACTGGTAATATTTGTATATACCAAAATACCACTACTTCATTGTCTTTGTATCTGAGCAGTCCTGGGAAGATTCTTTTGCTTCTCAGCAGGTGTGTGTTGCGCATTAGATACTGGCTCTGGTGATTTGGCCATTGTACTCTGTTGTCTCCATTTTGAGGATATAGGGGATTATGCTATCAAAGCATTGACAATGCAACCAGTAAAACAAAACAAAACAAAACAAAAATTAAGTTCTTCTGTTATGTTGGAGCTCATCAGCCTAAGTCCCGGCAGACAGATGAAAATCCAGGCCAATTGGTAGGTGTCTTCTGAGTAAGGTTTCTGAACATAGTCTTGTAAGCCCATCTCTGTATTTTCTTGGAATTTTCGATCTGGTTTGTGCTGGTCAAACCCAAATGATCTGGACTAAAGAGAACTATAGCTTACCTTAGTATGCATACTCATAGCTGTCCATATCCAGCTTCACCATACTGTTAACAGAAGTCCTGACGCTTACAGATGTGCTCCATGACTTGCTTTATTCAGTAACCAGAAAGTTTATCTCCCTGGATGCTGTTCTGTAGGTGGTTGACCATAGCTGCTGGGATATTGGAGAGACTCACGACCTGGGCACACGGGCAGGCCAAGGCTGAAGAGCTCATTCCAGTAGGGCAGCACAAGACTGATGTTGCATTCCTGACCAAGTGACTGAACTGCTGGCCCAGATCACGGGGAGGAAAAGCAAATGGGATGTAGACTTGCAGATGTAGCACATGTTGAGGGATTCTGGAATGGGGCCAGGCATCACAAACCTAAATGTAAGTGTCTAAAAGGAGGGTGTCTTTGACCTCAGTGATGGTGGACTGGTCTCCAGTGATGCTGTGGATGCTCTCTCCTCTGCTATTTTGTCTGCCAGGCTGGGAGACAAGAAGCTGTGGTATTAAGTGCTTTTGCTAAGGTATCACATGCTCAAGGAATCTCACTTGCAGACTGGTTCTCCCATGGTGTTCTGAAGACTTGGCATTGTTAAGGGATTCACTTAGGTTGGCAAGGGACGCTACTACATTTGCGGTGTGTCCGGAGCCCCCTGGCTTGTGTCAGCTTTAGAATCCGTGATCAGAAGAACCATACCATCCTCGTATATCAAAGGCTGCTGGATGTTCACCAGCATCCTGCATCAAGAAGACCTATTTCTCAGCTGAAGCGGCACAGTTCCTTGGTTTCTCCCACCGCACATCAAAGGGCTTCTTCTCCTCCCCGCCCCCCCCAAAGGGCTTCTGTTCACACTGGACAGATTCCATTTTCGTACTCATCTCTAAGCATTTTTTTCAGTCAGAAAAACTGACAGCTCTTCAGGTGCCGCTTACTGATGATGTAGCCTTAGTTGCTCTGACAGCTGTAGGTCAAATTTTTCCTTATGCCCCTTTGTAATAAATGTTGCCTCTTTCACAACTGACAGCCCTAGGGTGACAGCCAGGTGCTTTGTTATCACAGACCACACAGTACTTACCATGTCCGGCCGCTGGACGTGGGCCTTCTACAGAAGTGGGGGCCCTGTCGACGTGGGTCCCGCCAGGGATGAGGTCATCCCAGGTGGTGAGAAGGAGCTGTCTGGCGTTGGATGTCTCGGGGCGGGGGGAAGCCAGAATCACCTTCTCAGTTCCAGCTCCGTCTGGGCCGATGAGGATGAACGGCTGCTTGGGGATACCAGAAGTGTCCACTGCGGGGACCATCTGGATCTTCTGGCCCGTCTGCGTCTCTGCAGCAAGCAGCCTGCACTTGGCGAGGCCCGCTGACCCCAGAGTGGGCGGAGGTTACCAGAATGCACCGGAAGGGGCCGGCCGTCCCTGCGGATTCCTGGGAGACATCTGAGGGTGCAGCACCTGGGCCACTCTGGGCCGAACTAGCCGCTCCGTGTGCATAGCCATCGGGAAGCCGGATCGCCAGAGAAATTCGAGGTTTGGCGCCAAAGTGGCCTAGAAGCAGGTGGGCCTCCTGCGCAGTTGAGGGCTGGGGGAGGGCAGGGCGTGGGGAACCCAGCTCCTGGCGTTGGCGGACGGCGGGAGCCCGGGGCAGCGGGTGCAAAAGACCACAGGCCGGAGAGGAGACGCTTAGGTGGGAGAGGGTAGAGGACAGGGAGGGCAGCCTGGGGCCACCTGGGGTGGTGAGGAAGGGGGGTTGTTACTGTTTTTGTCAGTGCAAGTTCAGCCTTTGTGACTCGCGTGCTCTGCAACGTGCTTGCTTTTTTCTTTAAAGGTTGAAAAGATTTCTTTATGGAGCCTTAGGAAATACAAAGTGTAATTAGCCTGTAGTGCAGAGTTAGATACAATTTAGTACTAATTCAATGACAAAATGAAAGTTGTCTGAGACCAGGAAATTTCCCCACACTTGATTTTATTGCATTGCGTTGATTTTCTAAAACAATTCCGAGGAGTCAATATTTACAGTAGCTGGAGTATTTATGGAAAATCTGGCATCAGGCATTTATGTGTATATATGTATATATGTGTGCGTGTGTATATATGTATAAAACCCAAGATTATACGAACCAGGAAACAATTATATGTCTTCTGCAGAGTTTTGAGACTGAGGTTTATAAATGCTTTTCAAAGTGTGGGATTTGGAAACAGAGCAGAATCTTGTTTCCAAAAACTGAAGTGTTTTTCAGGAGTGAAATCTAAATTATAAGTGCCACAGAAGAGGGAAAAAAAGAGAATGTGAGTGTGGTGCAGAACAACCTGGCCCTAATCATCTATCTGTCGGCAAAGGCATTGAAGGATAACCCTGCATTGTATCTAGAAAAATCCGTGCATGAATTGATTCCGGCTGTGATGACAGCCATGCCTGCAGCCAGATGTGGATCATCACTGAGTGGTTTGCTACCTGCCTGCCTGGTGGCTTTGCCCGCCATCTGATAATCAGGATGCCTGTGGGGCACAGTTTGGGTCCCTTGGACTCCTCCTCTCCTCCCACGTGGTCAAGGCTGCTCTGCAGGTCAGCAGGTCAACAGGACTACTCTGACCATCACTCAGCACTGGTCCACACGGACACTCTTGCAGGCTCCTCAGCTTGGCCCTGGGACCCCTGGTTGTCTTAAGGTCCCTGGTGCCGCCACAGCGCCTGTCTGGTATGTGTGTGAACTGCACCTCTGTCTCACTCTTCCCCTCCTCCCAAGTTTGTTCTAATATCGTTGCCCTCCAGTGGCTCATCCACCCGTTAGGTCCTGTCCCTCAGCACTTCGTCTTCTGACTCGGGTTCTAGTACCACCTCTCCGGTCACCACCGTGGTCCCTGCTGTGCAGCCCCTTGTTGAGCTGATCTCCACTGTCACAACTGCACCCCACTACTGCTTTTTTTGGCCCCTGGCTGTTTCCAGAAGTACATCATGGTCTCCCTTCCCCCCAGCAGAGGAGGGCAAAGGAGGCTTTATCACTTATCCTTGTCCAGCTCCTCCCCTGTCCTCAGCTCCCTCCTGCCTTGAGGGCAGTGCCATTTATGAAAGAAACTGGAAGCCAGGGACAACCCTCCTCCAGCCCAGAAACTCCAAAGGCTAATGGCTTCTAGTCCCTGGCTCTGGCTCTCCCCAGCCTGCTCCTTGAGGCTGTTACACATTAGCCAACCTTCCCTCAGATCCTCACACACATGCTGGGTAGTAGTTTGTTTCCTCCAGATTGCTTTCTTTTTGGATACTGTACAGCCAATTCCATATTCTGAAAGCTTGATTTGTTAAAAACAGACTTGAATGTAAGACCTGGAACTGTGAAACTCCTGGAAGGAAAAATAGTGAGGCTCCTTGACATTGGTCTTGGTGATGATTTTTTGGATTTGACACTGAGAGCAAAGGCAACAAGACCAAAAATAAATGAGAGGGACTACACCAAAATAAAAAGCTTTTGCACAGTGAAGGAAACCACCAAGAACATGGAAAAGCAACTTACCGAATGGGAGAAAATATTTCAAAAGATCTATCTGAGAAGAGACTAATATCCAAAATATATAAAGAACATACATAACTGAACACTAAAAAACCAAATAATCTAATTTAAAAATGGGCGGAGACAGCTGGGTGGCTCAGTTGGTGAAGCATCTGGCTCATGATTTTGGCTCAGGTCATGAACTCATGGTTTGTGAGATTGATTGTCTACGCTGACAAGCACAGAGACTGCTTGGCATTCTCTCTCTCCCTCTCTTGGGTACTGCCCTGTTTGCATGCGCGTGTTCTCTCTCTCTCTCTCTCTCTCTCTCTCTCAAAATAAATAAATAAGCTTTAAAAAAATAAAAATGGGCAGAGGATCTGAAAAGACATTTTCCCAAAGAAAACATACAGATTGGCAACAGACACATGAAAAGGTGTTCAATATCATCAGGCTAATGCAAATCAAACCCACCTTGTAAGATATCATCTTACACCTGTCAGAATGGCACTACTATCACAAAGACAAGGAATAAAAAGTCTTGGTGAGGATGTGGAGATAAAGGGACTTTTGTGCACTGTTGGTGGCAATGTAAATTGATGCAGCCACTGTGAAAATAGTATAGAAGTTCCTCAAAAAATTAAAAATAGAAATACTATATGATCCAGTAATTCCACTACTGGGTATTTATCCAAAGAAAATGAAAACACTAATTTGAAACGATATATGCACCCTATATTAAATGCAACATTATTTACAATAGCCAAATTATGGAAGCAACCTACGTGTCCATAGATAGATGATTAGATAAGAATTTATGGTGTGTGTGTGTGTGTGTGTGTGTGTGTGTGTGTGTGTGTGATGGAATGTTACTCAACTATAAAAAGAATGAGTTCTTGCCATTTGCAGTATTATGTAAGTGAAATAGCGAATGACAAAATCATATGATTTCACTTATATGTGAAATCTAACAAAACAAACCAGAAACAATCATAAATACAGAGAACGAACTGGAGGGGAAGTGGGTGGGAGAGTGACTGAAATAGATGAAGGGGATTAAGAGGTACAAACTTCCAGTTATAGGATAAGTAAGTCACAGGGATGAAAACTACAGCATAGGGAATATATCAACAATATTGTATTAATGTTGCATGGTGACAGATGGTAACTGTGCTTTTTGTGGTGAACATAGTACAATGTATAGAATTTTCAAATTACTGTTTTGTATTTCTGAAACTAATGTAACATTGTATGTCAATACTTAAATACATTTAAAAAAAACCAATAAAACACAGCAAGATATCACCACATGTCTGTTAGAATGGCCATCATCAAAAAGATAAGAGATAAAAAATGCTGGTGAGGATGTGGAGAAAATGAAACCTTTGTGCTCTGTTGATAGAAATGTAAATTGGCTCAGCCACTATGGAAAAAAAAATATGTGGAGGGTCCTCAAAAATTAAAAACAGAGGGGCACCTGGGTGACTTAGTCAGTTGAGCATCCGACTCTTGATTTTGGCTCAGGTCATGATCCCAGGGTTGTGGGATTGAGCGCTACCTACGTTGGGCTCCACACTGAGTGTGGAGCCTGCTTAAGATTCATTCTCTCTCTCTCTCTCTCTCTCTCCCCCTCTCTTTCTCTCTCTCCTTCCCTATGCCCTTCTCCCCAACTCATGCTCTCTGTCTCTTTCAAAAAAAAATTAAAAACAGAACTATTGTATGATCCAGCAATTCTTCTGGTTATGTATAAAGGAAGTGAAAACACTAACTTGTAAAGCTATAGGTGCTTCCATCTTTGTTGCAGAATTATTTGTAGTAGCTAAGACATGGAAATAACCCAAGTATCCATTGATGGATGAATGGATAAAGAAGTTGTGGTGTATGTGTAAATATGTGATGGAATATAATTCAGCCATAAGAAAGAAGGAAATCTTTTTTTTCCTGCCATTTGCAACAACATGGAGGGATCTTGAGGGCATTATGCTAAGTGAAATAGATCAGATAAAGACAAATGCGATATAATCTCTTTCTTATATGTAGAATCTGAACAAAACCAAACTCAGATACAGAGAACAGGTTGGTGGTTGCAAGAGATGGAGGGTAGGGGGTGGGCAAAATGAGTGAAGGTGGTCAAAAGGTACAAACTTCCAGTTATACAATAAGTAAGTTATGGGGATGTAATGTACAACATGGTGACTGTAGCTAACAATACTGTGTTGTATTTTGAAAGTTGTAAGAGAATAGATTTTAAAAGTTATAAGGAAAAAATTGCAACTATTTGTGGTGATGGATATTCACTAGACATATTGAGGTGATCATTTCTCAATATACACAAATGTCAAACTATTATGTTGTACCCCTGAAACTAATATAATGTTATTTGTCAATTAGATCTCAAAACATTTGAAATAAAATTTACAAGTTTTTTTATGTACAAAAATGCATATAAAATTGGGTCGGAATTCCTTACACAGATAATCTTTAACGTTATTAAAAACTAAGTAGTAATTCATACATATATTAATGTATAGTATACATACACTGATGGGGTAGGAAAAATGATAAAAACCTTTGAAACAGGTAAAAAAAATACTAAGTGTCCCGTGTGGTGTACCATTCCAGCTTATCTCAGCTTTTCATTGTTCTGGAGCTATTTTATAATTTTGTATATTGTAGAAAATTCATAATAATGAAATAATTCTTGTTTATAAAAATGCAAATGAATTGTGTGCAGTGGAATTCAATTGATTTCTATCCTGAGAATAGATCTCTTTTGAAGCTGTTTATAAATCATTTTAGCAATGCTGATTGCCCAGATGCATGTGGTTCTTTGAATTCTCTTTTGAACTAATTATAGTTCAAAATGATTCCTTCATTAATTAATGGGTTAAATCAAATTTCTGATATCTACTCATTTTAGTTTGTATGAGAGTCATGATTTTACCTTAAAAAATCCTTTAATAGATGGCTACAACATTCAAACAGTACAAAATGGGATAACATGAAAAGCAAAAGTCTCCCTCCTACCCAGTTTCACCTTCGTGGACCTTATAGTCTAATGGTGAAGACAGATATTTATCACATAATGTAGTATAAATGTAAGGTTCTAATTCTGAAAAGCATGTTGAAAACGTGGAACACATTTCTGTGGAAGCAGTCATGGGGTGACCTCATCTAGACAGGACAATCTGGAAAGGCTCTTCTGAAGTACTAGCAAGTGGTCTGAGATCTAACAGTGAGTAAGGAAAAGCAATGTTTATGAATGTAAAATGGGAACCAATGAAATGGTAGTTCATGGTATTGAAGGTGGATAAGTAAGGAAGTTTTAAAAAAATGGTGGGTCATTAGGACAGATAGATTGAGAGAAAATAGAGGCATTTATAAATTTGAAGTTCTGATGAAGTTAACGAAAATTGGAAGGAGAGGCTGTTATAAGAGCCTGGGTTGTTTGACATTGAATAGAAACTTTTGAAATGGAGCAGTGGAAGGAAGTGAAAAAGTTCAAGGTATCACCATGGGAGTGGGTGGCTAGGGTAAAATGAAAGAGCTTGGAGATGAAGAAGTTAGGGACCTTTGAGGTCAGTTATTAGATTGATTGCCTATGTGGACAGTGAGGTCCCCCAGAATTTATTTATGGCAGAGCTTGGAGGTGAGTCATGTGCCTCGTCACAGGTGAATGAGGAGGAATGACCTGAGAGACGAAAAAGAGGAAGAAACGTGGGGAGGAACAATGGAGTGTCAGAGGATGAACTGCTTTCACCAGAGAAGGCTACAAGGCCACCAGTGCCCTTGGCGAAGCCCAATTTGAATTAATTCAAGGTGGTAGAGGAGGAGTTTGGAGCCAGGATGAAATTATAGGGATTTTTGTTGATTATGGATCAGGAGTTCTATGGGTGTAGTAGAAGGTTTTGGGAAGTGGACAAAGGGTGTAAGACAAGGACATGGGCAAGCCCATGTGAGTATTTGAGGGACGGTACCCTAAAAAGTGGTTCAGGTGGTGGTTTGCACATTGGATACTGATATTTCAAAGCAAGGTCTACACCAAAGTGGATTTAACTCTTAAACATTTTTTTGAGGATGGGTAGGGACTAATGAGTAGCAGCTAATGAGGTTTTTTTTGTTTTGTTTTGTTTTACATTATTTTTTTTTTTATTTTTTCTGAGGCCAGAGAGCAAAATGTAACAAAATCAGAATCCTTTTGTTTCCTGCTAGGTGAAAAACGATATCACCTTGCTGATTTAAATTGCATTTCTTTAATTTCAAGGAGGTTGGGCATATTTTCATGTACTTTTAAAACAATTGTTTTAAGAACAATTCTCTTTTTTTAATTTGCACCAGCTCCTAGTAAATTCAGGAAATTAGCTCTTTGATATATTCATTATAAATATTTTTTCCATTAGTTATCTGTGTTTCACCTTGTTTATGGTATGTTTGTCATGTAGTGTTTTTAAAATTTATGTTCTAGATTACCATTCTTTCTTTTTTTATGATTATGGGTTTTGTGGTTCTGGGTTTCTGCTCTTTTTCCTCTAATATTATAAATAATTTTACTTGTGATTTATTCTGGATGTTTTGGGGATTCATTTTAATAGTAAAATCTTTGTTCTACCTGAATTAAATTTCGTATAAGAAAAGAGGAAGCAATCCAGCTTAATTTTCTTTCCAGATATATATTCAGTTGTCCCAATACCACTTAGCTACTGACATGAAATCTCACCTTTGTCAGAAATACAATTCCAAAATAGTTGGGCCTATTTGAGAAGAATAAGAATGTGTGAGACTGCAGGGTATACTTGGGAGGCATATCTGGGAGTGAAACAGACTAAATTCTGACTCTAGAACTTGATGTTGACCTTGGCCAAGGAACTTCTCTGGGCTCCAGTTTTCTTTCATCCTCAAAATGGGCATAATCATAGCCTTTGAGGACTATGACTGTATGTGAAAGAATGCGCTACAATGGCTAGAGCCGCATAAGCAAGGAAGAGAACAGAAGAAAGGAGGTCAAAGAAGTGAGGGGTCAGGTTTTTTAAGACGCTGTAGGGCATTATGAAGACTTAGTTTTTTTTCTTTGAGATGGGAAACCTCTAAGGATTTTGAACAGAGAAGTGATATGATCTAACATATTTTACAAGGCTTTTGTATTGAATTACGCTGTGGAAGGAAGCAGGGCAGAATCCAATTGCAGTTTTGAGGAGAGGGATAATGAGGGATTAGAGCTGGATGGGAGCAGAGATTTGGGTAGGAAGTGATGGGAGGCTGGAGGGCGTTGCCATCAACTGAGATGGAAAGACTCATGAGTGGAGTAGGTTTGGAGGCAAAGATTGGGAGTTGGGAATTGATCATTAAATGTGTTAAATGTGAGAGATTTACCACATATCCAGATATAGCTGTCAGGGAGGCAGAGTACACACTGGGAATTCAGGCGAGAGATCTGAAGTGGAGATGAAATTTGGGAGTCATCAGTATATAGACTGTATTTAATATGTTTAAAGGCATGTGGCTGAGATGCGATCACCAAGGGAGAAGAAAAGAGTTACGAGACTGAATCCAAGCACTCATCAACATTAAGACATTGAGGAGAAAGGGGGAAATCAGCAAAGAAAGCTGGGGAGTGTCCAGGAGGGCAGGAAGAAACTGACAAGTAGTGGTGTTTTAGAAGCCAAGTGGGAGTGGTCGGGGTGAAAGCCTGATTGGAGTGGGTTTAAGAGAAGGTGAGGGAAGAGAAATTGGGAGACAGTGAGTACATACAGTTCGTTTAAGAAGGTTAGATGAGAAGGAGGATGGAGGAGGAGGAGAAAGAAGAATGTATGATATTGTTGCCTGGGAGAGTCACGCATTTGTTGACCAACTACAAATATTTGAGTTGGTGTTTCCACAGGCATGTCTAGCATACCACTGTTGGTATGTGAGATGGTTTTAAGTAGTACTTCAATACATGCTTTTACAATCTTGTCATACTTTGAGTCTACTGTGTATATGAAAATACAGCTAGCATTTATAATGCCATAAACATAATGGTAAAAGTTCTTTTTGAAATAAATTTATCTCTTTTTTTTCCTTCAAAGTTTTATTTAAATTCTACTTAGTTAGGGGCACCTGTGTGGCTTAGTTGGTTGGGTGTCTGACTTCAGCTCACATCATGATCTCGTGGTTCATGAGTTCGAGCCCCGCATCAGGCTCTGTGCTGACAGCTCAGAAACTGGGGCCTGCTTCACATTCTGTGTCTCCCTCTCTCTCTGCCCCTACCCCACTGGTGCCCTGTTTGTCTTTCTCTCTCTCTCTCTCTCAAAAATAAATAAAACAAAAAATTTAAATTCTAGTTAGTTAAACATACAGTGCAATATTGGTTTCAGGAATAGGATTCCTGAATTCTATTATATTTTATTCTGTTCCTAAATACAATACCCAGTGCTCATCATAACAAGTGCCCTCCTTAAAACTCATCATCCTCCTGGCCCAGCCCCCACCCACCTGCCTCCATTAACCCTCAGTTTGTTCTCTATCTTTAATAGTCTCTTAGGGCACCTGGGTGGCTCAGTTCGTTAAGCATCCGACTTCAGCTCAGGTTATGATCTTGCGGTCCTGTTCATGAGTTCAAGCCCTGCATCGGGCTCTGTGCTGTTGGCTCAGAGCCTGGAGCCTGCTTCAGATTCTCTCTCTCTGCCCCTCCCCCACTCATATGCGTGCGCTCTCTCTCTTTCAAAAATAAACATTAAAAAAAAGAGTTTCTTATGGTTTATTTACTTCTCTTTTTTTCCCCTCCCATATGTTCACCTATTCCTTCCTTCCTTCCTTCTTTCCTTCCTTCCTTCCTTCCTTCCTTCCTTCCTTCCTTCCTTCCTTCCTAGAGAGAGCATGACCATGAGATCATGACCTGAACCAAAATCAAGAGTTGGACACTTAACCAGCTGAGCCACACAGGTTCCCCAAGATTTCATTCTTTTTGATGGCTGAATAATATTCAATTATATGTATATGTGTGTGTATGTATACATACACATCTTCTTTATCCATTCATCAGTTGGTGGACATTTGGGCTCTCTCCATACTTTGGCTATTGTTGATAATGCCGCTATAAACATCAGGGTGCATGTGTCCCTTTGAATTTGTATTTTTGTATCCTTTAGGTAAATACCTAGTAGTGTAATTGCTATATCATAGGGTACAGTAAAACCTTGTTTTGTGAGCACAGTTCATTCTGGAAACATGCTTGTAATCTAAAGCATTTGTATATCAAAGTGAATTTTCCTATAAGAAATAATGGAAACTCAGATGATTCGTTCCGTAACCCAAAAATATTCATATAAAAATGATTACAATACTGTAATGTAATACAAAATAATAAAGAAAATACAAAATGTAAAGAAAAGTAAACAAATTAACCTGTACTTACCTTTGAAAACCTTCATGGCTGGTTTTTGATGGGAAGACAAGAGATGGGAGGGTTATTATGTAGGACGACTTTCACTATCACTAATGGAATCACTGCTATCTATTGGCTCAATGGAATCTTTTTCTTTTCGTGCAACTTTAACAAGGAACCAATCTAATGACACTAGCTTTTGCCTCCTTTTGAGGATTTCATGGAAATGTGACATTGCATTGTCTTTAAACAGATTCATCGCTCACACCGCTACATCCTTATTTGGGTGGTGCTCTTCTACAAAATTTTGCACTGCTTCCCATATTTTACACATCTTCCTAATCTCATTTGAAGTGAGGGATTCCTCCACCTTTTCTCCTCCTCCTCTGCAGACGAGATGCAGACATACACTTCTTATAAGATCTTGCAATTTTGGCCACTTGCGTACCTCATTTGTACTTCTCCATGATTTCCTTCTCAACTTCCCCCGTAATTATCTCCTTCTTCTTAGCACCTTTCTTTTCAACCTTTCTCTGCCTGGGGGCCATTGTATACATTGAGTACAGTACAGTATTAATAGACTCTTGTCATATACTGTATTTAATGTAACTGGCAATAAGCAAAGGTTCTATGTCTGCAGGCATCCTGACCTAGAACGAAGCGAAGCATTCCTAAGTTTACTCTTGTATGGAAAAACAAAGGACCGTCCAAAGGTGCATAGGTGCTTTGAATGACAAAGTACTGACTAGCGCCAGGTGCAGGCACCTTCCAATGTTCTGATTTCTAACAAACACCACAGCCTGAGACCGAACATCCAAGTATGGGAGAGAGAAGCATCCTGCAGCAAGCGAGCAAGAGAAGAACCATTAATTCTGTTGTGATCATGTGACATTTGGCATCATGTACTACTCCTATTGCAAGACATTGCTCGCTTATCAAGTTAAAATTTATTAGACATGTTTGCTCATCTTGTGGAACGCTTGTAGGACAGGTTACTTGCAATCCAAGGTTTTACTGTAATTCCATTTTTAATGTTTTGAGGAACCTCCAGACTCTTCTCCAGAGGGACTGCCCCATTTTGCATTCCCACCAACAATGCAAGAGGGTTCTCTTTCTCCCCATCCTTGCCAACACCTGTTGTTTCTGATGTTGTTAATTTTAGGCATTCTGACAGGTGTGAAGTGCTATATCAGCATGGTTTTGATTAGTATTTCCTTGATGATGAGTGATGTTGAGCATCTTTTCATGTAGTTGTGAGCCATCTGGATACTTTTGGAAAAGTGTCTCTTCATGTCCTCTGCACATTTCTTCACTGGATTATTTGTTTTTTGGGTGTTGAGTTTGATAAGTTCTTTATAGATTTTGGATACTAACAGTTTATCAGATATGTCATTTGCAAATATCTTCTCCCATTCTGTAGGTTGCCTTTTAGTTTTGTTGGTTGTTTCCTTTGCTGTGCAGAAGCTTTTTATCTTGATGAAGTCCCAATAGTTCATTTTTGCTTTTTTTCCCTCTGCCTCTGGTGATGTGTCTAGTAAGAATTTTCTCCAGCTGAGGTCACAGAGAGGTTGCTCTCTGTATTCTCCTCTAGGATTTTGATGGTTTCCTGCCTCACATTTAGGTGTTTCATCCATTTTGAATTTATTTTTGTGTATGGTGAAAAGAAAGTGGTCCAGGTTCATTCTTTTGCATGTTGCTGTCCAGTTTTCTCAGCACCATTTGTTGAACAGACTTTTTCTCATTGGATATTCTTTCCTATTTGTCAAAGGTTAACTTACAATATAGTGCTAGGTTTATTTCTGGGTTTTCTTCTGTTCTGTTGATCTGTGTGTCCATTGTTGTGCCAGTACCATATTGTTTTGTTTACTACAGCTTTGTAATATAACTTGAAGTCTGGAATTGTGATTCCTTTAACTTTGCTTTTTTTTTTTTTTTTTGTCTTTTTTTTCAAGATTGCTTTGGCTCTTCGGGGTCTTTTGTGGTTCCATACAAATTTTAGAATTATTTGTTCTAGTTCCTTGAAAAATGTTGATGGTATTGGGGCGCCTGGGTGGCGCAGTCGGTTAAGCGTCCGACTTCAGCCAGGTCACGATCTCGCGGTCCGGGAGTTCGAGCCCCGCGTCAGGCTCTGGGCTGATGGCTCAGAGCCTGGAGCCTGTTTCCGATTCTGTGTCTCCCTCTCTCTCTGCCCCTCCCCGTTCATGCTCTGTCTCTCTCTGTCCCAAAAATAAATAAACGTTGAAAAAAAAAAATAAAAAAAAATGTTGATGGTATTTTAATGGGGATTGCATTAAATGTGTAGATTGCTTTGGGTGGTATAGACATTAACAATGTTTGTTCTTCCAGTCCATGAGCATGGAATGCTTTCCCATTTCTTTGTGTGGTCTTCAGTTTCTTTCATAAGTGTTCTGTAGTTTTCAAAGTACAGATCTTTTACCTCTTTGGTTAGGTTTATTCCTAGGTATCTAATTGTTTTAGGTGCAATTGCAAATGGGATCTGTTCCTTGATTTCTTTTTATGCAGCTTCATTATTGGTGTATAGAAATGCAACAGATTTCAGCATGTTCAATATGTCCTGCCATTCCCTTCTGTCCTGCCAAGTTTCTGTGGAAAGATCTGCTGTGAATCTGATCTGTCTTGTCTTGTAGGTTAAGGACTTTTTTCCCTTGCTGCTTTCATGATTCTTACCTTGTCTGTGTATTTTGTGAATTTGACTATGGTATGACTTGGTAATGGCTGGGTTTTTTGAACTTAATGGGAGTTGGATTTGGTGTCTGCTTCCTTCTCCAGAATAGGGAAGTTTTCAGCTTTAATTTGCTTAAATAAACCTTCTGCCCCTTTATCTCTTTCTTAATCTTCTGGGATTCCTATGATATGAATGTTATGTTGTTTTAATATGTTGCTGAGTTCCCTGAGTGTACCTTTGTGATCCTTTGTTTCCTTTTCTTTTCAGCTTCATTATTTTTCATAATTTTGTCTTCTGTATCACGAATTCATTCCTCTATTTGTCCATCTTTACTATTATGGCATCCATTTTGGTTTGCATCTCAGTTATAGAATTTTTCATTTGGCCTGACTAGATTTTATCTCTTTTATCTCTGCAATAAGGGATTCTCTAGAGTATTCTATGCTTTTTTTTCAATCCCAGCTAGAATCTTTATAATTGTTTTAAATTTTAGTTCAGCCGTCTTACTTGTATCTGTATTGATTAAATCCCTGGCCATTATTTCTTCCTGTTCTTTCCTTTGTGGTGAATTCTTCTGTCTTGTCATTTTGGAGGGAAAAAATAAAAATAAAAATAAAATAAAATAAAATAAAATAAAATTTAAAAAATAATAAAGGAAGCTGGATCCTGATATGTTTTGGTCTGGTTGTTAAGAGAAACTTAATAGAAAAAAAATGGAAACAAAAAACATAAACAATTAAAAATTAAAAACATAATAAAATAAAATTAAAAAAAAATTGCTCTTTCTGTAACCAAGAAAAAACAAAAACAGAAACACATATGAAAAGAAACAAAGGAAGCTAGATCCAGTTTCCCCTAGAGCTGGAGCTTTGCAGCACCCTATGATTAGTAGACTTAATGTGTGGAAGGGATTTGTGCTGGTCCTCTGGGGGAGCAGCCTGGCTGCTCTGATTTTCAGGCTAACTTGCCCTACCGGAGATAGGCTTAGAGGGTGCAGGGAGATGGGGCTTGGTGTAGTGGCTCTCTTGTCCACTTGGTGGCGCTGTTTAGCTCACTGAGGTCTGTTAGCGCTGGTTCGCTAGGGTTGAAATGGCTTCAGCCTGTTCTCTAGTCTCCAGAGCTGAAGTTTGTGCACTCAAAGACATGTAATCAGTCACCTCTCCTGTGTCCCGGGCTTCCATCAGAGACCCTCCTTTACCCTGTCTGTGTCTCAGCTGTCTGTCAGGCAGCACCACCCACCTGGGTTTTATCTCAGGTGTGGCTGTGTTTCTGAACCCTGTGCTTTAGGGAACCCCTGGCTTTGACCCACACTAATCCTCTGGGGGAGGGTCTCACTGTGCTGTGGTCGGTGCCAGCTTGTCCCAGGAACCAGTCGTGAGACTGCCCGGTGGCAGCAGCTTGGAGTTTATGGTAAATTGCAACACACTGCCTTTGTTGCCCTCAGCTGGCATCTTTGTTCCTATATTGGTGACAGGGCAGCTCAGTGGTGCCTACTGGGTCTTTTGCCCAGGGAGAGGCCATATCACCTCTACCAAATGTACTCCAAGCGGGGGAACTGCTTCTCCCGGAGGAAAGACCCAGGGGTCCTCAGACCATGCTGTCTGTTCCCAGGGCTCTGTCCTGCTGCCTTGTTGGAGCACCACCAGGGACTGACCTCCGAAACTTCAGATTCTGTGCTCTCCTGTTTATAAAAAATGGTGGTATTGAAACCCTCTCCTGCCCGCGCCCCCCCCCCCTTCTCACCCCCCGTCAGTGGTTTTGGGAAACAATTTTCTTGGGCAATCCCTGCGTGTGTTTTCACTCTTTTTTTTTCTTTCCTCTTAGCTCACCTCTCAGGGATCCCTCCCCACTGCAGAGTCTGCTGCTCTTTTCTCCCACAAAGCAATTCTCCGCAGTCCTACCTAATGGGGTCATTTTTCCTGTTTGTAGAAGTGCAGCTTTGTTCTCTAAGACTTCCAGTCGATTTCTTGGGTGTTCAGAATGATTTGATATTTATCTAGCTATTCGCAGGGAGGACACAAGCTTAGGGTCACCCTACCCTTTTGCCATCTTAATCCTCCTCTGAAATAACTGTATTTCAGTAGAACAGGTAAATCGAGGGTGCCTGGCTGGCTCAGTTGGAAGAGCATGCAACCTTTTTTTTTTTTTAATTTTTAATGTTATTTATTTATTTTTTTAATTTTATTTTTGAGAGAGATAGAGAACGAGCATGCATGAGTGGCGTAGGGGCAGAGAGAGAGAGAGAGGGAGACACAGAATCCAAAGCAGGCTCCAAGCTCTGAGCTGTCAGCACAGAGCCCAACGTGGGGCTCAAACCCACGAACTGCAAGATCATGAACTGAGCCGAAGTCAGACACTTAACTGACTGAACCATTCAGGTGCTCCAGCATGCAATTCTTGATCTTGGAGATCTTTGAGCCTCACGTTGGGTGTAGAGATTACTAAAAACAAACAAACAAACAAACAAACAAACAAACAAACTAAAAAAAGGGGGGGGGGAGGTGAATCAATTTAACGAAAAATGTTAAAAGCAATACAGGGGGACCTGGCTAGCTTAGCCAGGAGAGCATGACTCTGCAAGTCGGGGTTGTGAGTTCAAGCCCCAAACTGGGTGTAGAGATTACTTAAGTAAGTAAATTAATTAATTAATTTTTAAAAAGTAGCATAGGTAGTTTATAGATATGGTAAGTTTATACAAATAATTTAAGCTTAGGAAACACGTGCTTAGGAAATTCAAGGACCTTTATAATCTAGCTCCTTATCTGACTGAAGTCACACTTTCTTTCTCAAATCCTCCTAGAGCACCTCTCTCATCACTATTATTCACATCTTGACTGCTCATAATACGTCTTCTCTGAATCCTCTATTTTGACACGGGACTATATTTTTATTTGTTTATATAGTGTGTCATTTGTGTGTTTTATTTTCTCAATGAAAATTTCAGTTACCTGCCCAAGCACATGCACATTCACATAAACACACACACACACACACACACACACACGCACACTGCTTTTTGGAAGTTCATCTGCTATGGGACCTGCTGGAATCATTGTAAGGTTGGGTCTGTGGGAAGGTTGGAAAGCCAGACCTAGGCTAGTGTCTAGTAAGTTGGGACCTAAGCTTCTGTAATGGCTGATCCAGGCTGGGAGAGCCAGGTAGTTCCAGGCACAATGTCCAAAAGTTACAACAATTGTGGAACAAGCTCAGGTAGTTGTCAGGATAAGGGGATCAGCCCTGGTGATGAGAGTATGGCAGCAGGTTACTTCCAGGTAACCGTCCTTGGATAGTCAGGAAAGGGCAACTGGGAAAGCCAGGGGATCTGCACATGCTTACTTAGATCAACACCTACCTGTTCGGTTACTGGGTGGCCCTGGGAAGGAGGCCCGCCAGACTCACTGAGTGCCAGGGTCTCCCATAACTACTGAAGAGGACTCCTGGTTTTTAAAGGCTTATTTTAATCAAATATGTCTGGATTTGAATCCTAGCTTCCTCTAGCTACATAGCCTCACCTTCTCCTCCATAAAATGATAATAATTTCTAATAATTATTAAATAATTAAACTGGTTACATGTGAAGAGAACCTAATATAATAATGAATAACGATCGTAATACTTTTATTATTAACGTAGTTGAAAGAAAGTGGAGAATCCTAACAGAGAGACTAGTGAGTAACTAGGTAATGGCTTTACCAGAATTAAACTAAACTACTGTATTATCTTAAATCATTGGTGGAATGAGCTGGTGTTGTAAATCAATATGGCAGTCATCCAATAGCATGAAGGGGTTGTATTATTTCTAACGTAAATTGGACCTAAGGTGTCTTGGATGAGGTTCCACTGCTGTATTCAGAATGTTATATCACTTCTGAGTACTTTTTTCTAGTTTAAAAAATAATGTATAGAAATTAAAGAGGACCCAGCCCATAAGTTACTGTGTTTTTTAAGTTTGTTTAACAAATACTTATTGAATGACTATCCAATAAAGGAATTATGCCAACAGGTCCTGAGGAGAGGGGATGAATAAGACCAGAACTGTCTCTGCTGTTTTAGAGCCAAATACACAACTCATGTCTGGTTAGTGAATTGATTGTGATGCATGCTAAATGAAGCAGGGGATGCTAAGAATGCATCAATAAGGAGACCTGACCTAATCTAGGTTGTCAGGGTGTTTAAAATGAGATCTGAAAGATAAATAGAAGTGAGTTGGGTAAAGCGGGGGTGGGGGTTGGGGGGAGAGCATTTCAGGAAGAGCATATGCTAAGGCACTGGGGTTGAAGGACCATGGATTTCCCAGGACTAAAATATATTTAATGTGGCTGCAGTGCAGAGAAGAATCTGTGTTGCAGAATGTGACTGTGAGGTGGATGAAGGGCAGTAATACCCTCTGGGTGATATTAAAGAGTTTGGAATTTGCTTTGTAAAAATGGGGGAAGCTAATGTCCATTGGTGAAATGAACTCAGAGATCACTCTGGCAGCTGTGTGGAAGGAGGTGGGGAGCAGTGTCAGAATGAAGGAGAGAGATCAGGTAGGAAGTGTTCCGGTAGTGCAGTGTTCCAGTGAAGACATGATGGGGTGCACCCTGGGGGGTAGCAGCAGAGGCAAAGAGGGAGAGCAATCTGAGATATTTATAATAGCTCCCTTGGGAATAGAGGCTACTTTTGCCAGAGAAGAGAAGGCAGAGATTTTATTTTTAGAGCGAAGAGGATATTGGCTGATTGTCTCCACAGAGAAGGAAAGAAGAAAGCATCTTACAGTTTAATGAGGAAGAATTTGGGATCACTTCTTATAGTAACAGACCTGCCACATAGAAACTGTATAATTTTTAAATGAGGAGCTTTTAAAGTAAGATAGAGAGATCCATCCTGGAGGCAAGAAGATGAATCCAAGGACCTCTTGAACTATTTTCTGTTTCACAACTTATTATTCCACAGGACATTTGCCCTAGTGCATCTGTCATGAATGCTAGGATGTATTTTTATTTAAAAATAGTCCCAAGCTTGAGTACTGAGTACTCCCAGAAGTGTTCCTGGAGCACTGACCCATTTTATCAGTGTGAGAAAGAGAGAAGCAGATCTGGACAGCCAGGAACAGCCCTGGAGCACAAGCAAAGCCCTGGCCTTATGTTACACACAAACAACAATGCCAGACAAGGCCCCTCTGTGACTGTGGTGGGTCAAGACAAAACAAGACCACTCGATAATTATGTTTGAGCATAGGCAAAGACAGGAACAATGTCTAAACCACAAAAGTGGCCAGACGTTTCCCATATCCTGGCTGATAGGAATGGCTCCTGCTTCTTCACCAATGACAGCTTTAGACTCGTCTAGACTTACCTTCTAGATAAGAATTATGGAGGCCCCCCTCACAGAATTACCCACATCCTGGTAACATCCAGTCCAGGGCAAAGTCCTGCTTTCTTGACCTCTCCCCCTTATCACCGAACTAACATAAGCCCAGATCTCTAATACTGCCTGTTGGTGAGATGCCCTATGGTCCCCCACAGGTGTGTTCTCCATTATTGCAACAAGTCAAGAAACCCAACTTTTTCAGCTATCGCTGTTTCCACTGGTCTTTAGCTCAAGAGCATTAATAAGCATAAGGAACAGTCGGTGAGATCTGTACTTTTTTCCCACCCCTTTGCTATTGGAATGAAATGTTCAAATTTTTTTTCTTGTTAAAAATTTTTTTAATGTTTATTTATTTTTGAGAGAGAGACAGAGCGTGAGCAGGGGAGGGGCAGAGAGAAGGAGACACAGAATCCCAAGCAGGCTCCAGGCTTTCAGCGCAGAGCCTGAATTACTAAGTCAGGAGACAGACGCTTAACCAGCTGAACCACCCATGCTCCCCAAAATGTTCAGATTTTCTATATTCTGCTATATCACATAGCTGGTATCTTCTAATTTCATATGTGGTGTCTTGATACCTATAAGGTCATAGCATTCTAGCCAGGTTCTTTGTTAAAACATTGGAGCCCACTTCTTTGTCTTTTTACATCACCAAGTTCTTATGTCAGAAGAAACATAATCATTGACAGAAATCTTTGGCTTTTTTGTTACCATCTTGCATATGGACAGTTATGCAAATTACGACATGAAAAGTGTCACAGTCTTAACTCAAGCCAAATCATACCGCTTGTTCCTTCTAATGAGGCTTTCCTGTTTGCAGCAAATGTGGCTCTTTTGTGTTGAAGATTCTTAGTTTTTCCACATCTGTGAGAGAATTCCCACAGGAACTTTGATCCCATATATTCATGGATGAGTATTCATGGGTGATGCTGATGGTTCATGACGTGTACAGGGACAGACTGTCTTCTGGAACGTTGCTTTCTCTCTCAGCTAATTCCTTGTACAGGACATAGTACTCAGCAACATCATGTACACAGTAGTTTCGTGACACTCTTGGGGGAGTTGGACTGTTTGTAAGTTCCGACATTCAATGGCTCTCGGTGTTTGAGGGCTGTTGCTGTGGGTATACATGCTGCAGTGTTACCCACGAACCTTATTTCACAGTTACATAACCCTCACTGCACTTGTATTGCATGCTAGTTGAAATATAAAACGAAATATAAAAGTTGAAATAAAAATCAAATGAAAGCAATTTTTGTTTCCATGCATTTTGAGTCTGTTTGTCGAGTTAAAGGGACCATATATGCATTCCCTTTCTTTAAGGACCATATAGTTTTCTTTAAGTCAGTGCACCGTCCATCCACGCCTCTAAATTTCTGGGTGGAGGGCTTCCCTTTGTGAGGGAAGCAGGCTGAGTGAAGGAGGCAGCAGGGGATTGTTCCGTGGCATTGGCTCCTAGATAATCATTTTACCATTCTTTGGGGATTAGAATGAGGAGAAGGTCTCAGGAAGAACAGTTTTTTGCAGCTGAAACTATTATCACTTCCTCCTACATAATATTTCAAATCTTGAGTCCTCTTAAGATGTCACCCCATTTTGATACTAATAGGGAAGAGAGCGAACCAGGAATATGGGAAATGGGTAGAAAATGGTCAAGATTTGAGTGTCTTCTAGGAAATGATTTCTATTATATTTCATGAGAAAGTGTAAACATTATCCTAAGTGAAATAATTTAAGCCTTTTGAATAGTTTTGAATAGATATTAAATGTATTTGTTAAATTGCTTACGATTCATTAATTCTTAAGTATTAAATGTCAACCAATAAAAAGTTACTGTTTTTAGAGTTTATTTTGAGAGAGAAAGTGTGTGTGTGTGTGTGTGTGTGTGTGTGTGTGTGTGTGTGTGTATGTGTGTGTGTGAGAGAGTGAGAGAGAGAGAGAGAGAGAGAGAGAGAGAGAGAGAGAGAATCTTAAGCAGGCTCCACACTGTCAGTACAGAGCCTGACGAGGGGCTCGATCTTATGAACTGCGAGATCATGACCTGAGCTGAAACCAAGAATTGACGCTTATCTAACTGAGCCACCCAGGTGCCCCAAAAGTTACTTTTAAATTACTAAATCTGATCTTTCAAGAGGGATTGGTTTTATAATCTGGAAAGTTCATTTTTCTTTACTAATGAAAAAATCATTGAAGGTTTTCTTCTGGAATAGTTTCATAAAGAAGAGGAAAGGACAAATATCCAGAGTTTTATATATTCTCGTGTTAAAAAGGTTATTTTAATAAAATACTTTATTTTATACATTTATAGATGAAATACTTTGTTTTTAAAGTTTATTTATTTATTTTGAGAAAGAGATAGCGCAAGTGAAGGAGGGACAGAGAGAGAGAGGGAGAGAGAGAATCCCAAGCAGGCTCAGCACCACCGGTGCTCGAATCTGTGAAGCTGTGAGATCATAACCTGAGCTGAAATCAAGAGTCAGAAGCTTAACCAACTGAGCCACCCAGGTGCCCCAACGAAATACTCTTCAACTAGTTTCTATTTTTGTCTCATCTTTTAAAATTATTTTTTCTTTTATTTGTACTAAAGTTATAACCTCTCTTATTTTGAAACAATTTTAAATTTATAGAAAAGTTGCAAAAGTAGTAAAAAGATCCATAGAGTTCTGTATGGTCTTTATCCACATTGTTAGCATTCTCTTTCTTTCTCTCTGTCACTCTTTACACACACACACACACACACACACACACACACACACGCCCACACGCACACACACACATACACAAACATGCAGTATATATACTTACATACTGCTTGTGGGTTTTTTTTTCTTAACTACTTGAAAATGTGTTGCATACATGATGCCCTATAACCCTTTCATATTTAGACTGTATTTACCATACAAAAATCAAAATTATGAAATTGACATTTATCTAACATTATCATCTAATCCATAGATCCCATTCAAAGTTTGCCTATTTCCTCCAAAACTTCCTTTATGGGTCCAAGAATCAATCCAGGATCATGCATTGCGTTTAGTTGTCTCTCCAGCATGGAACAATTTCTAAATTGTTCTCTCATGAAATTGACATTTTTGAGGAATAAATGCCACTTACATTGCACAGTCTCTCTTATTTGAGGCTGCCTGATATTTCCTCATAATTCATGCATTTGGGGCAAAATTATATTTTTTAATTTCTGTTTTTGTATGTGTCACATAATATAGATAATTTATCAGAAAAGCAGCACATGTGTAAATTTATAAACAAATAAATGGAGGTACATGCACAGAATGTTGCTACTCATGGTGACGGATGAAGATAAAGAGTTGGAGGCTACTGTGCTAAGTGATAGTGAGGGTAACCAGCCACAATCTAGAAGAGAATGAACATTTTTAATTTGGGACTGGGGGAGCCCAGAAGCCTTGAGCCCATGAATTATCCTGGTTCTGGATTAAGACCATACAAAAAAAAATTTTTTTTAATGTGAAATTTATTGGCAAATTGGTTTCCATACAACACCCAGTGCTCATCCCATCAGGTGCCCTCCTCAATGCCCATCACCCACTTTCCCCTCCCTCCCAGCCCCCATCAACCCTCAGTTTATTCTCAGTTTTTAAGAGTCTCTTATGGTTTGCCTCCCTCCCTAACTTTTTTTTCCCCTTCCCCTCCCCAATGAAGACCATACAAAATTTTAAGCCTCGTATCTTTCTGTGATCAAAGGCTTTCCTCTAATTCAAAACTTGTGATATAGAAATTTAAAAACCTATGCTTTCCATTTATTAAGATACTTGCTTTTAATGGCTGTCATAGTTGAAAAAGTTCTTCCAACATATTGTAAACCCCAATACAAAAAGTGTATCTTTGAGTATGGTTTCCAAACTGTAAAACTCATCTTTCAAAACTAATAAAAAATTACATAAATTAGGGGGCACCTGGGTGGCTCAGTGGGTTAAGTGTATGACTTTGGCTCAGGTCATGATCTCAGGGTTCGTGGGTTCAAGCCCCACAATGGGCTCTGTGCTGACAGCTCGGAGCCTGGATCCTGCTTTGGATTCTGTGTCTCTTTCTCTCTCTGCCCCTCCCCTGCTGCACACTCTCTCTCTCTCTCAAAAATAAATAAACATTAAAAAATTTACATAAAGTAAAATAAATCTTACAATTAAAAAAACATATTAACATAGGATGCATATATAGGTTCTAAGTATACCTGTGCAACCTCATGTTTGTTTTTACAGGTGATGACAAGGGTCCCTTTTCTGAATATTCTTTCATCCTAACCCTACATAAAAGGCACACTCACCATTGCTCAGGAAGTCAGGACTTGGGAAGTTACTCTCTGTGATCTCCTTATTTGTTGCAAATAACATTTCCTTTTTGTGACCACTCCACCTGGTCTGGTCTCTATTTGTGACTCACCAAAGAGCAAACTCAAGTTAGTTACGTTAGTTACGTTGTAAGGTAGGTTGTCTCTTCGATTAATGAATGTATGTCTTGTTTTCTCAGTCAGGTTGGAAATGCCTCAAGACAAAACAAAGAACTTAGTTTTTGGTTAAAAAAATACATAAATATTTTTGTTAAGACAAAATTATCTATTTAAGGTTTATAATTAAGAAAAAAATTAACATGTAGGTTTTACACGCACTGGAAAAATTTTAACAAGTTGAAACAATTTTCCAGGTTTCTTTAAGTGTGCCTGTATTAGAGTTTTTTTATAGGCCATAAAAGTTTTGGAAACAATAGTATGCAATAATGGGAACACTTTCAAACTTCTGCTTTCAAAATGCTCTCTCCATTGCATAAATGTCTTTGAAGAAGTAATTTATTTTCTCACTCATTGTTAGAGCGAATGTTTTGTGGTACGTTGAATTTTTATGTCCCCCAACTGCCCCCATAGCAAAAGTCAGCACGTTGGAATCACTTGATTTTGTTGTTGTTAGAGGAAAATAAAGAACTCATCTTTAAGTCAGCCAACTCTTTTAAGGATTTTGCCAGTCTAGACCTGCAGTTCTCTGTGTGATTGCTTCACTGGATGCTGTTGGTGTGCAGTTCACAGCCCTTTCCACTGTGTTGGTGACTGAGAAGTCATTCTCTAGGTATTTCATTCAGTGGAAGGACGCCTCATCCAAGGTCACACCCCTTCCCAGGGGGCAGCTCTCATCAAAAGACTGGTCCAAGCTGGATTTAAAGGCTCAGCTGGCTTGCTGGTAACTAAATTTAATTTCTCCCTCTGCTCAATATTGCCTTCTGCACTTCCCCATAGTTGATTTTTTTTTAATGTTTATTTTTATTTTTGAGAGAGAGAGAAAGAAAAGTGTGCACGAGTGGGGGAAGGGCAGAGAGAGAGGGAGAGACAGAATCCGAAACAGGCTCCAGGCTCTGAGCTGTCAGCACAGAGCCCAACGCAGGGCATGACCTGAGCCGAAGTCAGATGCTTAACTGACTGAGCCACCCAGGCGCCTCCCCTACAGTTGATCTTGAGGGCACTCTCCCGTAAAAATTTCTATATGTTATTCTTCTTCTCTCCAGGGAATCTGATCTAAGAAAAGTACTCTCCGTGAAGGAGTGCAAAGAGTCCCCTATATTTTCAAATGTCTAGTTTTTATAAAGCCAACCTCCCCTATGAAATATCCTGCACTTTGCTCTCTTATAGCTTCACCATCTTTGCTGCAGCAGCTTGCCTGTGAAAGATAGAGGGAATGCATTTCACGTGCATTGCTTTATACTTTTTTTTTGGAGAATTTAAAAAATCCCAATTCAAATAGTTGCCTGAAACATTCTAAACATCATAATTTTTCTAAAGGAAGTTATTTATTATTGAGGGAAACTATCATCTGGTCCTTTTTTTATTTTTATTTATTTTTTATTTTATTTTATTTATTTTAATGTTTATTTT
The DNA here is from genome assembly GCF_018350155.1 of Leopardus geoffroyi. NCBI lineage: Eukaryota > Metazoa > Chordata > Mammalia > Carnivora > Felidae > Leopardus > Leopardus geoffroyi. The sequence goes on from NC_059333.1 coordinate 137,179,907, forward strand.
ATTATTTTTGAGACAGAGAGAGACAGAGCATGAACGGGGGAGGGGCAGAGAGAGAGGGAGACACAGAATCGGAAGCAGGCTCCAGGCTCTGAGCCATCAGCCCAGAGCCCGACGCAGGGCTCGAACTCACGGACCGCGAGATCGTGACCTGGCTGAAGTCGGACGCTTAACCGACTGCGCCACCCAGGCGCCCCTGGTCCTTTTTTTAGTAGCTCACACTAGAAAAGTGCACTTCACGTGTTTTATTATTGGAAACAGGATCCAGAAAATACCATAGCTGAAAAGATATTAGAAGCATCAGCGTTTCGTCGAAATATATAGCAAACCTTCAACACTACGTAATTTGTTCTAACATTTGTTTCTTCACTCTTCTATAATGCTTTCCATATATCATTCAACACTATTTGCTGACAAAGATACACATTTTAGGTTTCACCACATGCTTTTTGTTTTGTTTTGTTACGTTTCAGTCATTTCAACTGTGTCGGAAAGAACCTGTGTTTCCCCGTGGGATGTGGCTGTGCCTTTTACCTTTGCTTTAAAATGAGAAGCCTCAAAAGAAGCTTCTAAATATTTATTACCACATTTCACGACACTTTGTAAAATTCTACCTTTAGTGTTGCATGACTTTATCAGTCTCTGAAAAATTGCAATGGCTTTTCTTCAGGTTTGAGATGCTTAGTTTTAATGTATCCCACTGATCTTGATGGTATCGTGCTACCATTGCGACTTCTATTTCTGGCAACATGACAAACCAGGTTATCCAGAAAGCTTCCTGCTATAAAACACTCGCGCATGCTAGATAAAAGAGAAAACAATGTCATTTTTAAATATGTAGCCGAGTGAGAAAGCATGTGAGGAAATCCCCAGTGGGCAGAAAATGAAGTACAAATTGAAAACCAGAGCCAAATCTCCCTGAATGGTGCTTTGGCAGGCTGGGGAGTGGGATCAGGAGAGAGCGATGGAAGTCTTGTTTCTGTCTTAGTGCCTACACAAGAATAGAAGATAATGTCTTGGGGTTTCAAGAGTTTAAAAATTGCATTTGAGACCCCCCGTGGACAGCTGGGACCTTTGAAGATTCACCTGGAAAAACAGTCTACCCACTCACTGCTGCTGAATAGTGTCTGAAAGACGTTTGTATGTCTTCATTTGGATTTTAGATAGAAAAAATCTTTAATGAAAATTCATAACTATATCCCTATCTTCACCCAGAGTTGGGATTAAGATGTTCCTAGTTGTAGGGTTCTGGAAACTCTTGAGGGAATACGTGAACATGGCCTGGGCACGTGAAAACCCTGAGCATTTGACAAAGTAAAATGTAAAGCTTCTCTGGAGGAACACCTTCAATCCAGATAGTACACGATTCCCACCCATAGCGTCCTGAAGCATCCCGAAGAATTCACAATACAAAATTACAAAGTGCATAAGAAAACAATATGCCACTTGGGGCGCCTGGGTGGCTCAGTCAGTTAAGCATCCGACCTAGGCTCAGGTCATGATCCCATGGCTCGCGAGTTCGAGCCCCATGTCAGGCTCTGTGCTGATAGCTCAGAACTAGAGCCTACTTCAGATTCTGTTTCCCTGTCTCTCTGCCCCTCCACCACTTGCGCGCATGCGCTCTCTCTCTCAAATATAAATAAACATTAAAAAATTGTAAAAAAAAAAAAAAAAAAAAAGAAAAAAAAAAAACAATATACCACCATTGCAAGTCAGCATACACAATAAGCAGCAGTAATATACTGTCAAGAACCTCAGATAAGAGAACTGCTGAACAGTAGAGATAAAATAAGCATGCTTAAAATAGTTCAGGATGTAACCAGAGTCAAAACTACGAGAAAGAAGCAGACACCATGAAAAAGACCAAGAAGATTGGAAAAAAGAAACAAATGCAGCCAAATAGAACTTTTAGAAATGAAAAATACAGTCAGTGACATTAAAAACTCAGTGGACAGATTGAACAGTAGATTGGTCCCAGCTGAAGACAGATTTAATACACCGGAAGACAGAAATGATGCAGTTATTTCGTTTTGCCTTTGGACATTGCACCTTTCCCATCTGGCTGCTTCTCTGAAGCAAGCGAAAGCCTGTTTTCAGTTAGTTCCCCATCCCTTGTTCTGCTTTAGTGTGCAAATCTTATGCATTCTGACTCCTTTCCCTCTCAGTCTCTGTTGCTGTGAGTGGACCATTTTATCAGAGATATTCCCGCATGTGCCATACTTTGATACTCTAAATGAATCTGCTTCCTTATTGATAAAGTTTTTGTGATATTGGAAGAAGCTGCATTTAAAATTTTTTTTTAACATTTATTTTTTGACAGAGAGAGAGAGAGACAGAGAGAGAGCATGAGTGGGGGAGGGGCAGAGAGAGAATCTGAAGCAGGTTCCAGGCTCTGAGTTGTCAGCACAGAGCCCTACACAACCCACAAACTGTGAGATCATGACCTGAGCCGAAGTCGGACGCTTAACCAACTGAGCCACCCAGGTGCCCCAGAAGCTTCATTTTAGATCACTGAGCCAGGATTGGTCAGCCTGGAGGAAAATAAGAAAGTTACAGATAGGCAAATAGTCCTGATATTTAAAAAGCCCATAAAACAGATAATCTGAATTTGCTCGCTATCCTGAAAGAATTTTAAACAATTTAACTAAAATAATTTTAAACAATTATACTATTATATTAACAATTAAAAAGCTCTTAGGAATTAACCTTGTTTCAAAAGAGCAAGTTATCTGTCTAGTTAATTTACTGATAGATCGGGAGAATGCTATAGATAGAAAATGAGAAAATTCATCTCGGCAGGTTGGACAAATGTGCATTATATTAGTCAAGGTGCAGGAAGTAGAAACTATTCCAGGTATTTCAAGCAGAAAAGAAGGTACCATATTTCATCAAAAGTTATCAATGTCAGATGCACCATTGTTTCTAAGAAATACAGAGTGCTATTAAATTATGCCAAAATGTCTTAATGCATCTTGAGTGAATTGGTTACATCTGTCTTTTATTGTTTCAAAGTTATTTCATCTATTTGGAGGGATTTGGTTGTTGCTCCTGCTTTTGGTTGCATTGTTTGACATGAGATAGGCAGTTCTTTTACACATCCCTCAGTATGGGGTAAACTGGGAGGCTCTGCTATAAGGCAAGGACTGGCACATTACAGCCTGTGAGCCAAATCCGTAAAGTTTTACTGGAACACAACGGTGCCCGTTGGCGGATCTGTAGTATATGGCTCCTTTCCTGCTACTATAACAGATTTGAATAGCTGTAACAGAGACTGTGTGACTCCTATGGAAAGGCTGGCCTCTTAGAGAAAAAAGTCTGTCGACTTCTGCTGTAGGGAATATGTATTATAAAAAGAGCTACTGTTTATCAATAGTGTGGTGCACTGTAGCAAGTACTTTATGTGGAGTAGAAGTCTCATCCAAGATGGCCAGGCACAGTTGATTGACGGAAACATTCAGTCAATCAGCAAATATTTCCAGAGCACCTGTCATCTACCAGGCAACATGTTCAAAATAGAGAAGTCTGGGAAGTCTCACAAAGGAGATGGCAGGAGTGAGGACCTGAAGGAGGAAAGCACAGGGCTTGCAGACATCTGCTTGCAGAGCATTCCAGGTAGAGGGAACAGCCATTGCAAAGGAAGTAAGGAGGGGATATGCCTCATGGTTTAAAGGAAAAGTGAGAAGACTTATGTATTTAGAAGGGAGAAATAAATAGGAAATAGGATCCAAGAGGTAAGAACAAATGGGAGCAGGGATGGAGCAAATTATGGTCCGTTGTCAAGTCTTTGGTTTTTCCCGTGACTGAGATGAGAAGCCACTGGAGAAGGTTGAGTGGAGGAGCAATGCGAACTTACCTAACTGGATGCCTCTGCTGCTTTGTTGAGAATAGATGGAAAAGGGGCAAGACTGAAAGCCCATTAGAGAGGGGTTTGGAGGCAATTAAGGAGAATTTTCTTTCTTAAAAAAATTTTTTTAATGTTTATTTATTCTTGAGAGAGAGACAGAGACAGAGTGTGAGCGGGGGAGGGCAGAGAGAGAGAGACAGGGAGACACAGAATCTGAAGCAGCCTCCAGGCTCTGAGCTGTCAGCACAGAGCCTGACGCGGGGCTCCAACTCACAAACTGTGAGATCATGACCTGAGCTGAAATCAGAAGCTCAACCGACTGAGCCACCCAGGTGCCCCTAAGGAGCATTTTCAATAATCCACTAAGAACTGGTGGTTGCTTAGGCCATCGGGGTGGTAACAAAGGCAGTGCAAATATAGATGCAAACGTTTCATGGTGGAAAGCTTTGGATATATAGGAAAATTCAGAGGACAATTTCGTAAGTCCCTCCACCTTCAAAAAAGTGGTTAACTTAGGACCAGTTATCTGTCCTATATAAACCACTCAATTCTTCCCCTCACATACTATTTTGAAGAAATCCCGGACAATTCTGATCTATTTTGACGGTAGAATCAATAGGATTTGCTGCCACTTTGGACGTGAGCTGTGGGATTCAAACATGGCCCCCAGATCACCTGGGAGGGTGGAGCTGAGACTTGCGGAGATGGGAAAGACTAATGGAGGAACAGACCTTTTCTGGTGGGGTGGGGTGGAAATGAGGAGTTTGGATTTTTACATAGCAGTTTTGAGATGTCTATTAGCTATTCAAGAAGGGAGAACTTAACAGGCTCCTAGGTTGTTCTATGTATCTATGCGTCTATCCACTTGTATCTCTCTCTCTATAGGTATACAAGTATCCAGACTTCTTAGTGTGGAAGTTCGGGGAGGGGGGCGGTTCTTTATTATTGGCATCTGCTGACCTCATGGTACATTTCCCTCTAATTCCCCGCTGGCGCTGAGCCCTCTTTTGGCTCCTGAATGCCAAATGTTGTTGCACATTAGAACCACCAGGGGGAGATGCCCAGGTTGTATGCCAGACCCACTGTATCAGCATGTCTGGGGATGGAGCCAGGCATCGGTCCTTGTAAGCTTGGAAAGGGACTGCTAGCCCTCGGATACTCAAAATATGGTTCTCCCTCCTGTACATGTGGTCTTTCTACCAGCAAAGCTGAGAGCTTGTTAGAAATGTGGAATCCCAGGCCCCATCCCACCCTGCTGAATCAGAACTTGCATTTTAACAAGGCTGTCCAGTAATTATGTTCACATTCATGTCTGGGGAGCACTGTGTCTGTATCTTCTGCTTTTCCGGAAACCGTCTTCTCTGACCAGTTGCCTGCCCATCCGTCCTGCTGGCTCCTTCCCATTTATCCTTTAAAATTGACCTCCGGCCTCCCCCTCCTGGAAGACCTCCTCATCCTTCCTTCCACATACTCTGGCTGTTCTTCTGGGAAGACCTCTATTTACCTTTGCCATATCCCTTATTATGGCTTACTGTAATCGTAGACTTAGCCAGTAGATTTTAGAGGTTTTTGCCAAAAATCTCCTGTATTTTGAACCCACAGTGACAGAGATTGTATCACTGGTGTTCTGTCAATGTCCGCGGATACGACTGACTCTGGCAGAAATTGTGCAGGTGAGACTCCCAGGTCTAGATGGCAAAGCCCTGGCTCTGTCAGATCAAACCACTGGAGAGACTGACTCTAACAGGCAGCAGACCATGATGTGCTCTGGGTTTCTGATTTTCTGGCTGCTAGAGGCTGTTGATTCTCTTTTATCTTCCTTGCTGCGAGGAGGGAGACCGTGGCTTGCAAGGTGTGCGCCCATAGCCAGGGGGAACTCTGAATTCTGTAGGTGTACCTTCCTCACAGCTGTGGCAGAGAATGAGGGGTTAAGATAGCCTGGATTTCTTCTAAGATCTTATTAAAATTGTTTCCTATGATGACTTTTTTTTTTCCTAGCTGTAAAACCAGTGCACAGCAGAGCACAGTGGTGGGAAGGTGGGCAAAATGTACAAACTTGCAGTTTTAAGATAAATACATCACCAGCAGTGTAATGCACAGCATGATGACTACAGTTAACGCTGCTGTATGGGGTGGGGTTAAGGGAGTAGATCCTAAGTGTTCTCAACACAAGGAAATTTCTTTTTCTTTATCTGAGAAGGTGGACGCTGACTAAACTTATTGTGATAAGCATTCCACAATATCTGTAAGACAAACCATTATGCTGTGTACCTGAAACTTATACAGTCATGTGTATCAGTTATATCTCAATAAAACTGGACATTAAAAAAGCACAAAGAAAATGTAAATTATTTGTAATCCTGTCACTCAAAAAAAAAAAAAAAAGCAACCTTTTTGGCTTATGCTTTTCTAGTATTCATATGGAGAAAATAATACAGTTGATTACCCCCATCCCCACACAGTCAAGAGTTTGTGTATGACTTCTGAATTCCCAAGAACTTTGCTCTTGACCTGGAGGAAGCCGTACCGATAACATAGTCGATTCACATATATTTTTTATGTTCTGTTTATTATGTACTCTATTCTTACAGTAAAGTAAGCTAGAGAAAAGAAAACATTATTAAGAAAATCATAAGTGGTGTGCCTGGGTGACTCAGTCGGTTAAGCATCTTGATTTTGGCTCAGGTCATGATCTCACAGATCCTGAGATCTTTCGTGTGAGGATCCCCTCTCTTTCTCCCTCTCTCTCTCTGCCCCTTCCCTGCTCATGCTCTCCCTCTCTCCAAATAAATAAATAAACTTAAAAAAAGAAAATCAGAAGGAAAATATGTTTACAGTACTGTATTATATTTATTGAAAAAACTCTGTGTATAAATGGATCCTGAGGTTCGAACCTGCGTTCAAAAGTCAACTGTACTATGTGTCTTACGAGGACTCACCTCACCTGCCCGCCTTTAGTATCTCTCTGGCTTCCTTTTTTTCCTCCTCGTTCCCTCTACTTGAGCCACACTCACCTCATTGCTGCTGTTGGTGCACACCAGGCATACTCTACCTTCAGGCCTTTGTTCTAGCTCTTTTCCAAGAGGGGCCGTCTCTGTGAATACTCCTCTCCTTCCAGTCTCTGCTCAGATCTCACACTGTCAAAATAGCCTAGCCTGACAACTCTATTTAAAACTGCAGCCCACCCCCACGTTTCCTTACACCCACTATTTCCAATTCCCCTGGGCCTGCTCCAGGCTGCATTTCTTCAAGAACTTAGGATTTTTGAACATATTACAGAACATACTTGTTTTAGTACATCTGTTGTGTATTGCCAGGCTTACTTGCCCTCTCTCCCACTCCCCTTGCTTCCCGCACCTTCTAGAATGTAAACTGTTACAGGCCAAAGGATCTTTTTGAGGTGACTGGTATATGGTAGATAGCCAATAACTGATGAAGGAAGAAATGAATATATAATCGTAACTAAAATAGTAACATACCCGTGACGTACTCTTTTGCAGCCAGTGATAAACTGTTAGCGTTTCCAATTTAGCAATCCACTGTGTCCATCTCATCACATAAATAAATATTCCTTGACATGGTTATATCCCTGGAAGTTTCTGATTTCAAACAGTTTCTGTAAGCATTATTTAGCTCAAACACTAGTAAAGAATTAAAGTGAGACTGGGGGAAGGGCCAACTGTGCTCCATTCATTACATTTATTCCTATGTGTTTGTTGAGTGAATGAATATATATTATAGAAAAGCAAATGCTATATATTTATATACATTTCATATAGTAGGATATAGTTTCATTGTTATATATTCTTATGTAACACTATTATGTGAAAAAGAAAACGGTGGTAGAGAAGCTGAGGGAATAAAAAATCTGGATTATATATTGAAATAATAGCCTTGCAGACAGAAAGCATGGATGACTTAAATCCCAGTCATTGGTGTATGGTAGAACCTCTCTCCAGCTTTGTTTGGGGTCACCCCTTCTCAGGCAGTGGCTGCTACTTCTCTTGGAAGTGTCTGTGACAGCAGGTGGTCCTCCCTATAGGAGAGCCAAGCAGCTGTTCTCTTCCTCCTGGCCCCTGCCCTTGCTTCTGTGGGGGACTGTTCCTCTGGTTGATGGTGGAATGACTCCAGGCTAAAATGCACTTTTTATTCTTAGATCTCGTTTTCAGGTTTCGGAGGGAAATTGCATGTCACGGGGGACTAAGAGGCAAAGGCCCTTGTGATGAATGGAAAGAAAGAAGCCTATTTTGTCCTTAGTCTTTTTCTTTGTTTCTTGGTCTGGCTTATTCTCCCTTATCCATTGTCCTTTTGCTGACCATTGTGGTTGGACGACCACCTAGAGCTTTTTCATCTACTAACCAGCATGGTTCACACATTCCAAATGACAGCAGAGATGTTAGGAAACTAGATCTTGAACAGGGGGAAATGGCCAGTCTTTCTTATTGTCTTCTCTGGCATTTGTGTTGTTCTGAATTATTCTTTCTCTCTAGTTATCCTGGGAGACGGTGAGTGTTAAGGGCCTTACAATTTGACTTCAAGTGAAGTCAGAAAAGTCATCTTCTATTTTCAGAAATGAATTTTTTTTTTAAAATGAAGCTTTCTGATGTGTACATTACTCTTTTCATTAGAAAAACGAAAAGTTCCAAGAAGGCTGGTAGGCTGGATGCCTTAAAGAGGAACTTCAACGGAGATGCCAGATAAAAGTACAATAAGAATTTCTTATGGCTTAACTAACTGAAGAGTAAGAGGCATCTATTGTTACTATCCTGTCCATCTTTTTCTCTTTATCTTCTCTATGTTGTGTATCCATCATCTTTTTTTAAAAACTCTATTTCAAAACCCATTACATCTTTCAGCCCAAAGAGATTTCTGAGAAGTCCTGTTTGTATGGAAAGATGGATTTACATAATAAAATGCAATTCATAAAGATAATTTGAACATAAAGTAGACTACAAGAGTGTCTTTTCTGGAGCTGGAAGATGAATTTGCTAAGTCTGACATATATGCATAAAAATTATGTAACATGTATTTGTGAGAAATGAGAGTAGATATCAATATTCTTTCTGAATAGTCCAGATAATTAGAAAAGAAGTAGAGGAGAGAAAAACCCACTAGAAATAAGAAGATTTAATTTCAAGTGTAATCAGAAGAAATATGCCAAGTAATTCATCACTAATTCCAATAGTCAAGAAAAATGTAGGAAAAGCCCTAGGAAGCATAATTAGCTATGCAGAAGGTTGAAACATTTGTAAAATGTCACAATTATAAATTACCATTTTTTCCCCCCATGAGACCTGAGAAATGCTTCATCAACAAATCCCAGAAGACTTTTCAGCAAGTCTCAAGAGGAAATACTCTCATTTGATGCAGGACTTTTCACCTAGAGAGAGAAGTGGCTGACTGTGGAAGGTTTGTTTCATATTTTTTGAAAAGCTTTCTGGAAGTCTGCCACTTATACTTTCTGAGCTTCATTTCCTCTTCATGAAATATGGGAGGAACTGTACCTGTCACCCGTTTGTCTCCCAAGGGTGTTGTAGAGCATCTACAGGAAGTCCATTTACCCACAATCCTGTGCTATGAATGACAGGCCAATGGGCCTCTCTGGCCCAATAATGTGTTCCTGGTTTCTTCTGCCTCAGGGAAGGGAGTGTCTTATTATCCCCTAACCTCCTATTGATAATATTTATTTGCTACAGTTCAGACAGCTCTTGATTGAATATAGAACTCAAAAATTTATCTTAGGCTGGAATCTTGACCAAAGGACCCATTTCTAGGCCTGGCTGCCCTAAGTCCTCTTCACAAAGCATGCTGGGAATGGATCAAAAGTTCTGATCTCTGTGGTTTCTGGGTATGATCAGGGCTCTTCCTTGCTGTCTCTGGTTATGTCTGAGACTATCTAGGTGGATTTTGTTAGGGTAGGGAGTTGGGGTGGTCTAGGACTGTGGAGTGTTTTTTATTTCCTAAATTTTTCTTTCTGGTGCTTATAGGCCAATGGGAGTCTTAGCCCAGTGGCTTTGGATAGCAGGCAGGGGGAAATTTACCTTCCCATTCCTACAGCTACATTAAGAGGAAAAAGCTCTGTGGGGCTCGGGGTGGAAGTTGGCTTCGGTTTTCCCTGAGGGACAATACTGTCAATGATTAGATTCTGTGGGCCTATTAATCACAATACAACTCATCTATGGTATGGGTTAAGTGGACTTCTGTGAGCTGTAATACACTGTCTCTAATGTTGTTAGAGAATAATGTATCCCAAGTTACCAAAAAAATGGGCTTAAAAATGTTTGGAGGCCGGCCATTTCTCAGTGGGGGCTAGGGGACTGATGTAGGACAGCCATAAGGGAGCGTTCAGAAAATGTGGTCCCAGTTGTCATTCACTAGGACTTGCAGATCTCAGTCACCTGAATGTAAGTGTCTTGATAGCTCTTCCTGCCTCTACTTGGTTTAGGAGGTTGAATGCATGCAATTCCCTAGTCAGGTGGAGAGGTTTCTTTTGTTTTCTATTCATCCCCCATCTGTGATTGCCCTAAGGTTTGCTTTCTTTTTTAACGCAGTGGCATTTTATTTTTGTACTTTGGTAAAAGGGTGATTTTTCTTTTTTAAAAATTTAAAGTATTAAATCATAAACGAATGCTGAATTTTCTTAGTTGTGCAGGTCACACTTTTGGAATCACCTTTGGATCCTCTTTTTCTCAGACTCCATATCCGATCTGCCGGCAAAGAACGTTGTCTCTACATTCAAAATATCTTCAGAATTCAATGACTTCTCGTTCCCTCAGTGTTACCAAGTCACTGTCATCTCTTGCCTGGATCTTAACTAGTCACTCTGCACTCATCCTTTCCTCCTACAATCTATTTTGCTACAGTTGTCAGAGTGATCCTGTTAACGTGTAATCACATCTTGTCCCATTTCTTTCTTTTTTTTTTTTTCTTTCTTTCTTTCTTTCTTTCTTTCTTTCTTTCTTTCTTTCTTTCTTTCTTTCTTTCCTTTTCTTTCTTTCTTTCTTTCTTTCTTTCTTTCTTTCTTTCTTTCTTTCTTTCTTTCCTTTTCTTTCTCTCTTTCTCTCTTTCTCTCTTTCTTTCTTTCTTTCTTTCTTTCTTTCTCTTTCTTTCTCTTTCTTTCTTTCTTTCCCTCCTTTAATGGCATCCTGTCTCCCTGGCAATAAGAACCAAAGGCTTTCCTGACAAAGCCCTATGCAGCCTCATTTCCTACTCTCTGATACATGCCCTATCACCGGATACCAACTCCTTCAAATGCCCCTCCTTCACTCTGCTCTAGACACATAGTTCTTTAAATTGTCCAGGTACCCTCTTGGCCAAAACCATTGTACTGGCTGTGCTTTCTGTCAGAATTCTTATATTTCCATATGTTCCTCACCTCCTTCAGGTCTTCTTAGATGTCACCTTCTCAGTGGGGCCTTAACCAACAATCTTATATAAAATTTCAACCTCTGACCTCTTTGGAGCTTCTCACAGTGCCCTCCTTGCTTAATTTTTCTCCATAGCCGGTAACACCATCTGCTGTCCTATATCTTGTTTGTTTGTTTGTTCATTCATTTGTTCAGTGAAAAACAAACTTCATGGAGATAGGGATTTGTCTCAGTACCTGGAAAAATGCCTGGAACATAGTAAGCACTACTACGTAAAATATATTTGTTGAGAGAATCAAAGTATGAATGAAATGTTTTCTTTTCTTGATTCTATTGAAATAATCATATGATTTTTCCTCCTTAAATGTTAATATAGAGAACGGCATTAATAGGTTTTCTAATCAGAAACCAACCTATATTCTTGGGAAGAAGCACAGCCTGGTCATGTGGTATTATCTTTTAAATTAATTGCTAGATTCAGGTTGTCAGTGTTTTCTTTAGCATATTTTTATCTAAATTCACTAGTGATATTGCCCTTTCTTCTACACTGCCTTTGGCATTAAAGTTGTACTAGCCTCATAAAACGAGTAGGGATTATACCTTGTTTTTCCAGTCTCTGTAAGCATTTATATAAGATTGGACCAAGAAATACAATATACAGGCCTGTTTGTGTGTGTGTGTGTGTGTGTGTGTGTGTGTGTGGAAATACTGTGCATTGTTGCCTCCCTTTCTTTAATTAATGAATTTATTAGTTTTTAAAAGTTTTTCTTTTGATTTAGTTTGGGCAAAGTTTTCTATATATGTGGGTATGTGTATATATGTATGTACATGTATGTATATGTACACCTATACATAAACATATATGTATATATAGAATTTATGCACTTCATCTAAATGTTTGCAGTTTTGGGGAGAAAGTGATTCATAGTAGTCTCTTTTTAATCTCTATAATGATGCATCTGTAATGATATCTACTTTTTCATCTTAACATTTTTGGGGAAGGCTTCTTTTATTCTTTATCAATCCTGCGAGCAGTTTGTCAATTTTATTAATATTTTCCTAGAGCCAATTTTTAGTTAATTGATCTTCTTTAATTTTTTTTACCCTATTAAATTAATTTTTATTCCTATTTTGTTATTTTATATCTACTTTCTTTTACTTTTATTATTTTGTTCCTTTCCTAACATCTTAAGTTGAAATCTCGATGAATTAATTTTAAGCTTTTCTTCTTTTTTTTTAACAAACTAAATAATACAATTTTCATCAGTATTATTTTCCTTATAACTTAGTTCTGTGTTCTCTCTAATTTTTATTTCATGCTTTCTTCTAGTCTGAATTATTTAGAAAATTTATTAATTTCACTTAAATTTAAAATATTTAAACATTTAAAAAATTTAACATTTAAAAAATTATCTTTGTAATGTCATTGTAAAATTGCATTATGGTCCATATGAAAACAATGATTTAAAAATTGTTGAATTTTGCTTTATGAGTAACAGGTGCTCAACTTTTATATACATTTTCATGTTCTTGAAAAGGGTAGGTATTTTTTCATCGCTGGGTTCAGTATGCTTGATAAGTTCTTCTAAACATGCTTATTAATTATGCTGTTCAGATTTTCTATAATCTTACCATGTTTTGGTAAATACATAAGAATATAATATAACAATAACCAAAGTGTATAAAAATTCCATATACAATGCATATTATATATAATGTAAAATTCTTTATATAAATTCTTTATATAATGTCAACATATTTTAGTTCTGTTGATTTTTGCTTTTAAATTGAAAGCTATACTTTAGATGTGTACATGTTTAAAATCTTTATGTCATTTTGGTGAAGTGACCCTTGTATTTTTAATTTAATTTTTATTTTTTAAAGTTCTTTTGTTTATTTTTGAGAGAGAGAAGGTATGAGCACGTGTGCAAGAGAGTGGGAGGGGCAGAGAGAGAGGGAGAGAGAGAATCCCAAGCAGGCTCTGTGCTATTGGCATGGATGTTTAACTGACTGAGCTACTCAGGCACCCCTGGTGAAATGACCCTTTTAATTATGAAGTTTAATTTAATTATTTTTTCTAATAATGCTTTTTTTGCTATACGATGATCTGATATTAATATGGCTACGGCTTGCAAAATTGTATACTGATAGTTGTCTATTATAGAGGAAATATTGGCAGCAACAAAAATGTTTAACAAGTGGACATTGGCTATAACAAAGATAATATATTCATATTTGGAACACTATGCATCTATATCAGATGATATTATACATTATAACCTCCATTAAGGAAAAAGGAAACTTGGGGCGCCTGGGTGGCTCAGTCGTTAAGCATCCGACGTCGGCTCAGGTCATGATCTCGCGGTCTGTGAGCTCGAGCCCCGTGTGGGGCTCTGTGCTGGCAGCTCAGAGCCTGGAGCCTGTTTCGGATTCTGTGTCTCCCTCTCTCTCTAACCCTCCCCCGTTCGTGCTCTGTCACTCCCTGTCTCAAAAATAAACGTTAAAAAAAAAATCAAAAAAAAGAAAAAAGAAAACTTGAAAGTAACTTGTATTATATTGATACTATTTTTGTACCTTCTAGAAATGTGTGTGAATATATGTATAGCAAATAGCCTGATGTCCATTAGAATGTCATTTTGGTTACATTTGAGTAGAGGAATTATGAATGGTTTCTAATTTTTTTTGTTTCTTTTAAAAATATTTTTCCATATCATGAATTATTTATTTTGAATAATCATGTGTAACTTTTATTATTGGAAATACAATATATCCTTCTATTTGATGAAAAAAGGTCTCCCCCATTATTCTGTAGTTTATAAACAGGAATTTTAGCCAGAGAAACCCTTACTCTTCAAAATTACATTTAAAAAAATGTTCATGATGCTTTCTTATATGCTGGGTAGATTTTTATTTTTAATTTTAATTTAAAGAATTATTGGGGCAAAGTACACAACTTTTGCCTTTTAACTATTTTATTTTATTTTGTTATTTTAAGTCATCTCTACCCCCCAGCATAACTACTCTGAATTATATAAACTTTAATTTGTAAGACACAAATATTTGGGGAGAATAAGAAACTTTCATCCAATTTTCTTCAACAACTGTCATCATAAACTCAGAATGGAATGTAAAATAATGAATTTCAAAAAATCCTATTATTGTATGATTTTCTATTTCGAACTGGTATATTTTAGGAGGGCAGAGTGGAGGATGGAATTTTAGAAATAGAAATGTAAGGGTTTTTTTGGAACTGTGAGCGAGTAGAGCAAAATCCCTTCAAGTTTGACCAGTTGGATGAACAGGTTATACGTAGAACACATTCTTTCATTAGCTTCCCCTCAGAGGTTAACAGATGAGTAGCAGCAACATAGCAATGGTACAAAACTGTCACTTGGTGGAGCTAGAATACTATGTAATTCCAATATACTTGTGCAGCAGGTTTCTTGGGAAAAAATGGTTTTACGACAAAATTCAAGACTAATACCCTCAATTGTCAAATACTGGGGTACATAACCTTTCAAGAAAACTTTTTAATGTTTTTTTTTTTTTTAATTGTGATCGAGTGTAAGTAAAGACCAAACTTATTGGGCTTATTAAGGGTCTTTTGCTTGTTGTAGTCAATAAATTGCAGTCTTTTTATCAAGCTGGATGCAACGCTATGTATAACCCCCAACCCCAGGAGTCAGTGAAATAGGTATATCATCTACTGATTCAGTGACATCTTAGCACATTTCATATGGCTCCTAAAAGCTCACAGTCATTTCACTTGCTATGTCAATTACCGTGAAATCAAAATGGGCTTTTAGGTAGCTTCATGGTGCCCAGAACAAAATGCTCAGTAGATGTTATACAAGTGTTTGTTGAAAAATATCAGCCTTTGGGATTCGCTGGGCCAGTTGGAGATTTTAGGGCCACTCCAAAAATTGACCAGGCATTTAAGATGAAATTTTAGGGTGGTCATTAAATGAAGGTCACTATAGACTTCAGAAATCCTTCCCAGAAATGAATTGGACTCTTTTGAAGGAAAGATTCTGGATGAGAGCCTTTCTTAAATTTTTTTTTTTTCAACGTTTATTTATTTTTGGGACAGAGAGAGACAGAGTATGAACGGGGGAGGGGCAGAGAGAGAGGGAGACACAGAATCGGAAACAGGCTCCAGGCTCTGAGCCATCAGCCCAGAGCCTGACGCGGGGCTCGAACTCACGGACCGCGAGATCGTGACCTGGCTGAAGTCGGACGCTTAACCGACTGCGCCACCCAGGCACCCCGAGAGCCTTTCTTAACTGTGACCTTTCCAAAATTGAAAAATCAAAGAAAAATATTTATATTTATGTGTGCATAGGCATAATTTTGTGCCTTTATCAAGGTAACATTTTGCCAACCTTTCCTCTCAGGTAGTGGGTATATTCCAAAAGGATTGAATCTAAAATAAGATTAATATCTTCCTTACTTCAGTGAGATCTTAAGTGAGATAAAATCATTGCATGCTTTGACTATATGGATGAAATGATGAAATTGACATAGATATGGAACATAACTGATTTATGAAAAAGAATAATGGAGGATTTTTAAAGATTTCTTAATTTTGCTTGGTTCGATGCTCTCATATCTGTATCTTTTCTTTTTCTTGGAAGGCTTGCTTTTTTGCAGTGAGAAAGATTTCATTTGATGCTGTAGGTGACTCTATCTGGGAGAAGTGTGGAAATAGGCTAATAAGCTTTCTGTTACACATTATGAGGGTAGGTCCAGGCGTTGCAGGATTCGACCTTGAAGCCCTTTTGCAGTTTAGGGCTTTTTTTTTCCTTAAGAAAGATTTTATTTTTCTTTCCAAAACTAAAAAAAGAAAAACAATGACTATGGAAGTGAGCAGGCCAAATCTGGAATGGGAGTTTAACAATCCTTCCTTCTACCTTGTTGTTTTGCCACTCCTAACACGAGGTTTCTTCCTTGAGATCCAGGATAGGTGCTCTGATTCCAGTCATCGTAGGTATTTTTCAGCTATCAGAAAAGAGAAAGGGGCTTCTCTTTAAAGTCACTTCCAAGAAGTTAAAGATTTCCCAGTTTCCCTGGAAGCTTGTTTTTAAAGCTATTTTTTTTTAATTTAAATCCAAGTTAGTTAACATATAGTATAATAATGATTTCAGGAATAGAATTTAGTCGTTCATCTCTTACATATAACACCCAGTGCTCTTCCCAGCAAGTGCACTCCTTAATGCCCATCACCCATTTAGCCCATTCCCCCACCTAACATCCCTCCATCAACTCTCAGTTTGTTCTCTGTATTTGAATCTCTTATGGCTTGTCTCCCTCTCTGTTTTTATATTATTTTTGCTTCCTTCCCTTATGTTCATCTAGTTAGGGCTCTTTTATATAAACGGACATAGAAATGCAGAATCAGACACAAGAGTCTGCATTTATTTAAAATTAGAAAAAAAGTAGCAAGTTGAAAACTTAGAAAAGTTGGGAGAAACCCTAAAACATCACTAGATCCATAGAAATAAATATTTTTGTCCATTAACTGCCAACACATCTGTGTAATAATTTTCCAGACTAGCTTTTGGCTCCAAATATTTGCAATCTTATTTCTTCTCTACAATGGATATAATTCCAGTGCTGGATACCATATTTATATCATTATATGACTTCTGTCTCTTACCTTAACAAAACAGTGCTGGATAATTCACTATAGTGGGCAGTAGGAATCTTTTGGAATCCATTTGTGTGCCAGGAAAGCCAGTGATAACAAAACTATAAAGAGAAGTTACTGCAAACTACATAAATAACTCCCACTAAATTCAAACTAAATGTATCCCCAACTCAACATCTCAGGGTACTACAAGGGGTCCCATGCAAATGAGGAGCCTTGAAATGTAAACTTCAATAGCTCCACTTGAATTTTACTCTTTAAAAATCATTTTATCATAATGCACCTCACTTGGTTAAAATTGTCATTATCTTTAGGGTAATTAAAAATTTGGAAACCACTAACACTCAGAACACTCACAAGTGAAGGGATGGTAAGTTTAGATAAAAATATCTTTAAAAATATTTCTCGTACAAAAAGGAAGATACACATAAGGATGTAATTTCAAGATATTGTTATTTAAGAATTGTTTGTTGGCTTTAACAAAGAGTGCTGAAGGAAATAAAAACATGGGCTTAATTCTTATATATTCTTCTGATTTACTGTCATTCATTTTATAAACTATTAAAAGTATCATTAAAAAATTTAGCTTGAGGTGCCTGGGTGGCTCAGTCAGTTAAGTGTCTGACTCTTGATTTCAGCTCAGGTTGTGATCTTATGGTTGTGGGATCAAACCCTGCATTGGGCTCCACACTGAGTATGGGGCCTGCTTAGTATTCTCTCTCTCTCTCTTTCTCTCTCTCTCTCTCTCTCTCTCTCTCTCTGTCCCTTTGCCCTATCCCCCACCCTCTCTCTCTCTCTCTCTCAAAAAAAAAAAATTTAACTTAAAAGTCATAGACACTTTCCTATTATTTAATTTGTATTCTTAATCTATCAGAAATATCTGCAAGTCCATCGATAACATCCTTGGTTATTTCATGGAGCATATTCACATTATTGAAATAAAAAACCCCAAATCAAAACCAACATAGTTTTTTATCAAATGTGAAATTGCTCTTGGGTTAATGTTATAAGGACATCTTGGACTCCTTAATAGAGCATCCTCTACACGTCCTCCCTTTGTTGAACATTAAAACTATAGTAATAGGATTGTCAACATTTATCAAGTGATTGCTCCAAGCCAGGCACCGCTCAGCTAAGTGCTTTATATGCATTCCATGTTTAATTCAAAAACAGTTCTAAGCAGTTCTGTGAAGTAGGTACCATTTTGCTGATGAAGAAACTTGAGGTTTTAGAGAGTTTCTATGAGAAGCCTAGATCCATGCAGTTTGTTAAGTGGCAGGCCTGGTGTCTGACATAGACTTAAAAGAAAATCTACTTTGGGCATCTGGATGGCTCAGTCGTTGGGGATCTGACTTTGGCTCAGGTCATGATCAAGTGGTTGGTGAGTTTGAGTCCCACATTGGCTGGTCTCCAGCCCCGCTTCAGGTGAGCTCACACCCTGCTTTGGGTGATCTTGAGCCCCGTTTCGGGTGAAAACAGGAGCCCTACTTTGGGTGAGCCCTGCTTCTCTCTCCCTCTCTCTCTCTGCACCTCGCTCACTTGTGCCCTCTCTCTCTCTCTCAAAAAAAAAATCTGCTTTGTGGTACTGTCACAGAAGCAATGAAGGGACAGCAGGAGAGTTTGAAACTTGTAGATAGCAGTTGAATGACTACAGCTTTGAAAAGGAGAACCCCTATATTTAAGGAACAGTAGAGCACAGGAAAAGACAGTAGAAGTCCAGCACTGGAGTCAACCTGTGTGGGTTTGTATTCTGGCTCCACCATATTTACTGGCTGGTTGACTTTGGCAAGTTGCTTAACCTTCTGTGCCTCAGTTTCCCCTTCTGTTAAAAGAAGATCCAATTAATGAGGTATGAGGATCTAATGAGGTGACACAAAGCATTTAAACCAGTGCCTGACAAAGTAAACCCTGAAAAAAGGTGTAAGTCATTATTGCCCATTAATATTGAATTTTATCTGTGTTTTGAAATAGAGTATGTGGCGTGTGCAGTGCTAAGTAAACAGTATAAAACAATTTATTTTGTGTTTTCTAATGCATATATTACTTGTTGAAGGACCCCCTAGGTATATTGGAGAATGTGTTGATAGCAATATCATAACACCAATATAAAAATGCATTTT
This sequence comes from Leopardus geoffroyi, assembly GCF_018350155.1. Lineage (NCBI taxonomy): Eukaryota > Metazoa > Chordata > Mammalia > Carnivora > Felidae > Leopardus > Leopardus geoffroyi. Next base: position 137,198,882 of record NC_059333.1, read on the forward strand.
TGTTTTAAAAAATGAAAAACACTTCCCAGGACGATAAAATTTTAAAAGTTTGTACCAGATTTATATTTTACTTTGATTTAAAGGATATTGCCACTCTGTGGAAGAATTTTCAGTCCAGGTATGTTCCTGTAGATGTTATGACTTTTCAAAGCTTATACTATTTATGTTATAAAATTATTAATATCTTGTAGCTCAGCAGAAACAGTAATATAACATAATGAGAAAAGTTGCATCTCCGCTCCTGATACTCTTAATAAACACATTATTCATTTTTTATTCAATTTAACTGCAAAGAGCTATATTGAAAACATTGCCAAAGGGTACGTTTCTATTTTAGTGTGACAAGGAAATAACTCCTGAAGACTCTCAGAAGTGAGAAGCAAGATATAAATTGTACAGTAGATGGAAAAACATAAAAGATTCTGATCTCTATGAATAACTGTATTTCCCAGAGGAGTAAACATTAATGACTTTAATTAGATTATAATTGCTCATGAGAGCGAGTTCTTGCAAGAGATAAAAATACCTGACAATGCGTTATGACTGAACGTTCTTGTTGGCGCCCTAGAGCAGATTAATGGCAGTGCCATTTGGAGGCGGGGCATTCCCTAAATGTAAACTAAGCCCTTAATCAGTGCCGACATGATGAAAAGCCACTCTTCTAATTAGGTCAAATTCGATTCAATCTTGACAGTTTTGCATCACGTTGGGATTTAAGACAGGACTGTATCTGTGGAAGGCTCTAGAAAGTTATTTCTTATGAATGTTTCTTATTTCACAAATGATATAAACAAATGAGAATTTGTGTGTGTGTGTGAAGGGGTAGGGGGAGTCGTATAACTTCATTTACTTGGAGGAACTGTCTTGACATAATCTGGTTTGGCCTTAGATTTAGGAATTTCCTTCTATTTCTTGGGCACAGTGTTGGAGTCTATTTTCTCCTTTAGTCACCCTTGGTCCAGGGGACTGTTAAGAATAGATGCACTTTGCAGTTTCCTTAGGTATTAAAATGACTCAGTCACGGGCTAAAAATTTTAATCAAGGATTTTCAGGTTATTGCAAGAGCAGATAATATTTATTGACATGCCAAATTACTAAGTTTTTAAAAATGATTTCTTAATTTATCTTGTTTTTGATACTTAAAAAATTTTTTTTTAATGTTTAGAGAGAAAGAGAGTCAGAGCATGAGTGGGGGAGGGGCAGAGAGAGACACATACAGAATCCAAAACAGACTCCAGGCTCTGAGCTGTCAGCACAGAGCCCGATGCAGGGCTTGAACTCATGAACCACGAGACACGACCTGAGCTGGAGTTGGACGCTCAACCGACTGAGCCACCTAGGCACCCCTCATGGATTATGTTTTTAAATCCTTCTAGTAGTCTGGGCCTGGGCTAACCATTTTGCATGATGGAATTCACTGAGATTTTGTAATGGATCTGTCACTGGACTTAACCGTATCTCACTATGCTGAGCCCAGTTTCCTGTGATACCTTTCACAGCTTATTAAGTTCTTCCAAAGCCACAGATTCCATGTTCAACACAAATCAGTCAGGTAATAGAAGTCAGTGAGGCAGATGAGGGGAGGGTGTGGTGGATTGGAGGTACAGCCTCTGTCTGGTAGGGACCGCAGATACTCGGCCATGCGGTTTGTGGTGCCCACTGGACCTCATGAGTAAAAAGATCTGGAAGTCTGTTTTTATGTAAAGTCTTTGAGGGTTAAATGTTAGCAATTAATTAAAAGAAGAACTTAGTAAACCAATTATACCAGTGTCTGCTATCCTTCTATGACATCTGTATAAGAAATTTGAAAAAAAAAAACAAAACAACCCACCTTAAACCTATCAATCTCTGTTATATTCCTTTGCCACACTACAGACCAGAGCTGAAATGCATTTGAAGAGAAGCTATCCAAACCAACATATTGGTCTAGCATCATATTCTACTATGCATTTTACTTCCAGGTATTTTCTGAGATTAATGCAGTTGTACTTCAGTTACCTCTGTTTTTATGTGACGAACAGTACAATACAGTAGTGATAATGAGCCATATTCAAAGAGGAAGGATAAGCGAGAAATTTATCCCATTGATGAGTATGTGGTTCTCCAGTTTATTTAAACCTTTGAGCGTCCATGCTGCCGGGTAGATTAAGGAACAGATGGGGGAGTTGTGATTTAATAGCACAGGGTTTCAGTGCCAATTCTGCCTCTGACTCCAGGTGCCCCTTGGCAAAAAAAGTCATTCTGTGCTGTAGTCTCTTGTTTCGAAAAGCCGCACAAAACAATTAAGACACAGTGCAAATACAAAATGGTATCTGAAAGCTTTTAAATCGTAGAGGATGTAATTTTGGATAAACCAATTTTTAGTATCATAAAAAGGATTTTACATTTACATACAGCTAATATGGGTGTGTGTACATAGAGAAAGGCAGACACACAGTCCTAATATCCGTGAAAATCCATCTCAATTTGGAATGAAATTCTGCCCCATGAATGTCTGACATGAATGTCTGACATAGACTTAAGAGGGCAAAAAGGAAATAATATAAAGGTCATGGTGAAGTTCAAAATTGAAAATGAATCAACAAGCAATGGGAGTCAATGAAGAATAAATTAACTTAGATAAAAGTAGACGATACTGGCTAGTTGTTGGTAACGTATATTTTAGTTATTTCCAGAATTAAGACATCAACTGTTTATTAAAAGCAGTTATCTCCTTTCCAATCAATAGTGTCTACCTGTACTTTACTGATTGATTAATATTAATTTTGTAACATGTGACCTTGGAATAACGTTCTTTTTTTTTTTTTTCTCACCTACTGTGAGACCAGATATAAGTCAAATACAAGACCCACTTTAATTGGTTTGGCAGTGCGAATAAACTGGCATTTAAGGGTTTGGCCTGAGAGCTCTGGGCTTGAATCCCAATTCTGCTTCCTCTGATGTAGGTACCGTTGGGAAAATACTTCACTTTCCAACCCTCAGTGTCCTTATCCACAACTGGAGACAACAATATTATTTCTATCAGGGGGGTCATTGCAATGTTTATAGAAAATAGTCGATGTTTCTGTGTTTACAACAGCACCAGACACATAGAAATGCTTAGGAAGTGGTGGCTGTGGTTACTGTTACAAAGTAAGTGACCCCACCAATCCAGATCCATTCTAGTAAGTACAATGGGAAGGGTTTTATCTTGATTAGTTTCCTCAACAAGCAGTAATAGAAATAAGGTAAAGAACTGACAAACTGTTGGAAAAGACTGTCAAAAGGACATGCAGGATATGCATTATTTAGCAAGGAATAGAAAGTCTGGTATGTATCGTGGTATTTTAAGTTATTTTATTAAAAAAATTTCTTTAAGTTTATTTCTTTATTTTGAGAGAGCCAGAGACTGCATGAATGGAGGAGGGGTAGTGAGAGAGGGAGAGAGAGAATCTCAAGGAGGCTCCGCACTACCAGCACAGAGCCTGACACAGGACTTGAGCTCGCAAAACCGCAAGATCATGACCTGAACTGAAACCAAGAGTCAGATGCTTAACTGACTGAGCCATCCAGGTGCCCCTGTATCCTAGTATTTTAAATAAAATTAAGGAGGATTTGAAGAAGTATTAAAAAGATACTTCTATTTGTTTGCAGAGTGATTCAAAAGACTCACACACACATAGCTTGTATTAGGAGATATTTGGAATAAAACTGAAACCTGATGTGACACACGGAAGTGAAACTATGTGATAATTTTAAGAACTTGTTTCTCTGGAGAGTTTGTAGTTCATATTTCTTTGGTGGATTGTAGACCTTGAAGGTTGTTATTGTTAACCTTAAGGTTAATAATTGCCCCAATATTTTATTTTTGTCCAATGGTAAAAGTAATATATTCAATATAAAATTTGAATAAGAATAGAGATGCTATTGAAAAATAATGGCTTGTGGATTAGAGTTAACAATTACTGTGGCATTTCCCCAGTGCCATTAAAAAAATAATAATTAGCAGTTGCACTTTCCACTTAGAATAACGTGAGCAATTCTTGGACTCCCACAAAGTTTTAAACTTTAGTCTTTATGGAAACATAAAAAGGAAACAAAGGCCGCTTGGCAGTAGGATGGTTATAAGTTCACAGTGCATAGTTTGTATAACTAAATGTTTTCAAGCTGAGATTTGATAAAATGGTCTCTGGGACAGAGATCAGCAGTTTCTGTAAGTAGATTTGGCTAACAGTTTAATGTAGAAATATATGGTAACAGACTACACAGTCTGGACTATAACTTGGAAACAAATTCCAAGTCCAAAGCAATTTGAAGTTCACAACTAGATATTTTTGATATCATTGAAGAGCATACTTTATGAAAGAATCGAGGAAAGTAACCGCATAGGCATGTATTTTTGTGTTTCTGTAGGGGAGCTTCTTATCATAGAGCGTCAGTGGGTCCATAGCCAAGACCACATTTAAAATGGCTGACATGCTTTGTGGAATGATGCATTATTATTTCAAATTATCTATGTGAGAAGGGGAAAGTCTTGGATCCTAAGAGTAACTTAAATGTACAAAAGATGTATTAGATATGACAACACAATTGAACTAGAGCGTTTTAGCAAACTGAAGGGGTTAGACAAGTTATAGGACTAGGAACGTCTGTAAAAATCTATGAAACATGTCTATGGATAGAATTTGATTGACGGATAGAATAGTTGGTTGTAGAAAACTTGAAACATGTTGAGTAGTCAACATTTTTTGAGTACCTTTTACTATGTACTGAGAGGAAGGAAATGAAAAGAGTTGGCAAGAGGTAGACCAAGAGGTCAGTATAATCTATGGGTGGGAGTGAAATCACCGTGTGGAAGCATCTGAGGGCCTGCCATTTTGAATAAGGCTGAAGTTGCCAAGCCAGTGGTAAAGAATGACTGTCAGCCAGTTGGTACTTACCCAGGCACTTGTTCTTATCAGCCTGAAAATACTGAAAAATATTAAATTCTAGAAGTGAATATGGATGTGTTTTAAGATGACTCTTTACCACCCCCTTTGCCTTTTTTTGGTCTCTGTTCTAAATGGTCCAAGGACTACCTTCATGTACCACCTTAATATTTACATGATAAAAATTTTTTAAATGACTTTTTCACTAAGGAAAGTTTGTATAATTTTTATAAATTGGAGAACCAGTATCACCAGTCATAAATGCTTCATAACTTTACTTAAAAGTGAAAATGAAGGAAAAGAAGTATTAAAATCTGGCTAACTACTGTGGCTTGTGGAAGGCTCTCATTCTGAGGCATACTTGCTCTTTGTTAATACAAACATAAAAAATGCCCATATTCTTTTACCCAGCAAATATAACTGCTACGAATACATACTGGAGATTTGTTTATGACTGTACCGAGTGACCTATGTACAGGTTATCTATTGAAGCACTATTTGGCCTACCAAAAGATGAGAATAAAATGCTTACTGATAGTGCTTAGTAAAATGTTATGATGCATCCACACAATAGAATATAACGGAGCTGTGGAAGATTTTATGTAGAGTGGATTGTTATGTGAAAAAAGATTCATTTGGAATATACACCTATACACACAGATCTTTATACACTTTATATTATATATTTTATGTATTATTTATTGTATATGTTATTATATATATTGTTTATCTATTATGGTTTATTATATGTATAGAATATCTCTAGAAAGGTGTATTAGAAACTTGTGACAGTGGTTGTGTCCTGTGGGGAGAAAAGGGTGGGCTCAGAGTGGAGCAGAAGGAATCCTTACTTTTCACTGTTTATCCTTCTGGATACTTTAAAAAAAATTTTTTTTTTCAACGTTTATTCATTTTTGGGACAGAGAGAGACAGAGCATGAACGGGGGAGGGGCAGAGAGAGAGGGAGACACAGAATCGGAAACAGGCTCCAGGCTCTGAGTCATCAGCCCAGAGCCTGACGCGGGGCTCGAACTCACGGACCGCGAGATCGTGACCTGGCTGAAGTCGGACGCTTAACCGACTGCGCCACCCAGGCGCCCCAAGAATTGATAGGCTTTCTATACATGATAATCAGAAGGAATTAAATGAGCCAAAAGGAGAATAGCTGCCTCACTCTCATGTTTAGTGTTAGGTCTGCATAGCTCCTAAAACCACCTTTGCTTTTATTAAAAAAATTTTTTTTAATGTTTATTTATATTTGAGGGAGGGAGGGAGAGAGAGAGAGAGATTCATTGTGCCAGTGGGGCAGGGGCAGAGGGAGATGGAGACAGAATCCAAAGCAGGTTCCAGGCTCTGAGCTGTCAGCACAGAGCCCAAGCTGGGCTTGAACTCACAAGCTGTGAGGTCATGACCTGAGCCAAAGTCAGATGCTTAACCGACTGAGCCACCCAAGCGCCCCTGCTTTTGTTTTATTTTTTAAATCTCACTTCTAAAAGCTCTGCTTTTAGAACCAATAGGAACCAAATACTGATGAATATCCTTTCTGCATAGATTTGTCTTGTGTTCCATTTCTGAACACCTGGCTGTGAGGGTTTGTTTGTTTGTTTAAGTAGGGCCTCATGCCTGGCACTGAAGTCACGACCCTGATATCATGAGCTGAGGTCAGGAGTGGGGGTTGGATCAGAATGTATCAACCAGAGGTTTGGGTCAATTGGAAATAGGAAACTAAAGACCCAGAAGCTACATAAATTGATTGGTTCACTCCTGAAATGAAAATAGGCCAATTAGCCCGGCATGTTCTCTAGTTTTCATATGTTCTCAGTTTTAATTTGGCAGTCTAATCTATTTTATTGTCTTCTGTGGAATATCAAAATATCAGACAATGTTAAAATTTCTTGTCATATGTTTATGTTCATTCATTCATTCATTCATTCATTCATTCATTCAAGTTTGTATTTAAATTCCAGTTAATGCAGTGTAACATTAGTTTCAGGTGCAGAATTTAGTGATTCATCACTTTTATGTAACACCTGGTGCTCATCACAAGTGCCCTCCTTGATCCCCGTCACCTATTTAACCCATCCTCCTGCCCATCTCCTTTCTAGCAACCCTCAATGTGTTTTCTGTAGTTAAGAGTCGACTTCATGGTTTGCCTCTCTCTTTTTATCTGCCCCCCCACCCATGTTCATCTGTTTTGTTTTTTAAAATTTAACTACTTAAAAATCTTGATGCATTTAACCATTTCTTATATTCTTTTGTGTGTTATATTCACTGTTTTCTCTGTGTGAAAATGCGCATTCCCCTCCTAATTACAAGAAAAATTAGAGACTTTAAAGAACAGACAAAAATATAAAGAAAATAAAATTATATAATAGATGCTACCAGTGAGATTAGGAAATTTAGAGAAGTAAAAGGAAGCAAAGTAAAATTTTCCCATAATGTCACCACTCACCAATAAATCTGTTTCTGTGTGTGTGTGTGTGTGTGTGTGTGTGTGTATTTCCTATTAGTGCATGTACATAAGTGCTTGTGCATGTGTGTAGGTCGTTTTCATTTTTTTTTTTGCTAGTATTAACAGCACATTGACGAGTAGCCAAATGTATAAATCTTCACCTGTATATTGGGCAAAAGGAAATGACCTTTTGAATTCTAAAGATTGTTTCTATACATTGCCAAATCTCTTTCCAGGAAGCATGTATAATTTACACGCTCATCAGTCGTGCCAACAGTGTAGTCTATTTGAGCAGATTCTCATCAGCACTGGACATTAATAATCATTTGAATATTGGCTAATATGATGGCAAAAACTTGCCTCATTAATCTTTTACTTTTTTGGCCATTAGAAAAGTTGAATTTAAAGTTATTTGTTAAACCACCCTAAGATTTGTATGGAACCACAAAAGACCCCTAAGAGCCAAAGAAATCTTGGAGAAAAAAAAAGCAAAGTTAAAGGAACCACAATTCCAGACTTCAAGTTATATTACAAAGCTGTAGTAAACAAAACAATATGGTACTGGCACAACAATGGACACATAGATCAATAGAACAGAAGAGAAAAACCCAGAAATGAACCTACCACTATATTGTAAGTTAATCTTTGACAAACAGGAAAGAATATCCAATGGGAAAAAGTTTCTTCAACAAATGGTGTTGGGAAAACTGGTCAGCAACATGCAAAAGAATAAACCTAGACTACTTTCTTTTCACCATACACAAAAATAAATTCAAAATGGGTTAAAGACTTAAATGTGAGACCTGCAACCATAAAAATCCTAGAAGGGGACATAGGCAGTAGCAACTTCTTTCTAGGTAGGTCTCTTGAGACAAGGGAAATAAAAGCAAAAATGAACTGTTGGGACTACATCAAAATAAAAAAAGCTTCTACACAGTGAAGGAAACAATCACTAAAACTAAAAGGCAAACTGTGGAACGAGAGAAGGTATTTGCAAATGACATATCCAATAAAGGCTCAGTATCCAAAATATATAAAGAGCTTATAAAACTCAGCACACAAAAAACAAATAATGCAATTAAAAAATGGGCAGAAGACATGAAGAGACATTTCTCCAAAGAAGACATACAGATGGCCAACAGACATGTGAAAAGATACTCAACATCACTGGTCATCAGGGAAATGCAAATCAAAACTGCAATGTGATACCATCTCACACCTGTCAGAATGGTTAAAATTAACAACACAAGAAACAATAAGATGCGGAGAAAGGGGGACCTTCTTGCATTGTTGGTGGGAATGCAAACTGGCAAACCATTCTGGAAAACAGTATGGAGTTTCCTTAAAAAGTTAAAAATAGAAGTACCCTACCATCTAGCAATTGCACCAGTGAATGTTTGCCCAAGAATATAAAAATACTAATTTCAAAGGGATACATGCACCCCTGTGTTTATTGCAGCATTATTTACATTAGCCAAACTATAGAAGCAACCCAAGCAATTCATTGGTAGATGAATGGATAAAGATCAGGTGAGATACACACACACACACACACACACACACACACACACACACACACACACACGGAGGAATATTACTCAGCCATAAAAAAGAATGAAACTTTGCCCTTTGCAACGATCTGGATGGAATTAGAGAGTATTATCTAAGTGAAATAAGTCAGTAAGAGACAAACACCATATGATTTCACTCATTTGTGAAATTTAAAAACCAAAAAAAATGAACAAAGGAGAAAACGAGAGGGAGGCAAACCAAGAAACAGACTCTTTACTATAGAGAACAAACTGATGTTTGCCAGAGAGGAGGTGGGTGGGGATGGGTGAAATAGGCGATGGGGGTTAAGGAGGGCTCTTGTGATGAGCACTGGGTGTTGTATGGGAGTGTCTAATCACTACACTGTATGCCTGAAACTAATATTACAGTGTATATTACTAATATTACACTGTATATTATTACAGTGTAATATATGTTACACTGTATAGATATAATATACTGTATATTACACTGTATAGATATAATATACTATATATTATATAGTAATATATTAATATTACTAATATTACACTGTATGTTAGCTAACTGGAATTTAAATCACAACTGAAAAATGAAACAGTAATAACAACAAAATGTATTTGTTAGTTTTATTTCTCTTGTGTTTGTCTGTTCATGTCTCTTGTATAATTGACATTAGCACAACATTATTAATTAAACTTCAGCCTCTATTTGGATTTCCCCAGTTTTTCCAGTGTTTCCATGTTTTTTTTTTTTCTCTTGTTTTGCTTGTCACAGCTTCTTGGTAAACTTGAGGACTACTTTAACACTTTTTAGGAAAAGTCTTCCTGAGGTTTTGATTCGAATTTTATAAACATGTAGATCAATCTGTTAAGATTAACATCTTTGTGATACTAAGGTTTCTAATCCAGGACCATGGTGTCTATTTCAGTAACTAAGGGTTTCCGAAGCACTCTCTAGCCTTGCCATAAGCTATTCACTTCCCATTTTAAGTTTCTCCAATTATGTCTTTGGATTTGTTCAAGACCTCTTTCATGTCTCACTAACATTTTATAGTTCTCTTCATTTAGGAGCTGCACATTTTGTGTTAAAGTTATTTCTGGGTAACTAAAAGTTTAGGTAGATAATTTCTCTCTACACATTATGATAATTTTGCTTTCTCCATTTAGATATCTGTACCTCTTATTTCTTCATTATGTTTTATTGACTTGCCTAGAATTTACAAGGTAATAGACTATAACAGAAATAACAAATAATAGAAAATGGTGATCTTATAATGCTCTTATAAAGATGAAAATGGTGATTTTATAATGCCCTGGGATATAGGAGGAGAACCAGAGAATGTGATGTTTTTGTAGGTCAAATGAAGAAAGAGTTCTGGGAAGAAAGGAAGGATAGACAGTGTGCAACACTGTTTATAGTTTAAATAGAAGGTGAAAGAAAATTATTCTTTGGGCTTATCAATTTGGAGGTCACAGGTAAATTTTGGTGGAGTGTACGGGGCAATGGCCTGACTGGAGTGCTATAAGAGAAGAGAAGAGAGAATTTGGAGACACCAAGTATAGACAAGAATTTCCAGGAGTTTTCTTAAAGGGACAAGAGAAATAGGATTGTATCCAGTGAATAATGTGAGAACAAATATTATATTTTTTAGGTGGGGGAAGAATATGAAGATGGGGGATATAGCAAGTTTGTATGTTGATAGAAATAACCCAGGAGGGAGACAAAAGAGATGCAGGGAAAAGAAGGAGGAATCACTGGAGAAATATCTTGGGGGGCCATGCATGTAATTTACAAGCATAGGGGCTCGCCATCGATAGGAGTTGGATAGTTCATCTGGGAAGGCAGAGTTTATGGACATAGATGTTGGTAGGTAGGTAAATATGGTGGGAGCAGTTTGTGCAAGTTCTTTTCTGATTCTTTCTGTTTTTTCATTCAGCTAAGTATGAGGACAGGCAGGAGGTGGTATAATTTGAAGCAAGAACAGAAGATGGGAAGTAGAGGGCTAGGAAAGTAGGGAAGCAGATAAGCAATGGGCATGAGGTATTATTAGTTCATTCCATGGAGGGCCTTCTGGAGTTAGTGGGAAGGAACTTAAATTGAGCCTGGTAAGTCTGGTTGAGTGATTTTCTCTATCACCTTTCAGATGCACAAGACAGTGGCAGCATTAATGCGTTTACTCAAGGTTGGAGATTTTCCAGGCAATAAAATAAAACAAAAGGGCAAAGGAGTGATTGACGATGTAATTTAAGGTAAGGGGAGAAATGAGAACACGAGGGGGTTGAAAGTGAAAAGGATTAATGGATTCTCAGTTGATCAACAAATCAAATGATCAACTATGTCTGTTTTTTATTCTGTTTGGAATATATGTTGAAATATGAGGGTGATCAAAGTTCTCAGGCCGCTGCTTAGACAGAATATCAGTCACTCAGTAAAGGACCTCTGTCTAGTTCTGTTTGATGAGGACTTGGGTCTATGAACTGGGCTCAGGCAATATAGTCCCTAGTTTTAACATTTGCACCCATAGAACTAATGTCTCACAAGGGAAATAAATCTGGAAATTCATCTCTGAATGATAAACTATTTTAAAAAGGTTTCAGAATAACATATTAAGAAACAAGTCTCACACATGATCAATGAATAGTGTATACATTTCAGCTGTCCAAGAGAAAAGAGAGGCTTTGAGTGAAGAAAGTCTGAAACAGAAATAAATGTAGAGGGGCACCTGGGTGGCTCGGTTAGTTGAGCAGCCAACTCTTGATTTTGGCTCGGGTCATGATCTCACAGTTCATGAGTTTGAGCACGATGTTGGGCTCCGCCCTGGGCACGGAGCTTCCTTGAGATCCTTTCTCCCTCTCCTTCTCTGTCCCTCTCTCTCTCCCTCCCTCCCTCTGTCTCCCTCTGTCCCCCTCTGTCTCCCTCTGTCTCCCTCTCTATCCCTCTCCCTCTGTCTCCCTCTCTTTCCCTCTCCCCTTTTACCCCTCCCCTATTCACACACTCTTAAATAAATAAACATAAATAAATAAATAAATGTAGAACATTAGAAAGAACAGAAAAATCAGTCTCTGGAAAATAAGAAGCAGAGGTAAGTGTGCTCTATATATTTGTATTTGGATCTGCATGTCCTTGTGTTAGGTAGGTAAGAAGAGGTTGACCAAGGGTATATGTAGGGGTGGTGAAATGATCAGCCAGGGCAAACAGAGTGGGTAGAAATCCATCCTACAGGGGATCTTGTAAGAACTCAGGCTACCTTCTCATTCAATTAGGTTTACCCCTGGGAGGGTGGAGGCAATAAGATGAAAAAGGGGGACGAGTTTCAACAGGGTGTTACCCAGTATGTCTTGTGTATATCTCATAACCTCACAAAGAGAGAATTAACATTTGGGAGCTAGCCAGAAGATAGAATTACATATTTTTTCTTTATCTTCCTGAAGAAAGAAAGCTTCCTAGCTTTGCTAGATTTTGTGGAATTTTAATTAAGATACCAGACGTCTCAGACATAATTTTCAGGCAGCTTCTGGTAACAGTATCAATCTAGATGTTGAGCTCAGCGTAGTCAAGCCCATTTCTGTTGACTGTAATACCTGTTTACTTTCAGTGCTTATGTTCTGCAAAAACAAAGACATGATCAATAATTATGGTAAAATATTTTAGTTTTGAATGTCATTGGGTCCACTGAATAATAAAAAAGTTATCTAATAATTGGAATTATTTCTAATAGGAGGCCTCCCCACCCTATCTTCCCTAGTACTTTTAGTCTGGTGAACTTTCTAGAATGCATATAAAACATGCTGCTAAATATTTCTGTCTTTAAGCTTTGATCTGGTAATTTTTTGGTATTGTATATGGAATCTAACTAGCAAGCTATTTGTATTTTATGGCTTTAACATTGAACTTAAATTTTTAAAAAAATATTTATTCATTTTTGAGAGAAAGAGACAGAGCGTGAGTGGGGGAAAGGGGGGAGCAGAGAGAGACACACACACAGAATCTGAAGCAGGCTCCAGGCTCCAAGCTGTCAGCACAGAGCCAAATGCAGGGCTGGAACTCAAGAACCACAAGATCATGAGCTGAGCTGAAGTCGGACACTCAACTGACTGAGCCACCCAGACATCCCAACATTGAACTTTTATTTTTAGCATAGTTTTTTTTTGGGGGGGGGGAGGTAATTTTAAGTAGAAAATTAGTAAAAAGTCCTTCAATTATCTATACATGCTTAAACATTTTAAGGGGAAGTCGATGTATAAAACAAAATAGATGGCATATTTCTCCAGGAAAGTTGTACACCTTTTATGTTTTAGATTCTGAAATGTATCATCAAGCTGAAATAATGGAAAATTACACTTAAAATATAGATGCATTTTTCCAGGTGTGATTGATTGCAATTTTAGGTAAAGGCCAAATACTACTTAGGAAAAAACAATCCCTTCCCTGAAAGGTTTTATAATATGCTTATTTGCAGTCTTATTCAACTGTCTTAAACACAAGAAGAAAAATATAAATCAAGCTCTATTTAAGTATATGAAATGCAGTAGCAACAAATACAATTCTAGAAAAGTGACAGTAGACAAACTGTTGTCACACAGTTTCAGGAGAAATATGTGGGTAGGCAAGTTATGGGCAGAATTTAAAAAATGTAGTGGATTTTCCTGGGCAATCACATTGCCAAATATTGCTGAGTCAAATACATTTCCTAGTATGCTTTTACTTTCTGTTTATTCCCCTTTCTTCAATTTATGAAATTTTTAGAACGAGGTGTAAATGTTGTAAGGATACCTTCAAGCTAGATATTGTTTTCAATAGTGTCTAAAGGTGAATGGAATTTGAATTCCCTCATTCCGTTTCTCTGTTCAGTGATACCAAGTTTGACCAGGGCAAGACGGGGCAGCCTTGGGCTTCCATCAAGCTGGCCTTATTCCTGAATCTGTTTGATGGCTTATGATGGCTGAAATGCTGGCCTGACTTATGTGCTTCTCATTTCAATGAAAGTTTTCCAAAATATTTGCTGTAGTCTGATTTTATTTAAATAACCCCCAAATATTTATTAAATAAGTCATTACTATACATCACAGAGGGATCTCAAAGTCCCATACTAAAAAGTCATTTTGAGGATAATCACATTGGAAGGTTCTATGTTCATGTTAGTGTTGCTGAAATCATTCTTACAATTGTGTGTATGTATTCATGTGTGTAATTATTTTTTGAGTAGATTCATTGTGGCAAATATTTATTCTGAGGATGGGGTTTTTTGTTTTTATTCTTTTTAATATAACTTTTCCTTCCTCTAATTGTAGAAATTTACACAAAAATATTGCAAAGTGATAATCTTTCATATTGCTTGAAAAAATATTTGAAATGCAAAGAAACCCACATTCTAATTAAAATGTTAAAAATTAAAAACAAGGAGAGAATACTAAAAGCAGTAGGAGAAAAACAACTTTTTATGTACAAGGGGACCCTTTCCCCATAAGCCAACCAGCAGATTTTTCAGCAGAAACTTTGTAGGCTAGAAGGGGGTAGCATGATATATTTCAAGATACTGAAGAAAAAAATTGCCAACCAAGAATAGTCTGTCTGGCAAAATTATCATTCGGTTGTGAGAAGAGACAGAGAGTTTTCCAGACAAGCCAGAGCTAAAGGAGTTCCTTACCACTAAACTGGCCTTACAAGCAATGCTATAGGGCCTTTGTTAAGCTGATAAGAAAGGCTCTAATTAGTCATAAGAACACATATCAAAGAATAAATCTCACTGGAAAGGTAAATATATAGTAAAGGTATTGTATTAATCATTTATAAAGTTAGTATAAAGGTTAAAACACAAAAGTAGTAAAAATAACTGTGATTACAGTAATAGCAGGTACACAAAATAAAAAGATACAAAATGTGACATCAAAAATATAAAACTTGGTGGAGGGGGAGGTGAGAGTATTAATGATCTTTACAATGGAATCAAACTTAATTTGTTATCAACTTAAGATAGACTGTTATAGATATGAGTTGTTATATGTAAACCTCATGGAAACCATACAGCAAAAAACTATAGTAAATACATACAAGATAAAGAGAAGGGAACATAAGCATACCACTAAAGAAAGCCATCAAACCACGAAAGAAAACAAGAGAAGAAGAAAGGAACAGAGAAGAACTACAAAAACAGAAAACATTTAACAAGATGACAGTAAGGACATACGTATCAATAATTACTTTAAATGTAGATGGACTCTGTTCTCCAACCAAAAGACATAGAGTGGCTGAATGGATAAAAAATGACACCCATCTATATACTGCCTACAAGAGACTCACTTTAAAAAAATTTTTTTTAACGTTTATTTATTTTTGAGAGAGAGACAGACAGAACGCGAGAGGGGGAGGGCAGAGAGAGAGGGAGACACAGATCGGAAGGAGTCTTCAGGCTCTGAGCTGTCAGCACAGAGCCCAACGTGGGGCTTGAACTCATGAGCCGTGAGATCGTCACCTGAGCCGAAGTCAGATGCTCAACCGACTGAGCCACCCAGGTGCCCTAAGAGACTCTAGTTGTAAGGACACACATCCTGAGAGTGAAGGGATGGGAAAAGCTATTCCATGCAAATAGAAGCCAAAAGTTTCTATACTATAGTATAGTAGCTATACTTAGACAAAAAAGACTTGAAAACAGAGACTGTAGTAAGAGACAATGCAGGGAATTACATAATGACAAAGGGGTCAGTCTAAAAAGGTGATATAACGTTTGTAAATATTTACATACCCGTCATAGGAGCACCTGAAGATATGAAGCAAATATGAACAGACCTAAAGGGAGAGATAGACAACAATACAATAATAGTAGGGAACTTTAATACCCTGCTTGTATCAATTCAGACAGAAGAACAATAAGGAAACATCAGCCTTAAATGGTATGTTGGACCAGATGGACTTAGATATATATATAAGAACATTCCATCCAAAAGCAACAAAATACACATTCTTCTTACGTGCACAAGGAACATTTTCAAGATAGATAATAATAAAGTTAGGAGGGCTGAAATCATACCAAACATTTTTTTTCCAACCACAAAGTTATGAAACTAAAGTGTAAATTAAACTGGAAAATTCACAAATACGTGGAGGTTAAACAACATGCTACTGAACAACTTATGGGTCAAAGAAGAAATCAAAGGAGAAAGAAAAAAAATACCTTCAGACAAATGAAAATGGAAATACAACATACCAAAATTTATGGGATGCACAAAAAGCAGTTTTAAGAGGGAAGTTCATAGCAATAAATGCCTACCTCAAAGAACAAGAGAAGTCTCAAAAAACTTAGCTTTATACCTCAAGGAACTAGAAAAAGAACAAATGAGATACAAAGTTTGTAGAAGGAAGGAGATAAAAAAGATTAGAGCAGAAATAAATGAAATAGAGACTACAAAGACAATAGAAAAGGTGAGTGAAGCTAAGAGCTGGTTCTTTGAAAAGATAAACAAAATTGACAAACTTTTAGCTAGACTCACCAAGAAAAAAAGAGTGTGGATTCAAATAAGTAAAATCAGAAATGAAAGGGATTTACAACTGATACCATAGAAACAGAAAGGATCGTGAGTCTACTATGAGCAATTATATGGTAACACTGGACACCTAAAAGAAATGGATAAATTCCTAGAGATATACAACCTACCAGGACCGAGTCATGATGAAACTGAAAATCTGAACAGAACGATTGCTAGTATGGAGATTTAATCAAATTAAAAAACCTCCAATCAAAAGTCCAGCACCAGACAGCTTCACTGGTGAATTCTACCATTCAAAGAAGGATTAATAGCAATCCTTTTCAAACTCTTCAAAAAATAAAAAATAAAAAAGGAAGTAACTCTTCCAAACCTATTTTATGAGGCCAGCATTACCTTGATACCAAAACCAAACAAGGATGCAGTAAGACAAGAAAATTACAGGCCAATACCCCTGATGAACATAGATTCAGAAATCCTCAACAAAATATTAGGAAGCCGAACTCAACAATACATTAAAAGGATCATACACCGTGATCAAATGGAATTTATTCCAGGGATGCAAGGGTGGTTCAACATCTGCAAATCAGTCAGTATGATGTACCACATTACTGAAATGAAAAATAAAAATCATATGATCATCTCAATAGATGTTTATCCATCAGATAGGGACGAGAATTGGGAGAATAAAATTTCTTAAAGATTAGGTGATGCTTTAGCTGTTAATTATTTACTTTAAACAGTCGTTGCTTCTGCTCTCTTGACATTATGGACTACTTTTATTTTTCTCCTGGTGCGTATGGTATACCTAATTTGGACTTTTCCTCATAGAAGATAAAAACTATACCTTTGTGATATTATCAGTAAGTAGATAGTATGTGAATTGTAATAATCTATACCTTCCACATCTACCAGAGAACCTGGCACATAATAGGTACTTTATAAATATTTTGTAATTTTCTCTGAAGATACTCAACAGCTTGACACAGGAGATGAGATGGGCAAATATTGGTGGCATGATCTAGAGGATTTCCCCCCTCCTTCCCCAAATCTGAATGTTTTATTTGTTAGATGCACTAGAATGTATTTCTAAAGGTGGTTGTAGAAGCCAATAGATTTAAAATCTCTGATCCTTCTGTATAAAAAGAGAAAAGAACCACCTGTGTGGATCAGACATGGGACAATGACAGTGTACATTGGGGGAGGAGGGATGGAGGCAGGCAGAGACCAAGTAAAGAGACCTGATGGAGAGAGTAGAATCTGAAGGTTTGAACATTAAATTATGGCTCAGGCTCAGTCATTCTAGGGAATGGTCTCTTAAAAATGTATCCAAAGTTATGTTCCAGATGGTAAGATTGAGCATTAGAGGAGTGGTCTTAAAATACATGAAAAAGAATTCTCAAAAATCTAAATAGAACTCCAGGGTGAGTGGTTTCAGTTCAGGATAGGAAAGAAATACTCTGAGCTTCAAGTAATAGGAGTGGTCCAGATGGTCCCAAGGACGGTCCAACACCAGGTTTGAGAGACTCAGACATGGGCAGTGATCTAGTTTCTGAGAGACTGGGGTACAAAGCAGGGACACTGGATGGGAATGGGATCCCTAGGAAATTGGGATTCTTTTATTCATTCATTGATGTGACAAATATTTATTGAAAATTGTAAAGCACTGTGCAAGGCAAGGGAAAACGATGGGTACTGAGGACTGAGGCTACAACACAGTGATTGAAGAATTGCAGTGCTAAGTTTTGGAATGGCTCAGCAGCAAGAATGATCTAGAATTTAGCCCCTGTCAGGGTGGGCTGAAACCTCAGGTGGAATTTACATGTGTCAGCCCGGTGCCTGAGATGATAGTGCTGAACAAGGCAGTACAGAGTCATTTATTTTCCACTGCTTTGGAGGATGGTGGTTTAAGGTGGCCAAGGCTGTTGAGTAGACCAAGGAAACAAGTTTTTTCAAAGAGCCTTGGTTTTGTGGACCCAAAGGACAAAGTTGTTTCTGGTTAAATCTCACAGATAAAGTTCTAACCAGCTGAGAAGGAAACCATATTTTAAAAAGACTTAAGTCACTCTAAGGGGCCAAAGCAGCCTTCCCACATAGATCACTGCCAAAGCCTTGTCACTTTATGGGAAAAGAAGATCTTCTACCTAGTCTGCCGACTATTATTTAGAAGTTTCTTTATGCTGCATGTAGACACATGAAATTCCACCCTGACCCCTTATTAGTCTAAGCTGGGAACATACGGAACTCTGGCGTGGATCACTTCATTAAGATCTGTATTATTTTAATCAATGAGGAAAGGGTACAGGTGTGCTTTAAAGGAGTAAATCTGAGAGAGGGAGGGTAAGTGTTACTAATGGATGACTAAGATAAGGAAAGGGGAAGGAAATAAAATGCCCGCAAACCGTCTTTGATTATTTTAAAAACTCTACTTTTCAAGGAGACAGAATCAAAGTTCTTGAGTGGGCCCTCTCCCATCCTATGCTCTTTGAAATGATAACAGTATTTTTGCATTATGCCAATGGTGTTCTGTTCATGGATTCTGAATTCCCGAGTTAACCTACTAAAAGGTTATTTTGTTGCACGTAGAACCCAATAAAACTATTGATTTCTAAAGTGTTTGTAGGGTGAAGCTCAATTCGATGAATATATTAATAAAATGAATAAATGATAAATGAAACATAATAAATTAAGAAAAACCTCAATGTAAAATGCCTTTTAATATGTTCAGGAGGGAGTGTTTCGGCTGCTAAATGGATTGCAGTTAAATGAATTAAAAAACAAAATAAATTTTAAAATGCTCCATTATTCATTAAAGTACTTTAGTGCCTCATTAATCTATTTTAGATCACTTAGGCCCATAAGTGCCTATTGTCAAAAGCTGATAAAGTGTGAGGAATTGCTTTTCATACCCTCGAGTCAACTGAAAGCAGTAGCACATCTTAAGGTGTTAAGGTCAAGTCTACAGGGCATAAACTAAGTGTCTTTGCAGCTCGCAAACTTTTTAAAAGGGATATTCGGAGTAGTTATTTTCATGTTTAGAGACAGTTGCACTTTAAAATGTCTTGTTCTTTAAAAAAAATTTTTTTTAATGAAATGGGAGAAACTTCTCAGTTTTAAACAACTCCGTTTCCCTCCTTATCCAAAGAAAGCACTGAGACACTTCAGTGGGCCAGCCTGAAATATTTCCTGAGTTACAACTCAGTCGCAACTTCCATTTCTTTCCAGCAATGTTGTAGTCTCTGAAACATAAGTCACATGTCCTTGAAACTATAAGGAGATCAAGATAAATGTGTTTAAATGATTTTACAGGCAGATTTACACTTTAAGTTTACAAAAGTGTATGTCGGAAAGAGCATTGAATGCTACTTGTCTTCTTTGCCACCTCTGGGAAGTCTCGGTTCTTCTGAATTTGGGTTTCACTATGAGGTGACTGGTAATAGAGATGGCAGACCGAATGGCAATGATGGTCCCTTCTAGACTTCATGATTTCTGGTTCCTTTAAAAGAAATGTAGAATAAACAAAGTCCTAGAGGATAACATGTTAACACCCTGGGCACTGAAACGGTCATGAAAAAACAACACACGACTAAGAAGTGTATTAGTAGTCTTTGGATGAATGGATTGAAGATGTTTAAAGATGGTAACTCTTGTTTCCCATAGTCAAATAGGAACATCTGATTTCACTGTGGGATGTTAACCCTATTCTGAACATTCTTTAGAACAAGCTGTTTTACTGAGGCCCAACTTGAATTTAACAAGAATTGGAAATCCAAACATGGGGAAACCCATACCACCTGAGGTTCTATTGTGCAGTGTCACCTAAGAAAGTGCAGTAGGAATCCTGATCCTCAGGGCGCCTGGCTGGCTCAGTCGGTTGGGCGTCCGACTTCGGTTCAGGTCATGATCTCTCCGTCCGTGAGTTCAAGCCCCGCGTCGGGCACGTCGGGCTCTGTGCTGTCAGTTTGCTTCGGATTCTGTGTCTCCTCTCTCTGCCCCTCCCCCACTCACTCTCTGTCTCTCTCTATCAAAAAATGAATAAACGTTAAAAAAAAAAAAAACTAAAAAAAAAAAAAAAAAAGAAATCCTGATCCTCTTCTCGCTGTTCCCCTTCTCCCCCTCAGTTCATCACAATCTTGGCCTTCTGTCAGTTCTGTTAGCAAAGAAACCCTCTCATCCATGGGATAAAAACTCATAGGACCAACTAATCTTTGGATGGTCATTTTTCTTGGATATAGCCTGCCACAAAAATGAAGGCAAACAAACAAAATGAACCAACAACCAGAAAAAAACCCAAAGCCAACAAAAAACAAAGCAGAGTAGAGATAGTGAGGGAGGCAGAGCTTTCAAGACATTGGTCAATTGCCTGGGTCAAGCCAGGCTTGATCCCTTGGATTTTCAGTTATGTGAGCAAGTAAATTCCTTCCTCAGCGTTAGCTAGATGGAATTGTTTTCTGTTTTTTGCTCCCAAGAGAGCAATTATTAGAAAAGAAAGTTAATATGAACTACCAGATATTTATTGATATTAATTACTATGTTTCTTCCACTCTAAGGGGCCAATGATTGTGATGTTTATCATTTATTTAATAATATTTAAAGAGGAGAAAAATGCTGCTATATTAAATATATGGGTCCATTTTTAGATACATCTGAATTTTGTAAATATTAAATGTAAACAATATACCTTAGAATGAAGAAATAAGGCTTTTTAAGCACTTTACTTTTTCTTAATTATAATAGTTGAAATTATTCTTTTGATTAAATGACAAGTTTGAAGGGAGATTGGGAAAGTAGGGAGAAAAAGCACAGTAGAATTTTGGAACAGGAACTCTGTGGGTGAAATGAAATCTCATGGAGGGAGACTGGAGCAAAGGACTTTGTACATTATAAAGCATAATGATAGCTATTGGGTAATAGTACTTTGATGCAAGAGGCAAGCTGAGAGTAAGATAATGGTAGTGCTGTGGACTGTGCTCGGCATTGATGATATGAAGGTCATCATGGCGTTTGTGGTTTCTGCCCTCATGAGGCTTACAGTTCAGTGGGCCAGGCTAGTGGATTTATTACTCTTCCTGATAAGTCACTTGCATCTTCTTCCTTAGGTCTTGGCTTCCAGTCTCTTTCTGCTGATTCTTCTAGTCTCCTACGGAGCCCTATTAACAAGATGTAAATCATGCCATGTTGGCTCTCTCCAGAGAAATCTCTTCATCAATCCCTCCAAAATCTACCACCTAGCCTCTTTTTATAGCCTTGATCTTTGCAAGGCATCTGTGAGTTACAAAACAGGCTTCCTTTGTTCTCTTATAAGGTTTGTATATGAGGGTGCGTTTCTCTCATTTACCTGGGTTTCCTACTGACAGAAAGAGTCCTTTCTAGCTTTATTTACTGAAAGCATTACACTTACAATTTATGAACTATTTATTAAAAATCTCCCTATCATGTGGTGATGGATGTTAAATGGACTTATTGAGACCATTTCACACTCAAAGCAAATATGAAATCATTATGTTGTACCTCTAAAACTAACATAATGATATAAATAAAAAAAAAATCTCCCAAAACATACTTAACAAATCTGTAATTACACACATTTAAAATGACATTGCTTAGTGATGTCTACAAGACTATTACTCTTAAATATCATTTTTCTAAGTGATAAACCCTTCTTATAATTCCAAATGACCATTTTTTTTATAACTTGTGATAACAGTCAGCTTTCTTTTATTAGAGAGCACTATGTGTGTGTGTGTGTGTATAGAGAGAGAGAGAGAGAGAGACAAACAGACAGACAGACAGACAGACACAGACACAGACACAGAGAGAAAGAGAGGGAGGGAGAGAATCCCAAGCAGATTCTACATTGTCAGTGCACAGCCCCACATGGGGCTCCATCCCACGAACTATGAGATCATGACCAGAGCCAAAATCAAGAGTCAGATGCTTAACCAACTGAGCCACCCAGATGCCCCAGACAGCATTCATTTTAAAACCACATGTGTATTTTCTTTATTTTTTTCTTTTTCACATCTTGGAGGTAACTATTTCAGGGTTAAGTTTTGTGATCTGTTGCAATATCTTCTCTTTCAATGATTTTATTTTTCTTGACTTAACCTTTTCTTTCTCTTACTTTACTTGGTTCTTATCTTTTATTTTTCTTCAGTGATCCTCTTAAATTTGTGTCTCCTTAAGCTGCTTCAAATTCTTTCTTCAAATAGTCTGGTCATAATGGGTATACAGGTTTCTGCATATCAGACTGTGCTTTAGAATACAACTTGGAAATTAAAATTATATATTATGTAGTTTTGGAGAAAATTTTCAATTCTAATTTTTTATTCATTCATTCATTCATTCATTCATTCATTCATTCTTACTGTCTTTATTCCCCCAAAGATATAAAGTGGCTTTCAGGAAATATATATAATGAAAAAGCATAGTGTTTCTTTTCCAAGGCATATTCTGGAATATTTACAGATATCATGGCAAAACTGACCCATGTCCAATTTGTTTAGAATGTTGGTTAAATGGACTTGAATTTTTTTTTTTTTTTTAAATCAGTACTAAGTGACTCTTGGGGATGGCATGGGGCTATAGTTATTATGCAACATTTCACAAATACATTTTTTTTTTTTTCAACGTTTATTTATTTTTGGGACAGAGAGAAACAGAGCATGAACGGGGGAGGGGCAGAGAGAGAGGGAGACACAGAATCGGAAACAGGCTCCAGGCTCTGAGCCATCAGCCCAGAGCCCGACGCGGGGCTCGAACTCACGGACCGCGAGATCGTGACCTGGCTGAAGTCGGACGCTTAACCGACTGCGCCACCCAGGCGCCCCTCACAAATACATTTAAAAAGGAAACTTTTTTCCCCACAAAATATCTATTTATATATAAGAATTAGTGTTCTAGGAAATCCAGTTGGAGAGATGCTTAATTAGTTAAATAAAAATAAAACCAACATCAGGAAAAGCCAAAATAGAGTAAATTATGCCAGGAGGAAAAAAAAAAAAACAACCTCACAATAAAGTCTTGCATGATTTGGCTTTAAATTTGTTTTTGACCTTCCTGGAGGTGAAAGCAAAGAGAAGCATGGTTCACTACATAATTCTCACTGTATGGGAAGAAGAAAGAACACATTATTTCCTTGGGGGCAGACACACTGCCTCTGTATTATGACAAATGTGTTTCGGTTGGATCACATAAGGTTGTTGGATCTTTTCTTGTAGCCTTTCTAATGTCCACCTTTACTGAGAATAAGCTGGGTGGGTTTTACCAGACCCAGGGGGCCAGTCGTCAGGCAGTGTCATCAGTTAACAGAGGTGAGTTCTCGTGGAGCAGCAGACAAGAGAGAGGCAGAGTCTGAATGTCAGAAAGATACAGAGAAGTCGCTGGACAATTTCACATAACCACACGGCACCTCCTCCCTAGGGTTTCGTTTGAAAATAAACTCATGAATCAAAACCAAGTATTATCCATTCATTCGTTCATCCATCTACTATTTATTTAAGGGAATCTTGTATATGTCTTTTACTTCCTTTTTTATTTATTTATTTTTTTTTAATAATATATGAGATTTATTGTCAAATTGGTTTCCATAAAACACCCAGTGCTCATCCCAAAAGGTGCCCTCCTCAATACCCATCACCCACCCTCTCCTCCCTCCCACCCCCCATCAACCCTCAGTTTGTTCTCAGTTTTTAACAGTCTCTTATGCTTTGGCTCTCTCCCACTCTAACCTCTTTTTTTTTTTTTTTTTTTTCTTTTTTCCTCCCCCTCCCCCATGGGTTCCTGTTAGGTTTCTCAGGATCCACATAAGAGTGAAACCATATGGTATCTGTCTTTCTCTGTACGGCTTATTTCACTTAGCATCACACTCTCCAGTTCCATCCACGTTGCTACAAAAGGCCATATTTCATTTTTTCTCATTGCCACATAGTATTCCATTGTGTATATAAACCACAATTTCTTTATCCATTCATCAGTTGATGGACATTTAGGCTCTTTCCATAATTTGGCTATTGTTGAGAGTGCTGCTATGAACATTGGGGTACAAGTGCCCCTATGCATCAGTACTCCTGTATCCCTTGGATAAATTCCTAGCAGTGCTATTGCTGGGTCATAGGGTAGGTCTATTTTTAATTTTCTGAGGAACCTCCACACTGCTTTCCAGAGCGGCTGCACCAATTTGCATTCCCACCAACAGTGCAAGAGGGTTCCCGTTTCTCCACATCCTCGCCAGCATCTATAGTCTCCTGATTTGTTCATTTTGGCCACTCTGACTGGCGTGAGGTGATACCTGAGTGTGGTTTTGATTTGTATTTCCCTGATAAGGAGCGACGCTGAACATCTTTTCATGTGCCTGTTGGCCATCCAGATGTCTTCTTTAGAGAAGTGTCTATTCATGTTTTCTGTCCATTTCTTCACTGGGTTATTTGTTTTTCGGGTGTGGAGTTTGGTGAGCTCTTTATAGATTCTGGATACTAGCCCTTTGTCCGATATGTCATTTGCAAATATCTTTTCCCATTCCGTTGGTTGCCTTTTAGTTTTGTTGGTTGTTTCCTTTGCTGTGCAGAAGCTTTTTATCTTCATAAGGTCCCAGTAATTCACTTTTGCTTTTAATTCCCTTGCCTTTGGGGATGTGTCGAGTAAGAGATTGCTACGGCTGAGGTCAGAGAGGTCTTTTCCTGCTTTCTCCTCTAAGGTTTTGATGGTTTCCTGTCTCACATTCAGGTCCTTTATCCATTTTGAGTTTATTTTTGTGAATGGTGTGAGAAAGTGGTCTAGTTTCAACCTTCTGCATGTTGCTGTCCAGTTCTCCCAGCACCATTTGTTAAAGAGGCTGTCTTTTTTCCATTGGATGTTCTTTCCTGCTTTGTCAAAGATGAGTTGGCCATACGTTTGTGGGTCTAGTTCTGGGGTTTCTATTCTATTCCATTGGTCTATGTGTCTGTTTTTGTGCCAATACCATGCTGTCTTGATAATGACAGCTTTGTAGTAGAGGCTAAAGTCTGGGTTACTTCCTTTTTTAAATGTTTATTCTTAACATAGAGAGAGAGAGAGAGAGATTGCAAGGGGGGGAGGGGCAGAGAGAGAGAAAGAGAGGGAGACACAGAATCTAAAGCAGGCTCCAGGCTCTGAGCCATCAACACAGAGACGGATGCAGGGCTTGAACTCACGAACGGTGAGATCATAACCTGAGTGAATCGGATGCTTAACAGACTGAGCCACCCAGGCACCCTCTTGTATATGTCTTTTAAAGGCATCATTTTAATTTTGAAAATGAGAATGGGATATTTTTTACATGCGGTTTTATGCTGTATGTGTTCCATCTATAAAGTAACCATGAAATAAAACTGTTGACCTAATTACTGAGTCAACAGAATTCTTCATTTGTCTAGGATGAGGGAGTTAGACCAACTTCTTGTGGCAAAGATAGCCTTTAGAGAGTCCCTTTGTGAAACCTGTCAACTTTCTAAATACTGGGTTGACCAACCCTAATTTTTTCTAACACAAAGAGAGCTGGATCACTTGTTCAGTAGTTTATTGATGATATTTGGAAGCATAATTATGTGCTATATTTCTTTATGTCATGAAAGTAAATAATTCCTCATCTATCTTTCTTTATGAATTACAGCACAGAGGCTCAAATGAAAGCCTCAGAAGTTGAATTTTCAACATTAAGAAATACTGGATTGTGATGGGTCTGAGCCCAGCTCCACCATCTACTAATAATAGGACATATGTGATTGCCTGAGTCTCTCAGAACCTCAGTGTCTTTATCTGTTAAACAGGAATATATTACACACCTCACAAGGTTGTGAAGAGGAATGCATACGCCAATACGAGCAAATTCTTGGGGCCTGGCACATAAAAATCACTCAATAGTTTTTAGAGATGATGGTGGTGATGATTGGATATTTTATGATGAGGCATAGATACATTGACTACTGTAGTACTGTTTTTAAGATTGTATAAACAGCAGACCATTCATTTATAACCAAACGAGGAAAGAAATAAGATCAACTCTTCCCTTCTTTTTATTATTATTTTACAGAGCAGCTGATTGCTCTGGAATGGCAGAGATAGATCTATATTGAAACCGTTTATTTTCAAAGGACTCTCCCCACACCTGACAGCCCCAGAGGATGTTGGCAGTCAGCACTAAATTTTAAAGTTCAAACTATGTTTCCATTATTTAATGAGGATTTTCTGTTCTTGTTTTCCCCGAAATTATACTTTCATTGTTTCTGTGTGCACTGCCATTAAGAATGTCATGTTCTTCTAATCTTAACAGCTGCTTTTAGAATTCATCATCATTTTAGAATTCATCATCATGAATTCATCATTTGGGAAGGTATTAATTGGATTGAAGGAAGGCAGCAGTTTTATGGTAGTATCTGAGAAACAGTAGAAATAGGGGAACAATTAGAAAGGAAGGAAACAGTGTCTATTATGGCATCGATGCCTTTTTCTGTGAACATTTATGAAGAACATAGTTGCCATTTAAAATAACCTTTCTCTACTTATGTGTATTCTTACAGATGAGAGAGTCATTCATGGTGGAATAAACCCCACAAGAAGAGATCAAGTTAAATAATTTATTAGAGCAATTGTTTTCATTGCTGATGGCTTGTAAATGGAAAAAAAAAATCAATGAATTCATTTTATATTGAGAAAGGTTTCCAAAACAAAATGTCATGGTCATATAACACTTGAAGATTGTTTGGATATATCCAGACCATGAAGACCCTGCCATGCTCTAAGTTAATACTGCTTCTAGAGTTCAGAGAGCATATATTCTATAGAACACAATAATTGACAAAAGACATTTTATTTTAGCACATTGTACATGTGATGGTGTTTGTACCAATATCAACCCCATCAACATTTCAGAAAGAGATACTATGCTACAGTTTCCAGTTACTTCAAAGTTTTTAGATATGTCCCACAAAATGATTGGTAACTCTCATTAATTGATATAGCTACTTATTGATAATTTTCCAATTAAAAATCTAGTAAAAATAAAAAATTCCAACAATGTGAAAAAAACCAAAACAATTCTGATATAAAACCATGGTAGTGATTATACTGATTATGAGTAAACATTGTGAATATGTGTTCACGATCGGGCATATTGTAGCACAGCTACATATTTGTTCTGAAGAATTTTATTAAAAGTGATTATTAATCAACCCTTATTTAGTGTTAGCATTTCATTAAGTGCAGGGATGGTTAGTGGTATTGTTTTATACAGACCCAGACGCATCATTTGGTGAAAGCCTAATTTACCTGACTTCATTGATCTTTTCCTTTCTTTTAAAAATTTCAAATGGAATCTCAAGTGAATAAATTAGTAAATTTATCATTTTCTCTATAATACTGTCATAAGGACAGTTTGATAAAATGGCTCATTATAGTCAATGATGTGAAATATGAGTTTCATCAGCATATTTTCATCAAATGCAGCCACAGAAATTAGTTTGCTATTATCAAGGACTGTGGAATGCAAAAATAAAATTAAGCATGCTATTATACTGGCTAAATTTTGGGATTGACCCATGTGAGTTAAAATTAAAAAAAGAAAACTTCTAGTGACAAAAGAAAATCAAAGAAATCACCCAAAATTAATTGACAAGTGATAATGCTAGTCATGTAATGACTATGTTTTAAATAACTGTCATCCCCTTCAAAGGTAGCTTTCAGGTCTGCTCTTTAGTGTAGTCATAGTCCTAAAATGTGATTTTTAAGCCTTTTGGTAAAGCAAGTCAAATCTTATGTATAATAAGAATTGCTTGTTGTCTATAGCTATTGTTTATGAGAATTCAGCAATTTGCAGTTCCTATTATATCTGTGTTTTGAATCCTCATTTTGCTTAAAATGGGACATTTAAGAAATCATGGAGAAGTCTTCTTGATTTAGATTGGCTTATGGTGAATGCACATGCATCCATTAAGTGCTGGTCTTAGAACATTTCACTCTTGTAAATATCTATATTAGTTAGCTATTGTTATAAAAAGGGCACATAGCCAGTCACCACGAAAAGTAGTGGCATACAAAAACAAGCGTTTATCTAGCTCATGTGCCTGTGGGTAGATGGGGTTGGATGTTCTTGGCTGAGGTGGTGGGCTGGGTGAGTCAGCTCCAAGGACTTCTCATCCTCCTCTTGGAATCAGCAGGTTTTCTAGGCATTCTCCTCTTCTAGCAATAGTAGACACATAAAAGAGAGAACATCTGAGGACTTGTAAGGTCTAAGTTCAGAAATAACACCTGATCTTTTTCAAAATATTGGTCAAAGTCATATGGCCAAACCCAAAGTCAAGGCGTAGGGCAATATGCTTTACAATTTGAATGGGATAAACTGCAGAATCACATGGCAAAGAGCATGGATGCAGAGAGGGGTGAAGAATCTGGGCTGGGGATGAGATTGACCATAACATCAATTTCATTAAGGTAATAGTTACACACATTAACTCAAACCATGACAAACATAAAGAAGATATAAGGAGACTAAAAAGTTGGTATGACTGTGTATCTTTTTTCACAAACTGATCACAGGTGAGGGGATGTCCAACCAACCAGTTATAATTTGAATCTCTAGTGTATCATAGCTACACATGAATCAATGGTAAGGGTAGAAAAAGAAGATGCTTTCTATAATATCTGTGGAAAGTCAGAATATTTAGGTAGACTCACAAATAAAAATACATGTATGTTCTTTTAATTGTACCAGAAGGAAATTCAGATACTGTGATTTGATTTAATTTTTCAATTTAAAGTCTTCAACAAAAATGTTTTATTCCCTTTAACTCTTTTTTCTTGACTTTGCAATTGAACTATAAAAGTCACAGTACCTAAAATATCATAGCCCCACTGACCCAGCCCAAATGTACACTGTGATAGATGAACTTGAGCACATTGTTTTGAAGTAAGTAGATAATAAAAAAATAAATAAAAGTGAAGTGAAAACTTTTATAGAAACATTTTGTAATTTAGTGAGCAGAAAATCTGAAATCTCAAGCATCTGGAATTATGGCATATTTGAAAAAAAATTGTTCTCTTAATTCCACATAAAAGCTAAAGAAGTAGCAAGAAGAGAGCAGGAAAATAAGTCGGAAGAAAGCAAGATAGTAGAGGAATCAAGAGGACAGAGGATGGGAAGTACAGAGTAAATCTCAGAAGGGTCCTGAGAGTTACAGAGATTCAGGGATAGTGTGCTGAAGTTTTCTGATAGCAGAGGGAAGGAAGTTAGTATTAAAATGTCAGAAAATAGAGAGGCACCTGCGTGGCTCAGTTGGTTGAGTGTATGACTTTTGATATTGGCTCTGGTCATGATCCCAGGCTCATGGGATCAAGCCCTGTATTGGGCTCTGCACTGAGCATGGAACCTGCTTAAGATTCTTACTCTCTCTCCTTATGCTCCTTTCCCTGACTCTTGTGCTCTCACTCTCGCTCTCTCTCTCTCTCTCTCTCTCCCTAAAGTAAAAGTAAAACCACTTCAGCCATGGGATAGCTCAGTAGACTGGAATAGGGAATATTTTAGGAAAAGGACAGCTAAATGTCACTGGACGCCATTGTTTTTAGGTGGAGTCCCCCTGAAGATGCATAAGCTTATATTATTGGAGAAGGCTTTTTGTTTGACATAGTGCAACACAGTAAGTCACAACAAAACAGAAGAATGGAACCTGGATAATAGTGTAAAGTTGAACACATACAAGCAACAGAACATAATATTTCAGCTTATATCACAGGATATCATCTATCTTCCTGGAAACGCAAAAGGTGGAATTGTAAGAATGTTGTGCTAACCTTAACCGAGAAAGTCTATATCTGAATGTGACTTGAAAACTAAAAACAAAGGGAAACATTGGTAGATCTATAAAATATTGACTGACCTGTATTAATGATTAAAACCCTCAGAGAGAGCAACTATACAGATTCTTTGTGAAATCTAAGGCAACTAGGACAATATAGTATATAGTGATTAATAAGAGTGTGGATTTTGGACCCAAATAGAACTGAGTTTGAGTACTGTTATTTCCTGCCCAGCATAAGGGACATTGGGTCAGTTATTCAAACACCCTTTGTCCCAGTTCTTTTAGCTCTCAAATAAGGGTAATAATATCTACTTTATAATCTTGTGAAAATAAAATGAGTGTCTAATCAAAGCACTAGTGCTTAGTTATGGAATAAGAACTCATCAAATGTTAGCTATCATCATTGCTATTATCGGGCATTCAACTAATATAAAGGACCTAGGTTTAAAAATGTGCATTTCTCATTCTTAGAGGAAAGATCAAAGTGAAAAGAGCTCTCCATCTGGCTTATTACAGTGGTAAAAGATTTTTTTGAGGAACGAAAGAATGCTCATCAATCTGCCATATGCTTTCTCAAAAGACTAGTTTTCGGTTCTAAAGTCAGAAGTCGCTTGAGAAGACTACAGACTGCTAGTGTCAAGAGTCAGTACGTAAGGAGACGATGACAAATCTCCATTGCTCTGTGTCACCCTGAGAACAACTTAGTCCTTGAATGGCAATCCAGAACAAATAAGTGGAGGCTAATTTAACAATCATTCCCATCTTCACAAGGGCATGTGAGTCTACATAGCATTGACTCTTTTTAATATGGTCTTATCTTCATGAGATAAAACCTTTTGAAGACTGGAAAATTTATTTCACCTGGAGCATTTGAGGTGAGAGTGTATTTAATTGCTGATTATTCAGAAGCCAATGCCTGGATGGAGTAATGTGAGAAAGAAATTCTCAACTGTTGCTATGACTGCTAAAGGGTGTTATGTTTATGGCTGGATGTTGTAGTATTTAACTTGAGGAGGCACCTGATGAGAGCAGTGATATTTTGAACATTGTTCTGATTGCCCTTTATTGTTTCAATCCTGTTGTTATTCAGGATGACATAGAATGACAAACTAAACAGCAGGAGAAATTTTATCCCTTGCCATAGCATTATAGAGATCTCAGACTCCCCGTAGGCAAATTTAAATATTGCCCGTGTCTAGCTCCTCTTAAAAAGTAAAAGGCTTTTGGACAGTTACGACTTCATGTTGTTTCTAGTGGCACCTTCTGCAATTTGGTAGGCCTTGAAGTGAGATGTTATCATATTCTTCAAGTTCAGTTCTTGACGTACTGACATCTCCTTCTGATGGAGCTAGTAAACCCAATTCCAGAGGGATTACAAAGATAAGGAATGAGGCACTCTGTTGAATGCACATCCTCTTGTCACCACCTCCAGCTCTAGCCATTGTTATGGTGATCAGTTCCCAGAAGGTTTTTGAGACACAAAACAGGGACACAAATCAGACAGTGGCTCATCCCAAGCCAGAGTCCCCATACCTCTCACTTTCTGCTCCAGGATGGGATGGGACAGCTGTGAAAATCATGTCAGCATTCAAACGAAGTGGGGCTGACTTAGCACTGTGGGCCCATCCTTGACCAATGAAGGAAAAGGAATTAATGAATCCGTTGCTCCCTTTTGTTGCTTATGAACCAGGTACTATTTTATTGATCCTGGTTTTTCGGATGAAAACCGGGGACAAAAGGTTATGTGATTAAAGGTCGGTTAGTTGGTAAGTGACCAGGCAGTCTGGCTGCAATCGGTGACCCTCGCCATTCTACTCCACTCTCGTTTTCATTTCTCATTCAGTTCTCATTCATTAGCAGAACTCTTCTTGATCCCCTTCATTATTTCACAAATGCATGAAATCAGAGAATTGTGGGAGGTGTCACTCTTTGCCATGTGACTTCTCTCTGTGAATGCCTAAAAAACGAGTGCTGCTCTCCTGAGCCACTAATAGCTGTGGAAAGAAATCTCAGAAATCACTCCTGAAAAACAATTAAGATTAGCTTTTGGGGCACCTGGGTGGCTCAGTCGGTTGAGTGTCCTACTTCCGCTCGGGTCATGATCTCGCTGTCTGTGAGTTCAAGCCCCACGTCGGGCTCTGTGCTGACAGCTCGGAGCCTGGAGCCTGCTTCGGATTGTGTGTCTCCCCCTCTCTCTGCCCCTCCCTCGCTCATGCCCTGTCTCTCTCTCTCTCTCTCTCTCAAAAAATAAATAAACATTAAAAAAAAAATTCAAATAAGATTAGTTTTTGAACAGAAGGTTTCCCAGAACAGTCATTTCCATTATCAAGAATTCTCTTCGCATGAGGATTGTGTCTTATCTTTCCCTTCATCACGTCTTCCAAAAGCACGAGAGTGTGCACACTAGCTTGTGCTCCTGTGCATGCATGCACACGCATGCACGTGCACACCCACACACTCACAGAGTAAATATGATTCCATTGTTGTTCAGCACTTAAAGCTGTGGAGAAGTCTGCAGTCAGCTCGTTTCTCTTTCCTTGTAGAAGAGTTCTATCTACAAGGAAGCTTGTGGAATTCTTTTTCAATTTTGAAATGTAAAAACTTTACCAGGATATATTTCGAAGTTTTTCAATCTTTATTAACCTCTTTTTTTTCCTGGAACATTTTGGTTTTTTTCCCAGCAATATATTTATGTTCTGCCTCTGAAGACAACTTTGACAAAATGATATATTTTCCCCCCTTTTCTTTAGGCATAACACTGATCTGTATATTGGGTCTCTAATGTCTATCTTCTGCCTGTCATCTTGGGTCTATGTGCTATTGTTGTTTTCTTCGTGGTTTTTTTTGTTGTTGTTGTTAAATTTTTTTTTAATGTTTATTTATTCTTAGAGACAGAGAGTGAGTGGAAGAGGTACAGAGAGAGAGGGAGACGCAGAATCTGAAGCAGGCTCCAGGCTCTGTGCTGACAGATCAGAGATCAAACTCACAGACTCAGAGATCATGACCTGAGTTGAAGTTGGACACTTAACCGACTGAGCCACCCAGGTGCTCCTTTGTGTTTTCCTAAATCTGTTCTTCGTGTCATTGATTAAGCTTTCTGAAGTACAAAGTCCATTCTCTACTGCTTGTAGTTTATTTTTTTTAATGTAAGAAAAATTTATAAAAATATTATTCTCCATGTTTTCCTATAATTAATATTTCACTTGTATAACTGAAAAGTGAAATTATAAGATAATTTTAGCAATAATAATATTTCAACCTATATAGAATGGGGCCCAAACTACTCTCAATTAGAATGGAAAGTCTTGTAACACTTGTATTACACTACTGTAATGAATTTGTCTATGCTGAAACATGGTAACACCATTTATTCATCCAATCCACAATTTTTTTTATTTTACAGTTTTATTTTATTTTATTTTTGTTTTATGTATTTTTTTAAATTTTATTTTTTATTTTTTAAAATTTACATCCAAATTAGTTAGCATATAAGTGCAACGATGATTTCAGGAGTAGATTCCTTAGTGTGCTTGAAGTTTATTTTTAAGTTTGGCAACACTATTATTTTATTTTCTTCTTAATTTCTTTCCTTAGCATTGCCAGATCTTGTTTTATCTAATTCTGGTGTTCTTTTTTTTTTTCCTTTCCAACTTTCCTATTTTATAAAGCACATGTTTTCTTTAATATATTTGTAAATTGGAAGTAAGTTTACTCTAAAAAATTCTTTTGTAACCTGAAATGAATCCCTGCAAGTGCTATCTTTATCCATCTTTTCAATTTCTGTGTTTCTTTTCTTCTCTTCAAGGAATTTTGTGCAAGTCCCAAGCTTTTTTTTTTATTGCTTCATCTTTGAATGAAGTTGTAATTGATGCTGTTTTTCTGCTTGATTTTTAGGTCCTCTGCTTGGAAAATGGGTTGGATGGCTAGGAGATGGCCTAGCATATGTTCTCTGCTTCTATTTTCATGACCTGAGAGAGACAAATTGGTGTGCAAAGGCACAGCCTGAGAATTATGTTTCCTTAATTTGTTGTAACTTCTGTCCAATGAATCAGATAATTTGGTGTGTCCTATTGTGATGAAATCTGAGGAGTTCTGTTGTTTTGAATATAGATGATCTCCCTTTTCTTGGTAAGCCATGCTCTTTGGTAATTTTGGAATTTAAAATGATGCTTGACAAAGGATTGACTTTTTATTTTCTTGGTTGGAATGCTTTCTTCTTAGTGCAGGTGACCTGATTCCTCACTGAAAATTGGGCTGTCCTCAAGGCCATATCTCTCAGTGTAGGAAGCAGATTTGAAGACTGTGGATTTATATACGTAGAGAGACGTATGTCTAACTTTCTTCACTGCTGATCTGTGGAAAGAAGACTAGAGTAAGAGCAGTTTTCTTGCATTTTTGTATCCTGCTCATTGTTTGGATTGTATATTTTTGGAGCTGAAAGTTTCAATGGAAACCTGAAGGGCATTCTCCACATTTTTCTTGCAATGTTGTATAGTACTCTTAAGCTGGGAGATCGGTTTGTTCTGTTATCTGTACTCAACTTAGTCTACCTGCTATCTAACTAATAGCAACTCCCTGTGGTTTATGTATACGGTTGGGTTGCTTCTGGTGACATTAGAGATCATTTGATGTAACATTTTCGTTACTGTGGTTCATTTTATTGGACATTAGGGAAGGCTTTAAATAAATGTGTTGGCTACAAGAAACTTCTTATAAAGCATCTATGATACACTTAAAAGGATTTAAAGTAAGACTTTGTAGAATAATTTTTTTTTAAAAAGTTAAATTATGTTTTATCAGGATGAGAAATCACCTTATTGAGCACACTTTGCCAATATCATAATTTCCTCATTAACCAAAGCATTGCTATGTTGCATTCTCACTCCTAAACAAATTTTTGTTATTCTTAATATCATTTGCAGTCCCTATCACACTCAAAAGTTTCAAAATCTTAAAAATTGGCTTATTTATATTTCTGCTTGAATAGGTCAAATGATGAGTTTATTTGTCCTCATTTCTCATCTTGCTATCTGATATTGCATGTTTTTGTTTTTTTACCAACTTACTATTTTTCAACTAGGTAGACATTATAGGAATTACTTAGATCATAATAATCCATACCTAATTGTTTTAATTTTTCCATTATATTTTGTGCTCATTATTTTTCTCTTTTTATTTTATTCTAATCTTTTTAGCTACTATTTTTACAATCAGTTTTAAGTTACGACCAGTCTAGTGGTGATGGACAACACTCAAATAATATTTATCATATATATACCAACTTAAAATTACCTTTTTTCAAGGTAATCACACAAGATGTACTTGCTTATGAAAACCTAGGGAGGCCTGCATCTTAAATCTATAGGAATTAGAGTTCAAATAGAATGTCTGATAGAAAATGAACTTTCTGTCAGGAAATCAACATAACAAACTAATAAGGATACTTTGTGATTATTTGCGTGATTAAATGCAGGTAGATAGCCAAACTGGATAGTTCAGCTTAAAAAAAAATCCACTTTGGGATGAATAACATCACAGTTTGGAAGGACTGAATGTATCTTGCACTTGGAGTAAGACTGCTATTCATGAATTCCTTTTTCAGATGAAGGGACAGAGATGAAATCATTTGGAAAGGGCCACCTGGTGTTCTCATCTGAGCCAGGATAAGCCTTATCCGTCTGTATCATTTAGCCTACTTAGCTATTCTCCTTTCTCTAGAGTTTACTACCTAAAGATTTCATGAGACGGTAGTTTGATTATAGTGGATTGCCTACCAGTGAACTAAAATATCCTACCCAGAAAATTTAGCTTTTGTATATATAATCAGATATGTTTCAGAGCTTTCATTGCTCTAGAAAATGTGTTACCCTTTTTCTTATAATTTTAAAGATTATACTTTCAGAGGGTGTGATGCTTAGGTCCATAAGCTCTACTTCTCTTCTTATTCATCCTCTCAGTGAGTGCACCATAATCTGTCCTGTTATCTAGGTGAGAAACACAGGTGTCCTCCTACATGTTTCCCACCTCTTCATTCTCAACCATCATCAAGGTCTGTTTCTTTTACCTTCCAAATGTCTTTCACTACATATACTTTATTTATTATTTTTTAAGCCTTTACTGCCAACACTCTGGTCCAAGTTTTCATGATCTTTCACCTGAACAATTGCAATAGCCTCCTCACATGGCCTCCCTGTATCTCTTATGGTTTATTTCCAGTCTGTTTCCTTCGATCTCCATTCGGCAATAAATTGAAGAAATGGCTTTGCTTTGGCTTTAGACCAGGCATGGGTTGGCATGGTCATCTCTCATTATTCTCTCACTCTGTCTCCAGCCACACCAAACTTCTTGTGTATTGCAAAATGCCTGGCTTCATCCAGATATAGGAGGCTTCCTCAATGCTGTTTCATTTACCTGGAATGTCACATCTTTTTGCTTATAAATACATCAATGATTACAGAGGTCTTGGAAAGGAGATGATGTCTGAGCAGGGATATTAAGGATGTGTAACAGAAGATCACTGGGACGTGAGAGTAGTGGAGGCACTACATAACCAAGCAGGGCCTGGTCATGAATGACCTTATATGTTATGCTAAATATCTTGGATTTTTGTCTTGAATGTGGTGAAGAAACCATTCCAGTCATTGGCTACAGCATATACAAAATTTAGAGGATTAAATCAGCATGTGTTAAAAATTTTGTTTTAAAGGTAGTATCACACATTGAAAGGATTATACACTGGGGCACCTGGGTGGCTCAGTCAGTTAAGCGACCAACTTTGGCTCAGGTCATGATCTTGCGGTTTGTGGGTTCAAGCCCTGCGTCAGGCTCTGTGCTGACAGCTCGGAGCCTGGAGCCTGCTTCGGATTCTGTGTCTCCCTCTCTCTCTGCCCCTCCCCTGCTCATGCTCTGTCTCTCTGTGTCTCTCAAAAATAAACATTAAAAAAAATTAAAAAAAAAGAAAGGATTATACACCATGATCAAATGGAATTTATTGCAGGGATGCAAGGATGGTTCAACATCTGCAAATCAATCAATGTGATACTCCACACTAACAAAATGGAGGATGAAAATTATATGATCATCTTAATAGATACAAAGCAACTATTTGACAAAATTGAACATCCATTCATGGTAAAAACTCTCAATAAACTGGGTATAAAGGGAATGTACCTCAACATAATAAGGATCGTATATGACAAGCCTACAGCTAATATCATAGTCAACAGTGAAAAGATGAAATATTTTCCTTTATTATAAGGAACAAGACAGGGTGCCCACTATCCCTACTTTTATTCAACATAGTGCTAGAAGTCCAAGCCAGAGAAATTAGGCAAGAAAAGAAATTAAAGGCATTTAAATCAGAAAGGAAGAAGTAAAACTATCTCTACTTGCAAATAATGTGATATATTACATATAGAAAATCATAAAGGCTCCACCAAGAAAACTACTAGAACTAATCAACAAATTCAGTAAAGTACAGGATACAAAGTCAGTATGTACAAATTAGTTGCATTTCTAATAATGAACTATCAGAAAGAGAAATTAAGAATACAATCTCATTTACAGTTGCATCAAAAAGAGTAAAAGACCTAGGAACAATCTTAACCAAGGATATGAAAGACCTATACATTGAAAACTTTTAAGACTTTGATGAAAGAAATTGAAAAAGACACAAATAAATGGAAAGATATTCTATGCTCAGGGATTGGAAGAATAAATATTGTTAAAATGGCGTAAAGACAGATAGATTAATTGAACAGACTAGAGGACCCAGAAAGAAGCCATCACATATATGGTCAGTTCATTTGTGACAAAACCAATGGCGAAAGATACTCTCTTCAATAAATGATGTTGGGAAAGCCACATGCAAAAAAATGAAACTGGACCCTTATCTTATACCATAAACAAAACTCAACTCCAAATGGGTTAAAGAGCTGAAACTATAAGACTCTGGAAATAAAAATAAGTGGTAAGTTCCTTGACAGAGGTCTTGGCAATTATCTTTTTGGATTTGATGCTGGAAATAAAGGCAACAAAACCAAACATAAACAAGTGGGACTTCATCAAACTAAAAAGCTTTTGTACAGCAAAGGAAACCATGAACAAAGTGAAAGGGCAACCTACTTAATGAGAAAATATTTGCAAATCACTTATCTGACAGGGGTTAGTATCCAAAATATGTAAATAATTTATACAATTCAATAGAAAAAAAAAAGACCATCTGATTTAAAAACAGGCATAAGCACCGGGGAACATGCTTTCAATCAGCTGCCACATAGGGAGCTGGCAACCAAGAAGAAAACCCTGTTAGTACCTTTTTTGTTTTTTTAAAGTGTATTTATTTATTTTGAGAGAGAGAGAGAGAGAACGAGCAGTGGAGGAGCAGAGACAGAGGGAAAGAGAGAATTCCAACCAGGCTTTGTGCTGTCAGTGCAGAGCCTGATGTAGGGCTCGAACCCCTAAACCATGAGATCACAGCCTGAGCCAAAGTCAGGAATTGGATGCTCAACTGACTGAGCCACCCAAGCGCCCCCTTGGTAGTACCTTTTTAAAGAACTCTGGAGAGCCGGAGCTTACTGACTCGGACCCCAGAAGCGGAGAGGGAGAATGATTCCAGGCTGGGCTTGCCCTCTCGTGGAGTGACTTAGCCCACCTGAGTTGGCTGTAGAGCATGTAGGTGCTGAACTTAGATGGTAGAGATGTGGTGTGGAAAGGGGGCCTCTGGACCTAGAGATGGGGCAGAGGGCCAGGTCTGGCACTTGCCCAGCCTGGCGATTGACTCTAAGAAAAGCCTGCCCTTTGCAGGCTTTTCTCCACTGCTCTGCATACAGTTATTTCACTTTGGTTTTTCCTGGAGGGCGAGTAAGCCAGCCTCTGCAGAACCCCCCTCGTCGGTTTCTGCAGGGCGTGTCCTTCTCAGCCTTCAGAGATACCTTGGCTGGCCTCTGCCCAATGTTGGGAAGCTCCCACTTGCCTATGAAGAAGGAAGGCGGGCGCTGTCCACATAGGAAGTCAGAAGCAGTGCTCGGTTTGTATGACATGAGAAATTCAGGTTCAGAAGAAAATATTTTGGATCTTAGGAATAGATGGAGGATAGTCAGTAGAGACACAAAGACAGGAGGTCTCCAGCAGCAGTGGTAGGGAATTCAGACACGTCTGCAGAGGAAGGTGGTAGCAGCCCAGAGGCCAAGGGCAAAGTCTTCAAGTTGTGAGTATGCTTCCTGGTTTTCATCATATTTGTGGAAAGCAGTATATGTGTGTGTGTGTGTGTGTGTGTGTGTGTGTGTGTGTGTGTGTACATAATGCTTGTGATATAGGGGAGAGAAAACTGGAATACACTACACATAGCCCTGTAAATTAACATAAAACGGTATTTTTATTTAACAGAAGTGCCTTGGTAAACAACGATTTTTGTGGCTTTTTTGGTAATTTATTTATTATTTTTAAATGTTTATTTTTGAGAGAGCAAGTGGGTGAGGGACAGAGAGAGGGGAATAGAGGATCTGAATCGTGCTCTTTGCTGACAGCAGAGAGAGCCTGATGTGGGACTCGAACTCAGGAACCGTGACATCATGACCTGAACCGAAATCAAGAGTCAAATGCTTGGGGCGCCTGGGTGGCTCAGTCGGTTGGGTGACCGACTTCGGCTCAGGTCATGATCTCACAGTCTGTGAGTTTGAGCCCCGCATCGGGCTCTGTGCTGACAGCTCAGAGCCTGGAGCCTGTTTCAGATTCTGTGTCTCCCTCGCTCTCTGACCCTCCCCCGTTCATGTTCTCTCTCTGTCTCAAAAATAAATAAACGTAAAAAAAATTAAAAAAAAAAAGAGCCAAATGCTTAACAAACTGAGCCACCCAGGAATCCCTTGGTAAATTATTTAAAGTGCTGTACAAAATACTTTTGGAAAATACGGTTGTTTGATTTTGTAGGGCATTCCTAACTGCAGTTTTTTGTGGTCTCGGTAAAAGTCTTAGATTAGCAAACATTGAGTTCTTAATATTTCAGCCAGGTTTAATGAGACTGAGAATTGTTATGTATACTGGAATTGAAATTAAAAAGACTGCGAATTTGGTTGATTGCTGGAAATGTCCAGTTGTGCCTGAAGTTCAATCTTGAGGAAGTCAGCAATTGTTGGCCTTCCTGAGAATTACTAAAATGCTCTCAAAGGTCTGTATTGGGAAACTCATGGACAGCACCCCATATATAAAGGAGCCCCAGTCTTAAGAGGCCAGAGCATGTCTTCTGAACACTGCAGACATAGCCTTTGACTGGAAAAATATTTCAAAGCACAATAGCCAGTGAGGAAATTGACTGGTAGAAATCATGCAGCAGGGAACACTTGTGGTAGGTCACTCTGTAGTTCACCCCTGAAGCCTGTATTATTTAACGTGCAGTGTCGCTTGCTTACTACATGATTCTAACGTCTCCAAAATTCCTTTTTATAAAAAAAAAAAATGGGTAGAAACACTGAATAGACATTTTCCCAAAGAAGATATGCACATGGCCAAGAGGTACATAAAAAGTGTCTAAACATCATTAATTATCAGGGAAATGCTAATCAAAACCACAATGAAGTATCTCAGACCTGTTAAAATGGCTATCATCAAAAAGACAAGAGATATGTTGGCGAGAAGGTGGAGAATGTTGTGCACTGTTGATGGGAATGTAAATTGGTGTAGCCTCTGTGGAAAACAGAGTGGAGGTTTCTCAAAAACTTAAAAATAGAACTGCCATATGATCCAGCAATTTCACCTCTGGGTATTTATCTGAAGAAAACAAAATCACTATCTTCAAAAGATGTCTGCATCCCCGTGTTTATTGCAGCATTACATACAATAGCTGAGACCTGGAAACAAGTGTCCATCAACAGATGGATGGATAAAGAAAATATGGTATCTATATCTATATCTACATCTACATCTATATATCTATATCTATATATCTATATACACACACACATACATACGCACACACATACAATGGAATATCATTCAGCCATAAAAAAATAAGGAAATCCCACAACATTTACAACAACATGGGTGGCCCTCGAGGGCATCATGCTAAGTGAGAGAAGTCAGACAGAGTAAGGCATATACTGTATGATCTCACTTATATGTAGAATAAAAAAAAAATGAACTCATAGATACAGAGAACAGATTGGTAGTTGCCAGAGGTAGGGGTGGAGGCTAGGTAAAGGGGTCAAAAGGTACGAACTTCCAGTTCTAAGATAAATAAGCTCTGGGGATGTAATGTACAACATGGTGATCATAGTTAACAATACTGTATTGTGTACTTGAAGGTTGCTAAGCTAGTAGATCATAAAAGTTGTCATCACAAGAAAAAAATTATAATTCTGTGAGGTGATGGATGTTATTGTGGCAATCATTTTACAATACTTACATATATCAAATCCTTATACTGTGCATCTTAAATTTATGCATATTATATACCAATTATATCTCAATAAAAGAAAATTAAAGCATGAGTCTCATACAAATATAAAACAAACACATATCAAAGATTTTACTTATTTGAGTAATTACTGAGGGAATCGGTAGGATTCCCATAATTTTCCAAAGGAAAAAAAAAACACCATGCAGTTATAAACATTGAGGAGTAGTGAGATGAATTTACAAACAGATGCAAAACTGGTCTCTCTCCAAAGGACAATAATCAACCACATCTCCACTGGACACAATTCATTTGCATTTGTATAGACAAAACCATTTGCATTACAATCCATTTTCTATAACTTAAAAAGAGTTGAAAAATAACTTCAAACACAATGAAAGCTTAAGATAATCTCCAAAAGCATGCTATTCAGGACCTCTAGAAAGTTTTTTTAAAAAGGTTAACTTTTAAAGCATTGTAAAGTCTTCCAAAATTGTTGCTGACCAATATTATGAGCCAAAAAGTATGAATAATTTAGGAGGAGTGACAGAAAATAAAGCTTGAGATTTTTGGTAGGGCTAGGTCATGAGGAACCTTTTACATCATGTTTAATCTCCATTTTCATCATGAGGGTAAAGGAGGAACCTTTGAAGTTATGTAGAGGGCTTTTCCACACTTTACTTGCCTTTTATTACCAAAACAACAATTTCTGCTTTAAAAGATATATTTCTGGTAGAGTATTTTAGGTCAGTTGTGAAGTTCTCTTGGGTTCAGCATCTTCACGAAGTAAAATGGAGATCAACTGTCCATCTGCAAGGGTGCTCGGTGTAGGAGCACATCAACACATCCAATGTTTGGTGACCAATCTTTGATCTTAAAAAAAACAAAACAAAACCCTGGGTAACTCCGTTGGTTAAGCATCCAGCTTGATTTTGGCTCAGGTTGTGATCTCATGGTTCTTGAGTTCAAGCCCCTCATCTGGTTCTGCTCTGACAGCACAGTGCCTGCTTGGGATTCTCTCTCTCTTCCTTCTTCTCTGCCCCTCCCCCACTCATGCTCCCCACCCCCCACCCCCCAAAAAAAACAAATAAATAAACACTACAAAAAATCTGGAAGCAAAAATAATATAAAAACAGGGAGGAGGACAAGACATAAAAGACTCTTAAATATGGAGAACAATCAGAGGGTTACTGGAGGGGCTGTGGGAGGGGGGATGGGCTAAATGGGTAAGGGGCATCAAGGAATCTACCCCTGAAATCATTGTTGCACTATATGCTAACTAACTTGGATGTAAATTAAAAGTAATAAGTAAGTAAGTAAAACCCAGAATACTTTGTATGAGTTATCTGTTACCGTGGAATGCATTACCCCAAACCTTAGTGGCTTAAACAGCAGTAAATATTTATTATCTTTCCCTTTCTGTGGGTCAGGAATTCAGGAGTAATTTAACTTGGCTGTTTTGGCTTGAGTTCTCCCATGGGATTGTCAGATGTTCACTGGTTTGGTAGCTATGTGAAACTTGCCTGGAGCTGGCATAAATACTTCCAAGGTGGCTTACTCATAAGGCTGGCAAGTTGATTGTTGATGTGAGGCCTCAGTTTCTCCCCACCTGCTCTTTTCCACACAGCTGGTTGAATGTCCTCATGACGTGCCTCTGACTTCTCCCCAAAGGAGTAATCCAAGATAGAAAGAGAGCCAGAGAGAAGCCATCCTTCTTTTGATATAGGGTTAGAATTAAGATGGCATCACTTCTACTACATTCCATTTATTAGAAGTAAACCACTAAATTCAGCCCACATACAAGTGGTAGAGAATTAGGGTCTGACTTTTGAAGTGAGGGGTTTCGGTGAAATTACTAACGTATTTTAAACCCACCTCATGTATAATTAGCCTTAACTCATCCTTACCAGTTATTTGTATTAACACAGTTGTATCAAAACTGTGCTCATCTACACTTTCAATTAATTCCTCTTTGAGCAAGAATACCGGTCGCTATTTTAAATTGCTCCCCACTGCGTGACCACTATGGGTTGACAAAGTTACGCTGCCCATATTTGTGTACCCTACTGATTCGATTTGTGTTACTGTTCTGATGTAGGGCAACGTCCATATTGTGTGTGTATATTAACAGTGCCCAGGAACAGGCCACCCTCTTATGAAAGTCACAGGTTTATTTACATCCAGTTTAAATATAGAGCGCACTGGAGGTTTTCAGTTGCGCTCACCCATCTTTGCACACTAACCTCCCAGAAAATCTACCAAATCTGCAGACTTGTGTTTTTTTTAAATTTTGTATTAAAACTATTGCTGCCATGTAATGTGTACTATATATCCCTGTAAGTTAATAAAGTGAACATGCTTGGATTAGATGTTCATTTACGGATGCCCAAGTAGCTTCTATTTTGGTTAATTGTTGATCTTGTATTTTTAAAAAAATTTTTTTAATTTTTTTTTTTAGTTTTTGAGAGAGACAGAGACAGAGCATGAGCAGGAGAGGGACAGAAAGAGGGAGACACAGAATCCAAAGCAGGCTCCAGGCTCTGAGCTGTCAGCATGGAGCTCAATGTGGGGCTCGAACTCATGAACTGTGAGATCGTGACCTGAGCTGAAATTGGACGCTCAACCAACTGAGTCACCCAGGTGCCCCGAGTTGATCTGGCATTTTAACCGGCTCTCTGCTGACCTTAGGTACAGAACTTATGCAGTTTTGTTTTGGATGTCTTCATGTTAAATTTATAGGCAAAACACTCTTTTGGACAGAAGTTGCATTTGTTGAATATTCAGGGTTGTTGCAAGAAGGGGGGCAGAAAAGTTACCCTGTGCTTATTCTTGGGGGAATGTAGCCAGCCAGTATTATCCATTGTTTCACCTCCTTGTGTGGGCCCGTGATGACAGGTCCCTATGAGTATGTTGACAGCAGTTTCCTGCTAAGAAACAGCCCCCTATACCATATGTTTATTATTAGCCAAGAACATTTCACAAGCAGTAAGTTTTAACACTCCAGGGGGCCTCTAATTATCTGAAGGTAGATGGAAAAATTTTCAATCTAGTGTGTAAAACAAAAATCTATCTTAATTCATCTTATTAAAATATTCAGAGCCAATAATTAATTTCAGAAAGGGAAGACGTAGAGGGAATGGCTGTTTAGAAATTGAGGAAAGCAT
This sequence comes from Leopardus geoffroyi, assembly GCF_018350155.1. Taxonomy (NCBI): domain Eukaryota; kingdom Metazoa; phylum Chordata; class Mammalia; order Carnivora; family Felidae; genus Leopardus; species Leopardus geoffroyi. The sequence continues at coordinate 137,243,616 of NC_059333.1, forward strand.
AGCTGGCCAACTTCTAAACTTGAGAATTAGGGCCTGAGAGGGAGAGGGACAAGTTGGATCCCAGGTCTTGGTTGACTTGGTCTCTGACCTGCCTTTGTTTGCATTTTCTAGATAGTGCTAACCTAACCTAACCTAACCTAACCTAACCTAACCTAACCCAACCTGATATGGGAACCAAGAGTAGTTCTGTATGTCTCCTGTTAAAATTTTAGCAAGAAGCTTTGTTTAATGCCGGCATAGTGATTAGGTATAATGTCGATTGATTAAATTCTGCAAAACAATTGAAATAACACTGAAACTTGAGGAAGCTCAAGTTTCCTGTCTGGAAAATGGGCAATGGCATGGCAGTAATCAAGTTGTATTTCTTGCCTTTGTACTGACATGCAAGCATGCTCACTGAGATATATTATTAAATGCAACTTAGAGTTTTATAAATAAGTCATTATTATTATTTTTTTTAGTGTTCATTTATTTTTGAGAGAGAGGGAGCATGATCAGGGGAGGGCCAGAGAGAGAGAGGGAGATACAGAATGCAAAGCAGGCTCCAGGCTCTGAGCTGTCAGCACGGAGCCCGATGTGGGTCTCGAACTCATGAACCGCTAGATCATGACCTGAGCCGAAGTGAGACACTTAACTTACTGGGCCACCCAGGCGCCACTATAAATAAGTTCTGATATAAATATTTGATTTTAAAAATTTATTTATTACTGTGTGTTTCAAAAACTTAGAGCTTACCCTCCACCTTTATTTATGATCTCATTTAGGCATGAGTCTAAGTAGATATGGCCCTGCCAATGACTTTGTATCTCTCTGTTGTCATTGTTGATGGTATGTAGAGAGAAGATGATTCCTAAGAATATGCTGAATGGAAGCATGTGTTTATTAACTATATTATTTTTTGTGAGCCTTGTACATTAACACGTCTGATGCTACCTTCTCAGGAGAGTTCCTGAGAAACCCCATTCCCATAATAAAACATGTCTCCCTTATGCTCTCTGAAATCCCCCTATATTACTTACCTTTAAATGTCTTTTATTTTTATCACTGATTGAAGCATTTAGATATCCAGGTAATACACAAGAATTTTTTAGTTTGTCTTATTAATCTAGGATTAACCAGGTACCTAAGGAAACAGGATTTGAAACACCAACTTTCAGTGTAAAAGAATTATAAATCAATATCATATCATTTCCTTTTAAATGTAGGATGTTGGAGGACCCAAGACCTTCCATATTTCAGACTTCTAGTACTTGTTCCTTCTACCATTTGGGAAGTGACGTGCTGGTGGGCGTTATGTTGAATACAGTGGGGATTGTTTTCTGAGCAGGCCACTCTGCCTCGAATCCTCACATTTCAATCTTTGCACAGAAGCTCATGCATAGTACTATTCCAGGTAGTCAAACCATATAGATCAGCCATTGTAGGCATAGAGTAAGGCCATGCCACATTTTATTTATCCATTTACCAATTGACACATTCCCTCCTCCCCCCCCCCCCCCCCAGTTTTAGTCTCTTATCAATAATGCTATTATGGGGGAACCTGGGTGGTTCACTTAGTTGCGTCCAACTCTTGACCTAGGCTCAGGTCATGATCTCATGGTTCGTGAGATGCAATCCAGTGTTGGGCTCTGTGCTGACAGTCCCGAGTTTGCTTGGGATCCTCTCATTCCCTCTGTCTGACTCCCCTCCCCACCCCCCCCCCCACCCCCCATGTGCGTGTGCTGTTTCTCTCAAAATAAATAAACTTAAAAAAATTATGCTATTATGGATGTTTTAAATCAAATCTTTCTTGCCTTTTGTGTTCATTGGGGCAAATTTCAGCCATTTACAAAAGTAGACAAAACAGTATAATGAATCCTTACGTGCCCATTAGCCAGGTTTAACAGTTGTTAACTTATGGCCAGTCTTGGTTCTCCTCTACCCCACTCACTTTTCTCATAATTGTATTATTTTAAAGCAAATATCTGATGTCATATCACTCCATCTATAAATATTTCAGTAAACATCTCTAAAAGATAAGCCCCTTTTCTTTTCTTCTTATTTTTTAAAGATAAGCCCCTTTTAAAATAAACATAAGCCTCGGGGCACCTTGGTGGCTCAGTTAGGCATCTGACAACGGCTCAGGTCATGATCTTGTGGGGTGAGTGTGAGCCCCCCATTGGGCTCTGTGATGACAGCTCAGAGCCTGCAGCCTGCTTCCAATTCTGTGTATCCCTTTCTCTTCCCCTCCCCCGTTCATGCTCTCTCTCTCTCTCTCTCTGTCTCTCTCTCTCTGTCTCTCTCAAAAATAAATGAACCCTTATAAAAAAGATAACTAAAATACCATTAGCATACTGGAAAGTAGCATTGACTCCTTCAGTTTCTATACTTAAGTCTAAATTGGATAGCCTTAGTGTTCACAATACGATTTTCATATAAGTATCATAAATTTTAAAGTTTGTTTGAATTAGCAAATACAGTTCGCATACTGCACTTGATTAGGATAAATATTCAATGTTTCTTTGACACTGTAGCTTCTCCCTTCATCCCTGTCTGTGTCCGTCTTTCTTTTGGAATTCATTTGTTGAAAGAAATGGGTCATTTCTCCTCTGGTTTCCTATACTCTGCTTTTTGCTGATTGTGTTCTCATGGTGCAGTTTAACATGTTTTTATGTTCCCTGTATTTCCTGTAAATTGGTAGTTGGATCCAGAGGCTCGATCAGAGTCAAGTTTCATTTCTTTCTTTCTTTCTTTCTTTCTTTCTTTCTTTCTTTCTTTCTTTCTTTCTTTCGCAAAACCAATTCATAGGGGGTATTGTTATTCCTTCTGGAGGTACACAATGCATGTTTTTTTTCCTCTTTTTGGGGGATAGCAGCTACCTATGAACCTCATTCATATATCCTCAGTTCATTAGGAGTTGCAGCGTATGCTATTCCAGTGCTTCATAGCTTCTTCTTCAATGAAGAGAAATTTATCTCATCTACTGCTTTGATTACTCAGTGGTACAGTTGATAAAAGAAAGCAAGAATGAATGCTTCATTTTTTCTCCTTTTCTTACCAGTTTTCAAAATAGTGAGCTGCTACCCTAGCATCCTCCAGTGGTGACCAACCATCTTTTTTATTTAAATCTTTTTAAAAATAGCATTATATAAAATAGAACTACCTGACGACCCAGCAATTGCACTACTAGGTTTATCCAAGGGATACAGGTGTGCTGTTTTGAAGGGACACATGCACCCCAATGTTTATAGCACCACTATCAGCAACAGCCAAAGTAGGGAAAGAGCCCAAATGTCCATCAATGGATGAATGGATAAAGAAGATGTTTTATACACACACACACACACACACACACACACACACACACACACACACACAATGAAGTATTACTCAGCAATCAAAAAGAACGAAATCTTGCCATTTGCAACTATGTGGCTGGAACTGGAGGGTATTATAGTAAGTGAAGTTAGTCAGAGAAAGACAAATATCATATGACTTCATTCATATGAGGACTTTAAGATACAAAACAGATGAACATAAGGGAAGGGAAGCAAAAATAATATAAAAACAGGGAGGGGGACAAAACAGAAGAGACTCATAAATATGGAGAACAAACAGAGGGTTACTGGAGGGGTTGTGGAGGGGGGATGGGCTCAATGGGTAAGGGGCACGAAGGAATCGACTCCTGAAATCATTGTTGCACTAGATGCTAACTTGGATGTAAATTAAAAAAATAAATTAAAATTAAAAAATAAAATTAAAAATAGAATTATAGATTAAAATCCAGTCACATTTGGTACAATTCTATTTAATTTTAGAGAGAGAGATAGAGCGTGAGTGGGGGAGAGAGGCAGAGAGAGAGAGAGAGAGAGAGAGAGAGAATCTCAAGCAGGCTCCATGCTTAGTGGAGCTTAATCCCACAACCCTGGGATCATGACCTGAGGCAAAATCAAGAGTTGGATACTTCACTGACTGATCCACCCAGGTGCCCAATACAATTCCATTTTTTTTAAATTAAATTCTTAAATTTTATTTAAATCCAAGTTAGTTAACATATAGTGTAATAATGATTTCAGGAGTAGAATTTAGTGATTTGTCACTTACATGTAACACCCAGCGCACATCCCAACAAGTGCCTTCCTTTATGCCCATCACCCATTTAGCCCATTCCCCCACCCCCCACCCCTCCAGCAACCCTCAGTTTGTTCTCTGTATTTAAGAGTCTCTTATGGTTTGCCTCCCTCTTTTTATCTTATTTTTCCTTCCCTTCCCCTATGTTCATCTGTTGTGTTTCTTAAATTCCACATATGAGTGAAATCATATATTTATTTTTCTCTGACTTATTTTGCTTAGCATAATACACCCTAGTTCCATCCATGCTGTTGTAAATGGCAAGATTTCATTCTTTATGGTTACTGAGTAATATTCCGTTATATACTATATATATATGTCATCTTTAACAAAAAAAAATTTTGATGTTTATTTTTGAGAGGGAGAGAGCCAGAGTGCGAGCAGGGGAGGAGCATAGAAGGAGACACAGAATAGAAAGCAGGCTTCAGGCTCTGAGTTGTCAGCACAGAGCCCAATGTGGGGCTCAATCCCACGCGCTGTGAGATCAGGACTTGAGCCGAAGTCGGACGCTTAACCAACTGAGCCACCCAGGCGCCCCAATATATAACATCTTCTTTATCCATTTGTCAGTTGATGGACATTTGGGCTCTTTCCATAATCTGGCTATTGTTGATAGTTCTGCTATAAATATTGTGGTGCATGTGCCCCTTTGATGGAGCATTTTTAATCCTTTGGATAAATACCTAGTAGTGCAATGGCTGGGTTGTAGGGTAGTTCTATTTTTAATTTTTTGAGGAACCTCCACACTGTTTTCCAGAGTGGCTGCCCCAGTTTGCATTCCCACCAGCAGTGCAAAAGTGATCCTCTTTCCCTGCAGCCTCATCAACACCTGTTGTTTCCCGAGTTGTTAATTTTAGCCATTCTGACGGATGTGAGGTGGCAACTCATTGTGGTTTTGATTTGTATTTTCCTGATGATGAATGATGTTGAGCATCTTTTCATGTGTCTGTTAGACATCTGGATGTCTTCTTTCAAAAACTGTTCATGTCTTTTTCCCATTTCTTCACTGGATTATCTGTTTTTTGGGTGTTGAGTTTGATAAGTTCTTTATAGATTTTGGATACTAACCCTTTATCTGATATACATCATTTGCAAATACCTTCTCCCATTCCTTTGGTTGCCTTTAGTTTTGATGATACAATTCCATTTTAATATTAGGTAGATATATACTAACTTATATTAGTATACACCCCACGTCTACTTCTGTGTCCTCAGAGAAACTGAGCTCCCGTTGCTAAGACAGAGAAAGAATCATGGAACATATTGGAGATGAAATAGAGGAGGCGGTGAGGCAGAATATCCTGATCTACTGGCAATTCAAAAGAGCGTTTGAAGCATAAGAGAACATTTCAGTGGGATAGAATTGTTTTATACCTTGACTATGGCTGCATTTGTCAAAAGTCATAGAACTGTACATTTTAAAAAGGTGAATTCTCTACATATGAATTATACATAAAAGAAAATCATAATTCTAACTTGCTTTTACAAACATATTCATATTCTTCTCTATTTTTTAAGTCATTTGTAGTGGCTTAATAAAAAATTATTATTAAAATGCTTGAATTTCGGGAAAAAATACATCCATAAGTCTAATTTCATTATGGTGGCTTTATGACTTAGGGTCAATTTCTTCTTCTTTTTTTTTATAATGTGAAAATTTGACTTAGGTAAGTTTCATTGGTTCTCACGGTTTGTTGCACATTAGAATCACCTGGGAATTTTTAAAGAGACATTTATTTATTTGTTTTGAGAGAAAGAGAGAGAGTTCAAGTCGGGGAAGGACAGAGAGAGAGAGGGAGAGGGAGAGAGAGAATCCCAAGCAGGCTCTGCACTGTCAGCATGGAGCCCCGTGCAGGGCTCTACTCCATGAATTGTGAGGTCATGACCTGAGCCAAAATCAAGAGTTGAATGCTTAAATGACTGAGACACCCAGGCACCCCTCACCTGGGAACTTTTAAAACCCTGATGTCCAGAATGTCTGAGAGTAGGAGCCAAGCATCAGTATTTAAAATTTTCTCCCTGGTGATTCCAATGTGCAGCCAAGTTTGAGAACCAATTATATGGGGTCTTCACTGGTTTTTAACCATGGCTGCGTATGGAATCACTTGGGGACCTTTAAAAAAGACTGCTGTCTGGGCTGCTTCTCCCCTAGTTTTAAGTGGTCTGGGGTTGTGGCCTGAGCATTAGTATTTTTAAAAGTCTCCCAGGTGATTCTATTTTGCATTCAAAGTTGGGAACCTCTATTCTATATAGGTGTGACCCCAAAGGCTGTGTAGGGCTTGCTGTTCCTTTGCCACTTCTCTGGGATTATTTTTCTCAAAGTATGGTCTTCAGACCAACAGCATCCTTCCCAGGTTTACTGAATGTGAAGCTCAGAGGATGTGACCCAGAAATCTGTACGTTTCAAGTCCTACAGATGATTGTGATACGCAGTACAGTGTGTGAAGCATTGCTTAGGGAATTTTGGTGGCTATTCCTTAGTTATTGGCAGTGGAGATGAACTCTCTTACTGCTAAAACCTGCAGGAAGCTCCTTGTGGATTTGGCAATTCTAGCATCTGAACCCCAGGTCAGAGAGAAATTATTTTGACACATTTGATTGCTCTTATGCCCAAGTGGCGTTATGAATGGCATGGGGCTCTAAGAATGGCCACTCTATTCACACACAGTTATTTTAGCAAACTGTGGAAAATATGAACAATGGCATCTTTTAGATGCACCCAATTACACTGCTTTGCTATTAACATGGCCTAGTTCTCTGTGATTCTGTTTCAGAATTTGTAGGTCTTCCTTTGTTGGTTCTGCTTTGATTTAAAAAAAAAAAAAAGGAAGAAGCAAAGCTCATCCTGAAAGAGAACCACATTTATAATAGAAAGTCCAGGGACTTCAGTGATTCCTCATCACAATGTCTTCTATTTTATCATAGCTCCATTTTTTATTTTATTTTATTGTAACAAGACTTCATAGCAAGTTGAAAAAGACGGTTTGCCCCAACTCATTTTATCCTGATTTAGAAAGATCTAAACATGTATACCTTAGAAAACAGTACTATATGGAAGAGTTTTATTCTGTACGTGGGCAGGATGGGGCACGGATCCAGTCATTTCAAATCTATGATTTGGAGTGGTGGTGGAAACTAGTAATCTTGTAGAAGACCTATCTTATGGTTTGTCAAAAATAGACATAAAAAGTAAAACTGGCAATATCCTTAATAAATGAAACTCCAGTCGAAGATCAAAAATTTGATTATCTCCAGTGTTGTATGACACCTCACCTCTTCCTCCAACAAAGATCTGCAGATTCTAAAACAGACTCACACTTTGCCTCTTTCTCCCCACCCAAATATTTTAATATTTAAACTACATAATTGACAGGATGGAGCAGTAAAACATGTCTTAAACGTAGCCGTAGTCACTATGCTAAGTATGTATACCATCTAAATATTTGGACTTGATGTTTGAATTGCCCTAACACAATTTCATTTCTTCTTCTTTCTTTAAAATTTTGTAAGACTTTATATTTTTTAGAGTGGTTTTGGATTCACAGCAAAATTAAGAAAAAGGTCCAGAGATTTTCATGTACCCTCTGCCCCCATATATGCAGTCTCCCCCATTATCAATATCCCTCACAGAGTGGTACATTTGTTACAGTCGACAAGTTCACATTGACGCATTATGGTCACTCAGAGTCCATACTTTACATTATGGCTAACTCCTGGTGGTGTGCGTTCTATGGGTTTAGACAAATGTATAGTGGCACGTATCCATCATTATGGCATTGTACCCGGTACTTTCATTGCTAACAATCCCCTGTTCTTTGCCTATTCATCCCTCCCCATGCCATGCTTGGCACCCTGCACCCCTGCTCACCATCAACTACTGATCTTTTTATTGTCTCCATAGTTTTGCCTTTTCCAGAATATCATACAGGTGGGATCATATAGGATGTAATATTTCATATTGGTTTCTTTCACTTAATGATATGTATTTAAGGTTGCTTCATGTCTTTTCTGGCTTGGTCTTTTTAGCACTGAATAATATTCCATTGTGTGGTGGACCACAGCTTATCCACTCATCTACTGAACGACATCCTGATTGCTTTTACATTTCAGCAATCATGAATAAGCTGCTATAAACATCCACGTGCAGGTTTTACTGTGGATATAAGTTTTCAGCTCCTTTGGGTAAACACCAAGGAGTGAGATTGCTGGACCAGATGCTTAATTTTGTAAGAAACTGCTTCAAACTATCTTTGAATGTAGTGGTATCATTTTGCTTCACCACCAGCAATGAATGAGAGTTCTTAATGCTCTACAACTCTGAAAACATTAGGTGTTGTCAGTGTTCCACATTTTGGCCATTCTAGTGGTACCCCATTGTTTCTTTATATTTTTAATTTTGTTTATTTGTTTTGTGTTTTAGATTCCACACATAAGTGAAATCATATGGTATTTGTCTTTCTCTGCCTGACTTATTTCACTTAGCATAATACCCTCTAGGTCCATCCATCTTGCTGCAAATAGCAAGATCTCATCCTTTTTTATGGCCAAGTAATATATTCCATCGTATATATACCACATCTTCTTCATCAGTTCATCTCTTGATTGACACTTGAGTCGCTTCCATAGTTTGGCTGTTGTAAATAATGCTGCAATAAATATAGGGGTTCGTATATTTTTTTGATTTAGTGTTTTCATTTTTTTCAGGTAAATACTTTTTTCCAAAATAGTGGCTGCACCAAGTTACATTCCTACCAATCGTGCATAAGTGTTCCTTTTTCCCTACATCCTCACCAACACTTGTTATTTATTGTTTGTTTGTTTGTTTGTTTTTTTGATACTAGCCATTGGAATAGAGGTGATATCTCATTGTGGTTTTAATTTACATTTCCCTGATGATTAATGATGTTGAGCATCTTTTGATGTGTCTGCTGGCTATCTTTGGAAAAATGTCTCTTTAGGTCCTCTGCCCATTTTTAATCAGATTATTCTTTTTGTGTGTGTCAAGTTGTGTAAGTTCTTTATATATATTGGATATTAACCCTTTATCACATATCATTTGCAAATATATCCTCCCATAGGAGAAGATTGCCTGTTTGTTATTTTGTTGATGGTTTCCTTCAGTGTGCAAAAAGCTTTTTATTTTGGTGTGGTCTCAATAGTTTATTTTTTCTTTTGTTTCCCTTGCCTGAGGAGACACGCCTAGAAAAATGTTGCTAAGGCTGATGTCCAAGAGGTTACTGCCTGTGTTTTCTTTTAGGGGTTTTATTATTTTAGGTCTCACATTTAGGTCTTTAATCCATTTCAAGTTTGTTTTTGCGTGTGCTGCAAGAAAGTAGTATTTTGTTCTTTTGCATGTAGCTGTCCAGCTTTTGTTGAAGAGATATTCCCCGCCCGGCATTGTGTATGCTTGCTTCCTTTGTCATAGATTAATTGGCCATATAAGGGTGGGTTTATTTTTGGGCTTCCTATTCAGTTATATTGATCTGTGTATTTGTTTTAGTGCCAGTACCATTCTGTTTTTATTACTGTAGATTTGCAGTATATCTTGAAATCTGGCATTGTGAGAACTCCAATTTTGTCTTCCTTTCTGGAGAGTGCTTTGGCTATTCGGGGTCTTTTGTGGTTCCCTATAAATTTTAAGATTATTTGTTTTAGTTCTGTGAAAAATACTATTGGTATTTTGATAGGCAATGCATCGAATCTGTAGATTGCCTTGGGTAGCATGGAAATTTTAGCAATATTAATTCCTTCAACCTGTGAGCATGTATATCTATCTTGTTTGTATTGTCTTCAATATCTTTTATATCAATTTTAATAGTTTTTCAGAGCACAACACTTCGACCTCATTGGTTAAATTAATCTTTAGGTATTTGATTCTTTTTGATGCAATTGTGAATGGGATTGTTTTCTTAATTTCTCTATCCACTACTTTGTTTTTACTATATGGAAAGCAACAGATTCCTGTATGTTAATTTTGTATCCTTCAATCTTACTAAATTCATTTATTAATTCTAACAATTTTTTGCTGGATTCTTTAGAGTTTTCTGTATGTTGTATCATATCATTTGCAAATAGTGGCAGTTTTACTTCTTTCCTACCAATTTGGATGCGTTTTATGTCTTGGAAGATTGTATGTTTCTAAGGATTTATCCACTTTTTCTAGGTGGTCCAAATTATTGGCACATAATTTTTTTTATCACTGTAAGTGATCGATCTCCTAACTTTACTATGTCTTTGCTTTTCCTCATGAAATTTCTTCCTTACTTCTAGTAATGGTCTTCTCTTTCCACTTGAACATGTGCTTTCTTACGTTTCTTGTAAGGCTGCTTTCGTGGTGTTGAATTCCTTTAACTTTAATTTCTCTGGGAAACTCTTTCTCTCTCTTTCAATTCTGAATGATAATCTTGCCAAGTAGAGCATTGTTGGCTGTACGTGTCTTCCTTTCACCACTTTTAATATATCATGGCACTCCTTTCTGGCCTGCAAAGTTTCTGCTGAAAAATCAACTGATAGCCTTATGGACTTTCTCTTGTACTTAACTGTTTGCTGTGCTCTTGCTGCTTTTAAGATTCTCTCTTTTTCTTTACACTTTGCTAATTTAATAGTTGTATGTCTTCGTGTGGACCTCCTTGGTTGGGTGCATCTTGTGTGGGGCTTTTTGTGCTTTCTGGACCTGGACCTCTGTCTCCTTCTCTGAGTTTTAGAGGTTTTAACTATTATTTCTTCAAATAACTTTTCTGCCTTTTTTTCTTTCTCTTCTCCTTCTGGGACTTCTCTAATGGGAATGTTAGTATGCTTGATGTAGCTCTAGAGGTCCCTGAACTTATCCTCATTTTTTTTTTTTTTTTTTTTTTTTTGGTATTCTTTTTTCTTTGCTCTTCAGTTTGGTTTCTTCCACTGGTCTCTCTTCCAAATCACTGATCTGTTGTTTTGCATCCTCTAATTGCTGTTGATTCCCTTTAGTGAATTTTTCATTTCAGTTAGTATATTCTTCAGCTCTGACTGGTTCTTTTTTATATTTCTGTCTGCTTGTGGAAGTTCTCACTGAATTTATCCCCTATTCTCTCAAGCCTGTATTGTGTCTTTATGAACATTACTTTGAACTCTTTATCAGGTAATTGCTCATCTCTGTTTTGTTTATGTCTTTCTCTGGAGTTTGTCTTATTCTTTCATTTGGAACACATTCCACTGTCTTTACATTTTGTCTCACTCTCTGTGTTTGTTTCTATGTATTAGGCAGGTCAGCTATATCTCCTACTCTTAAAAATAGTGTCTTATGTAGACCATGTCCTGTGGTGCCCTGTAGTACTATCCCCCTTAGTCACCAGAACCAGGCACTCCTGGAGTGTCTGTTGTGTGGACTGTATGTGCCCTCTTGTTCTGCCTGGGTTGCAACTGCTGCTGGTACTTTGGGTGTTGGGGCTGTCCTTGACCTGGTTCTTAGCAATCATTGGCCACAACTGCTGTGAGTGCACTAGTGGGCAGGACTTGCCCACTAGTGGCTGGCTGAGAGGCACAGTTGTACCTACTGCAGGGATGGATGCTGGTGGGCAGGGCTGGTTCTCAGTCTAGGTGGCTGCAATGAATTGCCATGACTGCTGCAGGTGTGCTGGTGGACAGAGCTTTTCTCCAGTGTGGCTTGCTGAGAGGTTGGACTATAGCTACTGTGGATGCATTGGTGGGTGGGGCTAGCTCCCTCCTTCCCCAAGGAAGGATTTACTCCAGAGGGGCATTGGTCCTGTCAGGGCCCGCCCACTGGGTATGGTGGTGTGGGAGCCACTTTGGAGGGGTGCCTGCCAGGCAGGTGGATCCACAGGGGAATGCTGGATACGGCAAGTGTTGCTAACAAGGTTGATGGAGAGTTTTCAGAACTGGTACCCATAAGCATCTGACTAGGTAGGCTGAAAGAGGGCAAGAAAAATGGTGCCCACTACCACTTCTGTTCCCAGAGGGAGTTCCACAGATCTCTGACCCTCTGGCATGTGTCCTAAACTTAGTCTATAAATCTTTTCACATATTATCTAGGTACTTCTCAAACTGTTCCTTCTGGTTTGGGTCTCAGACTGAGTGATATAGTGTGCTGGGTCTTTAAAAGCACATATTCATTTTCCTATAGATCTCTGGCTCTCCCTGAGTTAAGCCCTGCTGATTTTTAAAGCTCCATAAATTCAGCTGCACTGATTTTCAAAGCCAGCCATTATAGGTTTTCCAGGGACAGAGATGCCTGGTGTGGGGCTTGATCCCCTCACTGTCCCATCCTTGTGATATCCTTCCTGATTATGGGCAGCCCCCCTGGGGGTTTGGTTCCTGACCAGGCCTCTACCCCTTCTACCCTTTTGATATGACCTACTCTTTATGTGTTCAGCCATTACTGATCTCTTCTGCTAGTCTTTAGCTTGTTTTCAGAGTGAGTTGGAATACACAAGAGTTGTTACCTTGGTGTGTTCATGGGAGGTGGTAAGCACAGAATCTTCCTACTGCATCATCTTCTAAGTGATTCCTTTGTTTCATTGTCCTTCTTTTTCTCTTCTTTGTTTCTTTCTTTGTTTCTTTCTTTCCTTCTTTTGCATTTCATCTCAATCCTATCCAGTTGTTTGTATATTAGTTACAATAATTTGGGAATAAAGGCTTTGAGTAAGAGACTTCAGTGAATGAGCTGATGATTAAAAGGAGATTAAGATTTTGAATTATTACAATGAAAAATTTAAGAAAAGATTCTGAAATGTTAGAGTATGACATTTAAATCCCCATGTTCCAAATAATTTAATCTAAATATTACCTTAAGGTAAATAAGAGAAATGAAGTGGCAATTAGAGTACTTTGTTAAAATAATTCTTGGTTTTGGATGGAAGCTGAGATTAAGAAATGGAATTGAATGTTTAAAAAAAGTCTTTGATTAAATAGTAGAATGGAATTTAGGGAGGATGCCTATGAGTCAGAATGAAAATCTTTGGTAGTGAAAGTTTTTATGCTATTTAGTTCTTGTACTGAAAGGGAGTTTTCCAAACTAAATTTGGGGTTGTAATTTTTATTGAAATAAGTACTTTGTAGCAACTTCAGAATACCTTCTCTGTGAGTGAGGTTCTAAGATTTGCTGGGCCAGCCTCCAGTTTTGAAGGGCCTGTAGGAAAATTCTCTTGGGCGGCTCAGGGCTCTGGCACAGTGATGGGAATGTGACTGTGTAAATAGCAGGTACAGGATTAGCTAGCCCTCCTGGGATGTGCAGAACTAAGAAGCCTACTTCTGTAAACATGGAAACCAGTTTAAAAAGAACCAAAGGGATGTGGATTCTTTTATTGGAGCTAAAAATAAGGTCTACTTAAAGTCTCTGCATTTGGGGATGCAGATTTTTGCTTAAATTTAACTTTAGGCTTATTTTTCCTTTAGCATGCTGACTGTGACCAAATAATTTAGATTTTTCACCCTTCCTTTGTTGAGCGATGGAAATTTACAGTTATTGTAAAGAAGAAAGAGGTGTGTTTGTGGGGAAGTATGTGACTGTGAGCATGGATGTGGGTATATGGAATATGCAGGGTAGAGGATTTGAAGGGGAAGTGTGAAAAAGCAGAGAATAACAGACGAATTTGAGAATTATGACTTTATTTAATCTCTTAGAACTTAATATAAATTAAATCTAGCTAAGGAGATACATTTTTATAGAAAATTGTGTTCATTTATTTCACGATATTCCATCCCTGTCCTCAGGTTTTTTTCATTTCATCTTTTAATCTTCATCTTTCCTAAAGATCAACTCTGTGCCTTGTTTAATTTTTGTACCTATAAGTTAGTCAGATAATACAATGGCGTATGAAGACTCAGCTGCCAGATGCACAGAGCTATGCCTGCAGGAAGGAAGCAGAGTTTGTAGATGGGCTGTTTTATATCCATATTTCAAGAGGAGTCCACATTGCCTTCTCCTGACTCTCTAAAACTAAGAACTGCATTTCCACCCGGTATGCTGGTGAGATAATAAATTCCATTTACAAGATTAGGGCTAGTTCCTTAGAAACACTTCTAACATTTTTAGGTCCTAGTTTTTCATGATCAGAGTGACCACCTTTTATGATACCAGTACTTTTGTGCCAGTAACACATAAACCAAAGCCAAAAAGTCAAAAATAACAACAACAAAACCATCTGAAAATAAACTCTTGATGTGTGTTGGAAAACAAAGGAGACATGTCTTTACATCATGTTTGAGCCTCTGAAAACACTTGGTTATCTGTTCTTGGCTATTCAAGTGGCCTAATACAAATGTATTAGTTATCCATTGCTGAATTACAAATTACCCTGAAAGCATCCTCTGAGATGGCCCTCAGCAGCTTAAAACAGTAACCTTCCTTCTATTACACAAGGAGTGGCTTCGCTAGGTGGTTCTGACTCAGGGTCTCCCATGAGGTTGCAGTCAAGATGTTGGGCGGACTGAATGCTGTTCTGGGGCTGTAGGTTGGCTTCCATAGAGTGTCAAGTTAGTTCTGGCTCTTGGTAGGAGACCTCTGTTCTTGCTGTGCAGACCTCTGCATAGAGCTAATAGAGTACCCCCACAACATGGCAGCCAGCTCCCCTCAGAAGGAGCAATCCAAGAAAGGGCAGGGTAGAATTCACAGTGTTTATGACCTAACTTTGGAAGTCACACACTGTCACCTTCACAATATTCTCTGGTTATGCAGGTCAGGCCTATTATATGAAAAGGTATGAAAACCAGGAGATGGAGGTCATTGGGGCCATTGTGGAGACTGGCTACCACAATGTGCATTTCCAAAAGTATGAAGAAAAATGAGACTAGGACTGTGGGCTTGGAATCTTTTAATTGACTATAACAATTGATATTCTTTATTTCAGGAAATGCATAATCCCATTACTTTAAATGTCATATCTAGAATTTTGCACTCTATCTTGGCTTTAAAAAAGAGAAGGTTATTGAGGACAGGCATGCAGCCTTTAGATCAAATCACATAAGGGTCAGAAGAGAACTAACAGTCCACTAAAGGTCAGGCACTTACCATGAATTCTTTCTCTCATTTATGCCTCACAACAACCCTTGGAGATGAATGGTGTTAGTCTCATTTAACAGAGTCAAAAATTATGGTCCAGAGAAATTCAGTAATTTGTTCGTAGTCATAGAGCTCCTAGTAGTTGTCTTGATTCAAATCTAGGTTTGTTTGATGATACAGTTTGTGAGTTTCTTATTGCATTGTATAGCAATGGGCTGTCCACTCCAGTGGGGTGGGTCCCAGTGTCTGCTGTCCTCATTGGTGAGTACAGGGCATCTTGCAGGCAGATAGTAGGCAATTGATAAATATTTGTTGAATAAATGAAATTAATGAATGTCTGTATATACTGAAATTACCACCAGAAAGATACATTTTGATCCTCAGAGATGGCCCTTTGGATATAATTGAGACTTCAGACCTAGATGAATTATACCCCAGAACATTTGAAAAAAAATATCTGCTTATAACTAGATGAAATGACCTTAAAGACATGGGTAGCAGTGTCTGATATATATCACATTCTCAAAAATTGTTTCATTCCTCACTTTGCATTTGTAGAAATTTTGTCTAAATCACTGCATGATTGGGAAAACATGTATACTTTCACAAAAAAAAGCTACAGAGGTTATAAGATATAGCTATTGATAGATAGCTATCTTTGCCATCAATTAGTGACAAAATTTTAGTGTAAATTGACAAAGGAGTGGTTTAGGTCATTTTAGAGTACAGTGATCATTGGGAGCTAGCCTTGGTATAGGCAAGACAACCTGGTCCTAGGCTGTCTGGTCTTTTGCCCCAGCTTTTTAATATTTATTTTTTCTATCTTTGCCTTTTCCCATAGACCAGCAAGTTGATTTGTGGTGGGAATTTAGGACCGTGTGGTATCAGTTCAACCTTCAGAGTGGCATGAGACTAAAGGTCAGCACATGGGCAGTCATTCATGTCTATGTGACAAAGCCCAATAAAAACTCTGGACACCAAGGCTCAGGTGAGTTTCTCTCATTGGTGATACCCCAGGTGTATTGTTACACATGATTGCCAAGAGAATTTAGTGCAGTCCATTTGTAATAAACTGTAATCTGAGTATAATAGCTTTCAGTGAGTTGGTGGGTCCATAAAGTGAATTATGAAACCTGATGGTGGTCTCAGGGACCACTGAGCTTTTAATTGGTGTCAGAAGTGAGGGCAGTCTTGGTGACTTCTCTAACTCCAGCAACTGGCCATTCACTTGTGTGTGGAAAAAAAAAACTTATAATGGCCTTGGGGGTCATAAATATAACCTCTGCCTACCTGTCCAGTCTTGTTTTGTATCACTTTCTGCCTCACACATTACCCACAACCACATTATCCCTTTGTTTCTCAGGTGTGGCCATAGCTTCTTTGCATGCACTATTTTTTTTTTTTTTTTGGTTGTATTACTTACAAAGTATACAACCTGTATACTTACAGGGTTGATTATTTTATTAAGGTCTCATTTAAACATGTTATCCCTTCCAAGATGCTTTCCCCGATTACTCACACTAAAATAGCTTCATTTACTCACTACTCCAGCATTTATCACTTTCTGCCATGATCTTATTCATTTGACTACTTGTTTATCTGTCTTCCTCTATAGAAAGCAAAAAAACTTGTCTATTTTGTCATTGTTGTGTGCAAGTGCCTAGGATGGCAACAAGTGCATTTTGGGCATTTATTAAATATTTGTTAAATAGAGTAATAAAATGTATTTCCTTTAAAAAATAGAAAAAGCAAGCTGGAGGATCTGAATACTATTATAAGCCGTAGTATATTTTATATTAAAAGATATTTAACAAACTATCTTTCAGTATCTTTGCATCCAAGCATAACTAGTTGAGAGTTGATGAATAAATCTGTTTTCACTGTTGGTGTACATTGACGTTTTCTTTAGCATTTTAATTAATGAATTGACAGAACATATGTATTATCTCTTTGTGTGCATATATATAAAGTTATATATATATATATACACACACACACACACACACACACACACACATATACATAGTTATATGTAATATAGAGAGAATTTTCAAATAAGACAAACTTGAGATTCAGACAATTAAAATTTGAAAAGATTAGACCAGGTAGGAAAATTGAACAGAGACTTTTAAACATGAAATTGAATTAGGATAAATTTAAATTATTGCCCTCAGTTTAAAATATAAGGCTAAGGAAAGATCTTAGAAGCCCCTATTCTATAGGAAATAGCTAAGGAAACTGAAGATGTTAAACTTGAAAAAGTGAAGGTTTAAGGAGATGTGATAATTTGTCTTCTAAATACCACAAATTATTTAGATAATTTGTATGTAAAGACTATCACGTACAACAGGGATTAGATTTATTTTGGATAATCCTACAGCTACAAATGAAACCAGGACTTGGAATTTTCAAGCAAAGGTAGATTTGGGTAAGGGAAAATGTTCTAGCAGAGCTGTTTACAGTGTAAATGGGCAGCCTGAGAAGTGTTGACCTCCCCTGTTGCCATTTAAAGTGGTTAAACATGATCTGAGTGGCCGTATACTAGGTAGATTTATGGGAAGCTGAACTGCATACTTTTTAAAGACTGCAATAGGTCTCAGACTCTCATGGTTTAAAAAAATCTAAGGACCCGTTTCTAGGACCTTAGAGAATCCAAGGACCAGATCTTTAAGACAACATGATATGGCAGGGTCAATGATAGCAGATTTAGCAAGGGATAGACATTCTGGCCACAAATTCTTTGAAACTTCTCTCATCACTAAGTGAGCCTGAATGACTCACTTTAATTGGTACAATGCAGTAGAAATGATCTGGATGATTTGTGAGGCTAGGTTAGAAAGGCTGGTACAGCGTTCACTTGATATTCCCTTGGGATGCTCACCCTTGGAACCCAGTCTGTGCTCAAGTCCAGAATTATACCTATTGAGTGACTTTCCTAAAGCATTTAACTCTCCCTCATTTAGCAGTCACACGGCGAGACCACATGTAAATATTCCATGCACGTCTCCAGCTAAGGACCCAGCTGAAAGCCAGCATCAACTAACAGATATGTGAGTGAGTAAGCAAGTCTTCAGATGGGTCTATCACCTAGTCTTTGAGCCCCCCAGGTGGTGCTGCATGGAACAGAGATGAGATGTCGCCATTGATCCCTGCCAAAATTACAGGATTTTTGAGTGTTTTAGCCATTTTACCTTTGATGAGGCATGGTGAGGTGAGGTCAGAGGCAGATCAAGAGAAAGAGGCCAGAGCGAATTTTACATTCTTGTTAAACCTGGGGGGGGGGGGCATGGCATGTTGTGCCGAGTCCCTCGGGGAAGCACCTGGTTTCATCACAAGTTAGAGGGAAGACAGAACAGTGAGAATGTGGCTTTCCTGGGATTTCTGTGGGAAGAAAAGGGCAAGGCAGGACAAGCAGGCTGAAGATTGGCTGATTTGAATAACACCAGCAGGTTATGGGGCATGGGGCTATCCCTGCTTGTCTGGTACCTGGCCCTAGGGTGATTATGCCAGGCTCAGAGTGGCCCGGAGTGTGAGACCCAGATGAAGGAGGTGCTTGGAGTGTGGATTTCATCAGCTGCTCAAGAAAAGAACTGACCAGCCTCTAGCTAGGGCCTTAAAACTGGGTCAAGATAGAATTTATAAAGCTATATTACAGATAGAATTTATAAAACTGTATTGCTGTGAGCAAAATAAATGTTGACATTGTTTTAAGCCACTAAATTTTGGGTAGTTTATTATAGAACAGTAGATCATTGGACTACTTTGACTATTGGTAATTGCAAAAGCCTACAATATGGAAAGTCTGTTGAGTTCTTCTGGATTCTGGGAGAGTGTAATATCTTCTCTTGGCTTCTAGGACCTTTTATAGAACCCAGAAGGGTCTCTCTGATCTGGAGTTCAGATTTACTGACTTACTGGGTCAGAATATGGGCCATAAAACCTGCCCCCAGACTTGTTTCTGTGGCTCTTGTGAAACCCAGAGGGTGTGATTTTCTACAGGGAATCCCAGAGCAGCAATGAGAGAGGTACTTTCTGGGTTTCAGGACAAAAGGAAGTCTATCTTGGTTTACTCTGTGGATGAATGTATCTGTCACAGTTTGGATTCCCCTCAATTTATTCCCCTTTGTTTGGGAAATGATCCCAGAAAGCAGGAGACGGAATGGGAGAGTTAGGAAGAGAAAGATCCAGTAGAAGGGGGTGTTACCAAGGTTGTTGTAGGAAACAAAGACTTGATTTTCCTGGGAGCTCCTGAAAAGCATACCTCTGAAAGATATCCTCCCATAGGGTAGGATTCAGAGACATTTATCCAACCTTCTCGTTTCCCCTTGGGTTGAGGGCTGTGTCCGAGAGCAAGCTCTGGATTGTACTTGCACATGGGCTGAGCAAGCTTCTGTGGCATCAGAAAAGGCGTTTTGGCAGAAAGCAGAGATGAATGACATGTCTTGACTTGGGGCACTGTCACCCTGAGGGTAGTCTAAGTTTACGTAGGTTTCAGCTGAGACTGAAATTCAACATGTTGAAGACAATATGCTCTGGGACACTAGGCATGTCTAACCACAAAATCAGAAGAGGAAACTCTACTGGAATTGGAGTCAAAGGTCTGCTTTCAAGCTCACACTTATACTAGCTCCCAGCATTTAACTCCCAGCTTTAGTTTTCTCATATAGAAGATGAAGATAATATTATGAGGGCATATGCTGTGTGGAGGTTATGGAGCCAAGCCCAGTGTACCATTAGGAGAAGTGAACTGGCTGGCAGCCAGGGGATTTCAGGAGGAAGTCTCTAAAATCCATGGAGACTAGGGTTTTCCCTGTCCTGATAATGGTGTCTTCTTCCAAGGCAAGATTTGTTAACCAAATTAATGAAGACTGACGTACAAACCAGCAGGGAAATTTATTCATGTATGTATGTATGTATGTATGTATCTATCTATTTATTAATTTTGAGAGAGACACAGACAGAATGAGCACGGGAGGGGCAGAAAGAGAGAGGGAGAATCCCAAGCAGGCTCCACACTGCAGGGCTCGAACTCACAAAACTGTTAGATCATGACCTCAGCTGATACCAGGTCATGAGTTGGACGCTCGACCAACTCAGCCACCCAGGCACCTCATGAATTTATTAATTTGAGTGAGAAAGGTGAAGATCACCAGGGATGGACAGTAGTATTCCTTGGTTAGGGCATATTGTCTTTGTAGGCCAACTATTTTGGAAGTACAGTCAAAGTCAGAATGTTACGTGGGAATAGGATTCAAATAAAGGTAGGGGGTTTCATGGTTTGAATTTTGAAGCACCAGGGAAAGGGTAGCTTTATGTATCCTTTTCTATAATAGGGTTATTAGCTTCTCTGCCTTGTCATTATGAATGACCCAGCCATTGGCAGGTATCTTCAAACTTGTCTTATGCATGTCTGGGATTCTGTTGACTTTATGAATCAACTTTGCATATCTCCATCACAATGCATTTTATTGATTTTGTAGTGCAACTCTCAGAGGGCAACTTTTTTTTTTTTTTAAACCAAACTCTTCAGGGGGAATTCATCCTCTATGCTGCCTGGCAGGGTTTTGTACAGTTTAGGTGACATTGTTAAACTGATAAACGTTGTGTGTGTTACTCTTTCACCTTATTAAATCATGGAACCCAGTGGACAGTAATGGACTCTGGCAAGTGGAGGAAAGAGTTCGGTAATCAATGCAATAGAAAAGTACTTTTTAACATCCCTACTTTGGTGGGAAACTTAAAGGACTTTTGTAATCACGAATAGAAGAGCTTATGTTATTTCAGCTTTTTAGTAGCCAAATGCTGTGTTTAAACCTAGATCCCTGTTGATCAAATTATACATTGATCTTAAAAGCATTGTGAAAGACTTTATAAGGAATTGTCAAGTCTAGTAAAAGGGGAAAGAAAACATTTATAAGTTTGGGCTTTTTGCACATAAAATATACTTTTTTTTTTAATTTTTTTTTTCAACGTTTATTTATTTTTGGGACAGAGAGAGACAGAGTATGAACGGGGGAGGGGCAGAGAGAGAGGGAGACACAGAATCGGAAACAGGCTCCAGGCTCCGAGCCATCAGCCCAGAGCCTGACGCGGGGCTCAAACTCACGGACCGCGAGATCGTGACCTGGCTGAAGTCGGACGCTTAACCGACTGCGCCACCCAGGCGCCCCTAAAATATACTTTTTTAAAAAGCTACATTTGAAAGAAATAGCACTAATCTGGGAATCAGAAGCCTGGAGCACTTGCCTTGCTCTGCCAAGCAGAAAGCTGAGACTTTGGCCAACTACCTCTCTGGGATCCCAGTTTCTGCAGTTGTAAAGAGAGGACAAGATTAGTTAATTCTATTCATATTTCAGCTCTCAAACGTTTTTGATACACCTAATTAGGGAGTCTTGGGAGGTGGGCAGTAGGAGCCAGATAACTTTTAAAAGAGTGACTATTTGGCAGGGAAGGGAGAGAGGAGAAGAGCTTCAAGTTTTTGTAGATGGGAAATCACTGACAGTCCAGGAAGTTACAGTCTAACATTTTCAATTTGCCAGCACTAAATGGTAGAGAAAATACTTGAGGAAAAGTCCATAGGAAGTCCCTCATAATGGCGAGCAACCATCCTAGTTTTCCTGGAAGTGAGTTCATCAGAAAGCAGGACTTTCATTGTTAAATAGGGGAAAGACATGGGCAGCAGGGGATGAGCTGGTCTCCTTACTCCTAATATGCATTCTATACTTGTCCTAGTCAGTTCGGGCTGCTGTCCTGAAAATACCACAGACTGAGTAGTTTAAGCAACAGACATTTTTTTCTCATGGTTTCAGAGGCTGGGAAGTCCAAGGTCAAGGCACCTGCAGATATAGTGTCTGGTGACTGCCTGCTTCCTAGTTAATGGATGGCCGTCCTCTGGCTGTGTCTTTATATGATGGAACAGTGAGGGAGCTCTCTGGGGTCTCTTTTATGTGGGCACTGATCCCATTCATCAGGGTGCCACCCTCATGACTTAATCATTTCTTTTAAATTTTTTATTTTTTTTAACACTTTATTTATTTTTGAGACAGGGAGAGACAGAGCATGAACAGGGGAGGGTCAGAGAGAGGGAGATACAGAATCTGAAACAGGCTCCAGGCTCTGAGCTGGCAGCATAGAGCCCGACGCGGGGCTCGAACTCACAGACTGTGAGATCATGACCTGAGCCGAAGTCGGCCGCTTAACCGACTGAGCCACCCAGGCGCCCCATGACTTAATCATTTCTTGAAGACCACACTTCCTAATACCATCACATTGGGGCATAAGTGTCAGTGACGAATTTTGGGGTGGGGGAGGGGACACAAACATTCAGTCTACAGCAGTATTATTTCAGTATAGGCTTCAGTTGTGCCTGTATTAATGGCAGCCAGCTGGTTGTGATAGTTGCCACTAATTAACTTCAAATTCTACAAATGGTGTTTCTGAAAGGCACCATTTAAGTGATGACTGCCGTTTGAATGTCATAGGCAGGGGCACGTGCAGAAAAGGAGGCAGATTAAGAGGTAAGAGGACAGAAGCACTCCCTCCCCCCCATGCCCCCCAGTGTTACATACCCAATTATTTGTTCATTCATGTCTTTGGTATTACTGAGTACTTCCTCTCTGTGAAGCACAGTGCCAGCTGCTGGGAACGAAAACAAATGAATAAAAAAACAGATAATAGAACAGGAACATCTTTCTCATGAAATTTATTTTAATCTACCTTCTTGTTATTAAACTTGTCTTCCCATTCCTCCTCCAGAGCGCTGTCCTATAAGCGCCTCATTCATCTTGGTGCTGAGCCCAGAGCCTAGTACTTGGTAGGCACTCAACAAATATTTGTTGAATTGAATTTCTATTATCCCCTTTGCTCTTTCTGCTTTAAAAAAAAGCCCCTCTTTTCCCTTTTTTTTTGTCTCAAAGGATTCCACTAATATTTTTTTTCTAGGACCTAAAGCACTTGGCAAACATTTTCCAAGATCTTTACAGCCTGTCTCTGAAATAGATAAGAAGCACCCTGATAGCAATTGTACCCATCACTGGCTATGGTCTCTCTTGGTTCTCTTATATGCTATTACTGATGGTTCATTTGAGCTTCCACAGCGGGTCAAGACACAGTTTAATAGTGCTCATGGCTCATTTCGGGCATCTGCAGGGTAGTAGTCTCAGGAAATATGTGGGCTTCAAAGGTACTTATTGGAGGCAAATTCAGATCAAAGCAAAGAGCACAGTAAATTTGCCAAGTGTAGGCCTCGTGTTCCACAGCACAGGGCCTATAAAGGTCTCCCGAGGACATAAGCCAGCAAGAGCCACCTGGTGTTGTAATTTTCCAGTCCTTCTGGAGACTTAGGTGAGGTCACTGCTGTTGATTCCATTTTGGAGTTTGGCAGCAGGAAGGGATCTTGGGATTTAACTTTGTCCGAGTGTCACTACATTGAAAATAGGACAAAATAGGAAGACATTTATGACAAGGCTATTTGCTTTTTGCATAATGTCTGGAATTGAAGAACTAAAAATATTACTAAGTTAGAACAATCCTCAATTAATTCATATCGCATCCCAATGGGATAGATGAGGGATATGTTATTTTTTTTTCTTTATAGAAAGGATGACTGAATCCCTTAGTAATGATTGAGGGCCACACATCAAATGAACAACAGCAGTACTCGCACACAGACGTCTAGAGTATAACACCACGAAACACTTCTTGTTTTCAACAGCTAGTGCACATTTGAAACGATGCAAACTGTTGGACTTTGCTCAGATTATAGGGCCACAAAACATAGAGCAGGTGCACTGCTTTATCTAATTTACTTATCATCCATCAATGTGACCTGGTATTTGCACTGTTAAATGACTCTTCAGTTTAGATTTGTCTAAATAATTTACCTCCTTTTTAAGCAGGCAGTTTGTAAACGATTGTGCCTTTTTTGCACTTGGGCAAATTCTGCACATGGGCAGGAAATACCCTTAAAGTTGGAAGAACAGTTGGAAAATTAATTGATGACAAGGTAATTAAGCCAGCCAGTCCTTCCTAATGTGTGTGTGTTCATGTCTGTGTGCACATCGGAGCGTACGTGTGTCTGTGTGTTAGCTACTAGATGTTAGCATGAGTCATCAGCAACTCTTGAGAAAAAAGTACAACCGTTCACAGTTCTGTAGGGTCTTGAGGGAAAGATTCAGGAGCAAGCAATTAGCCAAGGTGGTAATGCTTTCTAGCTGCTACTCAGAGATACATATACATGCTTTAAAAAAGTTTGTATCTAGGGGCGCCTGGGTGGCTCAGTCGGTTAAGCGCCTGACTTCAGCTCAGGTCACGATCTCGCGGTCCGCGAGTTCGAGCCCCACGTCGGGCTCTGGGCTAATGGCTCAGAGCCTGGAGCTTGCTTCCGATCCTGTGTCTCCCTCTCTCTCTGCCCCTCCCCTGTTCATGCTGTGTCTCTCTCTGTCTCAAAAATAAAATAAAACGTTAAAAAAAAAATTAAAAAAAAAAGTTTGTATCTATCTATCCATCTATCATCTATCTATCTTAGAGTTAATACATGCATGTGGTTAAAAAAAATTACAAAGTGTAAAAACGTTCAGAGTTATAAGTTTCCCTCTTGTTCCTTGCCCTCCATCTGCCAAGACCCCTCAGCCATAGGTAATCACTCTTCTTAATTTCTGACATATCCAGATTTTCAGAGTTTCAAAAAATTTATAAAAGCCAATTAGAATTTGATTTCTTCCCTCCACCTATTGCACAAAAGGTAACAGGTTATAGACAGCCTTTTACAGCCTGTTTTCACCGCCTAACAAAAGATATTGGTGACCTTGCTTCAGCAGGATATAGAGAGCGCCTTCTGGCTGCATGCTGCCTCACTGTTTAGATCAGTATTTTTCACATTTTGACATGCATCGGAATGACGTACAAGGCTTGTTAAAATACAGATTACTGAGCTATATCCCCAAGTCTGGTGCAAGAGGTCTGCGGTGGGATCTGATAATTTGCATTCCTGGGAAATTCCCAGGAGATGCTGATGTTGTTGTCTAGGGACATGCTTTAAAAATCACTGTTCTGGGGCACCTGCGTGGCTTAGTCAGTTGAGCATCTAACTCTTGATTTCAGCTCAGATCATGATCCCAGGGTTGTGGGATCAAGCCCCACATCAGCATGGAGCCTGCTTAAGGTCCCTCCCACCCCACTCTTCCCCCTCCTAGCTCATGCTCTGTCTCTCAAAAAAAAAAATCACTGTTCTAGGAGTTCACAAGCGGCTCAGTATGTTAAGCATCTGTCTCTTGATTTCGGCTCAGGTCACGATCTCATAGTTCAGGAGTTTGAGCCCCACGTTGACATCCGTGCTGACAGTGTGGAGTTGGCTTGGGGTTTTCTCTCTCCCTCTCTCTCTCTGTCCCTCTCCCCTCTCAAAATAAATTAAAAAAAAAATAAACTTTAAAAATCACTGATCTAGATGTACCATAATATATGTAGCCTGTGAACAGAAAAAAAAGGATTTTTCTACCCTCTTGCTGTTATAAACTATGCAGCAGTGAATAGTCTTGTTTTTCTATCATTTCATACAGGTGTAGGTATAGTGCCAAATTGGTGGTGGTTACAATTTATCTACCAGCAGTACACAAAAGTACCTATTACACCATATTAAAAAAAAAGTCCAATATAAACTTTTTTTTGCCAGTCTGATAGGCAAAAAACAGTTTGAATTTACATTTATCTTTTCAAAAAATAAGGACCATATGTATTTCTTTTCTGAAATTTACTTTCTTGAGTAAGTTATCTAATCATCGACCTCAGTTTCTTTATCTTTAAAATGGGAATATTAGTAATTCTAAGGAATTAGGCAGCCCAAGCTGCTGACCCGAAAAACTTTGTTTTTGATCCTAGATAATCAATTAAATTTCACTTTATTTCATCACAAAGTGTCATTCATTTTTCCATTTATTTATCCATGGAATAATTAGTTAGCACCTACAATATGCTAAGTATGGGGGATAAAGAGGTGAAAACCTTACCTTCAGGGAATTCACTGTATACTAGGGAAGGTCAGCATGCAAAGGATTATGTTACAGTAAAAGAACGGCTGTACTGAAGGTCCTTACAAAGCTGAAGAGGTATCATGACAAGGAGCCCTTATGGTCCTTGGGGGAATTAGGGAAAGATTTGTGCATAAGGTGCTTTGAACTGACACTTGATGAAGAAGAGTTTGCTAGATGGATGGGGTGGGGAGGGTGTCCTAAACAGAAGGACAGCCCGGGGTATGAGACCAAAGGGGTATGAGAAAATATGGGTATTAGTGAACTATAGTAGTGTTATTGCTTAAAGAGTGGGAATGGAAGAGGGAGCACTCGAATTTTCTAGGTCACCTTTGCAGCGGGAGGAGGACCTCAAACCTTTCAAATTGGCTCATTCAAACCCCAGACTGTCATATGAAAGTGTCCCTCATATTTCCAATATTCTGTCTTAGTTCTCTCATCTGGTCCCCTTTTGACCATGGCATTTATGGTTTGGACTCTTCTTTGTTTCAAATGAAGATTTATTCGCAGCCTTGCTGCATGAGCATGCCAATTTAATGTTCCATCCATTTCCACATAATTCTTAATGAGAGAGTCAGAGGTTAATAGAAAAATAACATAGAGGGAATATATCTTGGGCTATAACTTTAAGAGTATATGTTCTCAAGGACTATTTGTGGAAATGAGGAGATGCTCAGACATATTACTGAGTAAAAGGAGAGGATGCAGAATGTCTTAAAGATATAATAGGTGTTGTTTCTGTTATTTTTCATACATAAACTCATCCACCCACCCACCAATCCATCCATCCTATTTATTTGGCTATGCAACTTTTCTTTTTAAAGTTAATGTATTCTGATATATTTCTACATCATTAAAACTCTCCATAGACACCAGTTTTAGGCTGTCATTGGCTACCATCCATGTATCATTGGGTGGATGGACCACAATTTGGCTGTTTATTCTATCATTAGACATTTGGGTTTCTGCATTTTTTTCCTTATAAGCAGTGATAAAATAAATTATTAATAGAGTTTGTCTTGAATAGCAAGGCAATGGGTAAAGAAGATCTTTGTATAAAAATGTTTAAAAAAAACAAGCCAGGTATAAGAAAGATACTTTGGCTGCCATAGCAACAATAATAATGGCAACAATGAGCATTTCCATCAATTTAGCATTATTGGACTTTGCATTATGTTAAGATTGAGAGTCTGACATGTTTTGTATCTTGGGCTGCTTCCTTCTCCAGAGGCCACACAATGAGGTCTGTGTTGTTATCAACCCTCTTTGACACATGGAGAGAAATTTTATGTTTTAATAAAAAGCTATAGCATACCTTTTTGGGTTACTAGATTCTGATGGTTCCTTGTCTTTGAGCTGTTTTGTATCTCTCTGTAAGTTGCAGGTAGATGCAAACTCTGTCTTTTCCAGTAGAGATTTCATTAATGTTTCGCACTGTTACCTACTTACAGATAGTGTAGGTGTAGTTCTTTGAATTATCCTTTGAACTGGTTGTAACATCTTACTGGTTTCCTCATTAATTAATGCATTACATAAAATCTTTGGCACATGTTCATTTTCTGTTCATTTGTATGAGAGTCATGATCATACCTTTTTTTTTTAAGTTATCCTTTAATAGATAGAGAAGTTGGTATAATCTAGGTTCCATAGCTAGTGGAGACTTGTCTCACATAAGACTCAGACCACAGAGCACATGCTCTTACCGTGTTATGCTCAGAAGCTACAAGACAAAATGGAGAAGGAAAAGCATGTTGCCTATTGAGACCCATGTGCTAATGGTTAAAGCCATTGTTTCCTATGGGGAATCAAATTGAACAGATAAATTCATTTAGGAAGAGTTGGAAAACCTACATTTCGCCTAGAATAGGTTCCACCAAAAGGCATCTCCTAGCATTTGGGAATTAGAGCAATTAGCGGAGAAATCAGGCTGCTCTGCTGGGCTTAAGGACATTTCCTAACAAAGTCTACTCTGAACATGGAATTTTTAATTAACATTTCGAGAGAGTGGTCACATGGGGTAGTGTGCCCAGGGTGCTGTAGCAGTTGCTTTGTTTGAGTGAAGTCTCTTAGAGTTAACGGTTGGATATCTGCAGATTAAGTGGAGACAATACTTGGACAATTGAAAAAGTAATTTTTTGATGCTTTCCCCAGCTGCTGCTGAGAGATTAGCTGGGATGTTATCCAGGTTCTTCCACTGTAGCTGATAAAACTTTATGAGAGCAGCATGTGAGTTTCTACATTATTGTTGATTTAGCTGGGAAGAGAATCTGGAAACACTGTTGCACTCCTTTTATGGGTTGTGAGTCAACTAGTCTAGGCTTTGCCTGCTGGACATTGTTCCTGTGGGGAGGAAAACTGTTACTAAAGATAGACCAAGAAACCTATACGAAACAGTTATTCTAGGTGTCTCTCTGTCATCCATTCCACCTCATCCCATTTTGTGGCCACCATGATGCATGTCTCCTATATTGGGCAGTGGAATAGGTAAAGCCATTCACGGTTATTTGTGTTTCCTTGCCGCAAAGATTGGTCGAGGTGGGAATTATGGACACGGACAGAAGGCAGTCTGTGGATGATATTCCCCGGCTACAGTCGTTGTTTAGGAATGGTCCAATCAGAGTAAAGTTTAGAGTTTTTGTTCAATTTTTTTGTGGAAAACTCATCTCAACCCTGGATGTGTTGGAGAAAACAACTGTAGCTCCACTTTCTGCTAGCAATGCTGTTAGGTCTGTAAGAAAAGCCATCTTGAAGGTCAAGTGGATACAGAGGAGAGCCTAACAAATCCCAGAAAGATAAAATTGAGACTTAATGAAATTGCACGTAAGGCCATTTGACCTCTGGACTTTTCAGTGCCTTGAACCTGTAAATTCCCTTAATAATTTCAATAAATCTGATTTGGGTTTTCAGTCACTTGCAGTGAGGGATTCCTACCACCAAACATGGCATCTTTCTGTGGTCACTGCTGCTTCCTGCTCTTCACACAGTGCTGCATTAAGTGTGAAGAGGGGATTTTGGATGATGACTGGCTTGAGTCTCACCTATAGTGGACGAGCTGGGATTATGCTCACTAATGTCCTCCGGGAGGGGTAAGAATCGCTTCAATCTGGCAAGCTCTTCACCTTTGCTAGCCCTTGCAGTAAGACGTATAATTTTTGACTGACTTTCTGTGACCTTCCAAGGTAGTGAAAATTCTGAGGAGAGAATGGAATTGACCCCAATTAGGGAAAGCTGGAGAACTCTGGACAGATAGTGTGCCATGGAATTTTCTCTGGGAGACACAGTTTTATAGATTTATGCAGTATACTTACATTTACAGATTTCTAGAGTATACTTACATTTGTGTATCTTAAGACTAGGGGAGTCTTGACGCCTGACTCCCCTACCAGCTCTGTAAGGTCCCTAAAAAGTAGGAATCATGTTTGTTTTATACACTGCTGTATGTATCCCCAGTGCCTAACATGGCGGCCAGCCCCCAGGAAGCATTAAATAATTATTGGTTAAATTAGAAGGATAAGCAGATGAACAGGAGTGAAATGGTACAGAAGTTTTGGTAGGTTTCTCTTCTTACTCTAGGAGTTTTCATGTCAGAACTCGTGATTGTAATTACAGATTCCTCTAAAATAAGATTATTGGAAATTTTGCCCCCTCACCCAAATCTTTTTTTAACCTTTTCTTCTAAATGCAAAAGAAACCCATAATCTGAATTTCTCTGAGAAGAAAGTTGTTTCCTTTATAACTATTTTTTTTAGTTTTTTTCCCCCCTTCGATATATCTTTATTTGAACATATTTAATTATAAGCTGACTTTATTAACACGCCTAATTTTTTTTTTTACCATTTTAACAATTTTTAAGCGTACAACTCAGCAGCATTACATTCTGTGTTGTGCAGCCATCACTCTATCCATTTTCATAACTTTTTCATCACCCGAAAAATGTCTGTATCTATTAAACACTAACTCCCCTTTCCCCTGCACCCTTATCCCTTGTAACGTCTACTCTATTTCTGTCTCTTTGAATTTGCTATTCTAGGTACTTCCTATCAGTGGAAGCATATTATGTATTGAGCTTATTTTATTTAGCATGTTTTCAAGGTTCATCCACATAGTACATTCATGTAATCCTCCACTGTAGTATGTATTAGAATTTCATTTTATAGTTAAGCAACGTTCCATTTTATGTGTGCTGCGTTTTATTTACTCTTTCATCTGTTTATAATGGTTATGAGTGTAGATCCTACTTAAGATTTTTTCCTCTCTCCTTCTGCCCCTCTCCCTAGCTCAAACACTGTCAAAATAATAATATTCCTTTATAACTACTGAACAAGTGTTAGGTTGATGAAAACTCTATAAGCCATGAGTAAATAGATGAAGGATATGTATGTGCCTGAAGAACCCTGTCACGTTGATTGTTTAAAATCATGGAATAACTTGCAGAGTCAAGGTCCGTGTATTTGAGCAGCCCACTTTTGGTATTACTACTTAAGTTCCAAATAGCTAAACATGGTAAAGATAGAAAAAAAAAAAAAAGAAGAATGTCACTGTTAGCTCCTTTTCTGTGCTGTAAGACATTAGTTGAAATATTAACTTTTTCCTTACCTAAAGGGACAGAAACCGTGAATCCAATTCTGCTAACTCCCAGGGAAGACTCGATAAGAACCGTTCAATTACAGGTTGCTTATTTATCTAATTTTCTTGGCAGGATTTGCTTTTGGTGAAACAAATCACCTGTTGAAGGGGAAAAAAAAGCCATTTAAGTGATTAAAATCTACTTCAGCTAATTTCCTCTTTAACCTATTTGTAAGCCAGCAAGAGCTGATAATTGTAATGAGTAGTTCTAATGGGAAGCGTTAGTTGACATTTGGATCTCATTAAACTTTGAGAAACTTCTGCCATCTTCTTTTGAGTTCTTTTGCTGGGAGTACAGTTTTCAAGGTAGGCTTCTGTGCATAGAGTTTAATGCATAAGCTTTGAAACTTCAGAGGTTGGAGTCAGCTTTGCCATTACCAGCTATGTGAGCCAGAACAATTCTCAGTTGTTTTTGAAACTCAGTGTTTGCAGTTTTGAAATGATTTTCATGATAGATTGTTATGATAATTAAATGAGCTAATATAAAATGCTGAGATTATAGGTGCATAATACTCAACAATGTCTGGCATATGGTAAGCACATATTAACAGGTAGGTCTCATTATTAATAGGAAGCTCTGAAATGGAAAAGCTAAACAAAGATCAATTTCCTCTTTGTAATTAACTTATCAATTGCTAGGAAATGTAGCCTACAAGTAAGAGACATTTGCTCTGTTACTAAGACAATACTAGAAACAGGCATCTTTTCAAGTTCTGCCACCAAACTGCTTCTGTGTTATATGTACCATCCATTTGGAGTTCTTCTTTTATTTATTTATTTATTTATTTTTTTAAATTTTTTTTTTCAACGTTTATTTATTTTTGGGACAGAGAGAGACAGAGCATGAACGGGGGAGGGGCAGAGAGAGAGGGAGACACAGAATCGGAAACAGGCTCCAGGCCCTGAGCCATCAGCCCAGAGCCTGACGCGGGGCTTGAACTCACGGACCGCGAGATGGTGACCTGGCTGAAGTCGGACGCCCAACCGACTGCGCCACCCAGGCGCCCCTGGAGTTCTTCTTTTAAAGGACATCTTATCTTAGGGGTCAGAGTGTATAATATTTCTTGAATAGAAACATCTTAGCCCCAGTGGAGAATTAAAATCAGTTAATGTGAATGTCAAACTTTCCTCTTGGTGTTTTAAAGTATATATCATTTAAAGGTGAGGAAAGTCTGAAATGGAGAAAGAAGTGACTTCAGGACCCAGTGAATGTAGACGGTGTGAGAAAATGTATGCGAGTGAAAAAGGAGAGAAAGATTAATAGCTTCTTGATATGGTGTGTGTGTGTGTGTGTGTGTGTGTGTGTGTGTGTGTATGGGGAAATCATAGATCATTGCTATTTTGTAGGCATGTCATTAACCTCAATTTTTACCCTTTTTGAGGCTGTAGAATATGAATAATAGTCCTAGACAAATAAGTCAACTTTTGATTTCCTGTGCAGAGGAGATAGTGGGGTTTGTAAACTGACTTAAGTATGTATTAGAATTTTTTGTGTGTGAGGGGAACAGTTTGGTTTACTGTCTCAAGATATTTTGTTCAGGCTAAACTTAAAATTAATTTATGGTTTGAAGAAACATCTAGTGTTTCTGTCCCTTAGAATACCAGTTAAGGCCAATTTAGATGGATTTAAAAGTATGCAAAAAACATTCATAGTGTAAGTAATCTATATGCAAAGAGAAATAATAGGGAGTGTCTGTTTTTATTTATTCAGTACTATACTTTGAGTTTAGATCTAATCTCTTGTTTATAGTGAAAAGCTGAGGAATTTTTTCCCAGTCTAGAAGTGGTTTAGCCTGGAGATAAAAATAGCCACATGTCATAGAGAGAACAGAGTTTGGTGCCTCTGCTCTCACTTTTAAAATGTTCCTTGATTTCCTAACCATGTGCTGATTAGACATAACAGAATTCTGTTGTAGAAAGTGAGGCAACATCCATAAAATACCTAGGAATAAATCTAACCAAAGATGTAAAAGATCTGTATGCTAAAAACTATAGAAAACTTATGAAGGTAATTGAAGAAGATTTAAAGAAATGGAAAGACATTCCCTGCTCATGGATTAGAAGAATAAATATTGTCAAAATGTCAATACTACCCAAAGCTATCTACACATTCAATGCAATCCCAATCAAAATTGCACCAGCATTCTTCTCGAAACTAGAACAAGCAATCCTAAAATTCATATGGAACCACAAAAGGCCCCGAATAGCCAAAGTAATTTTGAAGAAGAAGACCAAAGCAGGAGGCATCACAATCCCAGACTTTAGCCTCTACTACAAAGCTGTCATCATCAAGACAGCATGGTATTGGCACAAAAACAGACACATAGACCAATGGAATAGAATAGAAACCCCAGAACTAGACCCACAAACGTATGGCCAACTCATCTTTGACAAAGCAGGAAAGAACATCAAATGGAAAAAAGACAGTCTCTTTAACAAATGGTGCTGGGAGAACTGGACAGCAACATGCAGAAGGTTGAAACTAGACCACTTTCTCACACCATTCACAAAAATAAACTCAAAATGGATAAAGGACCTGAATGTGAGACAGGAAACCATCAAAACCTTAGAGGAGAAAGCAGGAAAAGACCTCTCTGACCTCAGCCGTAGCAATCTCTTACTCGACACATCCCCAAAGGCAAGGGAATTAAAAGCAAAAGTGAATTACTGGGACCTTATGAAGATAAAAAGCTTCTGCACAGCAAAGGAAACAACCAACAAAACTAAAAGGCAACCAACGGAATGGGAAAAGATATTTGCAAATGACATATCGGACAAAGGGCTAGTATCCAAAATCTATAAAGAGCTCACCAAACTCCACACCCGAAAAACAAATAACCCAGTGAAGAAATGGGCAGAAAACATGAATAGACAGTTCTCTAAAGAAGACATCCGGATGGCCAACAGGCACATGAAAAGATGTTCAACGTCGCTCCTTATCAGGGAAATACAAATCAAAACCACACTCAGATATCACCTCACGCCAGTCAGAGTGGCCAAAATGAACAAATCAGGAGACTATAGATGCTGGAGAGGATGTGGAGAAACGGGAACCCTCTTGCACTGTTGGTGGGAATGCAAACTGGTGCAGCCGCTCTGGAAAGCAGTGTGGAGGTTCCTCAGAAAATTAAAAATAGACCTACCCTATGACCCAGCAATAGCACTGCTAGGAATTTACCCAAGGGATACAGGAGTACTGATGCATAGGGGCACTTGTACCCCAATGTTCATAGCAGCACTCTCAACAATAGCCAAATTATGGAAAGAGCCTAAATGTCCATCAACTGATGAATGGATAAAGAAATTGTGGTTTATATACACAATGGAATACTACGTGGCAATGAGAAAAAATGAAATATGGCCTTTTGTAGCAACGTGGATGGAACTGGAAAGTGTGATGCTAAGTGAAATAAGCCATACAGAGAAAGACAGATACCATATGGTTTCACTCTCATGTGGATCCTGAGAAACTTAACAGAAACCCATGGGGGAGGGGAAGGAAAAAAAAAAAAAGAGGTTAGAGTGGGAGAGAACCAAAGCATAAGAGACTGTTAAAAACTGAGAACAAACTGAGGGTTGATGGGGGGTGGAGGGAGGGGAGGGTGGGTGATGGGTATTGAGGAGGGCACCTTTTGGGATAAGCACTGGGTGTTGTATGGAAACCAATTTGACAATAAATTTCATATATTAAAAAAAAAAAAAAAAGAAAGTGAGGCAACATCCTTATCAGAAAAAAAAAACCAAACTCTGAGTAGTTGGGGCAACAGGTTGGGGGTGGGGGCTCAGAAGTTGATACTTGTATATTTCTCCTCCTTTGTAATTTCTCTTTATATTGCCAACATTGTGTTTTCAGCTATCATTCATTTCTGTCTTGATGGATAACTTGGTCTTTATCAACCTTTCTTTATCCTAGCTGTCTCAGGACCAGTTTCTAAAATGGTCTCCTGAATACCATCATCTTCTTTCTCTGGATGAGGGGGGATAAAACAAGAATAGGAGAAAGCACAAGCTTTCTTTGTTAAAGAAAAGCTTTGTTAAAGAAAGCATATTGCTTTCTTTGTTAAACTAGAATTAAAACTGAGACGCCATTTACTCTCACGATCCAAATTCCTGGGTCTCCATTCTACTCAAATAGGTGTGTTTCCATTTGGGGAAGAGTCCCTTCTTACCCCCTCCTTCTGGGAAATAAAATCATTTAGCTCCTGCTGAATCTATATTGTCAAGGAGTTTGCAAGGTGTAGGTATATACTAGAGGTTGTTTTTGGTTTTTGTGCTTGTGTTTAGTGTATTCTATTGGAAGGTATTATGAGGGGGAGAGAGAGAGAGAGAGAGATTAAGTGGTGTCTGTAGCTTTTGTAAACAGCTGGGGCTTGGAGCAGAAACTCTTTACACTGTACATTTGAAAGTAGCATCTGGCATAGGGGGAACAACAGAGCTCCAGAGACCCCAGAAGAGGTGAAGTAGGAGAGCTTGTCAGGTTTCTGGTAGTTTTAACGCCAGACCTTAAGAACAGAATTAACCAATGGAGACGAATGAGATTTGCTTTAGTGTCTTAGAAAACACAGCTAATCGGATTTCAGCTGGAGTGAAAAGCATGTGGACTGTGATTGAAGAAGCAGGGGTTGGAGATGCTATAAATTAGTTTGAGGCTAGTGGTTCTCAAAGTGTGGTCTTCAGATCGTCAGTATCAGTATTACCCGGGAATTTGTTAGGAAGATACATTCTTGGTCCCCGGCCTAGACTCACTGGATCAGAAATTGAGGGCAGGACCCAAAAATCTATGGTTCAATGAGTCTTCCAGGTGATTCTGATGCATGCTGAAATTGGGGAACCATTATTTTAGGGCATTGGTGCCACTTTTCTTTACTGAGTCACCTTAATGAAGCAGTCCCCACAACTGATTGCTCCAGGCCTGAGAATGAATACATGGGTGGATAGCAGAGCCAAAAAGTGATGACACAACCTGGAAGGGCTTTGCACTTCATTTTCCTAAGACCTGAGCTGAACCCCCCTTTTAGGTACTTCGGTTTCTTCCCAAGCCTTAACTATCTCAGTCTCTATTACTTTTGGTAGAGGCCATCACTTGTTTTTTTCACTGTGGAACTGAGCTGTTCAAAATGGTAGCCACTAGCCACCTACGGCTATTTAAATTAAAATGAAATCAAATTAAAAATGTAGTAGCTCAGTCATGATAGCCACATTGCAGTTGTTCAATAGCTACATATGGCTAGGAGCTACTATATTGGACAATACAGATATAGAACACCTTTATTTGTCTAATACTAAACTTGTAAACCTATGAGTAGTTTGCCCGTTTCTGTGGTGTCGATACCCCTACTGTGACTAGTTTCAAGCTTTCAACATACCACTGAACATGGAGTTAGTTGCAAAGAGATACACACAATTAACTTTTGAGAGACAAAGTGAATTAGTTCCAAGGTACCAATTTTATGGGAGAAATTCTTCCTTGATGGCAAAAAAATGCTGATTCTGTTCTTGATGTTTAAATTTCATTTTACAATGAGACTGGCTTTCCAAGAACACAATATTAATAGCATACTAAAAGTGGCCAATAACTTGGTCACCTTAACTCTGTTTTAGGTGGAAGGTGGGACTATACAATATACAATTTAACGTAAGACATCTTTTCCATGTCAATGGGGAAAAATGGATCGTGAAAGAAAAAGTGTCTTTTTTTAATGTTTATTTATTTTTGAGAGAAAGAGAGAGACTGAGTGTGAGTGGAGGAGGGGGCAGAGAGAGGGAGACACAGAATCCAAAGTGGGCTCCAGGCTCTGAGCTGTCAGCACAGACTCTGACACAGGGCTCGAACCCATGAACCATGAGCTCATGACCTGAGCCAAAGTCGGATGCTTAACCGACTGAGCCACCCAGGCACCCCTGGGACCAGTGTCTTATAGTGCCTGTGTACTCAAAGCTAAACCACACAAGATATTAAGGTGTATATGTTCTAGTCTGAATTTCATATTGAGTCAACAGTGGTGCTTCATTGATTCTTTCTACTAACTGAAGGTGTTCATAATCTTATCTGGCTGTGCATAGTAAGCCTAGTAGTAATGTCTTGTTTATTAATAGAAACTGGAAGGGTTGTCTTTGATCTGTGAGGTCATGAATGACTTCCAAATATGCTGTTAAAAGTGAAAAATGTGCTTGACTTTTAAAATATTTGCCGTTTATGAGAAAGAATGAAATCTGGCCTTTTGTAGCAACGTGGATAGAACTGGAGAGTGTTGTGCTAAGTGAAATAAGTCATACAGAGAAAGACAGATACCATATGTTTTCACTCTTATGTGGATCCTGAGAAACTTAACTGAAGACCATGGGGGAGGGGAAGGGGGGGAAGTTACAGACAGGGAGGGAGGCAAACCATGACTCTTAAATACTGAGAACAAACTGAGGGTTGATGGGGGATGGGAGGAAGGGGAAAGTGGGTGATGGGCATTGAGGAGGGCACCTGTTGGGATGAGCACTGGGTGTTGTCTGGAAACCAATGCGACAAGAAATTTCATATTTAAAAAAGAATAAAATATTTGTCATTTTTATATAGCTTAGAAATTCTTTTTGAAAGATGGAAAATTATTCTGTTAAATTACACAAGTTAAACAAAACCCAATTGATATGCAGCCAAGGCTAGTTTTTAAGTATCATGACCAGATTTGGCAAAGATGGGTTTTTTTGACCAGGGCATTATCTAATCCGTGTGTGTGTGTGTGTGTGTGTGTGTGTGTGTGTGTGTGTGGTGACAGTGGAGGTTTATGGTCTTGAATGATGCTCCTGCATCCCTACGCTAGCAACTCATCTGTTAGATAAAAGTAAATTTTAGTCCATGGATTTCACACCCCAAATACTTGGAAATGAGAAAGCTAAATCATTCTTATCATATTTCCTTTCTTGAAAAGGAAAATCCCTTAAGTCTGAATGCCTCTGTTGCTAAGACTGTTTGTTAATTATGATAATCATAATTGGATCAGAATTATTAAACTGATAACCTCAATGAATCCATTTATTTCTGCAGAAAGATGATACACATTTGGGTCAGAATGGGTCATTTTTAGGCTCTTGGGAGTCTGCCATTCTAATGCTGGCCCAGCTCAAGCTGGGTGCCCTTGAATGACACCTGCTAAAAATTCAATCGATAAGTGGTGTCCAAATGTCAGAGAGAGTGATGCGAAGCAGGGACAGGTTGAGACAGTGTGCAGGATTTGATTCTGGGCAGTCAGAGTTTAAATTTGACTTAGAAAAGAAATAAGTCAGCATCTTTAATCCTCAAACATTATATGCCATCTAGTCAGTAGACTTAGTAAAGGTCAAGCAATCAATATGGTTGGCATTAGCAGAGATATGTTATGGGAGATGGTTTTATTCCTTGAAATTGTTTTTTATGTTCCAATATACAAAAAGGTAGGCAGACTGTCAGGTGGAGTAAAATAGAACTTGCATGACAGTGAAATGAACAGATTATTGCTCAAAGGGCTAAATTAAGAGATTCACTGAAATTGAGAAGTAATGGAGGGATCTCAAATGGCTTCCTCATTTGTCTCTGTTAAGGATTTAATATTTTGAATGTGAACCTATCCTTTGGGAAAAATTGGGCTGCCTGATGTATCATCAATTCAGCAAGATGGAAATACCAAGAGAAGCATAGCATGG
Organism: Leopardus geoffroyi; assembly: GCF_018350155.1. Classification (NCBI taxonomy): domain Eukaryota; kingdom Metazoa; phylum Chordata; class Mammalia; order Carnivora; family Felidae; genus Leopardus; species Leopardus geoffroyi. Next base: position 137,282,040 of record NC_059333.1, read on the forward strand.
TTCGTCATGTTGTTACTCTAATCTTGACTTAAACTAGAAAAAAAAAAAGGAAAAAAACATGAGTAAGTTTTTACCCTTGTTACTTGCAAAATCACTTGGAACATAGTAAAGGAAAGATAATTAGTGAAAATATTAGATTCTCCTGTTAAATTATATTTGTAGATCTGCAAACTGAGGGGAGAGGGGTCATATATTTTCCATTTATATATTATTTCTAGACAGGTAGTAGAACAGTTATGGAATGGAAAAAGATGAATAAGAAATGGAGAAGGAAGGAAAAATGATTTGGTTAAAAACCTAGTCATTTGAGAACTGAGGAGTCATTATATGAACATATTCAAATAAGAGAATTCATCAAGGCCATTCAAAAGTCAAAAGCTGAAAGCCCTCCTCCCACACTCACACACACAAAAAGAGTTCTTAGTTCCTTTCTTAAGTAAAAAAAATTTTCAGATAGTGTATGTGTTTTGATTTTTCACCCAGAAAGACTGCAATTGATGAAGAAATCTATGTACCCTAATTTTTAAGATCTTATTATATCACACATATGTGGAATTAAAAAATTTTTAGATGTTTATAGATACGTATACATTTTTAAAATTTAATTTATTTTTTAAATTTATATCCGAGTTAGTTAGCATATAATGCAACAATGATTTCAGGAGTGGATTCCTTAATGCCCCTTACCCATTTAACCCATCCCCCCTCCCACAACCCCTCCAGTAACCCTCTGTTTGTTCTCCATATTTAAAAGTCTCTTACGTTTTTGTCCCCCTCCCTGTTTTTATATTATTTTTGTTTCCTTTCCCTTACGTTCATCTGTTTTGTATCTTAAAGTCCTCATATGAAGTCATATGATATTTGTCTTTCTCTGACTAATTTCACTTAGCATAAAACCCTCCAGTTCCATCCACATACTTCAAATGGCAGATTTCGTTCTTTTTGATTGCTGAGTGATACTCCATTGTGTGTGTGTGTGTGTGTGTGTGTGTGTGTGTGTGTGTGTGTGTACATGTTCTTTCTCCTTTCACCCATCAATGAATATTTGGGCTCTTTCCATACTTTGGCTATTGTTGATAGTGCTGCTATAAACACTGGAGTGCAGCCTACTTTTTTCTGACTGCCCACTTCCTTAATACCCTTAATCCAGACTAAACACTCATTATGTCCTTTATTCTTTTCAGGTTAGGTGGGCTCCTCATGAAATAAAAGATCCTATTGTGACTACTGCTTGTATCATTTTCATTCTTGGTTAATTATTAGGATTTCTTGATGGCAAAGATTGCAGGACTACCAGCAACGTAATACATTTTTTTCATGGTAGAAAAAACACTATTTCATATTATATATAATATTTCATGTTATATATATAATATTTCATGTTATATGTAATTCATATTTCAATATTTATAATGTTTATATATTTTTGAGAGAGACAGAGCATGAGTGGGGGAGGGGCAGAGAGAGAGGGAGACACAGAATCCGAAGCAAGCTCCAGGCTCTGAGCCAAAGTTGGACACTTAACTGATTGAGCCACCCAGACACTCCTTTACTTTATTTTTGATAGACAGAGAGAGACAGAGCACAAGTGGGGGAGGGGCAGAGAGAGAAGGAGACAGAATCCGAAGCAGGCTCCAGGCTCTGAGCTGTCAGCACAGAGCCCGATGCAAGGCTCCAACTCACAAACTGTGAGATTATGACCTGAGTCAGAGAAGTTGGACGCTTAACGCCACCCAGGCGCTCCCAGACGCCCCTTTAGATGTATATTTTTTGACCAAAGGTTGTGACATAGTGGGAGACAACATCAGTGACATTTTTCTGCTTTTTCTTAGATCTGAGACTGCTCTAGAATGAAGTTGGGACCAGTTATCAATGAGAAATTGATGGTCTTAAGTGGTAATTTATGTCAGATCCAAAGGCTCTGATACAATATCTTCAGGTAGTTGGGGTGTTCCAGATCTCACATGTAGAAAAGTTATCCTCAAGGTTGAAGAATTTCCTTTTTATTCAATCTTACCAGGACAATCTAGAGAGCACCAGTTGTAGTCCATCCATTGAGAAGAGTATATGTGAAGAAAGAGCATGCTGGGAATGTGGAGAGTTCCCAGCCAGTTTTATTTTCTGGGCCATGATTCCCATTGTGCCTCCAAGTCTTTAACCGGTCCCTGTATCTACACCTTTTGCCCTGAGGCTGCATTTCCTCCAATACGAAGAGTCTACTTCCTTTGAATGTGGACATATCCTATGAATTGCTTTGGCCCATGGAATGTAGAAGTGACAGCATGCTATATCTGAGCCTGGATCTCAAAAGGCATCGTGTTTCCCATATGTTCACTTGCTGAGCACACTGCCATGAGAACAATACTGGCCCAGCCTGATGGGTGGTGTGGGACATAGTCTCATCGGCCCCAGACATATGAGAGAGTCTAGGCAATACCATCAGCAAGGCCATTCTGGTTGACAACCCCAGGCACGAGAGCAATAAATGCTTAATCCTGGATGCTATTGAGGTGTAGAGGTTGTTATGCAGCACTATTGTGGCAAGAGATAACTGATATGGAGGCACAAGTTTCCAGATAGACTGAAAGTGGGGAGTTCTGCGTAATTCTTCAAGGAACCCTTGATGCTTTGTTAAAATAAACAAGAAGACCTTGAAGTAACAGGCTTGCTTAGCCCAATCACCCCCCACCCCCAGGAGGCATTTGTCTAACTGAGTTGATTTGACCTGGGGGCAAAGGTTTCAGCCCTCTGTTTGGTAATATCAGTATGCAAATATATTTGTGTCCCTCCAAATCTGACAGATACACAGGTGTCTAGAAGTTATCAACTTAATACTCACACGGGACCTCCTGGTGTCAGTATTCTCTAGCAAGGAGCTTAGAAGTGGTTTAATAATGGCCATGGACTCATCTGTCTTTGCCATCAAGGTAGAATGAGCAAATTTTCCAATAGGATGTATTTGGGGAATTTAAATACATATTCTTTTCTTTTCTTTTTTTTTTTAATTGCCAGGCCTATTTCGGATATATATGGAATCCATCAGTGTGCTCTCCTTTAAAGACTGCCATTGAATTGTCTTCTGGCTTTTAGTTCTGCTTCTTCCCCTTACTAGAGAAAACAATGGAATTTTGTGAAAGCCCCAGGGGCTTTTGAATCTGAGAGGGACAAGCTTTTACCTCTGAAGAGCAGGGGAATTTGATTGAAAATAGAGGCTGCTTATGATTCATTCAGGGGAATTTTTCCTCTCCATCATCTTATTTGCCTAGTGATTTGGTCCTATGTGGCTCTTCAGAGCCCACTGTGAGATGATTTGCTTCAGCTGCACTGGATCCTTTTCAAATATTTTCCAAGGACAAACACCCTCCCTACAGGTTTCCTCGGCTGCAATGATTGTCTTGTCTGGGGATTGTATTCTGATTAATTTAACTTTTAGCTTCCTTACTGCTTCAGTGGATTCCAAATTTGTCATGGTTTAAAAAATAATTCTCTGGGGAAGTTTCATGAAAAAAGTTGGTGAGAACAGGGCTTAGGATTTATTCTGCCGAGCAACGTTTAGAATGTGGCAGGGGGCTGAGAGGCACAGAGAAGAAGAATGGAAGGGGTGCCAAATTCTTCCTGATGCATGTTCATAGGTCAGGCATAATTCTGTTCTGCAGAAATTTCAGTGATCATTGTTCTGCACAGAGGTGCTCCTGCCAATTGAGCAGAAAGCAGCGAAGAGCATGCAATATGCGACTGCAGCCAGCAGGGGGCGGGAGCGCCACAGCCATAAGCCACAATCTCTATGGAAGTTGCTTGGACCAGGTATTGCACTCCGTTCTAGAAGCCAGCTGGTTCTGAACTCAGTGCAAGCCTTTCTTTTTGAAAGATTTTTTGCCGTCACTGAATCTCTTCTGCTGACAGTATAGGCAGTAGAGTCAGTATGTCTGGATTTGAAACCCGGTGGCTGCCTTTGTCAGCTTTGTCATCTCTATGTACCTCAGTCTTTCTTATCTGAAATATGGGAAAAGAGCATTTGTCCTGAGGATGATTGAGCTGACTTATATAATGCAGTTGGAACAATGCCTGGCTCTTAAGTACTTGATCGATATTAGCTAATAATAGTATAGCCTTTCCCTTTGCTCTCCACCTTCCTTCCTCCCAAGTCTGAATGTAAAAGCAAATTCGTGTAGCAATAGGTTATGCATGCTGACTTCTCTTCATTTTCCAAAACTCATCACAAAAACACAAAACCAGCTCCATGGCATTTTCTGCCAAAAATGCTTATGCTAAATCTAATAATGAGAAAATATCAGGCAAAACCAAATTGAGGGACGTTCTACCAAATAACTAGATTGTGTGCTTCAAAAATGACAAGGTCAGGAAAGACAAAGGAACAGTTCCAGACTGTAGGGTCTTAAATGGACAACTGAATGCAGTGCATGAGCTGGGAGCTTATTTTGCTATAAAGTATATGTTGGGGCAATTGGTGAAATTTGCATAAGGTCTGTAGTTAAGACAGTAATATGAGATAGTATTAATTTCACAATTTTGCTAATTGTAAACTATGGAAGAGAATGCCCTTGCTTTTAGGAAATACACACTGGAGTATCTAAGAGTAAAGGGGGCATAATTTCTGTAAATTGCTCTTAAATGACTTTAAAAATGTGTGTATATATATATATATATACATATATATATCTCATATATATGAGAGACCATATTTGTTAGAACATTTAGCACATCTGGAGAAAGGGTGTATGAGAATCCTTTGTGCCATTCATGCAACTTTTTTTGTAAGCCTGAAACCATATGAAAGTACAAAATTAAAAAAAAAACCATAAATAAAATCCCTCATCTTAGATGCCTTCTTCACTAAGAAATTTTTCTGATGTTCACCTGCCCTGGCTCTTAAGTGGTGTAGATGCTTCCGCCCTGTGTGCCCTTGACCTGTGGCCTGTCACAAGTTACACTATATTGTAACTGCCTGCTTATGTCATTAAACCGTGAGCCCCGCTAAAAAAGGAAGGGACTCTCTTTTATCCTTCATCTTTGTATCACCTGAGCCTAGCTAATACCTGGCACAGAGAGGAAACTCATCATGGATTTGTTGAATGATAAGGTAGTGGAACTTGGCCTTAGATCCAAGGTTTGATTTTCTAGGGGCCTGTTGTGAATTTTAGGCTTGCTTTTTAGGTTTTGTAGCAGGGATGAAGCTCTGGTTTGGGACTTAGCACATCTAGTCGGGAAGCTGAGTTCTGTCATAGTGCACACGAGAGAGAGTCTGTTTGGTTTATTTATACCTTAGCTTGGAGATACTGTGAAGATACAATTTGAGCTCTTTGAAAGAAAGCCAAATGATCGGTGGACTCTCTTTGTCTAGGTGTTTAGTTGGAGGAAATTCCACTGTTTATGGTCAAAGTCAAGTGTGTTTAGTATTAAAAGAACCATGTTTTTTCTTAAAATGTGGCCCCTGAATGCAGGCCACATTTCATGTGGTGTGCAATGAAGAGACAGCGATCTGAGCTGGCTGCAGAACTGACCGTAAGGGCATTAGTGAGAAGTGTGTGTGCTCACGGGGGCTTCCTACTTGTTCCCTATTTTATGGGTAATGTTTGGGATATATAAAGGGAAGGTTTGTCTGTGCATAATGAGCTGATGTCAAAATGCAGTGTCATAAAGATGCACCTCACTCCTTTATTTGATTTCCATATTAACTTACTCTCTTAGGAGGGTCTGCATTGTGGTCACTGTTTCTCCGCTATTCTTCTCTAATATTAACTTTCAAGCTAGATATTTTGCTATTTGGAAAAGACAACAGTGCAAGAGATAATCAGTATAACTTTTATCTTTGCTAGGAGCCACAGAAGCCTATGTAGAAAAAGTCCAAATGTGCGCCCGTGACTCCGGAGGAGGAAACTCAACTACAGACTGTAAGGACTGGGAAGCCAAACCACGTTCCCTGCTGAAGTTTTTTTAGGTGTAATCTGGAGGGCTGGGGCTGCAGCATGTGTTTGTGTAGACTCTGTAGGAGTCTCTATGAGGGAGGGAAATTGGATATAGAGGCTCTGGTCAGTATGAATCATCGAGGAAGAACTCTAGCTCCCCACACCTCAAAAATAATTCCCTCGTGCATCCCACCAATCAGAGATTCATTTGGAATAACAGGTTCTGCTGAAAACTGCAATGCAAGTTAAGACTCCTACCACCAGTGTGAATTGGTTTTAACCAGGCATTTTCATTGCCTCTCCTCCAACACCTAGCTGAGGAGATGAAATAGTTAGTGGGCTCGTTTGGAGGAGGAGATAGTTTGGAAAGGGGGCTGACCAGGGGAAAATGCCGAAGCGGGATGCTTCGGAAAGCTGCAAACAGTGTCTTGTCTCTTGGAGTTTGGGGAACAGAGGCAGGGAGAGGAGAAGTGGTCAAGGCCCCAGAAAGAAAAGGATGCAGTGGCCAAAATGGATGTTGACCACGCAGTAATGGTAGCAGGAATCCCGCTTAGCGTGTCACCAAGTAACGTGTAGGTCATGGTCCTGGAATTGTCTGCCTTGAAGAATTACCTGGCTTGTTTCTCTCAAAGAATGAACTCTCTCAATGATATGTATATATCAATGTTCATCTTGGGATAAAGTATACCTATGTTATTGATCAGTGAACACTTAATTAAACATATAACGTTCCTGACACCTTTGCTGTGCCAGCTGACACTTGTCTAGGATCTTACCCCCTGGAACTTAATTTCTCAACAACGTTTGCAGAGTACTTTGACAAAACTAACTTCCACTGAACTTTAAAAATAAAAGGAATAAATTCTGGAGCAACCAAATGAATAATTCTGTTACAGGAGCCATCACTATAAATGGCTCATTTATCTAAATGGCATTCAGTCTCACATGGGCATTCAGGATTTTAAGACAGACAATGGCTATTTCTCCAAACCCTAAAAATCCCATAAGATAGGGGCAGCAGGCAGAAAGCTTTTGTTCTTGTCAAAATCAGTCTCGACTTTGGTGTATTGCGGTGGCTACATGTCATTGTCATATTCTTGTCCACTCAGGCAGATGCCTTTGGTCCACATAGCCACAATTCTAGAGCAAGGAGCCTTTACAGTATAAACCAAACAGCTGAAGAGTGTACAGATCAGAGCTCAGAATTAGAAAGAGAGGCACCTGGCTGACTCAGTTGGTAGAGCACGCGACTCTTGATCTTGGGGTCGTGAGTTCAAGCCCCGTGTTAGGTGTAGAGATTACTTAAAAATGAAATTGAAAAAGTAGGAAGAAAGGAGCCAAGAAATGGCTTGGAGGAACTGGAACTTGCTGAGGGCTTTATGGGGAGGGAGAGAAAGAGAGAAAATCTGTAGGGAATGAATAATAGGGCACAGCAGGCAAATATTCTTGCTCCCCGATTTTCCCCAGTAGTCTCTCAGGGTGACTTATTAGAGGAAATAGACTCTTTTGGGGGGAGAAATAAAGGTTTATACAAGGCCAGTAAATACATTTATGGGCCATCTGAGTTCACTTTCTCTGTCATTGCCTTTATTCAGGTGTATGTCTTCTGTGCTCTGGACAGCTACAATCATCCTGTGGCCTCGCCCTGAGCCTTCAGAGTCGTCTCCTACTCTACCACAGGGAAGTTTTTTCTAAAATGCAAGTGTTATTGTTTGACAGCCCTGCTTAAAAGCCTTCAGTGACTTTTTATTTTCTGTGGACTATATCACAAGGTTTATAGCATTAAGAAGCTTCATATTCTTTTCCTCCAACCTTATCTCTTATGACTTCCCTTTATTAGTTCTAGCTTCATGGAATTTTTATAATTCATGTCCAAGCTTTCTTACACATGCCTGACAAACCACTGCTCTACCTTCCAGAGGCAAAATCAGGAACTTTTTTCATCTTTGGAAGCCCAGTCCTCATAGCCGTACCTCCTAATTCCAAAAAGTTGAAGTGAGTATATTCACTGAGGTTGCCGCTCTACCTAGCATACATATCTAACTGCATTTTTTCCTACAACCTATTGCAATAGTTCTTGCATTTATTGCACATACTAGATTTTCACCTTCTTCGAGGTTAATATCTCATTGATTTATTTTTGTAGCTGTAACACATGGCACATAATAAGTGCTTAACAATTGTCTATTGGATCGATGAATGAACTGTTCATGCTTAAATCCCAGTATTTAGTTAGTGGCTCTATAAGTGAAGCTAAAGACTATTTGCCTGAAGTCAGCCCAGCCCTGGGCTGGGTCCCTGTGGGGGTTGGGAAGTGAGGGAACACTGGCTGGAGAGAAGGGTTCATTCAATACAGATGTGGGTTCATTTTTTTAGGAAAAAATAAACAATAGCTGGTGGGAGCGTCATTATTACTGATTGGGAGAGATTCATGATATGGAAAAATAATTACTGTTAGGTTAAGTAATGGGAACGGGAAATATATCATAGTAGAGGCGGCCATGCGCATGTTTTTGGATCGGGATGAAATATATGGAAATAGTAGAATTAGGTAAACATGAGTTGGTTCTCAACCATATGGAGAAGGAGACAGGTGGCATCTGGGATGAGTTTGTGTAGAGAACAAAGACCGTGATCCTTTTTTTTTTTTTTTTTATGTCTGATCTTATTTGTTACTCTTAGAAAATTTTGGGTTTTTTTTTAAGTTTTTAGAAAATGTTTATTTATTTTTGAGAGAGAAAGAGAGAGGCAGAGGCAGAGAGAGAAGGAGAGAAAGGATCTGAAGCAGGGTCTGTGCTAACAGCAAAGAGCCCTATGTGGGGCTCAAACTCATGAACCATGAGATCATGACCTGAGCTGAAGTCGGACTCTCAACCGGCTGAGCCACCCAGGCACCCTGAAAAGTCTCGTTTTTGAGTGGACTCAGACTTAAAGGTAGAAGCTCTCAGGGAGGACAGCCCCTGTCCCTTGGCAATCTGTCCCTGGCATTTTTCTTTGGCCTTCTTTATTCTCTTGGCCAGAAATTTAGCATATTCTGCAGCGTCTTCCTTATTTTACTTCGTATGCTGTTTCTTCAGAGAAATGCGCCATTTGTGGTAGATTACGTACGGAGTAACAAGATGCTGAATCTTGGGCACTTTGGTTGTAAGTTTCTTACCTTCTTTATTTAGGGGCTTTCTCACAACATACTGGTGGACACCGTCTTCTTTAGAGGGACTGAAAAGTTTGTGGCTTCTGCTAGCTTTTTTAGGTGAGCTCTTTAGGGGCTCTTTAGGCCCCCGGTGATGAGGCCCCGTAGTATCAGTGGTCCAGGAATGTCCTTCTCGCCTTTTGTACAAGGACCAAGTTGAGAACATTGAGATTGGCATTCACAGTGCAACCCCAGACAGATTTGTGCTTTCTTTCTCCAGTCCTCCTTCGTCTGTACGAGGAATGCCCCTTACTCAGCAGCAGGTGGACACGGCCGTGGGTCAAGACACCCTGCCTCATGGAGAAGCCTGGTTTGTCGTTGCCACCACTAAGTCAGACCGTGTAACCCTTCCGTTCTTCACCCACAGCATCAGCAGCAACTTCTGTGGCCATTCGCTTCTTACAAAAGCTATGGGGTTTGCATTCATCATCCACATTGATGAGTTTCTGGCAGCCAGTAGCTGGAAAAGAGTTGTTCAGCTTCTTCCCAAAGCAGCCTGCCGCCTCTGAGGTGCCACAACAAAGAGCAACTGTGATCCTATTTTTTTTACCGCATCAGGACTCTCCTCCCCAAATATGAGGAACCTCCTCACACTATGCAGCAATGTCTCGGTGACGATGAGCAATAAAGGTTCATGAATTTTCTATTTATCGGTGCTGTAACAGCTGCTACAGTTAGAAGCTCACAGCTTGGTACCTCAGCTGTATACAACTTTCTGACCCAGTGTGTAGCTCTTCAAAAGATATTTTATAATGAAAATTTTCAAACACACCAAATAGACAGATTTTACCCATGTGCCCATGACCTAGTTTTAACAAATATCCATGTTTTGTGGTCCTTTTTAATGACATATTTTAAAGCAAATTCTAGACTCATATTGCTTCAGACATCAGTATGTCATGATGTGTCTCTAACTGATAAAGATATCAAAAATAATATAACCACCGAGCCATTTTCACATCCAGGGTTGCTTTAAACACGTGCCAGGACTTATTCCCTTCCTTTCCCCTCATCCCACTTGTCTGTCAGGCTGTACCTACTGGGCCCCATTACGCCCGAGCTTTGTCTTTCTGAGGGAGGAACCAGCCATTGTACCCGTTCTCGTGTGCGAGCAGTCTTCCATTTGCAAAACACCATCTATGAAGAATGAAGTTTCCTGGCATTTGCCTTTGTTCAGCCCGTACCTGATATTTTAATTAGCAAAAAGATGTATTCAATCTGCACACTAATCTAGCACTGTTTCGTGTCACCTCTCCCTGATATGACAAAAAGGTTCATTTTTAAAAATCAGAGAGTGCATTTAAAGACCTTAGAGGAGGAAAGAACGTGGAGAGATAGTAGGGAATTTCAATTTATCAGAACTTCTGTTTTGATTTTTAGTTCAGAAGCCAGGGTCTTGAGATTTATATCTTAACCATGAGAGGATGCTTTTAAGAAGTTTTATAAGTGATGTTTAGGATAATGATAACAATCACTTTTGCAATTTATTTTTCTTAAGAAAGCCGGTGGGAATGAATCCCTTGTTGAGAGTATAGTATGGAGTTTCTAGACTAGCCCACAAGCTCCATCAGAGCACATATCTAATTATCTTGTACACTGCACTGGTGATTGCCCCTGGTGTTCTGCAAGTTCTAAGCATAGTAATTTCCCTGTGAGTGTATGTTGAATGAACAAAGATAATGTACAGTTTTTCCTCCATTTAAGATGTCACGTTAGCGAGGCTGAGATCTAGCAAGATCTATGAACTATTCCTTTCCCTCCAGCAGAAGCCACAGATGTTGACTTCATCCTGTGCTCCTGACTCATCTCCTCCCTGGTCTTTGGTTTGGACTGTATCTCTCCTTCACAGCTTCTCTGGTATGCAGCTGCCATCCTTTATTAGCACATGACTGACCCAGCATCTGTGCTTTCTTACTGAATACAGAGCAGGGAGAGAAAAGCAAGAACTCTCCCATTTCCACTCTACCACAAGCTTATCTTTAGGGAGGGATGATGTGGGTACCAAGAGGGAGAAAGAAAATGAAGTGGGTGGAGACATTTGAGTGGTTTGTGTAAGAGATTAAGCAGCGACTGCAAATGGGAGTCATGGTTATGGGCCACGCTGTCCTCCTGAGTTTTTAAGATCAGAGGGCACCATTTACTCAGATTTACTCACCATTTACTCATAATATCAGAAATGAGGTGCTCCTCGCATGGGGATTTTTCTACTTTTTAGAGAAAAATTGCTCTCATTTGTTGGTAACATGTAGGGATAGAAAGGAAGAAGTCTGTTAGTTTCAATGATTGCATCTAGCATAGTTTCTCTTGCATTCCTAGGACTGAAGCTTTGTTGGTAAAACCTGCATGAAGATGTTTGCATGGATGAACACCTGCCAGTTCAGATCATTTGGCTTTTTTTTTTTTTCTGAAGGTGTGAGAAGATGGGTTGAAGGGTGACTGGGTGGGAATGGCTTGGAAAGAAGACCTGTTAACTGTAAATTTTGGAGAAACGAATCATGACTTTGTTGCTTTACTTCATTTATACAAATTTACAAACAAGATATGGTTTCAGGAAAACTGGCAGCAAAAAAAGAAAAAAAAAAAAAAGAAAATATGACTCCTGGCTTTTGCATCGTATCTTTTTTAGACTCTTCATCTTCACTATTTGTAGTTGCTGGTCTAATAACTTTAATAGTTGCTGGTTTAAGTCTGTTAACCAGGGTATGCTGATTGCAGTGACCAGTAGATCTCAAATATGTTTCAAACATAATAGAAGCTTATTTTTTGTTAATGTAACAGTAATGGGAATGTGCACAAGGGAGCACATAACACTCCTCTACTGTCATTTAGGGACACAGGCTCACCGAGGCTCTGCCATGGAGAGGCTTTGACATGTTCCCAGGTTTTCTTTTTCTTTCTCCTTTCTAGTTTGTATAGAAAAGAGCAAATTTGTGTCAACTTTGGAAGTGGGATACATAATTTCTCCTTGTATTCCCTGGGTTAGAATTCAGTTGCACGGGCATATCTGACTTCAAAGGAGTCTGAATAATGTACTTATCTGACTTAGGTTCTCTAGAAAATAGAATCTGAGGCAAGGACTAGGTGTTGATGTTTTTTTATGAGAGATACGAGTCCAGGGCAGCAAGAGTGAGAGAAAAGGGAAGTGAGGCAGGGAAGGATGGTAAGCAGGGCGAGGTAACATACAGGCTATTACTTCACAGGAAGTTGAAAGAGATAGCAAGTCACTTAGCAGGTCAACCCACTTGGCCAGGCTGCATGGTGAAATCACTACTGAGAACGTTCCATTGGAGGGAGAAAAGGAAAGAGAACTTATCTACCTGGTTCTTTTCCATCTCTTTGCTCTTCCTGGTCAAGGTTTGCACCACAGTTTGCCCTTCAGCACTACTGGTGTGCACCGTCCAGCAGCTTCAGCAGCTTCTTAGAAGCCAGAACAAATGCTCTTTGGTGTGGCATTTCATCTGAATCTCAGTTAGAAAGAGGCAGGAGAATATGGGGACTCCAGTGTGGCTGGTTGGTCTCAAGTAACAAAAATTCTGAGTATGTGGGTTGTGATGGCAGCTGTCTGGGGGATAAGTGAAGCCAGTACAATCTGCAAATTGCAAAAAAGGGGTCTTACAGTCTGCCCCCTGCACCATCGAGATCCGTTTATGACCTCTAGTTGTATCTAGTTCACAAACTAAAATATGGGACATTTGTTTCTTTGTTTGTTTGTTTGTTAGAACAAGAGGACATCTTCCTGGAAAGCAGAGGTACAAGTCCAACCAGTCACAGAGTCACTTTCAAGGTGCATTTTCCTAGAAGAGATAAGGCAGGAAGGTCAGTGAAAAGCTACTACTGCTTCTTCAGTGGGTCCTGAGGCTGTAATACTTCTCATTTTTCTCCTCCACCATCCAGTATAGAGTTCCTCACCTTGTGCAAGTACTCTCACTGGTATGCTTGCCTAGGGGGGTGACCCAGACCCCAGACTGAGGATTTTAAGTCCTTTGTTGTCCTGTGTTACTGGATAATAGTTGTTCTAATTGGCCAATGACAGTTAGTAGTGGGTGTAGAGATACTGTTCTGAATAATAGTAAGTATTCACGATAATCACACTTCCGGTTTTGTGGAGAAAGAATTTATTGATTATAAGGGAAAGGGAATATAAGGAATGAAACAATTATATAGTAAACATATAGAGGGAGAGAAGTACAGAGAAGAACAAAGAAGGCTTAATACATCAAATCAAGTACTTAACAACATCCAAGCTTCTGACTGGGGAAGCCCCGCATTGAACAGCCTGGTTGGAGTCCTGATTGAGGGGACAATCTGGATTGTGATTTACGGTTAGTCATTAAGTTTGCCTATGAGCAGTCCTGAGCGAGCTGGATTTTTGGTTTCTTTTATTATATCTCACAGTTCTAAGAGTCTGGGCATCTGCATATTCCTCTTCCCCGCCTAATCCATTCCAGGGGGACAGCCTGGTCTGGCTCAAGTTGGTGAGGCATGGTAATCCCACTTGGCGTCAGGAACAGAAGGGCCAGTTCTGACCCCCAGGCCAGATATGGAGTACAAGCCAACTAAGCGCCCCCCTTGATTGTGTATATGTGGCTCTGGGAACAAACGCATGACAAGTCACATAAACAATTTCTGTACAAAACACATACTAAGAGATGTCTTAGTGAATGTCTGTATTTTTACATATTGTGTAGAAGCAACCCTAAGATCTCATGGTAATCAAGGTTGATTATCTCAGCCAGTACATTAACTCCGTTCTGTGATCACTTCCGTGGAGAATTCAGGCTATCCAAGTGGTAGGTCCAGCTTCTGGTTCAGTGGAACCACCTTGCATCCCCTGGCAACTGTTCCTCTTTTGGGAATTAGAACCTAGGAGCCTAGGGTTATGGAACTGAAAGCACAAATGCCACAAGTGGGCTACAGAGTGTGATGATAAGAGGGGACACTCATATTCCTCTTTGTTCTTGTACTTTTGTATTCAAGTTATTGGAGACATAGTACCACATGTCAAGTATTGGAGTAGCATCTACACCGCATCCTGGAGGTCAGAGTCTCAAGTCTTCGGTGTATTGTTCCTAAGCAGGCACCCTAGCTGAACCTTTAACAGATCCTTCCGCTATTTTTTTTCTTTTTTTGCATGGCTGCTTCTGAGTGATAAACCCATTTGTTAGAAGGGCATGGATGATCTTAAGAATATACCCTATGATCAACAACAAAGCGGACAGGTTCTCTTACATTGGCTACTTAAGAGTCACGCTGTTGGAAGCAACAACCTCTCCTTTTCCTCTCTGCCATCTGCTTGGCAGCTGCAAAGCAACAACTGTGTGTGAATGCATCTCCGTCCGTGTTGGCCAGGCTGGTGCTCAGATTGGCAGTGCCGGCTGGGAGCTCTATTGCCTGGAACACGGCGTTCAGCCTGATGGGTAGGTGCCAAGTGACAAGACCACTGGGGGAGGAGATGACTCCTTCAACACCTTCTTCAGTGAGACAGGTTCTGGCAAGCATGTGCCCAGGACAGTGTTTGTAGAGCTGGAATCCACCGTCACTGATGAAGTTCACACTGGCACCTGCCACCAGCTCTTCCACCCCGAGCAGCTCATCACAGGCAAGGAAGATGCTGCCAATAACTATGACCAAGGGCACTACACCATTGGCAAGACGATCATTGACCTTGTCTTGGATTGAATTCAGAAACTGGCTGGCCAGTAAGCAGGTCTTCAAGAGCTGCTTAGTTTTCCGCAGATTTGGAGGGGGAACTATTTCCGGGTTCACCTCCCTGCTGATGGAACTTCTCTCTGTGGATTATGGCAAGAAGTCAAAGCTGGAGTTCTCCATATTTCTGCCCCCCACCCCCACCCCCAGGTTTCCACAACTGTAGCTGAGCCCTACAACTCCATCCTCACTACCCACACCACCCTGCAGCAGTCTGATTGTACCTTCATGATAGACAATGAGGCCATCTATGACATCTGTTGTAGGAGCCTCGATACTGAACACCCAACCTTCACTAACCTAAGTAGGTTGATAGGTCAGATTGTGTCCTCCATCACTGCTTCCCTCAGATTTGATGGAGCCCTGAATGTTGATCTGACAGAATTCCAGATCACCCTGGGGCCCTATTCCCACATCTACTTCCCTCTGGCCACATATGCCCCTGTCATTTCTACTGAGAAAGCCCACCATGAACAGCTTTCTGTTGCAGAGATCACCAATGCATGCTCTGAGCCAGCCAACCAGATGGTGAAATGTGACCTTCGCCATGGTAAACACATGGCTTATTGCCTGTTGTACCATGGTGATGTGGTTCCCAAAGATGTAAATGCTGCCATTGCCGCCATCAGGACCAAGAGTATCATCCAGTTTGTGAATTGGTGCCCCACTGGCTTCAAAGATGGCTTAATTACCAGCCTTCCCCTGCGGTACCTGGTGGAGACCCGGCCACCAAGGTACAGCAAGATGTGTGCATGCTGAGCAACACCACAGCCATTGCTGAGGCCTGGGCTCTCCTGGACCACAGTTTGACCTGATGTATGCCAAGCATGCCTTTGTTTACTGGTATGTGGATGACGGCATGGAGGAAGGAGAGTTTTCTGAGGGCATGGTTGCCCTTGAGAAGGATTATGAGGAAGTTAGTGTGGATTCTGTTGAAGGAGAGGGTGAAGAAGAAAGAGAGGAGTACTAAAGTTAAAAAATCACAAAGGGACCAGTTTTACAGGAAGCTTATTCTGCTTTGAACATTGAAAAGTTGTGCTCTGATCAGTTAATTTGTATGTGGCAGTGTATACTCTCATATACAATTATTGATCAATGCTTTAAAACACAACACTTTGTTACAGATCCAAGCTATGCATTTCTCTGATGGGTTTGAATGAAGTATTCCCTGTCTTAAATGAAAAAAGAAAAGAAAAGAAAAAGGATAACACAAAACAGGGTGTGTCGATAATTTTATAAGCCTAACTAAGCTTCTTTTTTTTTCTTTTCTTTTTTTTTTAATTTTTTTTTTCAATGTTTATTTATTTTTGGGACAGAGAGAGACAGAGCATGAATGGGGCAGGGGCAGAGAGAGAGGGAGACACAGAATCGGAAACAGGCTCCAGGTTCTGAGCCAGCAGCCCAGAGCCCGACGCGGGGCTCGAACTCACGGACCGCGAGATCGTGACCTGGCTGAAGTCGGACGCTTAACCGACTGCGCCACCCAGGCGCCCCAAGCCTAACTAAGCTTTATGTGAAGAATCTGAATACTGTACTCTTAGCAGAGAAACATACTATGTTTTGTTATTGGGTAGAAACATAAGAGATCAACTAATTCTACTGCTCCATTTTACAAAAGAAAATGGAGGCCCAGATGGAAAAGAGTGGCTTACTGTGGGGTAATAGCTAATTAACGGATGAATTTGTGCTGCATCCAGGTTTTTTGACTTCTAGGTCCTTGAAAATTTCATTCTATAACATCATCTTTAAAGCAACCAAACAAACAAAACATGGGTTCATCTTTTGAAATTTCAAAGTGGATTTTTAGATGCAAATTAGATTAGTTTCAAGGTTGCAATTATCTTTGTTTATCCTTTGCCACGATAGATAGTAGAATTGTGGGGATTTTTTTTGGTTGTTGTTCCTGGAAGTGGTACAGTTGTCCATGGGGAAGCAAGGGAAACATTCGTCTTCAGGCAATAATTACTTTCCACTCTTTCAGGGCTTTGTTGAAATCTCACCTCCTCCAGCAAGCCTTCCCTACATTCTTTAGTTTATGGCAAACTTCTCTTAATTCCCACGGGAACTATTCGCCATCTTTTTGTTATTTTTACTGTAAAACAATTATTACAAGATCACAAGAAAATAAATGAAAAGAAAAAAACTAACATTCTGTCATTTCAACAAATTAAACCATTTTCATTTTTCACAATTACATTCAGCATTTTGTATGCATATATAATTTGTATGCCACTGGATATTTTTGTAATCATGGCATAGATATATATTTGTAGTCATTTCCTCATTTGGCAATGCATGATCACTTTTTCAAGTTGCTACATGATTTTCATAATTTTATTTTGAATGGCATTACTCATTACCTTTTGGGTATTTCATAGGAATATTGCAATTAACATGTCTGAGTGGACTCAGCTTTTCCATTCAGCATCATGCAGTTTTAGGCAGAAAAAGTCCTCAGCTTCTCCATCTCATTGCTATCCACTGCTTCCATTGAGTTGAAAAGTCTAATTTTCTACTGCCTAAATATTTCATAATCAAAAACTCTTTTTTCCCCACTTCATCACTGGCTTAGCCTTCTTGAGGCTCACCGGTCCAATTTCAGTAGCGCTCATTCCTACTGGTATCCTCCTTATGGAGGCATAAGTAATCTTTCTAAAATGAAAATATGATACAATACTTCTCGGCTTAAAAACATTCAGTGATGGGGTGGCTGGGTGGCTCAGTCGGTTAAACATCCAACTTTGGCTCAGGTCATGTTTTCACAGTCTGTGAGTTCAAGCCCTGCATGGGGCTCTGTGCTGACAGCTCAGAGTCTGGAGCCTGCTTTGGATTCTGTGTCTCCCTCTCTCTCTGCCCCTGCCCTGCTCACACTCTGTCTCTCTCTTAAAAATAAATAAACATTAAAAAAAAAACATTCAGGGGCTCCTGGGTGGCTCAGTCGGTTGGATGTCTGACTTTGGCTCAGGTCATGATCTCACGGTTCGTGAGTTCGAGCCTCGTGTCGGGCTCTGTGCTGACAGCTCAGAGCCTGGAGCCTGCTTCAGATTCTGTGTCCCCCCTCTCTCTCTGTTCCACCCCTGCTTGTGCTCTGTTTCTCTCTGTCTTTCAAAAATGAATAAACCTAAAAAAAATTTTTTTTAAAAAACATTCAGTGATTTTCCTTTGTCTGTGAGGAGGTTGTCAGTACTTGAAACTGGGGTTATTTTGCACAAAAATGTAGATTTCTGGTTCCTCTTGGGGAATTGAACATCTGAGCACAGTGGGTCTGCTTTCCAGCATGGCACCAGAAAGCAGAAGCTGAGTGGAGGCTGTTTCTACAGACAAGGCAAATGCTCCCCAATCTGACCGGGAGGTCCCCTCAATCTGTCTTGGTGCTCATGGGCTTTGAGTGTGGCATCCCCTTACTGTCTAAGCCAAAGCCTAAATTCCTGTGAATGGCCTGAAGGTTCTTCATCACAGGCCCTGTTGAGTTCTTTAACCTTATTATTGCACTTATCAAGAGATAGAGAGGGGGCTCCCAAATGTGCCTTGTAATACCCACCATCTTTGCTCACCTTTGCATTGGCTAGGGGAAACTCTTTTTCTTCCTTCCAGACTTGGTCTGCACCTCTCTGAAGACCATCCTGATTTCTAAAAGCTACCGGGTGGCAGAATGATCTGGAAAGGCATTTTACTTCTCATCCTATTCTATGACTAGTTTTTCCCTGCTCAGGCGAGGAGACCAGGCAAGAAGGTTTCTCTTGCTGCTGCCTCCTTAATCCTTCTCCACTCCTTTTTGTCTGGCTCTCTTCTCTGCTTTCCTAATCCTTTCCTGTCTATTTAATTCAGCAAAAGTTTACAGAAGGGCTGCTGAGGGCACTGGATGAGTGAGGGGGTGAGTAAGGTTCCTGCAGTGGTAGGGCTTGCATCTGTGTAAGACCAGCAAATGTGTGATGGTGGCACATGAACAGGTGCTTTAAGTCAGATATGAGCAGTGTGCTGTGAACAGGTGCTGGTGTTGGCCAGCCCTGTTTGGCAAAGGCAGGGAAAGACGATTGCTTACATTTAAAAGGATTTCTTAACAGGATAATGGAATCATGTGTTCCTCATAACTCTTTGTCTTATGCTTTCTTCTCATCTGTAGATTCCCTTCTAAGCCTCTCTAATATTTCATTTTAGAATGTGACAGGTTGTCTGATTTTGAATCTAACCCCATTACTTATCTCTGTGACATTTGCTAGACCACTTAAATTCTCCATGTCTGTTTCTTAATTTTTTTATTAAAACTTTTTTTTAATTTTAGAGAGAGAGTATGCATGAGCGAGGGAGAGGGGCACAGGGAGAGGGGGAGAGAGAGAGAGAGAGAGAGAGAGAGAGAGAGAGAGAGAGAGAGAGAGAGAAGAGAGAGAGAGAGAGAAGAGAGAGAGAGACTTAAGCTGGTTCCATGTCCGGTGCAGACCCCCTACTCTCCAGCTACGCAAGCCAGAGAACTAGGGGTTATACTTGATTGTTCCTCTTCATCCTCACCTATCCAATCAACCACCAATACCTGTGACTTCTTACTCTGAAAGGTCGCTTATATTTGTCCATTTCTTTCTGTTTTCACTGCCTTCCACCCTAGTCCAAGTTACTATCATTTCTTTTAGAGTAAATGCAATTACCTTCTTATTGAGCTATATAATTGCTTAATGAGACAGAATATTATTTTCACCTGGTTTCCATTATAAAACATGCTCTGTCTTCATTGGAAGAATGATTGGAATAGAGGACCCTCCCCCCCCAAATACAGTCCCCAAACTTGAATCATATCACTGTTAAGGACATTAGGTGATACCAAGATATAGTAGGGCAAAAGGAAAGTAATTTTTTTTATGAGCATAAGGGAAAGAATTTTGTGGTCAAATAGTAAAGCAGAGGAGGATAGAAAAAAAGAAAGAGAAGGGAGGAGTAAGGGTGAATAACTAGAAGATGATAAGAATATGAAGGCCAGTGAAAATTCATAGCATGGAGAGCCAATAAATATTTTTTTTAATGCTATAGCTTATGTCTCCAGGGCTTACAAAAACATAAAATGCTATAGCTTGATTGTCATTCTCATGTGCTTTGCTGAGAACTAAATCCTTCCTTCTTCCTTGTTCCTCTTATGAAAGTTTTCAAAATCTTTTAAGAATTTGTGAGGGTATACTCTGTTTTGGGGCAACTGAACCTAGTTTTATGAGTAGGTTAATGCAGTATGTCACAGAGGAGCCATGAACCCAGAAGGCAGAGGTGGCCATGAGCAATAGGCCATGGGAAGTTCCAGAAACTGGAGCAGAACTTTGGTCTTCTGTTAGGTCATGGGATTGTTCAGAGCTTAAGACAATTATTCCTAGATCTCCAAAGAGACGAGGGGTCTCCAGCTGACATCTGCTTGACATTTGCGTCTACATAAAATTGTTCCTTCCTACGTGACAAAATGATACTCTGAGAGAAGCATGTAAATCTAGTTTCTTTTCTTCTTTGTGAAAATACACAGCCAAATCATTAACTCTTTTAATTTCAGGATCGAACCAATCAGAAACTGATTGGGAAATGGCATTCCAACAGGCTGGATTTATTCACAGCTCTGCTTCGTAACTGGGTGCCAAGGGATTTGCCAATGGGAAGTAACTGAACTTCTCTGTGACCTCGTGTTTCTCATCAGTAAAATAAGGGATTTAGGCCAACCATTGTTTTCTAAGCTTTGATCTACATATCCATATAACAGAAGATGTGGGAACTTCCACATTTCCATTCACAGCTAGAATGACCGTATGTCCAATTTACTTCATATAGGCCCAGTTTGTGCCTGTTTCCTGGCATCATTATTAATCATGCCCCATTTCACTCTCAAAGATGTCCAGATGTGGATAATAACATCACAATTTCCCTATTAATAGGAATTCCTGGAATAGAAAATTTTAGGTTAAATAATTTTAAGCAGGTGTTTTAACTGCAAAACTTTGCAGATTCTTTAATATGCTAATGTGTCTCACAATTCTTCAAAAGAGAGGGGTTGTAGTTTCTAGGATTTTGGCTTCGGAATCCTTATTTTGCTTCTTCTGGGAATAGGACAATGGGACTTATTTTGGGAAAGAGTATTAAATCATCTTAATTCAGCAAATATTTATCAACTACGCTGCGCCAAGCCCTGGAAGAGGCAATGTAGAAATAGTGACGGGTAGAACCTAACTTTGCCTCAAAGTAGTTTATAGTCCGAACCGTGGGAATTAAGATTGTACACAAGGAACTGCAATTCAAGGTCACATTCTAGTTTTTTTTTTTTAACTTTTTTTTAATGTTTATTTATTCTTGAGAGACAGAGAGAGACAGAGTGTGAGCAGGGGAGGGGCAGAGAGAGAGGGAGACACAGAATCTGAAGCAGACTCCAGGCTCTGAGCTGTTAGCACAAACCATGAGATCGAACCCACAAACCATGGGATCATGACCTGAGCTGAAGTTGGACACTTAACCAACTGAGCCACCTAGGTGCCCCGGTCACATTCTAGTTTTAATATTTTACTATGATGCCATGTAATTAGAGGCCAAGATAAGATACAAAATTTAAATCCTAAATGAGTGGTATAATCTGTTAGCATTGTGTCAAGTGAAGGTTTCTTTCTTTCTTTTTAAAAATTGTTATTATTAATTTTCTTGCTCTTGGGTCATTAGAGCTTGGAAGCCCACCCAGCAGCCCTCCTCCTACTCCTAGAAATGTGGCCCCAAGGGCCTAGTAACTGGCCTCTCCAGAGCAGACAGCCCAGAGGCTGTACGGGGGGCCAAAACAAACAAAACAGTAAGAAATGTTTTCTGGAAGGCATGTGGCTCCTCCCACGCCTGCAGATGTTCACTCTGGTCTGAGTGCACATCCTCCCCAGAGCTTCCAGACCACCAGCGCCATTCCAGCACACCTTCTTCCCCCTCTAGCCCCAAGGCTTCCTTGTGCTAGGGCAGCCATTTGGCAGGGTTCTGGGGCCAGCAGAGGCTGTGAAGTCAGAGGGGGAGACGGGACCTGGGTACCTTTCCCACCGTGTCTTCTCCAGAGCCTAGCTGCTGAAGCATTCCTGCTGGAACTCCTGGAAGTCTTCCTCAGCTACCTTCTTCTTCATCTTGGCCACAGGCTGGTCACAGGCCTTGCAGCCCTAGTTCTGGCCCACATCTGCTGAGTGACTGACTCAGCCACCGTGCTTTTCGCACTGGTTATAAACTTCAGGTTTACTCCGAGGTAGTCTTGACACTCTTGCTTCTGGAACTCAGCAAATGCCAACTTGGGCACCTTTCCCTTGGCTGAGTTCTGCGTGTTTCTGGGCTTGGGTTGCCTTTGCTTTCTGGCGGCGCTTCACTGGAGCCCCATTGGGCTTGGCCTGGCCTGGCCTGGGGTGCCTTGGGCACTCCCAGCAGCTCCAAACCCCACCGCAGTGGCCGACAACATGGCTGCACTTAGCTCCACCCACAAACCCACAAATTATTATTATTCTTAATTCCAGTATAGTTAACCTACAGCGTTATATTAGTTCCAGGTGTAGAATATAGTAATTCAATCAACACTTCCATACATCACCTAGTACTCATTACAAGTGCACTCCTTAAGCCTTATCACCTATTTCCCCCATCCCCCCACCCACCTCTTCTGGTAACCATTAGTTTGTTCTCTATAGTTAAGTCTCTGTTTCTTGGTTTGTCTCTTCATTTTTCTTTGTTTGTTTTGTTTCTTAAATTCCACATGCGAGTGAAATCGTATAGTATTTATCCGTCTCTGACACTTATTTTGCTTAGCATTTTATACCCTCTGGCTCCATCCATGTTATTACAACTGGCAAGACTTCATTCTTTTTTATGGCTGAATAATATTCTGTTACATATATATGTTTTTTCCCATTATATCATTACACACACACACACACACACATCACCTCTTCTTTATCCATTTATCTATTGATCAATATCTGGGCTGCTTCCATAATTTGGCTATTGTAAATAATGCTGCTATAAACATAGGGGTGTATGTATCCCTTTGAATTAGTGTTTTTGTATTTTGGGGGCAAATTCTCAGGAGTGGGATTATTGGATCATAGGGTAGTCCTATTTTTAACTTTTTGAGGAATCTCCATACTGTTTTCTAGAGTGGCTGCACCAGTTTGCATTCCCATCAACAGTGCAAGAGGGTCCCTTTTTCTCCATATCTTCACCAAAACTTGTTTAAGTGAAGGTTTCCTAGACCCAATACTGGATGAATATATTCACTAAATCTCTCGGAATATTCATATAGTGGTCCAGAGAACCAGAATTTTCGTACTTATGCAGACCATCTTATTTTAAGATTCAGAGTCTCAACAGTGCCTATGAGGAGATGATTGGTAGGGTTATTTGTAAAAAGATGTTGGAAATGCTACTTTGTTGCAAGTTCTTGTGAGTAGACTGTGATTAGACAGTTACTAGGAGATTAATTTTTGGTAGAATTGTTATGGTTAACAGCAATAATTAGCACTTAGTGGGAAATATTCACATGATAATTTATTCACATATTAATTTATTTATTCCTTACAAGAATCAGATTTTATCAGTATTTGCTCTTTACAAAAGAAAAAGTGAAGCCCCGACAGGTTGAAAAACTGACCCAAGTTTTCACGGCAGAACCGGGAATTTACACCCAGGCAGTTTTTCTCCAGAGCTTGCGTGCTTCTTCACCACTAAATGTCAACAGATATTTGTGTGGTTGACTGTGTGCGGGTTCCTTGACCTCACCTTAGTGGCCTGAAATCAGCCATGGTGAGAGTGTTTACACCAAGAATCAGTAAACACTACAAATCATAGCTTCTCCTCCCTACCGGAGTTGATTGTCAGACATTTACCAGCACTCCTGGTTGCAGACACATTTGGAAAGCTGGGACCGAGTATTGCAGGTTATTCATTGGAGAATTGTTAGTGCTGTTTGTATGTTGTCTGGGTATTTTCATCAAATGAGGATCCATTTTAGTCTGAATTGGAAGAGGATATGCAAAATGAGAATTCTCACGATCATTAAATAATTGGATCTGGGAGTCTTTTCAGAAAATTAAGTGCTCTTTGCAGATATTTCATTTCAAGAAATTCTGGGAAGGAGTTATTGTCCAATTGCAGTTCTGTTTATGCTTCTTTTGCATTTCTGAAACCCATTATTTGCATATTTCTCACGGCAATTACTTTGAATTCATACTCTAGTTATTTGTGTATGTGTATTTTCTCCCAATTAGACTACACAATCCCCGCTAGAATCATGTCAGATCAGACCACAACCCAGGAGACCGCTTAGTAATGTTTCCAAAGTGAGTTAAATGTTGATTGAATTAATGACTTTTTTTTTTCTCTTTCAAATACTACTTGATGATTTAGGTCGAATGGTAAAGGAAACACTTTAAGAAAGCACTTGATGGAATTCTGATTCACAAAGATTTTCTCAAAACAGATAATCCAATGTATTAACCTGTTGAAATCATGATGTTTCGGATTCTATGCTTGAAGATGTAACTTAATTATAATTTTATTTTTCTTGTTTCAGGTAGTACTAAAAGACTGACTTTTTTGTTTCAAGACCTATACTAAGGTAACTACTGGTTTGTGTTTATACATCTAGCTTTAAACCGGTTTTGTTTTGTTCTGTTTTTTGTTTTGTTTTGTTTTTTTCTCTTTCCTCTTGTTAACTCTGATCTTGGCAGTTTGCAAACCACTTTTTTTCCCTAGGTAAGCAGCCCTTTTAACTTTAGATTACAGATTCTATTTTAAAAGGCTTTTTAAAAACATGTCTTGATGGTTTATATTTATTCAAAAATTTTTAGACTCAAAGAAGTGATGTTATTATTTTTTTAATTCCTTTGATAATTAAATATATTTGGAATATTGTTTTAAAAAGATATTCTTTAGGGGTGCCTGAGTGGCTCAGTGGGTTGAGCGTCTGACTTTGGCTTGGGTCATGATCTCCTGGTGTGTGAGTTTGACACCCCCCCCCCCCCCCCCCCCCCCCCCCCCCCCAGTCTGGGCTCTGTGCTGACAGCTCAGAGCCTGGAGCCTGCTTCGGATTCTGTGTCTCCTCCTCTCTCTGCACCTCCCATGCTCATGCTGTGTCTCTCTGTGTCTCTAAATAATAAATAAACGTTAAAACAATTAATAAAATAAAAAAATAAAAAAGATATTCTTTAGAATGGGTGAAGGGGCAGATTTGGTCTTTTCCCCCTAGCGAATCATCAATCTGCTAGCTACTCAGCTAAGGACCCACAACTTTAGTGTGACCTGGGAATTTGGTAGAAATGCAGTGTCTTAGGCCCCACCTCAGACCTATTGAGTCATAATCTGCATTTTAACAACATCCCCAGGAGATTTGTATGCACATTAATGTTTGAGAAAAGCCAATCAATTGGGTCTTTTTCTGAAATTCACCCTGCTGCATAAGCAGCTGACTATAATGTATTCTTCAATGCAGACCACATTTTGGAATTCTGATTTATTTGATGGCTTAATGTTTATTGACTGCACCTGGTGTGCTAGATGCTGCAAAGAAAATTCGAACCACCTAGCCATTGTTCTATAGTTACTTTACTCTAAAATAAGAAGATACAGGCAATTTACTGTTTTTTACTTAAATATACATATACATTGAAAGAAAAAAGGAGTTGGGTAGAGGAAACAGTGAGAAAACAATCCCACTACAGAGGATGTGGCCCATTGTTAAAATAAGAGTAGATGAAGGATATTCATAGACACAAATAGAAATGAAAGAAATTCTGTCAATCATCTATGTTTGGTGGGGGGAAAGCGAACATCTGGATGGCTGAATTTTGTGTAGACGAGGTATCTGGATAATTGCTTGTATTTTCCACTTTTCCTCCAGATGTGTTAGCATTGTGTTGCTGTAGCTCAAACCCATTGCTTTCAGACATTTCATGAATTTTTAGTAGAAAAAATTCTGGAAGCATTGATTTTATGTCTCTATTTCATTCTTTATGAAAATTATAGCATTTTAAATCTAGTATTTGGTCAAGTTTTGACCCCTTGTGTAAAATTACCACTTTGTACAGTGTATGTGGGAGACATTCTTAGTCACTATTATGAAGATATGTTGAAATAAAAGTAAGAATTTTGAAGAGGTCCAGAATTTGTCACCCCGAAATGTGCCACTTTGACATAAGGATTATTTTGAACTGAAGGCAATTGAGAATCCACAAATCAGGAAGAGTTTTTTTGTTTGTTTGTTTGTTTGGTTGTTTTTTTTGTTTTGTTTTGTTTTGTTTTTTGCCTTCCCCTGATCTGCTAAAAGCAGGGCATAAATTTCTCTTTATGAAGCTGTCTCCCTCCCTTGTACTAGGGAGAACAACTCTTTTACTGAAGTCATACTGAAATGAGTCTGCAAAAACGAACCTTACTAAGGTAACCCTTCCATTCCATTAGTTTTCCTCATACATTTCTTAGTTACTTTCATACAATTTATTGTTCCTCAAAGCCTAACTCCCTTTCCTTTGTTAAAATGGTATATAAATCCCACAGACCAACTGCTTGAGTTTCACTTCTTTACTGTGAACTCTATGCATGCAAATATTAATACGTTTGTATTTTTTTTCTCCAGTTGATGGGTCTTTTGTCAGTTAGATTTGCATGCCCCTAATCACTGAATCTAAGAGGGTACAGGAAAAGTTTTCCTGCCTAACAATTTTAACTCTACTAAACCTTTCTTTTAAAACTTTAATAAATCATTTCAAAAGAGGAAAAGAGGAAGTCAAGAAGGAAGGACATGAAGGTAAGATATGGAAACATGTGGAAAGGCTGGGACATCAGTAGAAATGGAATGCGAGTTTTTTGGAATGAGCTATTTAATCATGTGTTTCATCTAATCATTACTCTCACGGTCAATGACTGCAGGCACACTGTATGCAGAGATTATTATTGTCACACCCTAAGCCTGCAGTGAGGTCAACTGTTAGATCAATAACAACTCTGCTCCATCAGATAAGGAATCTAAATGAGAATTGCCACTGTTAATCAGGTATCTTGAAATCCTTGAATAGGACACTGTGATAAATGATTGCTGACTATTCTTCTCTCTTTAACCTCAGTGGACTTTGCTCACCCACATTTTTAATTAACTAATTTAGTTCAGGATGTTTAAAATGCTCAGATCCTTTCAAAATTCTCCCCAGGGAGGTTATTCCTGGAGTAGACATCAGTAAGAATGTCCTTCCTTTCTTTGTAGAGCTATATTTGGCACATTTTGATTTTTTTTTTTCTCAAAGAAATACATTTCTAAGGAAGACTATGGTTTCACATTTCACTTAGCACTTAGTTCTTTACCTCCCAGAATGGTAGCATTTTAAAATTCAGCAGAAATATGTTCTTTATGGTATATTAAACAAAAGTCAAAGCTATGGAAAATTACAACCTTTGGTGCAAAAGGAGATACCTTCTGCTTTTTGAAAGTTAATTAGTAATGAAAAATCTTTTAGAAAAAAATATTGAGTTAAATTGGGGTTATGGGGAAGTCTTAACAATTAAAAGATATTTTGTACATTAAAAAAGACTGAGATTTTGACAGTTACAAATATTATTTAGTTTTATATTTTATAGTCATGATCTTTTAACATGTGTTAAGGTCTGAAATTTCATAACTTTGTATTTACATCTTCTTCTCTACAACATTGAGAAAAGCCCATGATGTTATTTCTTTTTTTTTTCTTTAATGTTTTAATGTCTATTTTTGAGAGAGAGACAGAGAGCAAGCAGGGGAGGTGCAGAGTAAGAGAGACAGAGAGAGAGAGAGAGAGAGAGACAGAATCTGAAGCAGGCTCCGGACTCTGAGCTGTCAGCACAGAGCCAGACACAGGGCTCGAACCCACAAACGGTGAAATCATGACCTGAGCCAAAGTCAGGTGCTTAACCAACTGAGCCACCCAGGCACCCCTATTTCTAATTTTGTAACATTAGAGTTGCTGTAGTTAGCAGAAACAAGCCTATCACCAGAGAATGAGACGAGCCAGTAAAATAAAAACTCATGACTTTTTTTTTTTTTCTTTCTCTAACTTGACTGGTAAGTTAGTGAATGTAGTTAAAACACTCTGGGTTGTGCAGTGCCCCACCCACCTGCAGCTCCTCAGCCCCAGGCCAGAGGCCCAGATGGGGAAACCTCGGGCTGCAGCATCCCTGGAACATGGCAGTGGCTGGACAGGAAGTGAGGAGGGCACTGTAATGCCCGATGTTCTAAAACCTCCCACAAAAGACCACCAGAGTCGTGAGTCAAAGCCAAGCGGCAAGGGTCGTTTATTGCAGGTTCGAACCTGGACCTCTGCGCACTCGTTGCCGGTGACGCAAAGAGGCCCCGATCAGAGTTGGTATAGGGTTTTTATAGACAGGGACAAACAGCATAGGTGAGGTTTCAAATTATGAGGGGCCTGATTAGTCGATTTTAAAGTACGGACATTTGTGGTTTTCTGATTGGGCGTCCTTTGTCTGTCCTTTGGCGGGAAGGCTTTGTCCGTTACTTGTGGTGGGAGAGAAAAAAGGGGGAAGGGGATAGGTGAGGAATGTGCTAAGCAAGCAGGTTTACAGAAGCGAGAAACGCCGGTTAGTTTATGTACAACCACTCATTCCATTACATATCAGACTACATTTAGGAAGGTTTACAACCCATTCTACTACACAGCGGGTTACATTCAGGAAAGGTCTCACAATGCTCCTAGCAAACAGCAAGCAAAACAGACTTCTCAGCAATTGTATTTCTTATCAAAGATCCATAATAAGCAGAAAAGAGAACCTAGCTTTAAACTAAGGTAGGGCTGTCATTTGGATTGTTCCTTTCAGGCACTGATGGCAGCAAGCGGGTTGAGGTAGATGGGGACCCAGATGCAGAAGGTGTGTGGAGTCCGGACATGGAGCAGAGCTTCCAGAAGACCCTGGCCATCTACCTGCCGTGTGGCTGATAGAAAATCATCCTGCCTAGTGAAGGCCAGGTGTGTGGTGGGAATGAACTGATTGCCTGCTGCAACGAGCTGAGAACAGGGGAGACCCAAACCCAAACCCGCAGACAGGTCTTCAGGCACATCCAGGTTCTGGCCTGAAGGAAATCAAGGGAAGTCCAGTCCAAGCTCAAGGCCTCGAGTGTGGACCAGGTTCCCAAGGACAAGGCTTTCTAAGGACAAGGTAGCACCACATTTACTACCTGGTCAGGGACTGAACGGGGGCCCCAAAAGTGGCCTTCCCCGGGAATACCTTCCTCCTAGGAAGGACCTCCAGCTTTCTTCATGCTTATTTGGGGAGCAGGCTCCTCCCTCTTAGAGGAGACCTTAAAAATTGGGTGGTTGGTGATTCGCAAGGATGAATCCTGATATTGGGACATCACAGTGGTGTCTGAAGGGACAGGTCACTCCAGAGTATCAGGGACTGGGGACAGGAGTGAGACAACAGTGGGACAACAGTGGGGCACTGCACTGGTTTCTCAGGCTCCAACACTCGCCCTCCCTCAACTTGGTTCTGGATGTTTTGGAGGGCCTTAGATATGTTGGTACAATTGTCCCTCTGTTTTGCAGCCCCTACCCCTTTTCCAGTCTGCCTCTCTTTACCGGCCCCGCCCTGTGACCTTGAGGTCAAATATGGAAGGCTAACCCTTTCTGTGCAGAAGCAGAGCCAGATGGACCCTAGAAAAAAAAAAAATTTAATATTATAAGAGATATTTATAAATGGGTATTAGGGTCAGAATTTTTCTCAGCTGGATAAGCAGTGGGGTGAGGCTTTTAAGTTTAATCCCCTCTGTCTTTTTTTTTATGTTTATTTTTGAGAGAGAGACAGAGAGAGAGAGAGAGAGAGAGAGAGAATGCGTGTGAGTGGAGGAGGGACAGAGAGGGGGGAGACACGGAATTTGAATCAGGCTCCAGGCTCTAAGCTGTCAGCACAGAGCCTGATGTGAGGCTCGAACCCACGAACTGTGAGATCGTGACCTGAGCCGAAGTTGGATACTTAACCAACTGAGCCACCCAGGCGCCCCTGATCCTCTCTTCTAAATAAGATGAGGGCTATACTGTATTGCCTCCCCTTGCCCCCGAACTCTGTTGGTTTGTGTTTTGACAGAGGATTCAACTATTTTACCAAACAAACAAATACCCACAAAACAGAAAAGCAACCCCCCCAAAAAACCTCACTATGAGTTGTCCTAGCGTGTCATTGAAAAACGTTTTAGGTTTGAGTCCAGCTTTCTAGTTCCAGAAATCTTTTTGTCTGTTCGGATGAGCTCTGTATAGCTTCCAGCCGGAAACAAAACAAAACAAAACAAAACAAAACAAAACACACTTACCTCTTTTGGTTACCTTCATGCTAGGTATTTTACTTGTTGCCCTTTATGGCATTTATGAACCACTGTTTTCAGTCATTTATTGTAGCAAAACAAAGTATACCAAAACACAGCACTGTAAAATAATAAAGGTGCGTCAGAAATTGCAAATATGTGATGGATATGGTTTGTCTCTGCAGCACACACACGGGGGCCTCAGCTGGGAGCACTCATGTGGCTAAGTGGTGGCTCAAATGAACGGGGGCTGGAGTTATTTGGACACTTCTCACTCGCGTGTCTGATATGTGGGCCGGGACGAGGTAAGGGCCAGGCTCAGCTGGAGCTCTTGACAGGAGCACGTACACGTGGCCTCTCCATGTGGCTTGCCCTTCTCAGAGCCAGGTGGCTGGGTGCTGAATGGGAGCGTCCCAGGAGGGAGCATCAGGAAAGTGAGAGTTCTGAGACCCACGTGGAGTTACGTGGCCTTTTGCGAGGTGCCCTCAGAAATCGCAGAATGTCGCTTCTACTCTGTTTGATCCAAGCGGTCACAGGTCTGCCGATGCTCAAGGGAGATGATACAGATCTCACCTCTTGATGGAGCAGTATCGAAGAGTTTGTGATCGTTTAAAAAAATTTTTTTTTAATGTTTATTTAGTTTTGAGAGGGAGAGCAAGAGCGAGAGAGAGCGAGCTCATGCGCGGTAGAGGGGCAGAGAGAGGGAGACACAGATCAGAAGCACTCCCTGGGCTCTGAGCTGTCAGCGCAGAGCCAGATGTGGGTCTCAAACCCCTGAACCGTGAGATCATGACCTGAGCTGAAGGGTAATGCTTAGCCGACTGAGCCACCCAAGTGTCCCTGTGATCATTTTTAAAAACCACCACAACACCCAATTCATAGTGCTTTTTTTTCTTCCTAAAAGATTTCTCCCTACTAATTATCTTAAAAAGCGGTAGAAAACATTGGGCGCTTTATGGCGGGAAACCAGAGGTGGGTGCTGTGTTCAATGATAAAGTGCAGGAATCTTATCAATGAGTTCCTTTCTGTCTCCCAGTGTTACCCAGTTTATCAACACTGAGTTCCAGAAAAATGTTAGGGGGAAAATTAATTGCCAAGAGAATTCTGTGTGAATTGTGTTTCTTTCAAATTCCCTAACAATCTATCAGGCTGTTGCATTAGCATCCTTTCTGATGCAGCCTTCAGTAACTATGGCTCTATTAGCTGTTCATTTGTGGCATACAATAGACCCCAAAACAGAGGATTGCTTTTGAACCCAGCCATTGTTTCATGAATATTAGAACACAAATCAATGCATATTGACTAGGGTTGTATAGATGAACGTGATAACGTTGCCCTCCACACAATATCAAAAAGATGCATACGGCTAGAACAAAAATAAGAAGCACTTAAGTTTTTCAAGGTATTGAATTTTGGGTACTGAGCTAATAAGTTCATTTCTTCAGATGCTTGAAGCTGTATGAACAGACACTACTACACTTTCTAAGGTACCTGTTTCTGTGTGGAGAGTGGTGGGCAGGAGGCCAGAGAAGCACAATTACTATAGGGAACACTCCCCTGACACTTTAACGAGCATATGTCATTTTTATTGACACTCAAAACAAACATGTGAGGTGGGGTTTAACGTTCCAGATTTATAGATGGGCAGATTGATGTCAGGGATTTTCTGCCACATGTCTCAGGTCACTCTGTTACAATGGTGAAAAGATTTAAACTCCTCAGATAAATCGCCTTTGGAAAGTCGTACCTGATCCTCCTTAGCCAAATTAAAGTACTCCTCCTCTGTGTTCTTATAATACCTCTAAATCTCTCCGTATCCAACAGTTTGTGTTACAATGGTCTTCTGTGTTTCTCTCCCCTTGACTTAGAAGGAAGGACCATGTCTCATCTATCTGTACCCACTAAAGATTTGAGCTAAAGTGACCAGTGAAAGCTTTGTAGAATGAATGCCTGATGGACGGTCCTTTAACGTGAAAATTCTCTCTACCAATTCATGGTGCATTTCAAGGCAGAAGTATTCTGTTAGAATATGGTGAAGAGCAAAGGGTATTTGTAGATACAACAAAAGGAAGCCATAGACATAAAAACCTGTGAATCATTGGTGGCGTTGTTTTAGCTCATTCTCTGGACTGTACCAAGGAACAGTAAGAGGGCCCGTGTACCTGCACAGAGCGATATAGGGGGAAATATTAGGAATATTAGGAATTGAGGTCAAAGAGTTACTGCAGTGAGAATCAGATCTAGTTGAGTCTTGTAGGAAAGATAAGAATTCTGTTATGACCAGACTTAGCTGTGGAATGATCCATTTATTTTTTTTATTAAAAAAATTTTTTTAATGTTTATTTATTTTTGAGAGAGAGAGAAAGCACAAGCAGGGGAAGGGCAGAGAGAGAGGGAGACACACAATCTGAAGCAGGCTCCAGGCTCTGAGCTGTCAGCACAGAGCCCGACGCGGGGCTCGAACTTGGGAATGGTGAGATCATGACCTGAGCCGAAGTCGGAGGATCAACCGACTGAGCCTCCCAGGTGCCTCTGAGTGATCCTTTTAAAATCTGTCGTGAGAGTAATAGAGCAGGTCTGGGCAAGAGTGGAAGCAGGGAGACATTTTGTGAGCGACTCCTTGCAGTGATTCAGAGGCTGTGGTTGCTTGGACAAAAGTGAGAAATAGTTGTATGTTGGATACATTCTGAAAGTAGAGCCAACAGGACTGAGCAGATATAGGGTGAAAGAAAGAGGAGTAAAGGTGAAGCCAAGCTTTTGGGCTGAAACAACTAATGGGATGGAATCCCCATCCACTAAGATGGGAAAATGCATAGATGAAACGGGCGTAGGAGGGCTGACAACACTGACTCCATCTTGAGCTGTCTGTCTCTGTCTTTATCTTATTCATGCCAGTGTGATGACTTCCCTTACGACAACACGCGCCAGGCCCTGTGGAGGTTAGTGTGTGCCCTGAGCAGAATGCGGGACTGCTTGTTCTGATCTTCCCTAAAGTGACTCACCGAAGGCCCTGCTTCAGGTAACTGGTAGAGGTGACTGGTGCCCAGAAGGCCTCATTTTAGATAACTACCCTGTGACCTCACCATCAGGCCCCTCACTCTATAAAAGCTGGGCATTAAGATCTGGGCTTGGCAGAGAATAGCTGCATTGTCCCAGGATTGTTTGCCCAATTCCCCCTCTGTAAGTTGCCCTGAATAAAGCTGTGTATAAGTGGTATGGAGTGGCTTGCCTCGTGTTTTGGTCTTAAAGTGCCTTCTCAGTCTGGAGGATACATTGCTGACCCCTCCTCCACCTTCTAATACACGTTTTGAGAAGGAAGATGAAGAGTTCACTTGTGGACAAGGTAAGGCCGGAGGTGAATATTAGAGACATAAAGGGATAACATTAAGTAGGCAGTATTATTGGAGTTTATGATTAACTTGAGAGAGATGATTTTTGCCTTTAGGAGAGAGAGGGCATGTGGGAGACATCTCGTGTAGAGACGGTAGAAAAAGCCAGGCGACAGAATGATAACACCAAGGAAGTGTGCATACAATAAAAAGAGATCCAAAGTCTGAGGCTTGAAGCGTTTCAGATCACAGGTCCAGGAGAGACAAGAAGTCTGAAAAAGAGACCAATAATGACCTATGAGTGAGAGGGGAATATAGCTATGATGTTTGAGCCCAACAGAAGAAAGGACATCAAGGAGAAGGTGTGGTCAGACATCAGTGCTGTGTCAAGCGTGCTGTGGACTGAGAATTGATTATTGGTTTTAGCAACGTGGAAGACATTGGTGACCATGTTAAGAATAGTTTTGGTGGCATGTTGGGGCGTGAAAGTCTGACGATAAGTAGTTCAAGGGAGGACTAGAAGGGAGGACTTGACGCCAGCAATTAATACATGATGCTTCAAGTTTTGCTACAAAAAAGATCAGTGAACAAACTGGAAGGTGGGGTTCTGAAAGTTTTTTGGTTAATTTTAAGAGTGTGTGTGTGTGTATGTATACATACATACACACACACATATACATACATACATATATATACACATATGTATATATATGTATATGTACATATATATGTGTATATGTACATACATATATATACACATGCATACACACACACACACACATATACATATGTATATATATATATCTCCCAATGAAATACAGTATGGAGTAGACAACATTACCCGTCAAGTATATAAAATTTTCCTGCAGCCAAGTTTAAAGGCTTGATTAGATTAGGTTAAATGCTTTTGTCAGTAATCTTTCATGGGTGATGCTGTGCACTTGGTATTACATTTCGTCAGGAGGCACTAATGTCAGGTTGTCTAGTGATTCTACGTTTTTATTTTTTATTATTTGGTTAGGGTTGTGTCCAGTGGCGATTTCTATTTATAAAGGCACAATTTCCCTTTTGCAATTTGCCAACAATCTGTGTAGTGATAGTTTGGCACTATGTGGACATTTTGTTTCTCTATTTCATTTAGTGCCTAAATCAATTATTTAGTTGGAGGACTTTAGATGGTGATTTTCAAATTTATCATTTCCCCCTACATTTTTAGCTAGCTTTTTTTTTTCAAGAGCTTTTCTCATCAACTGAGAATGAAGTATACTTTCTCCAAAAAGCTTAATTCTTTCCCTTCAATTACTAATTATGAGAATAAGAAGTTACTTCCAATTACAGAAAATGCTTATTTTTTAAAGGCGGAGGCATATGTGTATGTGGGGGGGGGGGGTTGTTGTTGTTTGTTTCTTCAAATAAGTGCAATAATAGCATGTTTACAAGTTGAAGGGAATGATCCAGCAGAGAGGGAACCATCGATGGTACAGGAAAGAGAGAGAAGAACCACTAGAGTAAGTCTCTGAAGAAAAAAAGGGGATGGATTTGGATATATAAGGAACGGCTTCATTCATTTCTTTTAGTGAATGAAGAGTAGATGGCTCTGACGCTGCTAGGTAGGTAGATGTATTTGGGGGATATCTGTGGAAGATCTATTCAGATTTCTTCAATTTTCTTGGTGAAATGTGAAGCAAGGCCAGAAATGGGATGCACAAAATAGAGATATGGAAGGGGTGAATTATTGTAATGAAAGGTTCTAGGCAAGACCACTGGAGCAGTGGGGGACATACTTTATGATACAGAGGTGGTCAAGGAACTTAGCAAAGTGTTAGAAAGATCATTTATTTATATACTGACATTGGCAAGAAATGGTACAATAGCAATCTTGGGGAAAGGGATAGTGAATCAGGAGCTAAAAATATTAATGACAAGGAGTAACCCATGGGCAGTAGATGACAACTAATGAAGGGTAGATGTAAAATTCAAAGGTGAGACTATTTTTTTTTTAAACATTTATTCATTTATGAGAGAGAGAGAGCACAAGCAGGGTAGGGGCAGAGAGAGAGGGAGACACAGAATCTGAAACAGGCTCCAGGCTCTGAACTGTCAGCACAGAGCCTGACATGGGGCCTGAACTCAAGCTGTGAGATCATGACTTGAGCTGAAGTTGGATGCTTAACTGACTGAGCCACCCAGGCACCCCAAAGGCGAGACTATTTTAAGGGAAGTGTGAGAATGGTCCAGGAGTGATGATGGGGAATAAGAAGGACACCTTTCCACTTCCAGGTGCAGTGAAATGGGCTGTAGGAAGCCAGTTTCCTTAGGGGAGAGGCACATTTCTAAAACAATTGTCCAGCCGTTTGATTACATGTGCTTTGGTGTAGGCTTCTTCACATTACTTGTGCTTAGAGATTTTTGAGCTTGGATTTGTGGGTTCATCATTTTCATCAAATTTGGAAAATTTGGGGCCAAATATTTTTCTGTCTCCATCCCTTCTACTCCTTCCGGAACTCCAGGTACATATATTAGGCCTCTTGAAGGTTCCCCACAGCTCAGTGATGCTCTGTTCCTTCTCTTTTTTCATTCATTCCTTATTATTATTATCATTATTATTTTGGATGGTTTCTATTGCTATGTCTTCAATTGTACTAATTTTTTCTTCTGTAATGTGCAATCTTCCATTAATCCCATCCAGTTTATCTTTCATCTCTGACATTACAGGTTCATCACTAGAATTTTGATTTGAATCATTTTTTTATCTTTGGAATCTCTTCTACCACATATTCCAGCTCCCTGAACTAGTTTACATAATAAATGTTATAATAACAGTTTTAGTGTCCTTGCCTACTAATTCTATCACCTGTGTCATTTCTGAGTCATTTTGTATTAACCTTCCTTTTCACTAGGTGTCATATTTGTCTGATTTTTTCACATCTAGTAAGGTTTGATTGTATACTAGACACTGAATTTTACCTTGTTAAGTGCCAGATATTTTTTTAATGTTTGTTTATTTATTCTGAGAGAGAGAGAGAGAGAGAGAGAGAGAGTATGAGCAGCGGAGGCACAGAGAGAGAGAGAGGGAGATAGAGAATCCCAAGCTGGCTCTCTGCCATCAACACAGAGCCCAACATGGGGCTCAGTCTCACCAACCGTGAGATCGTGACCTGAGCCGAAATCAAGAGTGGGAAGCTTAACTGACTGAGCCACCCAGGAACCCCTATTCCTGTAAATATTCTTGAATTTTTTTTTTTTTTTTGGAACTTGGTTAAGTTACTTTTAAGCAGATTGACTTTATCAGGTCTTTTAAGGTTTGTTAGGTGGGGCCAGAGTATTTGGCATGGGAGTAATTTTCTCCACTAGTGAGGCAAACCCTTCTGAATACTCTACAAAATCCCCAGTCAGTTAGGAAGTTTTCCAGTCTGGCTGAAAGAGCTAGATGGAGGGATCAGACAGTGTTCCTAGCACTGAGTACCAGGCACATTTACTTTTAATCCTTTTGGTTAATTCTCTCCCTATCTTTGGATAGTGTCCTCACATGCATATGCTGATTAGTACTCAGCTAAAGACTGGAGGAGGAACCATTTGCAGATCTCCATATTCTCTCTCTGTATAGTATTTTCTTCTCTGATGTTGTGTCCTATAACTCTAGCCACCTCGGTCTCCTTGGACACACAGCTTAATTTCTTCAACTCAGGGAGACAAATGTGTTCTACCTGGGGTCTCCCTCCTTGTTCCATGACCTAGAAAATTACTACAGGCAGTAAGCTGGGGCTGTTATAGGACACACTTCACTTTTTCCCATCTTTCAGGGATAATTGTATTTTGTTGCCTGATGGCCACTGTTTTGAAAACTAGTTTCATGTATTTTATTTTGTGTCTTTTATTTTCCTCCCTCAAATCTAGACAAATGTGAATAGCTTATTTTTTGTTTGTTTTAGTAGTAGCCTTTCTGTAGTAAGGTGTAGATAAAGCATTGCAATTCTAATCAATATAACATTTTCATGGTCTATATCCATCTGCAAGAAACAATTTTTATGAAATGAAATAAATGAAGGCTTTAGAAGAGTAAGTAAAAGGAAGTTAGATTTGCAGAGATGGAATCTTAATATCTTAATAGAAAAATAATTACGGTAAGAGTTCTTATGAAGCAAAACTCAATCACAAATTTACATAAAGTGTTTCTAATTAATGGTTTCTGTTGGGTTAAAGGGCAATCCCCCCAAACTTCATCCTTACACCTCCATCATTACCATCAAGCAATGACCTTAGGAAGATTTAATCAATTATAAAAGCACATAAAATAACTGTGTTTTCTTTGCAAACCTGAATGTTGCATGAAAGGATTGTGCTACCTACTCAGGGACTATAGATTAT
This sequence comes from Leopardus geoffroyi, assembly GCF_018350155.1. Taxonomy (NCBI): domain Eukaryota; kingdom Metazoa; phylum Chordata; class Mammalia; order Carnivora; family Felidae; genus Leopardus; species Leopardus geoffroyi. The sequence continues at coordinate 137,319,855 of NC_059333.1, forward strand.
GCATTGTCTTGACTCTTGTCTGCCCACATTCTCTTAAAAACAGGACATCCTACTCACATGTTCTAGTTCATAAGTGAGAGGTGGGAACTGTTATCTTCCTTCTATGACATAATGAGCTATTCAGTTTATTTTTTTGGTAGAGAAGTAGGAGAGAAGGAAGCAGGAACTAGGAGACTGAATTGAATAAATACAATTTTATCAGTGCATTGATAAGTTAAAAATAAAAGTAGGGACACCTGGGTGGGTCAGTCAGTTAAGTGTTTAACTCTTGATTTCAACTCGAGTCATGACCTCATGGTTCGTGGGTTTGAGCCCTGCACTGGGCTCTGTGCTGACAGCGTGGAGCCTGCTTGGGATTCTCTCTCTCCCTCTCTCTCTGCCCCTCCCCTGCTTGCTCTCTTGCCCTCTCTCTCTCAGGAAAAAATAAATAAATTTATTTTATTGTTTTTTTTCAACGTTTATTTATTTTTGGGACAGAGAGAGACAGAGCATGAACAGGGGAGGGGCAGAGAGAGAGGGAGACACAGAATCGGAAACAGGCTCCAGGCTCTGAGCCATCAGCCCAGAGCCTGACACGGGGCTCGAACTCCCGGACCGCGAGATCGTGACCTGGCTGAAGTCGGACGCTTAACCGACTGCGCCACCAGGCGCCCCTAAATAAATTTATTTAAAAGAAATAAAATAGGGGCGCCTGGGTGGCTTGGTCGGTTAAGCGTCCGACTTCAGCTCAGGTCATGATCTCACGGTCCGTGAGTTCGAGCCCCGCGTCGGGCTCTGTGCTGACCGCTCAGAGCCTGGAGCCTGTTTCAGATTCTGTGTCTCCCTCTCTCTCTGCCCCTCCCCTGTTCATGCTCTGTCTCTGTCTCAAAAATAAATAAATGTTAAAAAAAAAATTTTTAAAGAAATAAAATAAGTAAAAAAGTAGAGTTAAAAATTAACCAGGGGAGGGGTGGTTTTCAGCTCATAGTTTCATCCTTCGTGGGTAGGGGGTCTACGGGCTCTCTAGGCTGCCAGACTGCAAGTGGGAATGGCTGACACTCCCACTCAACACTGGAAGTCTCAATGAGTGTGCAAAACTTTGGATAAAGCTGGGCATCTCCTTTAAATCCGGTGATGTAGTAGCCAGTGGTATTGGTATAAGGCACCATGCTTGGGGGCGGGGCGGGGGGGCGGTGGGAAACAACTTGCCTTGCCTGGGAGGTCTTCCAATGCAAAGCTAGCCAGATCTATACAACTAGCCTGCTCCACGCTATAGACAAAGGGCTTTTGCACTCCAGATGGGCATGGTGAGGGCCGCATCTCTATTCACATATAGCATACGAGGCAGCATTCCATGAAGCAAATACTGCATGCAAGCATTATAAAAGTCGTGTGCGTGTGCCTTTCTGGCCTGGCACTGACATTATTCATTTCATCTTCTTGAGAGTACTAAAATTTCCAGTGTGAAGTCCTCGTACTTTTGAGAAACTTGAGTTGTAAGCTGATCTGCTGGGTAGTTGGTATTGTTATAGTCCTCCACAGACAGTGGCTACGGTGGTATTAGTTCCTCTGCCGAGGTCTGTATATTTGGACACAATTTGTAGGGAGTGAAATTCAGGCATGAAACGCTGACGCACGCTGGAGTAAGCAGTATGATTAATGTTTCTTTCTCTTTAAGTGTATCAGATATAACTAATGAGAATTCTTGATTCCGATAAAATATCTTTTAGGTTTATAATAAATGCTCACACAAGTCCTATGAGACATGAAGGTTCCGCTTTGGATAGACTTCAAATGGCTAATTATTCTGAAAAAGTGCTCAGGATGTACATTTGGTAGTATGTCCTACATCTACTATACACACATGCACATATACACACATAATGATTTCCATGTAGTCACTCATTCAGCAGTTATTGAGCTTCTGTATTTGTACTGTGCTAAATACCGGGGATGAAAAGATAAATAAGACACTCTCTGACTTGAAGGTTCTTGTGGATAGTTAGGTATGACTGGAGTATAATTTTTATTTATTGGACAGATTTTGAAATTACATTAGCTGCATTGATCAGAGGAGGGTATGAATTATGAAGTGAGTTTCAGACTGTCTTTGGAGAACCAGTACTAACATAGATGTGAGGAAAGGGTTAGAAGTCCTCTGTTTTATTAAGAAATTGAATTCTGACTTACTTTTTGCCTTCAGGGGCACAAGTAATTTGCTTTCCAGGAGTGGGAACAGATCTGCGTTCTGCTCTCCTGATTTTTTTTTTTTCCCAGGCAGTTCCAATCATTTTAAAGTTATAACTGATGAGTAGCAGAGTCGCGCGGCAGAAGCGTGCTGGGCCCGTAAAGTTATAACTGATGCATCGTCTGTGCCTTCGTATCCCTGATGCCACCAGGGATCACACCTTCCCTGTGAGGGAAGCCAGGCCGGTAGTGGTTTTATTTCCAAGTTACAGACTGACAATCAAACAGAGTAAGCCACTTAATTCAAGGTCACACTGCTACCAAGTGTTGGCGTTAGGACCAGTTGGCTTCTGTGCCCAAAGCCCAGTAACCGTATTAAATAAGCTGAAGTTTTCTCAGGTAGATAATTTTCCAGAGTTGCCTTTGACAATTTTAAGAGCAACGGACCCACCAAACCTCTCCACCTTCTTTCCCCTCTGCAGATGGCTGAGGATGAGCAAGATGGGCAACAGGCAGTGGGTACGACATGCCCAGTTTCTTGCTTTGGAATGTTGTTTTGAAAGGGAAAACATTCCCTCAGCTGCAGATACTACAGAAGTATCCCACTCTCCGTCTCCATCATCTGACAAGAGAGGTAGGGATCACGTTCTCTCCCTACAGCTGAGGAGACCGAGTCTCAGAGGGTTGAAATCACTGGCTCGTAGTTACACAGCTTGTAATCGCTTATGGTGATTCAGGTCACGTCAGCCTTCAGGTGTTCTTTATCCTCTGATACTCTAGGTCCTTAGGAGGAGTGTAGAAGAAAAAAAAGGGGGATAGCTAGGTTGTAAAAGGAAGTGAGAAGAGCTGGATGAATTAGCATTGATACAGGACAGCAGGAGGGTGGCAAGAGGTGGAGAGGAGGGAGAGAAGCTGGCCTGTGCACAGAATCTTCGGTGTGTGTGACTATTTCACACACTGGCTTCTCTTCCAGGTAGAACAATTCTCTCTTTATGCTCTTCCTTCGCCTCAGAGGTTCTGTAATTCTGCCTGTGTTCTTTTCGTGGATATAATTACAGGAAACCTCTTAAAAATACAATTTACTTGAAGGGAAATTATATTAAATTGTATATTTATAAAACATATTATCTTAGTGTTTAAGTCCTAAAATTAAAATGCCAATGAAGGCTTTTTATTCACAATTATGGCGGGGCTTTTCACTTGGCTGATATTGCTTCTAATGTTTTGGACCCATAGAGTACCTTTTTAATAAGGCGCTCAGATTATTCCAGTGAGTGGCTGCTTAGCACAGAGGTTAGGAGCAGACAGACTGCTTTTGAATCCCGGCTCTAGCCCAGCTGTGTGACCTTGGGCAAGGGTCTTAACCTCTTTTAACTCATGTACTTATCTACAAAATGGGGGTAATTTCTGCCACACTGAGATGTCATTGAAGATTAAATGGCACATGTGATATGGGGTCTAGCGCAGGACCTCGTGTAAAATAAGAGATCAGAAACTGTTAGTTTTCTTCCTTTCTCCTCCCCCCGGGCTGGAGGATTGACTTCTGTCTTGTCTGCCTCATTGTACAGAGGGAGAAATAGAAACAGAAGTGAAGGATTTACCAAATTTCCCAGCAGAATCCAGTCCTATTAACTTTCAATTTGCAGTTCTAGCTACTGACTCTATAGTCAGGGAGGAAGCCCTGTAGGAGAGAACAATCCTATTTTGGAGCTGTTGAAAGATGCCGATTGTTTGTCACTTTGACATTTTCTGGGTTCTATGGGAAAAGTATTTGCTAAGCATCTAGCTCCTCTCTCACTGACGAGCTGTGTGACTTTGGTCAAGTCATTTGGCCACTCTGGGCCTTGATGCTTTTGTAACAGTTGGACTTCATTTCTCTTTTAGGACTTACATTTTTTTTCCCCTTCTACTTTCATTACATGTGTACTTGCCTGTTTCCACCATTAGATCGTAAGTATGGGGAGGACAGAGATAGATCCTGCTTCCTGGCATCCCACTTCCGGTGCCTCACATATTACTAATCAGAAAAGCTGTGGTACGTTTTGTATGCGATGGTATGATGGTGTTGCAATTGATAGCAAAGTGATGAATCGATTGTAATAACTGAATACACACTGGCATACACTCAACTCACATACCTGTACCCACTCAACATGTTGCCATTCGAAGGGAAGAGTGTGATCAATATGGTTGACCGTGTCCTTCTCAAAAAGGCTTTAGTGTGAAATCTTCCAAGGATTCTCTTGAGCATGATGAAAATAGCCCTTGTCAAATTTATTTGTTTGCTTGTTTATTGTTTCTCTTTCCTGCTAGCACATGGGCACCATGAGCACTGGAACCTGTTTTGTCCTGTTCTCTACCGTAGGACTCTCTTCTAGTACCAGATGTTCTCTATTCTCGTACTGCATCCACTGTACTAGAATAGAGCCTAGTCATGGGAAGAGTTCAACATATGTTTGTTGAATGAATTATAGTGAAAAAAAGAAAAAGTCATCACTTCCTCTTACTTTTTGCCTGCAGGGCGAGAGTACCAGGAAGACGACAAGATTCTAGCCATTGTTACAACCAGATCACTGCACAGGCAAGTTACTAGATTCCTGTGAGGAAAGGGGCCTGTTAGGACTTTTATGGGTATTGGGGGGTCACAACACCTGTAAGTGACCTCATCAACAGGTTAAAGAATTCCAGTAAGATCCATGTTATGGGGGCCTCCCATATTAACCTAGCTCCCATATCAACCTATCAACTCCCATATCAACCTACCAGTTGATAGAAATAGAAACTTGATGCAATAACTCTAAATGAGGATGACAGAAGCTACATTTCATAGCTCTAAAGCAAGATTATAGAAGCAGATAAACTTTTAATTTTGTCTTCAGTTTACCTCCCACCCTGATTGAACCCAGATATTGCCTTTCTCCTGTCTTAAGCTTTTCTAGCTTCAGACTGTAATTACTCATGTCATCTTGTATCTTTTTGATTTACTTTTTACTCATTTGTCCATTTTTTTTCTCTTTTTGTCCCAGGCCACATCTTTCCTTACTCTTCTACTCATCCTGTGAATAGGAGGGGCCTCACACCCAGGATGATGCCTTCTTTCTACCCCCAACTGTACAAGCTCAGCTTGCACACACTGAGTCAGCAGGATAAACCCCTTCTCTGTGTCCTCTGCCTAAGACACTTGGGAGTTTTGCATAAGTTTCTCCTGCTTGGCATTTAATTTCATAATACTGATATAATCATCTATTTAGGTGGATACAAGTTCCAGATGAATTCAACTCTACAGAGGATCCAAGACATGAATATTCCCGAATGCCCTGGGGAGAGACTGCAAAAGAACCAAGAGAGCTGAGGGTCTTTTAGGAGCAAGAGGCTGCAGGATCAGAGATAAATGGTCAGAATCGTGGACTCCACCCAGGGGTAGATGTGTGAATGTTAGCTCCTGCCCACTCCAAAGGCCAGTTTCGCACTGGCTCAGTGTCAGTGCAGGAAAAAGCAGAGATTGACTACAGCATAGTGTCTTCAGAGGCACTAGAAATTTGAGGATTTCATTTTCTGGCCCTCACACTGTCACAAGGCCATATACGCCATACTTCTAATATACC